>NC_051076.1:24209362-24905862 GCF_004664715.2 Peromyscus leucopus
ATCCAATCCAGAACCGACTAGACAAACACTCTATCACTGAGCTTCAAACTCAGATTTATTTGCTCTATCTACCCACCCACCCTACCGCTAAAAATAAAGATGCCTGACACGAACTCACAGAACAGATTTAGGATAGGGATGACGATTTCAAACTATTTAAAAATCAGATAGTAACTCCATTAACCAAAACATATGACAGCAACTTTCACCTTCTTTAAGAAGCAAGCATTCCAGGAAGTTAAGGAAATACTCTACAACTCTCCACTCTTCTTCTTTGTGCATATATATTTGGTATAAATGTTTCAGAGACACTAATAAGCAGGGCTCTCATTATTTTGAATCTATTCTAAAGAATGTACAAGACTAGTTATGACTTCACAAATTAACAATTTCATGGTGATTACCCACCAGGGCAATACAGAAAACCATCATTACCACACCTACACAGTCTTCATAATGCCTCTCCTGAAAAAACAGACATGCACAAGATAAATAAAAAAAAAAATGCACTAAACAGTAAGTGAAGAAGTTGTCTATTTATAATCCTTCCCCATTGGGTAATATTTGGGGCCACTTGGAGAAATCAGAAGGCAAAATGGAGCAGAGTAAGTTAATCACTCTACAATCATAAAAAAAACAATTGGTAATGCTGACCAAATAAAACCCATGATCCTTTGGGAATTGTTAAAGTGTCTCTCTCACTACTTAAAACACAATAGCGCAGCTTGGGTTCATTAAAGTTTTACAATTTTCACAACTGTTCTGACTGAAGGTCTGTACATCATCTCTAGTGTCCTGACACAGTGTCAGGCTGACACTCTCTCCAGTGGATGTCCAAATTAAAGAGGGATCATTTGAGTCAGCAACAAGATTTTTTTTTTCCCGGCTTTCCTTTCCCTTTTTTGCACTTCAGATTGTTTACATGAGTTTACAGGTCTGTCATTAGCCACATTCAAGCCTGGGGTGCACATTAGACACTCTACTTTAAAAAGGCTCTAGTATGAACATACAGTCATAAAAACCAGTTTGAGGGTACCTAAAAGAAAACAGGGTTAGCTTCCAAAAACAATTCTAGAATCACATAAAGTGCCTTCATGGAGAAATAACAAAAGTAGCCTGAATGAACGCTTCTTTGACAAAGGACATTTTTTTTTTTTTGCTTGTTTGTTTTCTTGAAAAATACACAGATTAAAAGAATTGATGGAAATAATTTCTGGACTATTCTAGAAGATCCAAGTAAATGATTTATGAAACTAAAAGTGCATGAAACTGATACTCCCAAGAGCTAGCTTCACTTCCCATAAGATTAATGTGAGCCACGTGACTTTTGGCAATCAGATTCACTTGTCAACAAATGCAAATTGTTTAGCACAATGTCTGGAATGACCAGTATATGTGAAGTAAATGTCTTTCTTAAGTTCTAGAATTGAAGACCTGAAAAACCCTGAAGTGAACCAACCACTGTTTTATGATGTTGACATCATACAGAATACAGAAAATATATTCTTGCAGCTTTTCAAAAACGTATCATGGTAAAAAAGAATAAAGTGAGTCTTGCTAGTTCACAGTAATAATTCCTTTTGATGTGTACCAACACAGCTCTTGTTTCAGTGCCTGAGAGAGTTGGCTTAAAAAAAAATAAAACCCAAACCACTTTAATCCAATGTGGCAGGAGATTGATCCATACCAAAGAAATAAAACATAAAAACAGATCTCCTTACCAAACCTAATAACCATGCTACAATAATAAAGTCAAATTAGAATAACAGGCGATGCTTGGGACTTCTCTACTATCCATTACTTTTGCCTGATTTTCAAGCTACAGGGATTTGTATATTGAAACTCTAATCAGCTTTGATAAACAGTCAAATTAGAGATCAAAGAAAGCATATTAAAGGCCAAATTTCAACTCTCAATGCAGAGTCAACAATTCAAGGAGCAGGGCAGATTTCCTTTTGTATTGTAATCTGAAGAAAAAAATACATTCTGAGAGAGAGGCATGGTGGCATAGATCTGTTATCCCAGAATATAGGAGGGAGAGTGGGGGCTGGAGGGTCAAACTTCCTGGCAGTCTGACCTATACAGAGAAACCTTGTCTCAAACCCAAGGGCTGGAGATGGAGCTGAACGGTAGGGCACTTGCTCAGTATCTGTCAGGTCTTTGTTCGATGCCACAAAATGCCTTAAAAGTTGGGGTGCATACATCATCTAGCATGTTGCTTTGCACAAAAACACGATCAATGCTCTACTGTCAGAGTTCCCTTTTGGGGGTCACTTAAAAAAAAAGAGCATTTTAATTGTACAAAATTACAGGTTTCACTGTGACACAGGCATAGATTTTGATGCCAACTCGATGACACAGCATGGGTAAAGATGAACCCCAAAACCTGAAGTCACAGGTCACACTGTAACCAGTGAAAATTTGCCTTCACCAAGAGCGGGGGTGGGTGGGGGGGGCGGCGCAAGCTATTTGTGCCCTGTCACCAAAATCTCAGCTGCATCTGCAGAGACACTCATCATGACTTCGCTAAAGGTGACAAAGAAATTAAGATAACTTTCTACATGTATCACACACATGTTCTATGGATATTTAAATTTCCTGAATTATTTGTTTTTCTGAGATATAGCTCTGGCAGATTGGCGAGATTGCTCAGTGGCTGGAGACGCTTTACTGTACAAGCCTGCTGACTTGAGTTTGATCCCAGGAGACATGCAAGGATGGAAGGAAATAAGAGACTAAGCTAAATGGTTCCTTGACCCTGACACACACATATATGCACGCACATGCACACACACACACACACACACACACACACACACACACATACACTCAGTAAGTAAGTAAGTAAGAAGAAGCAAACAAATTATTTGTAGGCAATTTCTAATGGTGCACATGATTATGTAGAGTTTTGAAAGCTCAGGTTTTTTTACACAGTAATTTCCTATGTATGTATAATCAGTTATCAACAAAAGATTATGATTAAATAATGCTCAAGTAATCACATAAAAGAAGGAAGAGACAATATTTACATTTCAGAATTCATGTTCTTCAGAGGAAATAGCTCACTTCTTTTTTTGACACATAATGATGTGACAGCATTCTGGTCACCTCTAGACATGATTACTGATTAGGGACTATATTTCTATGGTCTAGCACTTGCCTATGATACACAAATCTGTGATCTTGGTAATTAGCACCACAAACAAACAAATCTCAGCATGGTTCTAAGTCAAGTTTGTATAGGGAAATCAAGGGAACACTAAAAATGGACAAGCTGTTGCAAGGCTGGGTTGGGTGGATTTGCAATGAGCTTTAAGATGTCAACAAATTGCTGGGTTTCCTATGCCACAGCCTTCCCAGCAGTGTTCTTGGCCATGTTGGACAGAAGTGAGGAACTCTTAATGGACACAATCATGATGAGAATTCCCCCTCCCTCTGAGTCACATCTCCAAGAGAAGCTACTTGCACATTTGCTGCCAGAAAGCTGCACACACCCTGTCCAGTGTCCTTACCCTTCAGTCTCCAGACTCCTTTAATACCAGTGTTTGGGTCTTGAGTATCATTTAGTTCAGACAAACATGGTTTGAATTCTAGTTTAACCACTAGACTGTGATAGATTTTAATAACTGTGACCCTCACTTTTACGCCAAAATCTTTCTTCATGAGACTGGAGTGACATTTTCTTTTTCATTGAGTTGGTTCACATTTCAGTAAGATACTGTATTGATCACCTAGGGCTTGGGGTAATACCCTTTGTGTCCTTCCTCTTATGTTCATATCATTATTAATTAAAAAAGAATGGGGTGTATTATCTTCAGATTGTCAAAAATACACAAGATTTAAATTTTAATTTTTCTATATAAAATAATATGAAGAATTAAATGGACACTTAGCTAAAATAAGACTACTTCTCTAGCAATGTGGAAAAATGGTGTCCCAAGACCTTTACAAAATCTTGGAATGACCCTAAAATATTTTCAGGAACATTTCTTCTACTACCCACTTACCTTGCATGTATAGTCGGGATTTTCTTCTTCTTTTCTTGTCCCTTTCTCCAAGGCTCAGGGGATCCCCCTGTGTGGCTTCCTTAGAAGCTGGGACTAACTACCAGCTCTCTTTGTACCCAACTCTATTGTTATTTCATCAGACCTAAGAGAATTCTCAATTCCTGTAATGTAAGCTGGGCTTAATAGCTTTCTAGATTTGTTTTTATTATTTTTGAAAAGGCATAACATAAATAAAGTTGCTCCAAGAAACAGTGCTTTTGGTAAATTTAGGGGGAACATGCCAAAATCTCCAAATATAAAATGATTTCTTTAAATTTTGCTGGGTATGGTGGCAGACACTTTTAATCCCAGCACTGCGGACGCAGAGGAAGATGGATCTCTGGGAGGTCAAGGCTAGCCTGGTCTACATAGTGAGTTCCCGGGCCGTCAGAACTCCATAGTGAGAAATTGTGTATATATATATATATGGATAAATAAATAAATTTCAATGTTCCTCCAAACAAGATATGTTATTCTGAGTATACTATGGGCAACCATTCACGTTCTGATGCAAGAAAAACATAAGCAAGAAAATGTCTGGAGAAGATTCACATCTAAAACAGGCTTGGTAGTGGCGTGACAAGATAATTCAACACTGACCTGGTAGCAAGAAACATGTTGACTGAGTGTAGGAAAAATGGCAAAGAAGAACATGGTTTGGATAGATAATCTCCAGAGAATATCAGCAACTATTATTTTAATAGACCTAAAATGATACGGGGAAATCATGCTAGGAGAGTTGGTCAGTCAACTGCTGATCCGCAGACGGGAGCTGAGCCTTAGATATTATTAAACTTAACATTGTGGCTGTTACGCTTTAGCCGCTAAATTTAAATGGTAGAGATCTGCCACTTGGGGCAGAGAAGGCCCATGGTTGGGACCACAACAAACAAACAAAAGAAAAACAATAGCACTAAATTTCTTAGGAGGCAGCTTTCATCCTTTACTTACTTTTATTTGTGCTCATTTATTTTAGTTTTAGGGTGTAAGTATCTTTTTAGGTTGAGTCTACCAAAGGGGTCACAGGCTTGGATGGATCGGAGCCACTGAGCACAAGAATAGTTAAAGCCAGAGCTCCTGATGACGTCTGCTCAGGCACCACTGATGCTTCTTACCCTGAACCCCTGGCCCCACAAATTATTCCTGGTGGTTGCTGCCCTACTACGTCTTCTGACCCAGTGATTTGTGTCTCCAGGCTCTGTCTGGCTCCAGACTCTTTGGCAATGTGAGATATTTCTGCTGACCTTGTTCCAAACGACTGTGAGTAAGCAGAGGCACTGAACGGACGCCCTTTCTGCTCTCCAGCTTTCGTGAGGGAATACCACATATTCCCAGGTAATTGGAGACAGAGTTGCCTCTGAGTAATATCAGATGGAAGGCAGCTCAGGGCCCTTTCATCTACTTGTCTAGGCTTTAAATCTTTGTGCTATTTTTCCTTTTATTTAAAGTGTTAACTAGTTTTTGTTTATAATTAGCTATGAATGTGCATTTGGGTCGCTTTTAAGTGCAGCCAGTATGGCTTATTCCTTTAGACAGATGTACTGCCTTTCCTCTGAGTCATCTGAAGTTGTCATTTAACCGCAAATATATTGCTTTTAGTTTTGTGACTTTTAAGACACTCCTCCTTTTGACAACGTACTAAAAGTCAAGCAAATTTGGGAAGGTTAGGCATGTCAGACAGGAAGATTCTGTGAGTATCTTTCCTTTGCCTGCAGAAGAAGGAGCCAAGTCTCACCTCACTGAACTCACTGCTTTGATGCTGCTAAACTGTTTGGGACAATAAGACAGTTGCTGTAGAATAGCTTGGGAGGAGGGAAGCCTGTATCTGGTAAGTACTGCATTAAACTTGGCCTTTACAGCAATTCATAGCTACCTGTTAGTACTGAGGGCATTTCAACTTTGCATGTAAAAATATGTACAATTTTGTTCATGTATGTACATATATATACCTCTAAAAACATTATATATTATTGTTTGTTGTTAAAACACAAGAAACATAATTAAAAACCACATATGCTTCAAAAATTTGATATTTGTGACCTTAGCAAAACCCACCCTGATATATACTCATCTGAATGCTCCTTTGTGAAATTGCTTTCCAAATTTAACTAAAAAACCCAAAGTGGAAAAGTCTTGGGAAAATATTCAATGCACACACATGCTGCACTCTGTCAATGGATATGTTACTCCATCTATAGGCTTTGGACGTCTCTGGTCAGCTTCCACTAATGGGGTACAAAAATGAAGACACACCCAGGGCTTCTCTTTTATCTTCCTTTGCTGAGAAATAACTATCCTACTGAAGCAGTCAGGAATATGCACTGATACCAAGCTGACTTTAAATTGGTACCCTTCAGGTAGAACCCAAGTCATTACAAGTCATGTGCTAAAACTGCAAACATATGTATCTTAAGGCTGAGCTTTCAATATTAAAAGCAATATCCACTAAGTCTGACTGATGAATCTGAAAAATCAAAATATAAAACAGCTGGAAATAAAAATCTGAAAACCATAAAAGCTCTTTCAATGTGTTTTCTTTTCTTCCTAATATTACTTGCCAAAACAATGTTTGAAGATGAGGGCATTTCAATTCTAGAAATCAAAGCCACATAAATGAACATTTCAATATTTCAACAAATATTTGAGCATCTATTGTATTTTGGGGATCATTTGTTGGGGCTCATGTGGCATATTTGTATAGTCTTTTGCATCAAGAAAATGATCAATGGAGAGAGAAATTATGGTCACATAATGTACAACAATAGCTATATTTGATTATTACAGCCCATGTGCATATTACTAGGCTAATTTTATATGTAATAACATACAATGATAAACCCCAATGAGAAAGGAACTTCACTACAGCTTACAGTCTTGGGATTAAAGGTGAAAAATGTCACCCAAGGTATTAGAAATAAATATTACATGAAAGAGACAGGTTTCAAATTCGAGCCAATGGGCTCCAACGTTGTAACACTGTCCAATTTCTCATTAACACAGCCCAATGAGACTCTCATTTGCCTACTGAGATACACACCAATGAGCAGGAAACGAAGGCAACTGAATTTGGACTGTAATGATGAAGAGGTCCTAGGCATAAGAAGATGCAGAGACTGGAGAGTGTACGCAGAAAACGGTAAGAAAGAGAAGGCTCTGAAGCAAACACTCACGGTGTTAAGAAGGAAAGCCTAATGAGAGAAGGTGGGAAGTGTGATAGGAATAGTTGGCAAAAAAAGGCCTTGTTTGGGTGTATGGATAGCACAAAACAGGTGGGAAGTGTGATAGCACAAACAGGGTGAAAGACAAATCTGTGTCTCAAGTAGGAAGATGCACTTTTGAAGAAGTTGTGCACTTCCAGACTTCACTGGGGACAGCTCTGTCTGGCTCTAATCAACTGGGAAAGAGGATAAAATGCATGAGATAGCAATTTTCATCCACTAGAGCGTAGGAGCACAGGGCTAGGAACTCCTCAGTCCCCCATCTCTCTACATTGCTTTCTAAAGGTCAGTTTCCAGACTATGAACCCTTGAAGGAGCAGCTCACAGAAGCTAATTATCTTGGGGGAGATGAGAAAACACAGATGGTACTCTAGGAAGGTGGAAGTAGCAGAAATTCAAGGCGTAGAGGTCCAGAGAGGAAATAAACCTTTCATAAAAAGTGGAGAAAGAAATCACTCTCTGAGTTTTGCTAAGTATTAAGTGGCACATGTCTGCAGGGGAATACCACAAATCCAAGCACAGACCCTCTAAGGAAGACTCACCCCAAAGATCCTTCAAGGTCACAGTGGGAGTCTGAAGACCGAAGAGAACAGGAGAGAACAGGTATAGAGTAGTCATGAGAGTCTCCAGCAGGTAAAATATCAAGGTAGTACACTCACTGTGATGTTTACTCTTGATTTGCCTAAGCAAGTTTTGATAAGAGGCCTGAAAAGGCATCAGGCTGAATCATGCATCATATTTAAATGATATACCCAAACAAAGCCAAATATTCTTTGAATTTGCATGAGGTAAACAAATGGATTGTATTTTATAGTCTATAGCAAAAACACAGCCCTGCAAATACCACCTCCAACCTCTACCCTATTTTGAATATTCTGTCTGAATATTCTGTTAAGTCATCAGATTTGCGGTCATATGTCACAGCAGCAACAAAAAACTAATAAAGATTTCTGAAACTGAAAGGATAAAAAAATCAATTATTAAATTGTGTATAGAAACACACACACACACACACAGAAAGAGAGAGAGAGAGAGAGAGAGAGAGAGAGAGAGAGAGAGAGAGAGAGAGAGAGAGAAATATGTAGCTATGACTTTAAGTATTTCTTAAAGGCTTGGTTCCCAAACTGTCATGCTCCTTATAGACGGTAGTATTTTTAGGAGGTGGGCCTGCCTACTGGAGGGAGATGGGGGTCACTGGGCTTTGTCTAGGAAGGAGTTATCAGATATTGGGACAAAAATCTTTCCTCCTCTCTCTCCTCCTCCTCTTTTCCTTTTGCCCATCAAATACAGGAGGCACACCAGCTTCTTCTGCCAAACAATCCCAAAGAACAGGGCCAACGTGACCTTGAAAAGAAACCGCAGAAGCCATTAATCAAAATAGAGCATCCCTCAGTTTAAATGGGTCACTTCAGGCCTTCTGTCACATTGATAGAAAGCTGCCTAGCACAACTGCTCCAAAATAGAATCGAAATAAAATTTTACAAGCATTCAGAGGCTAGAACAATTTTGCACCTGGAAATGTCCACACAGGGAAGTGTTAAAGGAAATGAAACCTTAGTTCTGTATAAACAAATGAAAAGAATGGGAAAGTGCTATTTATGAGTATGAAGTATGCTTTCTCTAAAGAACCGACTAAAAATTAGGAATAAGGTATTATTTTGTTGTAACACATCTAGAACTAAAACACATGACAATTGCAAGAATTACAGGAGAAATAGAAGACTGCCAATGTAAGGTTTTTGTACCAATGAAGATGGGAATGCCTGTATTTGGAGATAGTGATGAATTAAGTGGGAGAGAACATGAGAGCCATCTCGAAAATACAAAATAAATATGTGTAGTGTATTAGCTGACAGTGGAAATATGGAATATTAAAAAATACCCAATCTATAAAAAAGAAGAATAAAACATCATACAGGATAAATGTAGACAGATGTAAAGATAATAAATTAAACCCCATCATATTTTCAATTAAACTAATGGTCTAAACACTGCAACTGAAAGGCAGGGAGGGATTGTTAGACTGAAAACTTTCAGGTCCATGATATCTGGTGGAAACCCACTTAAAAATACAGACAAGTACTTAGATTGGATTGAAAGTCAAAGAATAAAAATGGCATTGTGTAAACACTAATCACAAGAAAGCTGACAGGGCTGAATTAAAATTAGATGACTTCGACTTTAGAAGGAGAAATTTTGCTAGGGAAAAAAAGTCAAGAACTACACTGAAGAGGGAATTCAACAGGAAGACAAACCAATTCTAATTATGAATGTATCCAGAATCAGGGCCTCAAAATACACAAAGCAAAAACTGTTATATCCAAAAGAAAAAGAAAATGAGACAAAACTGAAGGGAACGATGGGTGTGAGTGACAGCAAGTAGTGACTCCAACACTCTTCTGTCAGTAACTGACAGACTGAAGACACAATGTGAAAGGTGTAACAGGAAGAACATGAAAGGTCAGAACAAGGCTGCCAGTGAATGGACACTCTTCACACAGCCTTGGAAAGTTAGTTTTTTGTTTGTTTGTTTGTTTGTTTGTTTTTTGGTGGGGAATGAATTGAATTGCTAGGACTAGAGGGTTAAGGGCATTTCATCAGTTGAGAAGCTTTCACCATGATGGAGAAGAGTCAGGTGGGAAAAGAAGGGAAACAATGTGAGATAATTAGGGTGGGAGAGAGAGCGCAGCAGTTAAAAGCACTTCCTGTTCTTACAGAAAACCTGAGTTCAGTTTCCAGCATCCATAAGGTGGCTCACAATTGCCTATAACTCCAGTTTTAGGGGATCCACTGCCCTTTTCTAACCTTCATCCATTCAGGAGCCTGCATGTATGTAGTGCACATACATAGACATAAAATAAAACAAATAAATCTAAAAAAACACAAAGGTTTAAAGTATTTAGCTTTCTGCTATAAGAGTAAGGCAATTTGTTCAGAAATTCATGGCAGACACAGCCTTGAGTAAACTTAATCATAAAAACATTCAATTATTTATGTATTAATTATATCACATGGAGGACACATGAGCAACATTCCAAACATATAATTTAGATGTATTACAATGAACATCCACACACTTCAGTAATGACTGTGTGACACCCTAATCTTTTGCAGAAGACTGTAGATTAGAGGAAGATTGCTCATAATTGTGCAATAGCATAATGACAGTATCTGGTAACAAGGAAAAGGACCCATGTTATGTGGCTGGTGTCTTAAAGGCAAGAGATTATTTGGGGCTGGGAGAATTGAGGCCTTAGGACTAGAGTGGAGTGGATTCAGGGGTTAGTAACAAATAGGGAAACGAGCAGGGTGAGGAAGTATATGAAAAGTTGGCATCATTAATAAAGCTACATTGATCCAGTAGTTCAACATTTAAACATGCACTACATACAAATAAATATACATGCTGAGAAATATACATAGTTATATAGTAGGACAAAAGGCTGATAAATACAGTAATTAGCAAACAAGTTTAGGAAAACACTTTGACAATAAAATAAAGTCATCTGGAAGGACACACTGATACAAATTATTATAAATATATTCCAATATTAAAGACACAACAAGGTAGATCTTATTTTTGATGATATTATGGACTTGCTAGATACAAGTTATCCATGGTTTCACACACAAACCACAATAAAATAAAAGCTAATGCATGAATGAATCTGATAGAAAATATGGAAAATTCTCTGAGGCCATTAAAACAAAGAAGAGCAGGAATCCAAGGAGGTGTAGAGCAGCATTTCCCAGGGCTATCACTGACAGAACTTTTCCTTGCATGGACCAACAGGAAAAAGTTCTGAACAGGCCGAGAATCCTCAAATGTATCCAGAGGTGGCTCCAAGGCAGAAACTGCAAAGGACCATCCCATGGATTAGACCATGAGGAAATATGTTTACCCCACAGAAGCTCAGAATGGAAGAAGAATCCTCTCATGTAGCATAGAGTTGAACCCTCACAGTGCACTGGGCTCTAGCATACAAAGTGCTGTATTAACATGCAAGGAAAGAACATATTTTAAAATAATTCTTGTTTGGTAGAGCCTCCTGAAGATTATCCAAACCAAATATAAAGAAAAATAGGAAAAATGAATAAGGCCCTAGAGCAAACTCAGACTAAAAACAAAGCGACAAAAACTGAAACTGAACCCAAGTTGTCAATGGAGCAGGGAACAGATGAGTCGGGGCATCCAGACCACTAAAAGGAATGACTGCCCTTGGATTCAATGCTTCATGATTAGCACATCTATGTCTCAAAAGGCAAATGTGATATAATAAAGAAATTTTCACACAGATCAGATCATTTTACACTCCTGAGTTCACTGCAAAGTGGCTTTTAAAGGACAGGCATGTGACAGGAGAAAAGTAACCTCAGAAGGTAGGTGAAAGGTGAAGAAGTGGTCAGCGAGGAAAATATGACTGTTAAACGAAACCCCAAACTGAATTCTTGAAACAATGATAATTCTCTATTTTGGGAAGCATAGAATAAGGCTAAAACCCTGCAAAAGAGTGACATGTAAATAGGTCAGATTAACAGTAAGAGTCTGCAGATTCGTGTTGCTTAACGGGAAGCAAAAATAGCAACATCAGACTTTGTTAGAGAATTGTGTTAACAGAAAGAAAAATATTGTATGATGTCACGAACATGTGGAATCTAAAAAAAGCAAAGCCAGCCTCCCCCAAGCCCTCAAATACACTGAGACAGGGGACCAGAAAGGGCAAACAGTGCAGGGAGATGGGTGTCAAATGGTCCAAAGCCGGAGTTACAAAGGATAATTCAGCCCAGATAATTAACAAATGCTCTAAGGAGGATAAGCAATATCACGTGGTACATTGGAAACCTGCTAGGAGAGATTGAATTTTAGATTTGTGTGACATACGTGCACTTGTTTTGTTGTCTTTTCGAGACAGGTTTTCTCTGTGTAGCTTTGCGCCTTTCCTGGATCTCACTCTGTAGATCAGGCCGGCTTCAAACTCACAAAGATCTGCCTGCCTCTGCCTCCCAAGTGCTGGGATTAAAGGCTGTGCTACCACCGCCCGGTGTTTTTTTTTTTTTTTTTTAAGAACATCATTTTATAAAACAGATTAAGATTTAAAAAATGAAGCTAAGAACCAAGTGTTGGAAAATATTTGAAACAATAAGTACAATGTATGTATAACTGTGAATAGAGGATGGTAATAGTTTTGCATCTCATGATATACCTGAGTTTTTCACTGGATGCATGTTTATTTAAAAATGGCAATGCTCATTTACTGTGAAAAAAAGGACAGGACAAGCTTCCCCTCTTGGAAAATCACTTACGTGGACACACCATTCACACAACTCTAAGGAACATGGGTAGGGCAGAAGAACTCAGGAGCTAGCATTGGGCATGCAGTCATTCCTCCACATGGGAAAGAGGTCCTATTGGCTCTTTGTTATGTGTCAGATGCTAAAGTTACAGCTTGGAACACACTGCAGAGATGTGAGAGACGTGTACTATGACTTGCTGGTAGGAACACCCAAACAGAAAGAGGCAGGAGGCACTCGTGATAGGCGCTCAAATGGAATGAATTCCTTCTCGGTCCTCCTTGACTCTGATTAATTCTCATCCACAGTGGCAGGAGGAGTGATTGAGGCTGTTGGAAATATAACCCTCAGAGAGAAGTGGAGACATGAGCTATGCTTTCCACAAGAGTTGCCTCCAATTTGCCCTTTTGTATGCTGAGAATTTTCAGACAGGCACATGGAAATCTAAAATGGAATAATCATATATAATAATATATTGTGGGGAATGGCTTTGTCTATCTGCGTGCATTTCACTATTAGAAATTACCTCCTTTTAGCTCTGCTAATGGTGAGCTTCTGAGTGTAACTATCCTACCCCAACACTCTACAGCAGCTTCGTCTACCATCTCTCTGGGTTCCCTAATATTATTACAATTTTTAAGTTAAAATAGCTCCAATCTCCTTTACCAGGGCTTGGCTCCAGCATGTCCACTGTATTGGGCAGCTGTTCCAGCCTTGACCTTAAAACACTGCCCCTAGGTGTGACAGCAAGTAACTGCCACACCTGCCTATGACCTGCCTCTGGGGCGTGGCCAAGAGGAGACTCCTTAAGACCCAGGTGCATGCAAGGTTGTCTCTCTCTCTCTTCTTGATCCCTCCTGGTCCTGGAGGCTGGATTGTAGACCAAACCAGATTTCTCCACTGGATTGCACCTTATCTCTTCCAGATCCTGTAACCGACCCCTTACTGGCTGTAAGTTACCCCAGAAATAAACTTCTTTTGATTACTAGATAAATTACATGGAACTGCTCGTTAATTATAGTGATAGTCCACCATCTAATTGTTGTGTGATTTCAGAAGTCAGCAAGTTTTCTGAATGAGGCATGTGGCTCAGTTTGGTAATCCTAGTAGTCAGGAGGTTGAAGCAGGAGGATTATTGGATGTTCAGGGTTATCTTGGACTGTATCGTGAGCTTCGGGCCAGCCTAGACTAGAGTGAGACACTGTCTGAACCAAACAAACAACAAAACCCAAAGTAATAATGAAGCTCTCTAAACTTTCATTTCAGTATTATAAAATGGAGACCATCATGCCTGCTCAGACTACTCTAGGAAAATTTAAAAAAGTATTTAGCATAAAAAAATTATTAAGGCCTGATGGTTAGCTATTGTCTTACTAATTAAAAACTAAAGATTAAAAGGCATTATGCTTCCTTTTCAAATGGTCAATAATAGATTATTTTAAACATCCATTTATTTTTCATTACTGAAAAGAATTCCCATCTGATGCTTAAAAGCAAAAAAGAAGAAAAAAAAAAAAAGAGAAATAAAAGCAACACCATTACACTCTTTGTGACTGTGGAGCCCTGCTTATATGACAGACAGTTAGGAACATTTCTGATAGAAAAGCCTCAGTGCTGGTGGACTGCCCAGGATCTGGCACAGTTAATAACCTTGCTTTCAGCATCTCTTCATTCTCATGTATAGTATTACCAATACCAGGGATTGTATATTTAAGACTTGTGGTTTCAACACCCTTCTAATTATAAGCATGTGATTACAGATTTATGCGTTTTCATCTTGATTCAACTCACAGGAATTGTTCAGCTTCAATTCGCTATGCTTAGGTTAAGGGGAGAAGTATTTGTGAAACACAGGAGATACGGGCAGTTTGTGAAAAATCCCATTTGCTATTTTTTATTTATGAAAGGACAGTTAGAGGCTTCATTTGTTAGCATGAGGAGAACCCTACAACCCATTTTATTAAATTTTAAAGTACACAAGAATCAAAATATGTGTAAAAACCAGTGAAGGCCAACAAAAGGAAACCAATCTCTGATTTGATTCCCAGATAATATATATACTAGAAGATAATATATGTACATCCAGGCAACCTAATACATCTAAGGTCCACCATAGCTAGGCAATATTGTAGGGTTGTTGTTTTTTTGTGGACAGTTTGTCCAAAGTACAGCTTAGATTCAGAAATCAAGAGGGTTGGGTGGTGGGAAGAAGGAAGAGTGTGCTGAGTTCTGAGGAAATAAGAAATTGAAAGATTTCTCAGCATACTCAATTACCTTACATTTTTATGCTATAACCAAAAAATAAATTCACAAAAGGAATGTTTAAAAACTAACAAATAAACCCCAATCAGATATATAAGTATTAAGAATTAATTTTCCTAATCATATGTGCCTAAAACAAAGCCATTATAGACGACATAAAATTCAGATAATATAAATTATCTTAACTTTGATTAAGTAGTTGAGTCAAACAATTAACATGTATCGTTAGAGCTGTCCCACAGTACTATCCGAAATTGTTGCATAGCAATCCCATTCTGCTTCCCCACTTGTTTTAAATGTTAAAGCTTATAAATTTGGTTTCAGCTCATATGAATCCAAAAAATATGGTCCATCCAGTGACCTTGGTAGAACTTCCTATTTACCATCCTAGATGTCAGTCAATACAATGGCATGTGGACAAAGGATCATTCACATTTTGAAATTCTTCCCAACACAGGCTTCAGTTGCAAGAGATCTTGTTATTTTTCTTTCCTATCTGAAGACTAACACCTACGGGCATTTTTCATTCTCTGCCCATTATCTTAGATATGGATCTGTTTTGTTCTTGTCCTGGGTGATGACAACTACTCAATAATCTCCTTGCTCATGATGCCTAAATTTCAATTGCAGAACTCTATGCTGAATCCAACACATACCCACATGCCCACTGGGTATGAACACTTGTTTACTTACATATAGGTGTGCACATTCTACTCAAATTCTTCCCTACCCCCATTGAGGACCAATCCCCAAAGATGTACAAGTCCAAACATTACAATATCTGATACCATTGCTCAAAAAGTCAGATTTTTGCATCATTTCGGAGTACAGACTTTTGAAATCTGAAACTGGAAAAAAATCAATACTAATATTTCAAATTCTAACAAATGGAAAACCTGGAACACTTCTTGTCCTATAAACCTTGGATGAGTGGCACTCAAAGTGTATTTATCTTCTCTGTGTCATTGATCAATGATACTTTGTCTCTTAAATCTGAACTCTTGGTACATCTCTATCATCTCTGTCCATGTGCTTCCCTCTTGTGATAATCAGAAAATTCTATTCTGTCTCCAACACCATCACTTCATCAGTACACAGTTCCTCATTTCTCTGATCATGTACTATGACAGTTGTACAGGAGCATCCTTTTTCCAAGGACAATCTGCCTTCACAAAGTTGGATCCTTGAAGCTTTCTCAGCCTTATCAAATTCACTGATCCCTTCCACATGATGTGACGTATGATTTGCTCCTGAGTCCCACCCCTTCTATTTTGCATTCCCCTTCTTTGTCTTCAATTCTCCCATCCACTTATGATTCCTCTAATAATAAAGTATCACAGTGACTAAAAAGATCTATAGCCTACATACGTATATCTTTGGAGCCCTTCTTAGAGTATTCTGCTCTGTAAGACAATAGATTCCTTGACTTACAGAGGGGTATTTGATCTACATCTCGTGTGGAAGGATCTGCCTTGAATAGGTACAGGGTTTCCCTTTGACTGCAGTGGGAGGAAAGCAGAACATGAGTTCAGATGGGCTGTCACTGTGGCCCTAATTATGTGTGGGAATTCCGAATTGAGGTGGCTAGGATGCTAGAGTACAGTCCTAGAAAGGAAGTCCACGCAGGCTTAAGAGGAGATGAGATGAACAGTTTCAGAAGTCTAGAAACCTAAGTTTGCCAAGGAAACCTTACAACATTGATCTATAGAAACCAATCTCAAGAGCCTGAGGGCATGAATGTAAGGAGACACTAGATACCTTGTAAGGACTATCTCGAATTCCCATTCACTACTACAGAAGAAACATAAAAACAAACAAAAAACTGGTCTAGAGAAAGATTGTTGGTCTCAGGGCTGGTGAGCAAGACATGTAGCTAGGCTGGGGCCACTCTCTAGGAGCACAGAAGACGCCAAGCAAAGTTGTCTCAGGGGCACTTCTATTTTTGAGGAAGGAACAAGAAATGCAGTGGTTGAGATTAAGTGTTGTAACGAATCCAAAGCTGGGCAGAAGTCAGAAGAGGATTAGAGTGAATCTACACTCAGTGTTCCTGATCACAGAAGAACTAGCACCTTCACAAACTATGAATGCCTCGAAGCAGCAGACACCAGCCCTCTCCAGCTGCCTATTTAAGAGTACACATGAGAGACATTTCCAAGAAAGAGATGTTGAAATGGAGACCATGAAATCTTGGCTTGGGTAGAAGTAGGAAGGCAGGGAAGGAAAAATTGGATGGATAAGTGGGTTTTGGGATGAGATGAAATCCACAAAGATTGTTAGAATGTGATCCACAGACCACACAATAGCTGGATTATAAGGATAAGAGCTGTTTCTGTTAGACTGTAGAGCTAATGCAATAGAATGCTTGGCCAGCATTAGACACGGTCTGTCTTTTGAACTGTTCAAGAGATTTTTACATTAGAGAATTAGCCACATTTAAACAGACTCTGGATACATAAAATATGAATATTCTCCTGTGGTTAACCTGGGCAAGAACTGGAATGACAAAGCTATGTTATTATTGATAAAAGCCTAAACATAAGCAAAGATATGGCATATGCGAGTAAGGTAGCATTTTCTAGAGTTATAAGTTTAATTTTAGAATTTGGCCTTGATACCTAGAAGAAATAAAGAGACCCAAAATTTTGCCTTATAAAAAATTATCTTAAGAGAAATATTTTGATATCCATCATTCTTACTATGTGTCACTAAACATAGGCTCAAGGCCTGAATGAATAAAGATAATCATCCATTTTTTACATTTTTGACACATTTGATCAATGTGAGTTTTCCCAAAGCATTTTCATTATTGTCTATGTTACCATTTGTCTTTATGACAGTGTGGAATGTAGGAACTACTTGGCCACATACCTTTCACATTCACTACTACAATAAATAGCTGAAAGAATGCCAGACACATTGAATTTTTGTCGCTGGGGATTGAACTCAGAGGCTCAAACATATTTAGCATGTACTCACCCACTGAACAATATCCTCTGATCCCTTAATTATTTTATAATGAACAAATAATCATATAACATTTGAATAGTACCAGAGATAATAAAAAGACAATATAAAACACCACAAGAAGAAAAAATAAAGGCTTATCCTATTTAACCTAATTTTAAAAGGTGGGGCCTGCCATAGTCTAAATATTTTATTATCATTATAAAACTGCTTTTATTTAATCCAGAAGTGTACAACTTCTAATAACTTCACTTCATCAGAAACAAGTTAAAAGATCTTCTTGAATTGTCAATAAAGTGTAAAGAGATATTTATCTACTTAGCATGACTGGGAAATTCTGTCTGCCCCATGTGTAAACTACTAAACAAATCTGACAGGCCTCTATCTATGCCTTGAATCATAGATGCTTACCAAATCCTCTGTGTTTTGAAAAAATAATTCCTAAATTTTCAGTGACTTGTACTTGGTATTTATTCATGTTTTTTAATGACTAAGGAAGGTTCAGTTATAAAAACACAATCTCAAATTTGGTCTATAAAATACAAATTAACAGTATTAGATAATAAATCATATAAAATGTGATAACATTAGATACAATAAATTGGGCATAATTTATAGCAGATATACACTATGTGTAATAAATGTATGTGATAAATGTAAATAAAATGAGTGCTCTTGCTCACATTTTACATATGAAATCTGTCAAAAAGCCTGCCTTTGTCTTAGATAAACCCTAGAATTAAGAACTTCCTACTTCTTGGGTGGGGGTGGTGCATGCTTTTAATCTTAGCATGTGAGAGGGCAGAGGCTGGTGAATCTCTGAGTTCAAGGCCAACATGCTCTGCAGAATGAGGTCCAGGATAGCCAGAATTAGCCACAAAGGATGACTGGACACTTTTGCCTATATAATCTTATACAGTCATGTATCACCTTTTTAAGTGACACATTGTTAATCTTAAAATTCTACTAGGTGGAAAAACCACTAATGGTTCTCTGATATCTAAACACAAGGCTATGATTTTGGTGGAAGAATGCTTTAGGAATGAATGAGATTTCTGCCTTCGTTCATATAAAGTTGAATCTAAGAATGATAATCACTTTGATTCATGGATCTCAATAGTGTTCTCTTTCAATCTCCAGGATTACCTTAAAAGTAGTATTTTTCCATCTAAATGAAGTGGTACTTATGTTGATTAAATTGCACCATGAGTCATTCCTTATAAATCATCACCAGTGACACTTGACCAAACTTTGAAAGCCATAGTTGACTACAGAGAGAACAGCCCCAGTCTTCACAGTGTTATTTGGCCTCTCTCTCATGCCATGCTTGCCTCTAGGAGAATTCCTCCAGGAGCAAAATCTTTCCCAGAGCATGGCATGATATGAATCTGATCTTCAGAAGAGATGGTGCATTCCAGGGTTGAAATGTTGTGAGTAGTAAGTGCTTTGATATAATTGTAAGTTTCAATGACTTCAAACAGTGAGAAAAAAAAAAGTTTATTTAGTATCTTTTGAATTTTTCCATCCCGCTTATTGTCTTCAGAATGGAAGGAGCATCAGTGAGATAATATTTATAGTTTGTAAGCTCTCTGAAAAAAATTATTAATTATGTAGTGGTATTAATTCGCCCCATAAAAATAGCAGATGGTGTCCTGAAGATTTAAAAGACACCGATGGACTTTGTTCTGTGGGTACAATGTTTTGACAAAGCAAATAAATACCAGATTATACTGCGGTCACAAGCAGAGTTAAAATGTAAGAGAATGGGTTGGTGATGTAGCTCAGTGGTAGAGCATTTGTCTAATATGTATGCAAGGACCTCAGTTCAATCTGCATCATTGAAAACAACAACAACATCAGCAAAAAGCAACTAAAAAAGAAAGAAAAACACACTTCACAAAATAATCTTAAAAACAAAAGCACAAAGATATAATATCTTTATAATACATACTATTTAAATAATAGTTCACAAAACACCCTCAAAAAACAATGAAGACTAGCCCCA
Source organism: Peromyscus leucopus (assembly GCF_004664715.2). NCBI lineage: Eukaryota > Metazoa > Chordata > Mammalia > Rodentia > Cricetidae > Peromyscus > Peromyscus leucopus. The sequence continues at coordinate 24,229,150 of NC_051076.1, forward strand.
GAAAAGCACAGCTGGCAAGTTGTTAGCCTCTCGTGCCTGCCATGTGATTAACCCAAGTCTTGTTAGTTTGGATACTGGGGGATGGGGCGTTGTTTTTTCAATAATGCCAAAATAATCTCGTTTAAACCTGCATTGACCCAGATGCCTGCTACACATCTGCCTAAGGAGGGAAGAAACATCTCGGCAGTTTACCTTGACTGATGAACTGCTCCATGTTTTCCTTGAAAGGCTGCATGTGCTCTTCGGAGGAGACCTGGTACACTTTACCCGCTTCCACCTCACAGGCTGAAATGAAGAGAGCAAGACCATTTTCAGAGCGCCACATTGCACTGTTTTTTTTTTTTTTGTTTTGTTTTGTTTTGGTTTTGGTTTTTTTGAGACAGGGTTTCTCTGTGTAGCTTTGCGCCTTTCCTGGAGCTCACTTGGCATTGCACTGGTTTTTAGAAAGCCTAAGAGCCAGTGTTGGAAACCCCTTCAAGCCCCTTCATGGACATGTGTTGTGTCTTCACATTGGAACCATCTTCATAGATATATATTATATATCCCATCACTGAACCACAAAGAAACATTCCTAAGAAAGTATATACCCAGAACTACCACTTCTAAACTGATCTGCTGGACAAGTGACTTAGACCTTAGGTCTTCAGTTCCTTCATGTGCAAAATGGTAAGGACAGCAGAGCCTATATCATAGTGCAGTTTTGGGGCCAGAACCTGTTAAGAGCTGTGAGCTGTGCATTAGTGCCCAACAGACAGGACAGCAATAGCTAAGCGCTCATACTATCATAAATATCAACCGACTTCTAATGCAAATTTATCTCTAATTACAGTCAAAATTTCTGACACATGAAACAAAGAGGTGGTGACCTTAGCAGGGCAGTCAGTATAACAAGGTACTTACTTGCCGGCACCAGGTACTTTTTACCCATAATTTAGTCAAATGTTTCAAGTAAGGCAAGAGGGAGGAAACTGCTAGGACAACCGAGGAGGTCAAGGTTTAAATATGGCCACAGGAAGAAAGAGCAGACTCCTAAGGAAAGTTCTGAGCTCACACTGCAGTTTGTTCTCCCTTTCCATTCTACAGCCTCATAAACACCTCAGGGCAGACCCAGCTGGAGTTGAGAGATATTTCTACGAAAGTTTCTGAAGATATGCCTGTCACTATGGAAAGAAGTGTTCTAACTCAGTAAGGGATCTGAAGCTGAAAACTACACCCTTGAATATAAATACCAGCCAGATCCATGCTGGCCTGGAAAACGGGCCATCAGCCTCTTAAACTTAGGTTCTTCCTATAAAACCACGTTTCCTTTCAATGAAGTCACTTGCCAGTGTGTGTGTGTGTGTGTGTGTGTGTGTGTGTGTGTGGGTGTGGGTGTGGGTGTGGGTGTGTGTGGGTGTGATGTGTGGGTGCATCAGTGTCAGGACTACTCAGAACCTGCTTGGTGAAGGGAATGGGTCAGATAAGGAGAGAGACTGCAGCTATCTGCCTCAGATTGTATCATTGATGGCAGCCCCATAAAAACACGAACACTGTTTGTTCTACTGTACTGAGGTTTGAACCCAGGGCCTTGTACAAGCTAGGCTAGCCATGTACTGAGCTATACCCACAGCCCTCTTTTGAGTCGTTATTTTGAGAGGAGGTGTCACTACCTTGCTCATGTCTGCCTTGAACTCACTCTGCAGCCCACGCCAGACTTAAACTTAAGATCCAATAATCTCTAGAGTAGCTGAGACAATATGTTTAAGTCAGCCAGCTTCATGTCTTCTTTGAAATGTCTGCAGATGATTCTAAGCACATACTCAATCATATCATACTTTCAAGAATTTCTAATATAAGTCAGACCGTGAATGTGAAAGCAACATAGCCATTGCTTAGAAAAAAATGAGGCCCAATTTATTAGTGCCACCCCTTAATATTTCAATCAATTATTCCTAGCAGGGTCAAATGAAAAGATGCTAAAAAGTCTTTAAGCAGCTTTGAACTGTTAAGGAATCTCTTCTATAATCTCAAACCTCACTTGACTGCCTTCCTGAGGCCAGGGTTCAGCTCCACATACTGTAACACCCAGGAACAAAATGAAAATGCCTCTATTCACAGGGAGCTGTTTATTCTAAACCAGCCAGTCTTTAATATTTCTTCCATGTCAATGACAAGAGTTAAAGTATATCATACTAGTGTCTAGTGGTTTAGGGCAGCATGGGAAAAAAAATAATCCAGCCTCTTCCCTTGTCTGAGAGGCAAGGAGGAGGAACATTTGACTAAATAGAAACTAGGACAGGCTTGATGGCCTGAAATTCCACTTGGGAGGTAGAGACAGGATGATCAGCAGTTCAAAGTCATTATCAGCTATGTAACAACCTTAAGAGCAGCCTGAGCTAGATGCTTAAGACACTAAAAATCAAAGCAAAATAACATTAGAAAATAGGACAACCTTAATTTCATTCATGGAGTTCTATTGTGTCCAGAGGTGTACAATGTCATAACAGTGCCCTGTCTCTGGGGAAGGGCAAGAGTTCACTATCAGCAAAGCAGAGCCAGATCATGGGCTGACTGTGGCAAAGTCTTCGAATGTTTTCACTCAGCAAGTGTGACAGAATAGAACATTTAACAAATAAGAAAATGAAAACTGTGGGCTAGGGAGATGGCTTGGTGTGTAAAGACCTTGCCACACAAGCCTGATGACCAGAGTCAAAACCCACATAAAGCACAGTACAAGAGCAATTACTTGTGAACCTGGTATTTCTGTGGTGAGGTGGGAAACAGATACCAGTGAATCCACAAAGCTCATGTGCCAGCTTGGCTGACTTCCACAGCAGCTACCAACAATGTAGACCTGCTTCCAGGAAGGTAGGGAGCCCAAACCCAGGGAATTCTCTGACCTCCACAAGTATGCCAAGACATGTGTGTACTAGCATTCACATATGCAAATATGCAAGTGCACAGATACATAACACACACACACACACACATACACACACACTGTGCATATACACACACAAGAAAAGAAAATATTGTAATACATTGTCTTTAGATTACTTTATATTTAAAATTTTTTCATTTAATTTTGTAAATCATGTCACCATACCCTTATGAACTATATTCTTAGTATACGGTGAACAAAATTATGTTTTTCTCTGTTTAATCTATCTTTTACCTTGAGTCAGAGTAGAATTCCCTGTACACAATGGGAATTGAGCACAACTGGAGATCTAGAAAACACACAAAACATGTTTGTCCAGTGTCTTGTAGTTTCTAGTGGAGTCCACTCACACCTTCATCAGGAGCTCTTTTCTCATCAAACTGCTCTAGCCATCAGAATTGACATCTAAATATGAAGCAGATTTCTCTCTATAGTCAAACCTCAATGGAATATGCCTGGAGGTTGGTTTAAATATTACAAGTGTTCAGAAAAAAAACTTGTGCAATTCAAAGCAAAAAACAAGTACAGGTCTTTAATGGTAATGGAATGCTAGTCTCCAAAGGTAGGTTCATTCTCTGCTCTCACCCACCTTCCTCCATTTATTTACTGCACTCTATCCCTAGTATGTACATATGTGGAATATTAATTATAATTAATCCACATGTCGAGATGATTAATATCTATCCTCTGGTCACAGTGAACTTCTTGTTAATCTGTAAAATGCCATAGTTACTCAATTTCTCCGTATTACATATTCGCCTGACATATTCTCAGCCCTTATGATCAGTTATCGGTACTTGTACCTACCTAAACATATCCAGTTTGGGGGTCAGTTGTCACTCTGAAGCAAGAGAACCAATCTATTCCTCAACTTCACATGTCCCTTCTCTATAGAACATGTCCATGACACAGGATAAAAGCAAAGATTTGGATGAAATAAATGAATACTCAAGTCTAGTTTAACTACCAAATATGGAAACTGTCCTCTTAAGTCAGCGGTTCTCAACCTTCCTAATGCTGCAACCCTTTAATACAGTTCCTCATGTTGTGATGACCCCCAACCATAAAATTGTTGTGTTGCTACTTCATAACTGTAATTTTGCTACTGTTATGAATCGTGATGTAAATATCTGATATTCAGGATATGTCTCACATGTTGAGAACCACATTCTAAGATATGTGAGTCCTAACTAAGAGTTGAACCTGAAGAGCTAAGCTCTGAGATGTCTGTCAGGCAGCCTGGAAAAGATGGCAGTTAGCGATAATAGAGCCTCACATTTGTTTAGTTGTGTATCTTTGTCTCTGATTATGATTCCTATTGCCTAAAGCCAAGAGTGGCCACCTGGGTATGCACTGCTTAAAGTATAAAAGACCCAGAACTTTACATAAAAGAAAGTGTTATCAGCTACACTCATGATCATGAATTTCTTTAATTTGAACTAACTCCAGTGGTAGATGGCACTACACAGGATACTAAAGCCCAAATTCCAGCTCACAAAGCTCTTCCTTGTGAGATAAAAAGTATTCTATTATTTGTGGATAGTTTGTCACAAAGGAAGGAATTGCTGGTAAAACACATCATGGTATGGCTTAGAGTTTAAAAAGTGGTGTGCATGTACTGTTCTCATGCATATTCTAACATTCAATGCAGATAAGAATAATTTGAAGGCAGTTAACACACAAGGCATTGGGATATTTCTTTAAAACATTGTCTCCCATTCTATTCTTAGCCATAATATACCATATTTCACAACATATCATTCTGGCTCTTACTTATCATTTTAAAAATTGGTATGTGACTGCAATTTTTAAGAACACAAAACACTGCGATATAAATGTGAAGGGCCATTTAGAAACATTATTAAAATCAGAACAAAGATAGAGTTCTTGGAAAACTTCATTACAGTCAAATCCAAATATTAAAAAACATTTGTCGGGAGGCTGTTGGCTTAACTGAGTCATTCCAATTGTGCTAACTTTTGTTTAATTTAACGATTTTGCTGAGCCAAAGAGCTTTTGTGTGATGTTAAAGGATTGATATTGGGAAGTATGCATTAGGCTTCCCAGCAAAGAAAAATACAGCCAGAGGGAAGGAAAACAAAAACCTCAGATATTTCATTATAAAATAGACTCCAACACAACAATTTCATGTACAGAGCAGCATGCTGTGAGGCGGGGGAACACCACCTTATCACTGTCAGATTAACCATCAACATTTCTTGACTCTCCCTGAAGCAGATCTAGATCATGAGAAATTTGGTTACTGTTTTAGGGAGTTGGGAGATTCCAGCCATAATTGACTCAAGTCTCCAAGTTCAATCAGTGTTAATTACAGCCTAAAACTACTGTTTCTCTTTGAGCTTCCAGAAAGTTACATTAATATCTACAATATACACAAAGAACAAACACGTTGATTAGAAGGAAAACCCTAAAAATTCTAACCTTCCAGAACCAAATTGCCCCCCTTTCCCACAGAAGAGCTTCATCTATACATCATTATGGGAGAGAGAGAGAGAGAACAAATTCTAAATTCTACTTCTGGAGACTTACAGGCAGTGAGATGCATACTACTTCCTTTTTACAAATATGAGAGTGAAAATTAAATACACATACACACACGCATATACATACATACATACACACACACACACACAGAGAGAGAGAGAGAGAGAGAGAGAGAGAGAGAGAGAGAGAGAGAGAGAGAGAGAGAGAGAGGAAGGCATAGATCTAAGAAATATCTATGGGTTAAAATTAGCAGAACTAGGCCAGGGTTAGAAGGCAAGTATGTAAGTGATCTTTCATGAAGAAACAAACTTCAGAATGTACTGGGGAGGCTCTTTGGAATATACCTGTGAGAGCTACATCTAAGCCATTTTGAAAATGATCTCCAAGGTTAAAGACACATACATAAAAATACAGAAGAGAACAGGGAGAAATGTACATGGAGCCAAAGGAGAGAAGGCAGTCTAATTACCTGAAATTCAAGGCACCGTCTAATTGCTCATTTGGAGGAGACAGAAGATACAGAAAGAGATGGAACAAAGTCAAGGACTTGGTAGGGGACTTACGGCTTTTAACTTGGGGAAAGTTCAGTCTATTAAACATCTCAAAAATCAGTAGCAACTTTAACAAACTTGGAAAATATTTCATGAGTTCAAAGTGTTTTACTAGTGTACTTGTATTGATTTCTAATGTATGCATGTCTAGTAAAAAGATAATTATAGGAGAAATGATTGAATGCCATTTATGGATTTGTAGCTAGCATCTCTAGGCTACTTTTACTGTTTTATTAACTCAGATGAATAAATGGAAGGCATTTTTTATAATAGCCAATGGAGAAATCGGATGCCACAATATTCAGGAAGACAGACTGAGTTTTAACTACCCTTTCTTTCTTACCACTAGGAGACTTGGACACATTCCTGGGTCTTGCTAGCCCTATTTTCCTCACCTGCAACATGGAAAGAGCAGCTGTTTTGCCCAAAAGTTTCATGGTACGAAGTAACGTGTAAGATGCACTGTGCTTTTGGCACTGTCTTAATGCATGCTGAAATCCTATTTTACTTGCATGGATTATGTGTGACACTAACCGGTGTGAACTTCCAGCTTTTGGAAAAATGCAGAAGTATTTTAGGTGCTCTTGGTAAATTGTGGGATGAACAGAAGCCATAAGCTATAACAGACATACACAAGATCTCTTGGTGTAAGTGCATTCATGAATATGTGTATTCATGTGCACACAGGTGCATGTGCACATAAGTATGCATGTGTGGAAGCCAGAGGACATCCTTACGTGTTTGTCAGGAGGCATCCATCTGGTTTTTAGAGACAAAGTTTCTCAACCTGACATGGAACTCATCTGTTTGGCTAGGCTGGTTAGCCAAGGAGCCTCAAGAATCCCCTCTCTGTTATCCAATGTTGCGATTCTATGCACATGCCAGCAGTTCTGGCTTTCTCTGTGGGTTCTGGGAATCAAACTCAGGTCCCCATCTTTGAATGTTGCAAGTTGTACACTACATGACACTGAGAACACACTTAGTATAGTATAGAGGCAAAGAGCTGAGGAGGGCTAAAGAAGTATGAGGATCTTCAAGATGACAAATTGTCATCTGTCATCAGAACCAAACCAGATGTGACAACTAACTGCAGACATCTTGAATACTGCTAAGCATCTCCCATAAATCCTGCCTTGATTATTTCCTTCTCTGTATTTTAAAAATAGGCAACCTCATTGGTGAGGCTGTCTAGATGGCTTTCAAGATGGGAAGACAACCTAAGTGATTAAAGATGGGTAAAGGTGCTTGCCACCAAGTCCAATGACCTAAGTTCAATTCCCCAAACAGATATGATGGAAGGAGGAAATCAACATCTGAAAGATGTCTCCGGTCCCCACATACATAACATGTAGGCCCATGCACAGACAGACAGACAGACAGACAGACAGACACACACACACACACACACACACACACACACACACACACACACACGGAAACATATTCAAAAAAGGATATAGTGTGGCTGACCTGTCTCCAAATGTTATAGATCCCTCCAGTTTGAAGCTGAAAGCCATGATGGCAGGTAGGATTATCTTAGAATAATGAAAACAAGCAACTAAATGAATGTCAACTATTAAAATTATTGGTTTTTTGTTTGTTGTTTGTTTGTCTGCTTCCAAACCACTTTTCTATATCTGGCTCTTAGACAATGGTGTTAAGATTCTGCAAATACCTTTCCTCTTTAACAAATATCTAAGTGATAAGTTTCCACAGTGAAAGGGGGGAGTAGGCTGGATAGAGGAGCATGGAGAGGGCTGATGGCTAGCCTCTACCAGGTTGCTCATCTTTACAATCAGACACTGGTGATTCCAGTGTCTAGTGTGTTTCCAGATACTAAAACCAGCATCAACACATCCCTCAAAAGTGTGTGTAGCCACCAGAGACCTGTCAGCCAGAATCCCAAACTCAGCTCTCAGGTGCTCAGTTGCATCTAGGAGATGACATTGTCCTGATGCCTCCCGTCCCATTTCCCCAGCGTCTGCTCCCCCAAGTCCCTAGGGCAGCATCTGCAGCACAAGTATCCTCTCTCTGAGGCTTAGGTCCAGCCTCATGGGGCACTCCCTCTAAAGGTGTCTGCTCTACACTAACTTCAACTTCTCTTGATTTCTTGAGTTCTATAGATGAGGGTTGCTTCCCACATTATTTAGTCATTTTTTGTACTGTTTTGACCTTTCAATATGTGTTAACTTCTCTATATTAAATCACTTCTATTAAAGTAGTATGGTTTTGGTTTTCCTTAGTTTACTCTGAAATAGTAAAAGCAATAAAAAAAAATGGATTACGTTTCTTGTAAGACCTCAACAGCTTTCTGACACTGGTAGTTAATTTTATTTTTACTATTTCCTTCTATATAATATATGTTTGAATTGTTTAACCAAAAATTACTTCTCTTTCATATTAATCTTTTTACCTCCAAGAAGAGTATTATATCTTCTTCTTTTACATAGTTTATTCTTTTAATTAAATTTCTTATGTTCCTTAGCTATGTTTACTTTTGAATTTGGCAAGTTATATAATTTCTTCATAAAGAACAGAAAAGACTGAATAATCACACATTTTAAATTAGTGGAGCCCAGATTACTCAGTTTCAACTCTAAATCAAACATATTCCTGGATGATTGCCCAGTTTTCTTTCTTCTCAAATAAGATTATTAACCCTGTCTTACACATAAAGGAACACATATAACATGCACATAAAGTATAAAGAATAATTAAATGAATTTTCAATTTACAACTTAAGAAATAGAACATAACCAATATTTTGAAAGAGGCCAATGTATTCCCTAGTGACGCATTACCTTAGGCCCAGTAAATTCTGTTGCTTATACCCCTCCCTGCCTCTTTGCCCTAAGGAATTAATTGGTTGCTTATATATTTGAACTTTACAAGCTGAAATCAGAGGGCTTGGATTTTTCATATGCCTTGGTTTTTCTTAAGATTGATAAATCAGCTGGGGGTGGTGGTGGTGCACATCTTTAATCCCCACCCCCAATTCAAAACAAGATTGATAAATGATTTATGTTTTAGTAATACAACAAACACAGTTCAATAAGTTTTCTTCTTCAGTAGAATGTTCTTTGAAAGAAGATGCCGGATTTTGCTTGGTGGCTATCTTTTTGAAAGGCACTCATGGTGGGGTCGTGGGGGCTTTCCTGCTCTGTGGTGATATGAATAAAGTTTGTTTGTGACTAGTGGAATCTATCTATGAGCCAGGTTGCCAGCTCAGAGACTTCTGCCACCCCAAGCTTATTGAGATTTTGACATAGTTTCTCCAGAGAATGCATCACCTGCCAAAGACACTGGGCCACAAGGCATCATCTGGAGGAACTGTATTAAGAAAAAGTTACCGACAGCCAGAAGAAATCAAAACGGCTGAACAAAAGGCATTATTACACTGAGCTAGGAAGTCTGATTTTCATCCTGAGAGGCCGGCATAGGAATCTTCAGGTTAGAAGAAAGACCCAAATCAATGGGTGTCTTTACAGAAATGCTAAGATGAGGTTCAGATCTTTTCCTAAAATGTCCAAGCCCTAACACATTGTTCCTCAGTTTCCTCAGAAATAAAAATCGAGACCATATGCAGAAGCAAGAGGGCTAGATGGCAGATGAGTGACTTTGTGGAGAGAGCACATCTGTCATTAACAAACAACCATATTATTAACTCAATTTTGCCTTATGAATAGCAAAAGCTAGTGACTATTTACCACAAAGTACTATAATGGCTTAACTCTTTTTCTATATCTGATTAAAACAATTACTCTAAAAAAAAGTGTAGACAGGCTATTTGAAACTTCTTAAAGCAATCCTCAAATTTGATTGTATAAATTAATCACTTTGGGGGCTGGAGAGATGATTCAGCAGGTAAGTGTACAGGCTGCTTTTCCAGAGGACCCAGGTTTGATTCCCAGCACCCACATGGTTGCTAACAACCCCATGTAAATGCAGCTCCAGAAGATCTGATACCCTTTTCGGCCCTCCAACCACACTGGGCATTTATGTGGTACACAAACATGCATGCAGGCAAGACATCCACACACATAAAATAAAAATATATAATCTAAAAGTAAACTAAAATAAATTAAAACAATAGTTTTTTCTAAGGCTACACAGATCAAAGTAGATACTGTTTTTAAGCAGTATAATTTCATCTAAAATAACCTCCTGCTTGACCTCAATTTAGTTATATGAATGTATGTCTACTTATACTCAAACTACTCTTAAAAGAGAGAAGTCACTTCAGGCATCACTGATAGGAATAACTGTATTTCTGATGGTTCTTTATTGCTCAAAAATTGTACTTAAATTTTGATATGATTTCCTTCCTTGTGCTCAAATCATCTTCTCTGTGAAAATAAGCAAAATTTGAAAAGTAAGGGATATTTTTTAACTCTCAAAATTTGACACCACTTCGAGCTAAGGTGATTTTACAAACAGCAGCTGCAGCAGCAGCAGCAACAACAATAACAAAAGCAAACAGTGATATTGTTTCATGAACTTGTTCCCTTGTAAGCTCAGAGGCAAGTCATGCTTGTGTTCTTAACACAGGACCAAGCCTGTACTTCTCAAAATGTGCTCAGATGTATTATTCCACTGACCACAAAAGCCACCACACATTTTATGGGGGGGAGGGGGGGTGCTCTGTGGTAACATAAACCAAAGAACTGCTGCTAATCCCTCTGCTGTAAAATACTGTGAATTCCTTTCCCAATTGAACTTAACGTTGCAGTTTCTGTATTTATTTGGTCATGAACCCCCTGTTATGGTTCGGACACGGCATGGCCCCCCAGAGATGCACGCATTGGTGGCTTGGTTTCTAGCCAGCCGTGTCACAAGGGTATTGCTCTCAGCCATGTTCTCATGTACGGATGAGCTCACAGCTGAACGGGCTACCAACAGGTTGAAAGTCGTTGTAGGAAGTGGTTTCCTGGGTGCATATTTGGGAGTGTCTATCTTGTCCCCAGAATCATGTTCTGTCTTCTATCCTTCTGGCTGCCATGAACTAAGGGGTTCTTGGCAGGCTCGCTCACGTACTTCCCATTTCTATGACATTAAATTGATACAGCCCACAGACAAAGGCGGGAGCTGCTAGGAAAGTGTTACCATTGTTGGTCAATGGTACTGGTCTTTCAGTACACTCATCTTCCCTCTATGTGAACCATGCCCCCTTCATGGTTCATTTGCTTAACCTCTTGTGTTTTTCTACATATTGCTAAGATGATCCTCCAATATGGAGTTTTCTATAGCTAATACATTGCCCTAGGAAATAAACGCCAAAGAGATATAGTGGTAAGAGGTACTGAGTACTCATCATTCATGCCCATTACCTAACATTTGTGCTGCTGGGCTCTGATACTTAATGAGAATCTGCTATTTTCATTGTTCCATTTACATTTAATACCTATAAGTTCTAAAGGAAAACGATGTGTTCATGTGTCACATGTTTGTAATTATGTATCTAAGTATGTATGTGAACATCTCTGTGTATGTGGAGATGTATATATGTGGTAATTGTACATCTCTGTGCATGCATGTACATGTTTATGTGTGCACATGCATATGTTTGTGTATGTGTGTATCTGAGTGCTCATATGCATGTGCCTGTGCTTATATGTGTAACTGCATATTTACTAATAATATCATTCCTCTTAATAATCATCTGTAAATGATGAAATCCTAATTTTCAAAAATGAAGTGCTGATGGAAGTATGAAGTATTTCCCAGCCTCTTCAGACACACCCATGGCACCACATCACTGTGTATGTAAAGCCGTAATTTTTGAATTGTCATGAACTCTACAATAGGAATACTTTTCTTTTTCTAACCCTATTTTAGAAGTGTACTCTTTGGAAAGTTTGTATATGTATACAACATATCTTGAACATATCCAGTCCTTACTCCCCTCCTTGCCACTCTTCCCAGGACCCCTCATCACATCTCCCTCCCAACAACTTAAACGTATGGTGCCATAATTCTCCACAAGAACGAATTTGTTCTTAACATAATTGGTATACTCAGATAAGGCAAAGCTATCCTTCTTGGCCTTAATCAGTAGGTACCTATACATAAAGCTGGAGTGGGACACAACCAAGGGACAGAACTGTAGCCCTTCTAACAGGAGTTACCGTATTTTTGCCCCTCGAACAGGAGCTACTGTATTTTTGCCCTTCTAAGAGGAGTTATTGTGGTTTTGGGTACTGACCACATCTCACTAACACCTAATGTTTACCATGAAATATATAAGAACTTCAAGAAAAATGTTATACTTACTGAAATCCATCTCAATATATCTGTGACCAGACATAACTGCCATAAATCTGGCGACAGATCAGGAACCCCTTGGGTAAATGCATCTGCTATTTCAGGACTGGGTCTCTTCAAAACTAAATCTTTTTTGTTTCTTTAATTTCTGTGCAGAAGTGACTAGCTCTTTTTTTTTTTTCATTTGGTAACACAATATCAAATGAAAACTATGGTGATATTTTATTTGTGCTGAAATGTGATATTTTATTTGTATGTTAATAAATAAAGTTTGCCTGGAGATCAGAGATCATATTGAACTATAAACAGAAGTCAGGCGGTAGTGCCACACTCCCTTAATTCAATCACACAGCAGGCAGAGTCTCTGTGTGTTCAAGAACACAGCCAAGCATGGTGATACATGCCTTTAATCCCAGTACCCACCATAGAGACCTGGAGGTCTATATAGACAGGCAGTGACAAGGAAGTGATATGGCTGGGCTTAGAGCCAATGAGGAGGCAGAACAGGAAGGCAATAAAAGTGCAGGTTAGACAGGAAGATGCTCTCTTGGGAAGCTACGGCAAGGTGGTAAGCTAAGGTTAGCTGGCGGCTATTGCTTTGATCTCTACGGCTTATACTTCTGTATTTGGCTCTGTGTTTCTTATTTAATAAGACTGTTTAGAAATTCATCTACAGAAAATTCCATGTCATCTTATTTGTTCCCCTGCCTAAACTTAATATAACTCAAAAAGGTTAAAATAGATTCTCAAAACTATAACAATAAATGGCACAAAAAGAGGGGAAAGATGTTGTTTAGAAAAGTAAATTTTGGAAGACTATTATCTTGTGTGTAAATGTTACTAGTAAAAGACATTTGAGGAATTTCAGACAATTACCAATCAAAACTGCGTGATGTAAGGCTTTGTTATTCACAACACAACAGTAAACACACAAGTGTCACTCAACCTACTATGCACAGGAACATGCTTTGTTTTCACAAATGTTCACAAATCACAGAATTTTGGGCAAGTATATCAAAGGATAGCAGGCAAGAACTATTAATCTTTCAACAATGACAGGGTTTTTGTCCAACCATGATATGGAGACTATCCAAAGAGTCTTGGCTACAAAATAAAAACAAGACGTGAACTTGTTCCCGATGGAATGGACTGTTACTCAGATGGCTAAGATATGATTGGATAACTGAATTTCCAATGTCCAACTTTTTGAAGCAACAAAAAAAATAAAAACACTGGCAGACTTTTCCTTTGCTGTACATAAAAAGATCGACTCCGTGCAGGTTCTGCCTAGCTGACTTATTTTTAAAAAATCCTTAAAAGTCTATCATCTCTCATTCACATTATACATTAAGAAAGTGTAAGTTCAAGGTCACACATTACCTTTCAGGTCTTTCTTTAGTTTTCGGAGATCTTTCTGGAAGTCTTCAAACTTCATCTGTGAGGCCTGGAAGAGCTCCTGAGGTTCTGCCAGAGGGAAGACACATTGCTCCTTGCCAGCGTCCTAATTAGCAAACAGGATTTTAGAACTAATCAGTGGGAGAGATACAAATCACAGGACGGAGAAGTGGCGGCAACTCCAACAAAACAGCTGGAAAAATAACAAGGGAATCACCCCACACAGAAGAATGGGCCGTCGGGACGGCTCAGTGAGCAAGGGTGCTTGCTCTGCCCTCAGCTAGGACCTGAGTTCAAACCTATGGCACCCATGAAAGAAGTCAATCATGGCTGCATGAGTCTGTAACCTCAGCATTGTGGGGGCAGGGTAGAAATAAGATGATCTGAGACCTGCCTGGCCAGCTAATGAGCCCAGCTGAAATGGCAAGCTTTCTGTACCCTGAGAGACTCTGCGTCAAAGAAATAAAATGGAGAGCCCAGAAGAAGGGGCCACAGGTCTTGCTCTGGCCTCTGCATCTGCAAGCTTGCACAAACACGCCCATACACTGACATGTATGCACTGTACGCATGCGTACAGTCAAGAAAAAGAAAATCAAAATGGAGCGGTAGGTAAAAGTGGTCTTACCTCATCAAAATTTCGAAGATAATAGGAAACAATATATGACAAGAGGCTTCTGCTGTTGTCCTAGGCAGAAAGATCACAGTAAGTAACACATGTTTAAAAATGACTCTGTATTATTAAGTTTAGAGTGTAAATTAAATTGCAGGGAATGTGTATATAAACTTGAGAATATTCTGAGTAGTCTTAGCTTCTATACTGCCTCGGTCATTGTATCTAAAGGGCTGGATGACAGATTTTTTTTTTCTTTAAGTGTAAGTGACAAGAAAAACCATCATGGTTTAAGGGAGAAGCTCAAAGGTAAATAGGTTGCTGTTTTTATTCCTCGCCATCAGAAATTTAATGCAATATTTTTATCTTTTATTTAAAGTATTTATTTTGAATTTGCTTAATGCTTTTGTTCTTTTAAAATTTATGTATGTGTTTTGCCTGCATGTATGTGTGTGCACTACATGTGTGCCCAGTGCCCAGACACCAGAAGAGGGCATTGGATTCCCAGGAACAGGAGCTACAGGGGGTTGTGAGCCTGGGATGGCTGGGAACAGAACTTGGCTCCTATAAGGAGGAGCAAGTGATCTTTGATGTTGAGTAATCTCTCCAGGCCAGCAGTTAGGTTTTCAAATATCACCATAATGAGATAAATAAATATTGCTTGTAATTCCATATAAATGATCTAGCAGGTACTGCCATAATAAAGAATTCTTGGATTTGGCAGAAATTCATTAGCACGTAGACCAGAGAAATGCACAAATATTTCAGGTAAGTGAAGACTTCTAAAATGCCAGTGTAATTTACAATTTGTTATATTAAGAACTGAGATTGAGGAATTAATACTTATGCTACTATTATTAAGAAAATGTATATACCATTTGTAAATGTAAAATTATTTTGTATCCTATATTCTTTAAAGTTTTCAAAGAACAATATTTTATTTCCTTCCAGGCACATCTAGAAGCATTAATTTTTAGTTAAGTTTTTTTCCTTATGCCAATTAATCAACAGATAACTTAAGTTTGAAAAAAAATCTAGTGCACAATCTAAATTCTCTGAAATATTTCCTCTGTTAAATGACAACAGATATGACCTAATGACCTAATTTGGTCTCTATACGTTGGTGATAAAGTTGGCCCAGAATGGCCTCCTTACATAGTGAACTGCAACCCAGCTTGATGCCACTCTAAAAGTATACACTCATAACCAAGCAACCGAGACTCAGCTAATCACAGCAGAGAGACTTCCAACCATTTGGAGGGTGAAAGCTTCCAAATCATGGCCATGTAAGACAAATGTCAACTGCTTTGATTCCAGCTTTCTGTATTTCACATTTGGCTGTAAATACAACCTGCACTCATTAGGATACGGGCAGGGCATTTGGAACAATATTTGGTCTGTAATATTCCCTGACCATAGAACTTTCTCTTGTGCCAATAAATCTTGTTAAACTTAACTGTACTCAGAGCTTCTGTCAGTGAATCTAGGCATAAGTTTTCCTGTGTTTATGAAAAGTATAATGCTATTTAGTAATCAAGTTTCATGGGATACAGTAATATGGCCATTAAAGATTTCCCCATCAGACAGGATTTGCTTGTGGCTCAAACAACTTGAGGTCTATTCTCTGTCCTAAATTGTCAATTAATGAAACAGTAGTACATGAGTCAGTTAGTAAGACATCTTTTAAATGCTTGTCTATAGGCATATTGATAGAATATTCTGGTTGATCTGAAACTGCAGTTTCTATTCTATAAATATTACTGAGGAGTAAATACACTTACATTTGCAAACTAGAAAAAGTTCAAATTCAAAAGATCTTGCACAGATATTACGAGAGGACAATGGTGTTCTAATTATTGAATATTTTGCTTCTTGTCTCAGTATTTTTTATTATAGGTTATTTTGTGATTATTTAAACTAATAAAACAAAATTTAAAAGAAGAAGGAGGAAGAGATAGAAAGAAAAATCAAAAACATGGTCCATCTTCATAAGTAATTCTATGCAATTTTGGTTAATCAGAATATATTTTAGATCAGTTTTATAAGCTGAACATTATATTGGCCTCTTTATGCTCAAATGTTATTTATAAAAGTTGTTTCTACAAGCATCCATTTGGAAAATAGATCTGATTTTTTAGCACATAAGGTTTATTACATCTATAAATTGGAAGTTTGTTCCTATGAAATGTTTATAATATAAATACAACAGCACTTGAATATGCCTGTTTGAGTACATATGAAAGCCACAAAAATTACCTGATGTTAGTGTACAAGAGAAAATGAGCTGAGACTGTAATCCTAGCACTAGGGAAGCTGAGGCAGGACTGCCTGGAGTTGGAGGTCAGCCTATGCTACTGAGACCATGTCTCAAAAATAAGCAAACAACAAACAACCCCAACCCCAAACTGAATAACAAAAAGACTGCTATCCAATTTCAGAAATGCAGTGTCTGGCATTGTAGACACTTATAGAATGTTAAATGCTAAGTGCAAACATGGAGAACCAGTAAATAGTCAAGTCTTGACTGATTAAAGAGACTAGAAGCAGCTCTCTCATGAGGATAATGACTGCATGCTGCATGACTCTTATAAGGATGATGACTGCATGCTGCATGCATCTCGCTCATGAGGATGATGAATGCATGTTGCATCTCTCTCTCTCTCATGAAGAAGAGGATTGTATGCTGTATCTCTCTCATAAGGAAAATCACTGGATGTTACATCTTTCTCATGAAGATGAGGACTGCATTATCTCAGGAGGACAATTTTACTTCGACAATCATTTATTCAAACACAATACTTAAAAATGGTCTTATATTTTTCTCCCACCACGATGTCCTTTCTGTACAGCAATTCTCTTTCAGGGAAGCGTGACTTTTACTTTCTAAGCCTACCATCTCAGACTTTCATTGGTAAATCTGATTGTCATCCCTAACTTTATCTTTTCATTTCTACTCTACAATCGCCTCAGTATTAATTCTAAACAACAGCAAAACCACCTCAGAGAACTAGGGTTAAAAATAACTAAGTCAGCCAGGTGGTGATGATGCACACGTTGAATCCCAGCACTTGGAAAGCAGAAGCAGGTGGATCGCTTGAATTCAAGGCCAGCCTGTGCTACATGGCTAGTTCCAGGACAGCCTGGGCTACACAGAGAAACCCTATGTCAAAAAAAGAAAAAATGAAAAAAAGAAAGAAAAAAAAAAACAAAACAAAACAACAAAAACCCCACAAGAAACAAAAAGCCTAGGTGTGCAATCAGACTTAGACATGGCCATGCATGGCAGCAGGAAGAACAGTATACAGTGTAGAGGAAAGTGGGATTGTCATTTATACTTCATTAATGAGCGACTTTCAGTGTTTGGTTTGTTTTACATACTGCTGAGAGAAGGAAAGAAAACGGTTTGCAAAGTCTCTAATTCACTAAAAATGATTAGTCCTCAGTTTCAAACAAAACACCTGCCCTGAACCCCACCCAAAAAAAACCTAGCAGACTTGATACAAGAAGATAAAGTTTTTTATTTAAAAACATTATATTACATAATCATTCATTACGCATTTCCATTAGGAAAATTATCACTCCTTTAAAATACTGATAGGCAGATGACCTACTTTTACCTAGCTCAGATTATGCTGAACTTTTGGTAGAAATAGAGGCTCACACCTGTAGAACCAACTAGTTTGGAGAAAAAAAAAAACCTAAGAGTCCAGATTTCAAGGTCATCCTCACTTATATACAAGCCTGAGGCTATTTTGGGCTATATAAGACACTACTTCAAAAGACACATAAACATATGTTCATGTGGTGTGTGTGTGTGTGTGTGTGTGTGTGTGTGTGTGTGTGTGTGTGAGAGAGAGAGAGAGAGAGAGAGAGAGAGAGAGAGAGAGAGAGAGGAAAAACTTTTGAACTCAAAACAGAAAGGGATACTTATTATCCTCAATTTGGTGCAACCATTAACACAAAATACTTACACTGCTTTTGACATCCTTTAGCTTTGGCAGAATGTCCAGTCCAAAGCCATCTGCCTGTCCCCGAGTCTTGTTTCCAGCATTCATGTAGTTCCCAAAGGCTAGAACCAAACCCAGGACTTGCATGACCCCTGGTCCATTTTTTAATGTCTATAAGACAGGATGGCAAAGATGTTTCTCTTACACACTGTTTTATTTAAATCATACAAAATCAGTATCAAGTTAATCATATTATACTGATAGTTTTGAGTAACAACCAAACTATGTCCTTTTACATTATTTTATATACTTTAAAAACAGCATCTCAAAGTTTGCTTTACAATGAATGGCATGATACCAACAAGCATGATTGTAGAAGCCAAGAGATACTCATTCTGGTCCACATACAATGAGAATTTCTAGAAAATAATATCACGTCTATTATCCTTAATTGTCTGAACGTTAGGTACAATACAGATTTCTGGCATAAACTGTAGCATCCCAAAAAGCACTTATAAAGATTGACTTCCAGATTTAGGTTTGCTACACACAAGATCATGCTCTCCACTCCCAGAACCCTGTCTGCCTGCAGGTTTTTGTGTCACTTTCACTGAAAGTGTTTCTGGTAATATCTTTCTGTTCTTAGAGATGATTTACCCTAATTAGAACAAACATTTCTGTTGATTTTTGATAAATTGCTTTAAATGCTAATATTGGTCTTTCCAGCCCAAAACTTATTTGTTGCATTCAGAAGAGTATTTATCTTCCATGGAGTTAAATGACTATTCCAAAAGCGAATTGGGTACAATAAATATTAACACTTTACTGAGGGGCCATGTCAAACAAATAACCCAAACAAAGGTAAAGGGTGTGCCTTCAAATCACTTCCATTTGGAAGTCTGATATCTGACAGAATATGGAAAATGGGGCTTTGGTTTTGGTGAAAGCATTGGGACCTGAGATCCCAGGAGACTGATACAAAATGGCAAGGATCTCAATGCGGTCCCACCAACTTGGGAATACAACTGAACACATACATTATTCCTGAAGCCTAGTCCTCAAATATCCTCTCATGTGGGACTGCTATCCTTTGAATTTTCAAGTTCCTCAAGTAAACAAAAATCATGAAAATGAATAAGAACACAACTGAATACAATTAAATACCAGAATTTGCGTTCACTTCTCTGGTCCAGAACCTACCTCACACAATTTCTGTAGCAATTCCAGTTTGCGTCGAATTGAACAAATGCTCTCCGAAAATGTTGACTGAAACAGAATGCAGAAGACTCGCTCTGAGAAGTTGGGGATTAGTGACAGCTCATACAGGAACCTAGGCAGACAAAGGCAAGGAGGGAGGAAACTGTAAACCACCCAAACAGTAGTTCTTCCTTTATATCAAACATGCACCCAAGGCCCATCACTTCCCATTGTGAGAAGCCCACCCGCAGCCTTGACTGCCCACCGAGGTCCCTAGACACACTTACTGTTCAGGTTTGTCAAGAGACTTGGCATTTTCCTTGTCTTTGGAAGATCGACTGTGCTTTTCAATTTTTTCCAATTCATCTGACTGTGCTCTCTGGAAGGGGAAAAAAAAAAAAAAAAGACACTTGGCTTTTTTTTTTTTTTTTTTTTTTAAATCTCTTCAAGGGCATCCTTTAGATAACAGTGATTGCAATACAGCAGAATTCTCTATATTTTAATTTCTTAGCATCTGTTGTGTTAAAACTTGACTTAATATGTGAGGCATGTTACAGTGTAAATATGCATAATAAAATCCAGATCATGCCTAAATCCCCCACATAATGCTGTTGACTATTAGTGATCTAAAAGATATTTATTCATTAAAGCATAAAATAATGTTTTTCAATTTTTCATTAATTTGTCTATTTATATTACTTTCTAGAAAGCCATAATTTTGTTTTAACATAATAGTTCTCATTCAGATCTCAAACAAGTTAAATTTGGAAGTAATTTGATGTTAAATGTCTTTAAAAATATCTAACTATTGCAATGATTGTGTATTGCTTTTGTTATACTTGGAGAAAAGAAAAGTGCAATTAAGCTATTAAAACATGGAACAAAAATAAAAGATTTTCATGCTTTTGTTGAACATGATTTTTTGATACAAAAATAGCTCCAGCCATATTTTGCTTTTGTCTCCTTCTACTGTTTATAATTGTAAGCTACAAATTTTGTTTCTTTATGGGAAAGAATCATCTTCATTTTTAACACAAGCAAAGGGTTTACAGAAGCACACACTTATTTCTTTTTTATAGAACATTGGTATCAGTTTTATTTCTACTCAGACATAATTTTATGCCTCACAAAGATGTGTCCAATGAGCCTAGACTGCATCATCCATATGCACCCCAGAGTCATATATATGGCTATGTGTTGAGTTAGAAAGGCAGTCCTCAGAACTTAAAACCTGTCAGAACTTAAAACTATATTAGGTTAGAATGGATGTATAAGACTGAGTAAAGAGGTCTTTAGGGAATGTGTAGGCAGAATCCATGCTAGTGAACTGCTCTATGTTAATTAACTGGTTATTCAGAAATGAAGACATAACTATCTAACCTCAAAAAGAAGTATCTTTAATTGATGACAGGTCAACAAAAGTGGGAAGCTGACACAGAGAATCGGATACATTTTTCTTTGGGATGTGATGTATTAGAAGGACATGAAAAGAGGTAAATTCCATCAACTATCATAGGCTTATATAAAAGTTAAACTCTTTGCAGAATTTCTGGTTGTTATGTGTCTTCCACACTTCTCTAGCGTATGAAGAGTTTCATATATACCGAGGAAGGGGAGTAGGAAAACTGAACAGTCATTGTTTTCTGTAATTAAACCATTATGTTCTTACAAAAGCATACGCGCGCGCACATGCGCGCGCACACACACACACACACACACACACTGTCTACACAGTAAAACACTATCGTCTATAACATAGAATCATTTCAAATCTGAGCCAACACGCTCAGGCAATGCTTCTTGCAAATGTATGTATGGCATGCACAGGATGAAGCGCAAAGGCTGCTAGAATCACTGCAGCATCATTACATTTTGATTGCAAATGAAGTTTGGTTGTTGTGTGTTCAGACACATTTAATGACTGCTAAGTATTCTGTGATCCTGTTTGGGGTCAAGCCAATTCTGCTCATTTTAGAAGAAACACAGCTGCCTTGGTCTGAAGGTACAGCTCAGGGACAGCAGAGAGGAACTTTCACTTTGCCCATGCCACCTACACGCTTTTCCTCTTCAAAGACGCATGTGTACGATGGTATCTATTCTGGTTTTGATTTTTCTCTATGGAGCTCACTTAGTGCCACCTCATACAAACATCTGCACCCAGCACATATATATATATACACATACATACACAGTCAGCATATGTTCATGGTGCTAAATTCTCATACTAGTCCTTATTTTCACTGATACTGATAAAATACCTGACACAGGCTAAATTTATGAAGAATTATTGTTTATTTAGTTCTTAGTTTTATGGAATGACAGTCCAAACAGGAATAGTACAGATCACAGAGAGCCCTGTGATAAGTGGCGAGAGTATGGTTGGAAGAGAAATATCACATTGCCAAATAAAAGCCAAAAAAGAATTTGGGATAGGTCTTAAAACTCCCTCTGAAAAGCTCAGAAGCTGCATAAGAGCTATATTAGCACCGTTTGAAGGCAGCTCACTCCATGACATAAGGACCTATACCACGAGGCCCCACCTTTTGAAGAAAGTTCCATCACCTCCCACACTGCCCTAAGTGTCCAACATTTGGCCCTTTGTAAGGGACATTCAAACTCTATCCAAACTGTAGAACCATTAAGTTAGGAAAAAAAAGTTTTTCGAAATACATATTGTTGAGGTCCTAGTGTTGAACTTCAAGGAGAACAGCATCAATATCGTCACTTACTCACACCGGGGCAAAGTTTGCCTGACACAGATATACCACTCAAAAGTGCCTTGGAGCTCTCTTGTCCTTCAGAACTAGAGAGTTCTCCTGCACTATTCTTGAGAAAGGTTTTAGCTAAAAGAATCACCAGCCTCAAGTATCAGCAATCTTTTTGCAACCCAATTGTTTGGTTCTTGAATGTGAAATTTGTAGATGACAATATACTGTCACATTATCAGAAGATTGGACACGTCTGCTGCTGTCAAAATGTCAAAGACCATCTTACTGTTATCATGAAAAGAGATCTACTTTGAAAAGGCTCTTGGACAGACTGCAGGAATCCATGAATGTCCATGGGGTAGATTTCTCCTACATGTTTGGTGACTAAATTCCTTTTTAACTACCTCCACACTTAAGAGAGCACTTCTAGCAATAGAAGTAAACAGTTTTTTAAACTAGTATTATGCCTTTAAAGAACACTTCAAAAACAAAATGAAAAAATAGTTCTTATTAAACAAAATGTTTCCTCTAAATTCAAGCACTTTCTAGATTGAAATTTAAACTTTCAGAGAACAAGATCCTGTCTTATGTGTCTTTACATCCCACTAACTAATATGGTTTGTGGTATATATTTATAAATAGGTAACTTAAAAAAAAAAGATAGGAAATTAGGCAAGAAATGAATAGGGAGACAAATAAACAACCAATAAACAAGAGAAGGTAGCTTCCTGATTTGGGGAGTAACTTAAGAGTTTCTATTGCTATGAAAACATACCATGACCTTAAAAAGCAAGTTAGGGGAAAAGGGTTTATTTGGCTTACACTTCCATATCACTGTTCATCATCAAAGGAAGTCAGAACAACTACTCAAACAGAGCAGGAACCTGAAGGCAGGAGCTAATGCAGAGATCATGGAGGGATGCTGTTTCCTGGCTTGCTCCACATTTCATTCTTATAGAACTTGGGATCACCTGCTCAAAGGGTGGCACCACCCACAATGGGCTGGGCCCCCCGCCAGCAGTCACTGATTAAGAAAATGCTCTATAAGCTGACCCCACAGCCTGACCTTATGGTTTCCACCTCTCAGATGACTATAGCTTGTGTCAAGATGACATAAATATAGTAAACACAGGCAGAGAGAAGGCAGAAAACACAAGGATGAGCAACAAACACTAAAGGCATGATAGGCAAAAAAAATGGCAATTATTTATCATCCTAGTAGTATTGTGAAGGCCCTTAAGAGGTAAAACAATGTCTAAAATGGATTCTTGTGCATGCCTGAAATGGAATCAGTTCTGTTGAGTGGTAGCACACAAATAAATAGATAAAAAAAAGAGGACTATACCCACCAAAGTATGTGTGAATTAAGTCATCTATACCCTCGCTTAGTATAACTCCATTGAGAACTTTTCATATAACACATAGAAATGAGTGTGAAAGTACAAGAATGAGGTCTAAAATATATTTGCTGGACAATGTTACTCTAATCAGCTGGGTTGTGCTCTTTTTAACTATGTATAAGTTCTGGCCCATCATCCTGGATTTCTTCTTGCAGAACATGAAGGATCAAGTAAATGTCTGGTGTTTTTATACCTACTAGAGTCTCAAATTCTTACCCTTATCTTCAACCATACAAATTATCTCAAACTATGACTGAAATTTCTACCACAACTCAAACTGGATGGTTTGGGGTTTTTGGAACTCAAAGGCTCTTCTTTTACTGGCCCACCAGTTTGTGGTAACCACAGATGCTGGGTTTTGGAGGGAAAAAAAAAGAAGAATTTAAAGGATTCATTTATCCAAAGGTATATTATTTACCAGGCATTGCACTAGACAGTGGAAATTCTCTCTCTCTCTCTCTCTCTCTCTCTCACACACACACACACACACACACACACACACACACACACACACACAGCTTCAAATTCAAGCAAAATCCCATAATACAATCTATCAAGCTGCAAATAAACCACTCTTGCTCATGTGGGTTTTCTACAGCTACTTTCTTATATTGCTTTTGAAAATTATATGTAACTCTCATTGTGAAGGGGATGATCGTGTGTCACTTAGAGTTTGCTTATGGTGATGAGAGTCATTTGCTACATATCACATACTCACACACCAATTAATAACAGAAAATTTCTAGTTTCAAACAGTCACTTAAGAAACCTTCTGTGCCCAAGCCCTGTTTGCTTACATTCACTCAAGAAATTCCTTTGGCAAATGAAATCATTTTTCATCTATAGGACAACAAGGACTACATCTCTGAAGACTTTCATTTTTTAACTATGTGCACATCTTCCCCACTTCCACTCTGTTTATTTGCAGAAGAATTAGATTAGACCCTTCCCCGAGATTTACTGCTTGCCTAAAAGTGAGCCCCAGTTGCTGCTAATCCAGGTATTTTCTGAGGTTTGATTTGTAAGGATTCCACTGTAATTAAATCTGCTGCTCTAACAATGATCACGAGATCTAGACCAGTACTTATGTAGATATCCAGGGTGACGGTCCGTTCCAACACAGGAAGGATTTTTTTGAACAATGTTTTCAACAACTCCAGACATACAACATGCAAACCCCATGTTAACTAGAAAGCCAGTGTGTCCCTGTCTCCATGATAGTCTGGCAACATCAAGACAGGTGCAAATCAGCCATAGCTTTCTCCACCACTTTACAAAGAAGGCTCTTCTAAATGGATATAATCAACTCCCTTCAGACACTAGCATGAATGGGCTCAGACAAGAGTATCTACAACACAAGATTTCAGATAAATTTGAGAGGCAATGAGACATTCATAAAATTCCAGGAAATACATCAAGTACTTGTTGTTTTGGATGGGTCCCAGTTCTTTTCAAAATTCTGTGAACATACACCTTTAAAAAACTTTTTTTTTTTTTTTTAAATCACAACCAAGAGTCTGGAGGCAATGTATTATTTCATCAGAGTACATGGAAAGATCCTTTTTTTTTTTTTCATTTGGCAAGAATCAATTCAAGACTTATTTGATGTTATCTTTTCTTGCAACAGGAACTAGAGAAGCAATGCCAGGCCCTTTGCAGCCATGTGAGACAAACGTTATCTGGAGGTTGAAACATGCAGCTTGGTTTAGAATAAACTTCAGCTGGCTGTAAAAGTATTCAGTCGCATCTCTGTATTTCTCCTTTGCTTGTGTCTCTGCTTCAAGAGACAATGCACTGCTTATCATCACTTTGGTTGCGGTTAGTTGAAGGAGCTTCCTCTCTTGAGCAATGCTCACTTATGTGTGTGTCTTTGTCCACATGGTTGCTTCAAGAAAGGCAGTCACCTTGACAAAGGGAACATTCCCTCTGCCTTCATATGCCATCAGCATTTGACTGTTCAAAGGAATAGGAAGTAAAACGAATTGGATCTGAAAGAGTTGGTTGAGGTGCAAGATGTAATCATATTATAGCTGTCATTTCCAAGTGAGACTCCAAGGAGTACTTCCTTATACAACTGATGAAGAACTTTGTAGAAGGATTCCACTTTGATTTCCAAAACTATATCACTTAAGAGAGTCAATTATAAATATCAACAACAAGGCAGATTTTTTTTTTTAAAAAGCAGATTTCTTCAGTGAAACATGAGACTGCCAGCATCCTGGGTGGGCTTATGACCCCACTACCCATGATCTGCATGTCATTCCAGGAACTATCAGCAATATACCATGCATGGGCCTCCTGTAAGTTAATCATATGGCTGCAAACATTCTCTGTGGAATCAGGATTTGCTTGTTTGAAGATCATCTGTGGAGAGTACCGTCCGCTTTGCCTCATTCTTTTCTTTGTGTCAATATGGAAATAGTCAGAATTCTGTAACACTTAGAATTCCCCTGCAGAGTCACCTGTGATGGGTCTGGGGAACTAGCTTTTCCCTTATGCCTCCTTACCACCATTTTTGTCATCATTATCTCAGGACCTTAGGATAACTACTGACTGTTAACAATCTGCTTTTCATTATGATTTAATATAGCCTAGTACTTCTCCAGGAGGAGGTGGAATCTCTTGTCTATCTCTGACTTAAAACCTAGGTGGATCTTGAAAGAGTCACACTACATAGGATGGGAAAAAAGACAACTATTCTAAGATGGCCTGGCAACATGAAGATGGGTGCAGATCCATCACAGGTTTCTTCACCCACCTTACACAGGATGCACCTCTCAATGAGTATTATTAACTTCCTTTAGACACAGGCATTAACAGACCCAGGCAAGAATTAGAACACAAGAATTCAGAAAATTCTAGGAAATATATCAGGTGTGTGTGTGTGTGTGTGTGTGTGTGTGTGTGTGAGAGAGAGAGAGAGAGAGAGAGAGAGAGAGAGAGAGAGAGAGAGAGAGAGAGCGAGCACATGAGTGCATGCTCATACAGGCTGGCTGCCAAAGGTGAAGAAAAGAGAAGGTAGAGGGTACAATTAAAAGGGCATCATAATAATCAGACTACAACCCACAGCTCCAGAGAAGCTAGGAAACAAGAAGGACCCTAAGAGGGACACATGGAAAACCTTGGGAAGGGGAAACAGATGAGATCTCCATGAGTAAACTGGGGGAGGGGGCAATGGAGAGGAGAGGATAGGGAATGAGAACATGAGGGAACTGGAGGAGGGATGGAGTGGGAGAGCAATGAAAGAGATATCTTAATAGAGGGAGATAATATGGGGTTAGGGAGAAACCTGGTGCTAGGGAAATTCCCAGGAATTCACAAAGATGACCCCAGTTTAGACTACTAGCAATTGTGGAGAGGGTGCCTGAACTGGCCTACCCTGGTAATCAAATTGGTGAATGCCATAATTGTCATCATAGAGCCTTCATCCAGTAACTGATGGAATCAGATGCAGAGATCCACAGGCTATCATTAGGCTGAGCTCCAGGAGTCCAGTGAAAGAGAGGATAGAGGGATTATATGAGCAAGGGGGATCAAGATCATGATGGAGAAATCTACAGAGACAACTGAACCAAGCTCATAGGAACTCACGACCTCTAGACCAACAGCTGTGGAACCTGCATGAGATTGGACTAGGTCCTTTGTATATGGGAGACAGTTGTATGGCTTAGTCTGTTTGAGGGGACCCAAGCAGTGGGATCAGGATCTATGCTGGTTTTCTGGAGCCCGTTACCTATGGTGGGATGCCTTGCTCAGCCTTGATGCAGTGGGGAGGGGCTTGGTCCTGCCTCAACTGAATGTACCAGGCTTTGCTGACTCCCCATGGGAGCCCCTACCCTTTTGGAGGAGGGGATGGGGAGTGGGCCTGAGTAGAGAAGGCTGAGGGGGGGGGGATTGGGAGGAGTGGGAGGGGGATCTGTGGTTGGTATGTAAAATGAATAAAATTTCTTAAATAAAAAAAGGGGGCATCACAAGGAACATGTTTAGGGGTGGAAGGCTTGTGTATCTCGATTGTGGCGATAAAGTAATACATGTAATGAAAAGGATAAAAACCTTCTAGCCAAACAAGTACATATGCAACCTCCTCCACCCTAGAAGAGGAGTGCATGTGAACCTGGTAGAATCTGAAACAGTCCATAGAATACACCAATGTAATTTCCATTGCCAGTTTCTCTTGTTGAGATATGATCTTGGGGAAATCTGATAAGGTATTTAGGACATCAGTGTACTATTTTGCAATCTATGATGTATCTATACTTATTAAAAAATGAAGCAAAACTTAAAGATCAAAAAGGCCTGAGTGTCCATTTCATCTGGTTTCCAAAGTCTGTGCTCTGTTTGGAAAGCTCAACACTCTTGTGATGGATGACCTTCGTTGCCAACTTGACTAGATCTCCAATGAACTGAACTTAACTTGCCAGACATTCCTGTGAAGGTTTTCTTGATGAGATTATCTGATGTGACCAGACCCACCCGAAGTGTGGATGACCCTTCTGGTGGGATCCCAAATAAGAGAGAGATGGTAAAGGAAACTCTGCTCTTTGCCTGACTGCGTTCACTCTTGCTGCAAGTTCATCTTCCCTATTGCTGCCTCGGCTGCTTCCTCCACTGATATCAAAACCAGTGAATTCAGGCTTCTGATGTAGACTGAAGACCAGCAACTCTCCTGGAACCTTCCAACCCTTCAGTTCCAGATTTGGACAGCTTAGGACACACAGCCTTGTGACTATGCAGACTATCTGATTCTCAGCCTCTTCAGTGTGAGGCTGCCATCGTTGGACAACCCACACCATATAGTATGTCAATTTAATAAATTTCCCTTTACTATGCACTCATTCTATTGGTTCTACTGCTCGAGAGAACCACGAAATACAGAAGTGCATTTTTATCCATCTAGGTCTTTTTCATCCCACATCACTGAGGCAACTTTTCTGGTTAAGTTCAGTCTCAACAATAACTCAGAAACAGACTTTGGCCTTTCTGTGTGGGATGCTCTGCTATTCCAGAGAAACCTGACCCTATCTGTCCTTACTAATCCTCAAATCAACTTCCTTACATAATTCTACCCAACTAAATGTAGGAATGTCCCTAGCTGTTCTCTGCAGCACAGTACTTTCCAATATTTGAAAATCACTTCTCTCTCCAGCTCACGATGAGCACCCTTACGGTTCCAACATACTTTAGTACTTCCTGCTGCTTCAGTGACTATCTTACTCCCTTCACGGAATGCTCTTACACTGACCACAGGGGGCCAAGATCACTTCAATTCACTTTCAGCATTCACAAAAAAGGCAAACAAAGCAAATCTTTACTATAAGATTAATTGCCAGAGTAGTCTAACATAAGTAGCTATTCTTTTTTAAAATGTGTTTTCAACTGAAATAGAAGTGGATCACTTTCTTTTCTCCGTTTCTTCTCTCTAGCCCCTTCCAGCCTTCCAGCTATCCTGCCTTAAACTCTTCCCATATCTCCCCAATAGCTTCTTTTTCATTATTATTGTCTTACACACATACACACACACACACACACACACACACACACACACACACACACACACATTTTTGCTGGTGGTATGAATATGCTTTTCAAGGCTGATGACTCTACACTACATAATCAACAAGGGGTCTCATCCCTCAAAGAGGTTATTGCTCCTTCTTCCAGCAGCTATGAGTGGCATATAGTTCTTTGTCTAGGGGTAGAACCTGGCAAATTTTCCCCCTCCCATGTTAATATGCCCATTGATATTGGCATTGTTCCACAGCAAGCATGCATTCTTTCTATCCATTTTCTTAAATATAAATTCTTTTCTCATACAACATAAGCTGAATACAGTTTCTGCTCCTTCTATTCCTCCAAGTAATTCTCCACCTCCTCTCCCATCCAAATCCATTCCCTTTCTGTCTCTCATTAGCAAAGAACAGGCTTCAAAGAGATAACAATAAGACACAATGAAATAAAATAAAACAGAAACCATCATATTGATATTGGACAAGCCAAGCCAAAATGAAAATAAAGAGTCTCAAGAGTAGGCACAAGAATCATAGGCCCTTTCGTTCAAACATTCAGGAGTTCCATAAAAGTACTAAACTGAAAGTTGCAGTGTATATGCAAGGGAACTGGTGCAGATCCCTGAGGGCCATGTGAAATATATGAGATTTGATGGTATCTCTCATTTTGTGAATACTAAAGATATCTCTCCATATATATACATATATATGAGTGTGTGTGTGTGTGTGTGTGTGTGTGTGTAAATTATGTAATTGGTAAAATACCCTTTGTATCTTTAAATAGCTATTTTGGTCTCAGCATTCTGAAAGGAAAATACACACATACATTATTAAAGGGCCACTTAAATTATCCTCTTGCATATTCAAGAGAATGTGGTGAGTATATTACTATTCACCTACAGATCCCCACAGATCTTGTTCTTGAAATACACAAAATTTCAAGGGCTGAGGTGGATTATAAAACAATTTTTAATTGTTCTTTTTTTCCACTTATTTATTTATGTGTGGGGTGAGTAGAGCTCAAAGAACAACTCATAGGAGTCAGTTCTCTCTTTCCACCACATAGGTTCCAGGGATGATATTCAGGTTGTCAGCCTTGGTGGCAGGTAGCCTTATCTACTAAGCCATCTTGCCAGCCCACACCTTTTCTAATATTAAAATCTTTCAGGGTACTTTCATGGCTGTAATGATTAATGCTGGTTGTCAAATTGACAGGACTTAGAATCACCTTGGAGACAAACCTCTAGGGCTGTCTGTTGGGAAGAAGTCTCTGGAGTGTGTCATTGAGATGGGAAAATGCATCCTGAATGTGGGTGGTGGAATTCAATGGGCTGGGGTTGAGGACTGAATTAAAAGGAGAAAGTGAGTGGAACACTAGCATCCAGCTCTACTTCCTGGGTGTGGTTACAATGGGACCGGCTGCCTCACAATCTGACTACCATGCCTTTCCAGCCATGATGGACTGCACCTTCAAACCCAAATAAACTCCTCAAGGAACTTCTGTCAGGCACTTTATCAAAGCAATAGAAAAGTAAGCAGAATAACATCCTACAGATCCCCACACTACTGCCTCCAGATCTTGTTCTTGAAATACACAAAACCACTTAATATCTTTGAAATTTCAAGGGCTGAGGTGAATTTAAAAAAAAAAACAAAACAAAAAAAAAAACCAAGGCTATAATGTGCCACAGAAACTGAAAGTTACATATCCAATGGATAGAGTATTTGTGGGGAACCTCCAAATTTTGAACATTTAACTCTGTGTAAACATAACAGAACACAAAATAATTCAGAAACAAATATACATGAGGTGCCATCTGGAACCACTAAGTAAGTCCAGTGAAGGCAAACATACTAGGAGCTCTACATCTGATTAAGAGAGCTAATTATTTACTCCTTTAATAAATTTATTGCCCAATTAAATTTCAGCTATTGTAATCATGAGCAATAAGCAAGGAAAGTTGATGACCGTATCAAGCATCATACGTCAAAGCCATCCACTGTTTTTTCTGTTCATGCGTAATGTAATTTCAACTCAGGATTTAGTTTCAGTGATAAGCAAGGTTCATAGCAGGTATTTAAAATAACCATCATAGCAGAGGTTGTAAGTCATAGAAAGAACATTTTCCTAGCCTGTGCAGAAACCTGGATTCAATGCCAACACTCCTCCTCACACACTCTGCTACCATTACAAAGAACAGAAAAGAAAAGAAGAGAAGAGTAGAGAAAAGAAAAGAAATGGAATGAAAAAAAAATTTTCCCCAACCATACTCAAGCCAAACCTGGAAGTTTTCTACATAAACCACAATGTTCCTAGTCTTAAGTACTTCAGCAGAATAAAAGAATGTAAGGGTGGTCTAGCAGACATTTATGGCACCAGGTTGAAAAAAAATTTATTATATCTGCTAGCCAACTGTATCATTTCACTAATGCTGGCCTGTCGTCATGGAAAATTACTGGGAAATGTTTAGTGTGTGTGTCAGAGAGTCTGTCTTCCTCAGATTGCTGAAGAGCTGAGCGTATCTGTACAAGAGACACTTTCTGCATCCTACTGAGCAAAAAAGGTTTGTTAATGCTGTCAAAGTAAGAAGCAAGAAGACGATCACGGGGAAATGGAACGAATGTAAAAACAATGGCTGGTAGAGAGACGAGAACATATAAACAATTCACCACCGCACACAAAGACGTAAAATTCAAGTTCAGGGTAAGGAGGGGAATGTCATGAGAGGACCAAAGGACTGTGTAATAAAAAGAGACACAAACAAGTATTCCTGCGATTGAACAAGGTTTACATTTAGAATTCAAACACGACAAGAAGTAGAAGCAGGGATCAAAGCTAGGATTAAGGAAGCACTGAAGGGCTGCAGACATATTTATTGAGGACTACATCTCTGTCTACTTCTCTAAGGAATGGAGATGATGATCACAGGGACATCTTTTTTTTTTTTTCTTCTCCTATTCTTTCTCTCTCCTTAAGTAGTGGAAACATTGACTATCTCTTCAAAAGAGGTCAGTAGCTAGACTAGTATTTTTTAGGAGAATGTGACTTTGGCCTAGGCAGAGCACAGTCACCCTCCCCCTCCTGTTTCTAGTCAAATGATGCCTGGGGTTACAGCTGTAGTTGGATGTCTTGTTTCCCTTCTTCCAACCACCACAGCCTTTATGATCTAAACCCTCTTTTTTTTTGGAAGGGGGGCGGGGAGTTGGACTTAAAGTCTGTTCAACCATATCTAAGCATTTACATTATTAAATGAATCATATAGCATTAGAAATTCCTTAATTTCTAGTTTGTCCTACCTGTAGATATCAGAAGATTTCCATTTGTGTATGAATAGAATGTACTGTTGGTACATTTCTTTGAAGGTTGGGTGAGAGGCATTCTAAGTATTTGTTGCAAAAGCAAGCTCTGTACTGGATTTGTGGAACTGAAAACTGACACTTGGATATAAATGGTATATGCCCAGGGTGACTGCAGAATGCTCATGCAGTGGTGCCTCCACAAAAGAAAAGGAAGTAATAACACTCACCTCAAAAGCCAACATCAAGGTGTACAATGAGGTAATCAACTTTAAGTGGTTAATTTTTCTTTTTTCTAGGGTCTTTGTAATTTCTTTTGTTTTTGTTTTTCAAGACATGGTCTCTTTGTGCATAGCCTTGCCTGTCCTGGAACTCGCTCTGTAGACCAAGCTGGCCTCAAAGTCAGGGACTGGGTGGGTAGATATGGAGGAGGAAAGAGGCAGGGGCAAGAAGAGGTACTTTTTTAATTGGTCTTCTTGCTTGCCATACAAGGAGAATGCTGATCTTCAAATGCAATACGGTAAGCACTGGTGGAAAGTATGAGAAGGTAAGTCTGGTAGCACAGGCTAGGCAGAAACAGGCAGATCTCTGTGAGTTTGAGACCATCCTGGTTTACATTACAATCTCTAGGAAAGCTAGGGATATAAAAGGGTCCCTGTCTCAGAAAACAAAAGAAAGAAAAGTATGAGGCAGAAATCTTAGGAGCTCAAGTGCACCTCTCTTAGGCTAACAACTCTGTACCATGTCCTTAGATTCTGCTTTCTGGGACACTGACAATGAAGCCAAAGACTATTTTCTAAAGTGACAAGCAACCCTCAACTTCTAGGTAAGATGGTGCCTTGGAAATCTGACCTGAAACTCTGTGAAAGAAAACAGAAATACTTCTACAATAGACTGTGTCTGGAAATGAAGCCATTAAGATAGATGGGGGCCTCAGCAGGAAAGTGGGCAACAGAACTGAGAATCTGAGCCCATGCAAGCTCCAAGGAATCAGCACAGGAAACTCAAGGTAAGTGCTGCTCCTCACATACACTGGACAGCACCAAGACTCTTAAGGACAGGCCAAGGTGGAATGCAGGGCTCCTAAGAAAGGAATTCCCCTTCCTCATGAACAGGAATCATTCGAACATAGAGACTGCAGAAACCAACGATTCCCACCAGCCCCTTTCCCACTTGGGTCTGGCTAGAGCCAAAGGGATCTGAGAAAGTGCCTTTCAACTCAGAGCAGATGTGTCAGGAATTCTCTCCATAAGTTAGTGTTGCCATTAACATTCTTTAGCAGTGGGCAAGTAGTCAATGGAGAGACTCGTATCTGGCCCAAGTACTGGGAGTAAGTGATTATTTATATGTTCCGTCCTAAATGGAACATTTATTCCAATCCCTCCCTGCCCAAAGCTCAGGAAATGTCTTGGAAGAAGGAGTGGAAAGGGCCTGAGAGTGGTGAAGTGTGCTATGAAATGCAGAAGCCTAGGTCACCTGCAGAAAACCTCCCTCCAGGAGATCAAGGCACTCAACAGTCCAGCATCGGTGGGTGCAGCTCATAAAGCCCCACATCTAGCCAAGGAGCGATTGGCAATTCATGGCTGCCAAGGCCTGTTGGGATCCTATTTCTTTAGGGATGTGGCTGTGAATAGGTGGCCTGTACTCTGATGAATGAACCACACCCACTGTTATGAAGGTACCACCCACTGGACTCAGAGAATATGAGAGAGAGAGAGAGAGAGAGAGAGAGAGAGAGAGAGAGAGAGAGAGAGAGAGAGAGAGAGAGAGAGAGAGGAAAGCAAGGAGAGCAGAAGTTTGCATGAAAGTAGCGGGGTATGTATTTGGGGAATGAGAGGGTAGATCCAGAGTGGATATGATTAATATATGTTATGTATATATCTGATGGTTCAAATAATAAAATTAAAATTTTTAATTAAAAAGCTCTCAAATTAATTTTGTGGACCAGGTGCTTGGCATCACACTAGTATTCAAATTATGATTATAGAAAGCTTATTTGTATAGACAGTATATCTGTGTACATATATATGTTCGTGTGTGTGTGTGTGTGTGTGTGTGTGTGTGTGTGTGTGTGTACATACATGTGGAGGTGAGAGTTCAACACTGAATGTCTTCCTTGATTACTCTCCACCTTATTTTTTGAGACAGAGTTTCTCACTGAGCCTACAGATTGCTAATGCTGTCAGACTGGCTGGCCGGCCAGTGAGTTCTCTTGTTTCTCCCTCCCCAGGACTGGGGTGATGGTCACACATTGCTAAGATGAGCTTTTGATAAAGGTGCTGTGGATGCGAACTCAAGTCCTCATGCTTATGTGGGAAGCACGTACTGACTGAGCCGTCTCTTCAGCTCCAAAGCCTGGTATTCAAAAACAAATAATATCCAAAGCAATTTGCTCAGGCTGGCATGTTAAACACACACCATAAGTGCTCGTGGGTCTCCACTTGGTAAATGGTTTTGTTGTACGTACGGCATGTCAAGGACAGACAATACTAAGGAGGAAAAATGTCATGAGGTTGGAGAAGTTGAGGATGATGATGATCGAGACAATATGTCACAGTACACAGGCCAGAGAAGTGAGTGAGTAACAGCAAATGGTGAATAGTGAGGAGGGGGAACACCACAATGTAAGCCCATAAGACATCTGACATAAGGAAACAGTTGCTGGTAAAGCAGGATGGAAGGGGAACAAAGGGTCTGATGGCCTTTTACCAGGAGGACGATGTCAGAAAGAGCTGGCTCACTGCTGCTGTGGTATAAGGGTCTAAGCCTCCTGGAGGCACTGAGCGCAGCCAGGTGGTTGGAGGGCAGAGAGCTGAAAGATGGTAAAGTAGCCAGAACTATATAAAAAACAAACATACAAACACAGCCAAAACTCAAGCCAGCTTCTCTGCCGAAAACCTTGAAAGTGACCTGCACGGCACACATATGTGCAAACAGCAATTAGCAATGGACTGTCCATGTGAACAGCGACTTCACGGGATGCTCAGTGCTCTCAGTAAAGGGGCCTCTGGAAAACTAACTGTGCAACTCCAACGTAACAGTCAAAGAAGAGGGAAAGCAGGACGAGCAACCCACACCATTCTCCAGTGACTACTGCAGCCACGTTAATCAGTTTAATTCATTTTCTAGGAACTCATGCAACACGGCTGGTTGTTCAGAAACAAGCACAGTAATTTTATAATCTGAAAGTTTTTTACTAAGACCACGGAACCAATCTGTGAGTGATTCAACTTCTACAAGTTTTTTGTTTTTAATTCTGAAACTCACCTTCAATCTATTTGCCGGTGAAAGTGAACAAGCTTTACAGGGATTCCATGAACCAACTCAACGGAACAGTGAAATACGAGAGAGTCGGGGAGCTTTAAAATCGTTACACCGTGAAAGTCAATACATTTTTGTTTGAAGAACCTGATGGCTAAATGTTGCTGAAAACGTGAATCAATTAAATTCCTCTAGGAAGCTAGAGGAACACAGATGGTTAATCCAATTCATTTTCACTGACGCCACACAGTATATGCTTTTCAGGGTGCTGTATCATGTGACACACTACAGCCTTCTTCCAGATTAAAGTTTGCTGGTATGTCAAGTACCGCCCTAAGTGAAGATTACTAAGACTATAAAGTATGCCTGTGCAATTCAATCCTGAGAAGCGTAAATTTAGACTTCTCATTCTCTCTGCCCTACCTGCCTTCCCCCTGCTCTGCCTTGGATTAGAGCTGGTTAATTACACAGGGGTGCAGGGGTGTTTTCCTTCTATCTTTACCCACGTTTTCCTTCCTTTGAACTTCTAACAGGATTGACTTCCAAGGGTTAGCTTCGTTTTAACACTCTTTTTACAAACAACTCGGGATTCTTTTGTTCATTTTTCTCAACATGAAATAAAATGAAAAGTTAAAAAAAAATTCAACTCACAGTTGTCCATGGATAATTCAGATGCATTTAGATGTAATGTTAATCATCCAATATACTAAAGAAAAGTATGGAATGCAGCTCGATAACTCTACCCCTCCCCACCCAGAATCCCTCTCTATTCACCCCCAGAAACTCACCATGTCATAACAGGAGTATATTTTAAGACTCAGAAGCAATATATGCATTTAACTAACTATATGCTGCAAACACTTGACTATGAACTTAATGATAGTCAATAACCCTAGATAAACTCTAAGGATTTTTGTTTTTCAAACCTCACTACAGTGGACTGCATTAAGTAACTATGTGGTTTTCACGAAGTCTTAATTCCTTGATAAACAGGAATTGGGCCCTCAGGATTGTGGTTTGTGAAATTAGGGTGTGTTTAGATTTGGAGACTGCCCAAAATTCATTCACATCTAGAAGGGAAAGCTCACTGCCAAACATATGCAATCAGAGAGAGAGAGAGAGAGGAAAAAAAAGATTACATTCTAAATAAGGTTTGTATAACAAATACTTCCATCTGTTTCAGAGAGATCAAATACAAACTACTTTAAAACAGTCCATTGGCATTTAAGCATCTGGCAAAAAGAAAGTGTATTTATGAGAAGGCATTCACATTAACTGTAGATTTTGTCCCCAAGGGTAAGTAGTGGAATGCCATGAAAGATTACCTCTCATATATTTGTTAAAAATGGAATTAAAACATTAATCTTTTTAGATGAAGTTTGCATGCCCCTTAAATGTCCTTATTTGTAAGGCAAAATTAAGCCTATTCAGAGATCATACAGAAAAAAAAAAAACTACTCAGGTCACTTTATTTAAACTAATTATTATAAATAAGTCAACACAATAAAATTTAAAAGATTTTCAAAGAAAATCTATACTAAGTCTAACCATATACATGGTAAACCCCTCCAGACACCCTTGATAGAAATAAGATATGTTACATGAAGTCACAAGTAACATATAACTTACATGCCAGATAAGACTATATGTCTGCAAACCTAGGTCTTTTCTGTTATCTATGCCCCCTTACTGCTGCTTGCCTCTCCGTTTACTTTCTGGAACCTAATGGAAGATAAAGGAGGGCCGGGGCACTTCCCATTTCCTTTACAAAGGATTTGGTTTAGCCTGTAGGAGGCCCTAGAGGAGCTACATCAGAACAAGTGTTCATCCTCCCACTCCCAGGCAGTCTTGCGTGCCTTTTCTCTCTCCTGTTGCAGTTCTGACCGACAGCGGACGGATCAGAGGACTACTGGCTGCAGTCTGGCGCTCCGCCAGCAGCACACATTGTACAGGGCCGACTGGGAGCCTTGCAACCATGGCCTAGACTCTCTGCATACTAGCACTCATACCAAACCGGCCATGGCTCACCTGGCCCCTGAGGTTGTTTCCTGGACTTTGTAAACACATTCTAAACTCCAGGCATCTTAACAACTACAGTTGTTAAGATTCTTACTGTTGTAAGAATGCCATGAATCTATCTACATACCACACAAAGGCTTGTTTTTTGATTTCCTATTAGTAGTGGTCGAGACATACTAATAGGCTACAACCATACCTTCCCTTCCCCGGTGAGATCTGCTCACTAGGGGGAAGGACTCCCCTCAAAATTTCCTTCCCTGGATATGCTTGCTTAGCCCCAAGTTACGGTGAGATCTGTCACTTTAATTCTGTATTCTCTTATCACATGAAAATTATTCATTATCATAAATTTTCCTATTTGTATTATTCCCTGCCTTCTGTTTCTTGTTTGAACTTCTACTGGTAGGTTGTAAATCAATTGAAGAAGATATCCCAACACTAACCTTTGGCTTTCACAC
Source organism: Peromyscus leucopus (assembly GCF_004664715.2). Lineage (NCBI taxonomy): Eukaryota > Metazoa > Chordata > Mammalia > Rodentia > Cricetidae > Peromyscus > Peromyscus leucopus. The sequence continues at coordinate 24,267,186 of NC_051076.1, forward strand.
ACTAATGAACACAGGAACACGCACACGCACGCACGCACGCACGCACGCACACACGCACACACGCACACACAGAGAGAAAGAGACACTATACTGTGATGCTAACATTTCATAATATGCATATCCATGATGCTTTATAATACATATTTCTGCAAGTCCAGATTTATTGCAATTGTCCTATTGTAGCATTATTCAAATGCTATATAACTGTCCTAAGTAGATTAATTAACTAATTGAAGGTAAGATTCAGCTAACGATGTTCTCCACTTGAAGTCTATCATTTAGTTAGAAATGTCTAACAACTGAGTAGTTTCATAAGAAACAAAGAAAGAGAGAGAGAGAGAGAGAGAGGTGTTTACTGTGCATGTATGGCTGTATGATTGTTTATATATGTTTGGGCACATGTGTCCATGCAAGTGCATATATGCATGTGTATGCGAATTCATAAAGAGATGCGTGGTCATGCATGAGGAGACCCCAAGTCAATGGCAGGAGGCTTCTTTGATCAGTCTCCACCCTATTCTTTGAGGCAGACTCTATCAACTGAACCCAGAGTTTTCTGATACGACTAATCTCGCTGGCCAGCTTTCTCTTTGCTCTGGCAATCTACTTCTCTGCCTTCTGGGCACTGAAATTTCAGGTGATTGCCATGCCCATCCTGCATGTACACAGGTTCTGAGGAACTCTGGTCCTCAAATTTACACAGCAAAGACATTTCTCCACTCAGCCATCTCCTGAGCCTCCATGTTTTATTTTTACATTTGTTTCTCAATGGTGCAATGTGTTTTCAGCATGGGCTACAAAACAATGGTGTTTCACTGAGTCTGCAGCTGGAAATTAATCGTAGATAACAGGTTTTTAAAAACAAATCAAATTTCTTTTTTTTCTGAAATAAAAACACATTATACATACCAGAAAGAATGCTGATTAAGATACAATTATCCAATATACCAGCAACACAGGAAAATGAATATACTCTTAGGAGAAAATATAACCAGCAGATGTCAACCACAAGATGGCATACAGGTGCTCAAGTAACATACAAGGAATTTGAGACACTGATTAGAAGTATGCTGCATGATGTAAAGGGGGATATGTCAAAATATATTTGAATTAAATATTTAATTTGAAATCTCAACATTTCAAGAAAGGGTTCTGGAAATATTATATAGTATGAAGCATCAGAAAACAGATTTCTCACCTAGACAAAACCAGCAATAGCAGAATCTTCTGGATGCACCCTTTTAGGGACTCTGGGGTCTGTTTCATGATTGCCACTTACAGGAGAGGAATTGGGCTTTAAGTTGGATAAATCTGAGTTACCCAATGTAGCCCTTATACTACTGGATGGGAGATGGATAGCTGCTAATAGTATACCCATCTCCTATCCCACCCCTATAGCACCTAGCTGCATACATGTTCCTAGAACAAACTGACATAGCTTATAGCAACTGGTGCTTGAGAGAGGGGGGGGGAGGGAGGGAGGAAAAAAGAGACTGTGCTCCAAAAACATCAGTGCTCTGTGGTTTGATCACAGCATCTTATTACTGATCATACAGGTGCATAAAAAGGGGAAGCCATCATTGCACCTCACTTGTAGAATCTCCTTTCTGACTGGCTGAAATAAATTCCAAGTGTTTTACAGAGTCATAATTTTTTTCCATAACCCCCTTTTTCTTTTGCTTTTGGGAGCTAGCTTATAAAAGCAAGTGCAAAATGGGGTTAGAGTTAGGAAGCGATCACACATTCCCAGAATAAGACTGTGAGCTTAGAAATGAGCTTAAATTCATACCACAATCTGATTATTACCTCAAGACAACTCATGCTAGTCAAAGTCAACAACAACAAAAAAGCAGTGAATCCCAGGGAGTGATCTGCATTATCAGATTATAAATAAAAAAAAAATAATCAAACACATTTTCAAGTAACATGAAACTGGGGGCTGTTCAAAGGGAGAAGTCACTAGATAATGTGCATGAAAAGAATTTTTAAATATCTCAAAGAAAGAGATGGAAAATAGCAAGAAAAACGATGTGCAGCCAAAATGACAGCATCAATAAAGAGACAGAAAATCTAAAAAAGGAATGAAAAATGAAATTCTGGTGCTGAAAGCTATAATACCGGAGAGGAATCTTCCACTAGAGTTATTCAAAGACAAATAGATTTGAATAGGCAGAAGAAAAACCCACAAACTTCTGCTAAGGACTATAGAGGGTAACAGTTTTAAGGAACAGTAAAAGATTTAAGAAAATCAAAAGGAACATAAAGAAACTGTTGGACACAAAGAGCCAGAAGAATCAACACTTGAACCCAGGAAGAAAGGAGCAGAGACAGAGGAACTGAAAAACTAATGGCAGAAGCTTTGCCAAAGATGATGAACACTTAGAATATAAACATCCAAGAAGTTCAACTCCATGTAAGGTTAGAATAGTAACAGTGACATTTTGGGGGACAAGAAAGGACATGGCCTCATACCTAACTATGGGCTGTCCACCTATTCTCACTTCCCCTATAAACAATCTATGCACCATGCCTGTCTGACATCCCCTTATTCTATATCAGGAGAGAAAGCTACTAGGGACAGGATGATGCTGGGATGTATTCAGGGACACATTGGACATTGATCCAGATCTCCAGATCACATGGGAAAATCAATTTAAGCAATGAGGAGATTTTTTTTTCCCTTTTTTAAAGTGATATCCTTATGCCTAACTCAATCCCATGCCTGTTCTTTTCTCTGCTAATGGGCAGGTTCAGTTTTCTGAAAAATCAATACAGACCTACTTTTCCTCATCCCCTTCTTTCATACACACACACACACACACACACACACACACACACACACACACAAAGACAACCAAAAACCTGAGAGTTTGTACTCCATCTCAAGTTACCACATATATTGGTTATTAACTTGTGGCTGTGATAAGAGGAAGGAGATGCTTACTTTGGCTTAATGTAGAGTTCATCATGGTGGGGAAGTCATGGTAGTAGAAGCTTCAGGTGGCTGATCGTATTGCATCCACAGGCAAAGAGCAGAGAGTGAAGAATGTTGGTGCTCAGCTTACTTCGCCTTTTTATAAAGTTCAGAATCCTAGGCCATGGGATGGTACTTCTCATATTTAGGGTGGGCCATCCCACCTCAGTCAATCCCATAGAAAAACTCCTCTAAATACACACCCAGAAGCTGTTGCTGTGGTGATCCTAAGTCCAAGCAAGTTGATTATCAAGATTCCCCAACCTTTCATGTGATTGGGTATCATGATAAGTTGAAACAAAAGAGACCCACATCAAGATACACTGTAACCAAACTCTGGCACAGAGAATCTCTCCACTGGGAAAGAGGCTACCAGCACATTTCAGGTGGTATAACTGAGAAGTTCGGAAGTAGTGAGCTGTTCCACTTAAAAGATAAGGAACACTAAATAATCAGTCAAAAATCTTATACACAGCAAAACTGTCCCCCCAAAGTGAAAAAGAAGTTAAGATATTGTCAGATAAAAGCTGTAGGAATTCACTAGCGTGAAACTCCCCTTTAAAATTGTTCAATTCAAGGGGAATGCTACAGAAGGAGACAGGAGAGGAGCAGACATCAAAATCATGAAGAAATAAAGACATTACAAACACGAGCACCTCAGCCACGTCAGCTCCCATAACCAGCCCTTCTCAAGCGAATATGGCAAAGCAAATTCTCTTTGTGACCATGAAATATCAGGTCCCCAGAGATCATGTGAGCGGGGAAAGCACAGCTACACTACACAAAAGCCTCAGCTACTTTCCAGGAATGGCAAGGAAAATATTTTCCTCTTTCCACTTGTTTTTCTGGTTTTCTCAAGTCACAGAAAAAATAACAAGAGCAAACACATTGCTTCATATGGAAAATATTATTCCACATTAGTTGCATAATGATAATGTGATCTTGGTTTTATGTTCACTGTATTTATATTCAGATTCACATACAGCAAAGGGAAGCATGAAGGGAGGGGGGGGTGGCTTTTCTCATGTGAAACAAATTGTCCTAAAGTTTAATAGCTTGAAACTTTATTTTAAAATTACCCTAATTCTTCTGGTCTAGGTCAATTTGTCTTGGAGTTGCATTCAGATAGCAGACACATATGAGTGGATCCATGTGCTGAACCTATAACTGTGTTTGGTGCTTGGCAGTTTGCTGAGACTGTAGCATGAAGGCTAGAATTCCTGGATTGCATGTTCAGTGCATCCTCAGTGCTATCAGATTGTGCCAAGTTGTTTTCACGGGGGTTAGACCATAATATATATAACACGTACTTTCTTTTGACTTCACAGTTTCTTTACTTAGTTTTGAAAAACCATCATACTTTTTGATTGGAGATTTAAGAAAACTTATCTCATTGATGTCTCATTTTATTTTGCCTGTTGACTATTCAGAATATAAGCTTTTTCAAATGTTTATTAGACAGACACGTTTATTTCTCTTTGAACTGTCTCTATATTGTCTACGAATTTCTCTTTGGCGATGTCTCAAAAATGTAAACATTTTTATATGTTCCAGCTCCTAACATTTTTTTCTGTCCCTATTATGAAGACAAGAATCTTACTATAAAGCATTAGAAATTTCTGAATTCAGCATTGGGCTAAATTTTAAAAGTGTCAATTTTTTTTGGCTTAACCATAACTTACTAAATTTGAAGTAAAAGTTATCAAACTTGAAAAATATATGATTTTTAAAACTTTAATTTTTCCCATTCTCCCAAGAGAAGGAGCTTGGTCTACCTCAACTTGGTATGCCATGCTCTGTTCGATCCCATGAGAGGCCTGCTCCTTTCTGAATGGGGGGGGGGGTGCATGGGGAAGCAGGTAGTTTGTAGTGTGGGGGAGGGAACAGGAGAAGAGGAAGGAGGAGAAACTGTGATTGGTATATAAAATTAATGAAAAAAATTTTTAACTAAATATGAATTAGAAATCACCCCATTTCTTGGATGGGTTGAACAGATGAAGATAGATGAGGAACGTAAGAGTCAGTGAATTATCCAATACAGTGAACAGAAGGAAAACATACTGAAAACCAAATGATGAACTGAATCTCAGGAGCTTGTACAAAATCCCAACTGTAGCATGTGAAGCTTAGAAACCCAAAGGAGAGGAGTAAGAAGATAGTATAGAAAATAACATTTGGAGTTTAAAGATTAATGATTAAACATGAAATACACAGAATTACAGAATCAGGAAGTAAGTCCATCATGTCCATTGAGAATATATCCAAAAAAGAACACCAGCTATATCCTAATGAATCTGATTAAAGCAAGATGGAGTAGAAACTGTAAATCAACAAGAAGAAGAAGGAGGAGAGCACTTTGCTCACAGAACAGCGATGATGGCAGAAAAGAACATCAGGAAATTCACCACTGAAAGGATCTATATCCAAAATGAGGAAATACTTCCTTAGGTGAAGGGTAAAGATCCTGGGTTAATCTAAGAGTGAAGAAAGAGCTTTCAAATGGGGAAATGATGGCAAATGTAAGCGTATACACCCGTTAAATATGCTTGGGGATTTTACTGTGACTATATCACAATGAAAGTGATGTGAATTGTATGTGTACGTAGATGTTCATATCTGCCAACGATGGTATAACAGTATCACTTAATGACACACAGAGATTCTTCTTAAACCCAGGCCTATTAAGTAAAAACTAATAGGCCGGGGTATATCCTCTATGTCCTGGCCCAACCAGACATGGCCACAGTGTTATGGAGACTAAGCAGCTGTGCAGCCAGAGCTCAGATCAAAGAGGAGGGCCACAGTAATCAGTCAAGCTGAGCCTGCCCATGGTCATTTCCAGGTAGACTGTCTATGATCACGAGCTACACAGTGAAGCCAGAAAATGTGTAAAAATCAGAAAGCAGGAAAACAAGACACCTTTAAAAGCAATGAACAAAGTTTTAGTAATGGACCCCAAAGAAAAAGATATCTATGAAATGACAAAAAAATATTTAGCATAGTTTCTGTGAAGTTCAATAAACTACAATAATATACAAATAGATAATATACCAACAAAACTAAATCTCTAACATAGAACTAAAAATAATAGTTTTTGAAGAAAATCCAAGAGATGAAGACTGCTATAGGCCACTCCAAACACAGGGTCCTACTTAACAATCAGTTAGGAAGCAATGGTTTCAATTAGGAACAAAAGGGAAAGAGATAAAGAATGAAGAAAGCCCACTTGACTTAAAGGATGCCACCAAGAACAGAAAAAGTACAAAGGGCAATAAAGCATACTTATTGAAACAATGGCTGATCTGGGCAAAGAAATCAATCTCCAGGTAGAGGAAGATCAGAGACCTTCAACAAAATTCAAATCAAAGAGAAGCCCACACCGTCAAAGAAAATCCAAAGATTAGAAACATACAGCGGGGCAGTGAGATGGTTCAATAGATAAATGCACTTGCTGCCATGCCTGACAACCTGAGTTTGATCCCCAGAACTCAAATGAGAGAAGGAGAGGACTTAATCCTATTAAGTTGTACTCTGGCCTCCACACACAAGCAGTGGCATACAGAGAGAGAGAGAGAGAGAGAGAGAGAGAGAGAGAGAGAGAGAGAGAGAGAGAGAGAGCAGATATAAAACAAACAACAACAAAAAATTCAAATTGGAAAAAAAAAAAAAAAGGCCAACCAATAGTGTTTCACCCACAAAAGCCATCTTTCAGAAATGAAGGAGAAATAAAACTATGGTATGGGGATATTTTCCTTTAATCCTAGCACTCACTTGAAAGGCAGAGGTGAGTGGATCTCTGGGGCATCATGACCAGCCAGGACTACACAGTGATACCTCATCTCAGACACCAAAACAGCACCACCAACAAACTAAAACAAATAAGCAAACAAAAACCCAACTAAAATTCTGACAAACCCACGCTCAACGAAGGGATCAACATTCAACCTGGGACCTATGGGAATTATCAAAAATAATTCTTTAAGATAAAGGAAAAGATACTAATCAATAGCATAAAGTACACACAAGCACAAAACTCGATGGTGTAACTAACAGTCTTAAGCAATGATGGTGTAGAAAGGAAAAGTATGAAAGTTCCCATACAAACCTACTAATGATTATTGTTAACAATAACCAACAAGGGATACACATTACCAAGAAATGTATACAACTAATGAAGACTTAACCTACAAAATATATAAGAAACTCGACATCTAAATAGAAGAAAACAAAATGGTCAACTGAAAAAGGGACCAAGGATCTTAATAAATTGTTCTCATGACATAGAATTATCCAATAGGCATATGTTTAGCCTTACTCATCATCAAATATAAACTGAATTCATAATGTGATGGGACTTCACATCTCCGAGAATAGCAATATGTAAAAAGAAGAAAGTCTGTGAATGTTGAATACTGTGTGTGGTGGCATGAATTAGGACTGCCATAACAGTAAACTGCATAGATATTCCCCAAAATCTACTGTGTGAAGTCAGCATATTATCTAGCAATCTTGCTTCTAGACATTGGCTCAAAAGATTTAACACTAGTATGGTTAGGAGGCATCTATCTGCACTCCCATGGTCACTGAATCTATATTCAAAATGCTCAAATTAACAGCATCATGCTGTGTCTAACAGATGAATGAATAAAACTATAATACATACTCACACACAGACATACACACATACAATCAATATTTTTCAGCCTTGAAATAAATTTGATGCAATGTAGATGAGTTTGAAAGCATTATGCTAATATATATATATATATATATATATATATATATATATATATATATATATCACCCAAATGTTCATACTTACATGTAGAAGCTAAATTATTTAAGCTTAGAGAAACAGAGTGTAAGTAGTGGGCACCACAGTACAAGTGGAGCTGAGCCCAATGAGGAGAGAATAAGGGAAGGATACAAAGCCTCAATTAATATGGAGGAATGATGGTTTTTGGAGATGCATTTCAAAGTGTGGTACTGTCTTAATTAGGGTTTCTATTGTTGTGAAGAGACACCATGACCGCAGCAACTCTTATAAAGGAAGAAAAACATTTAATTGGGTGGCTTATAGTTTCAGATGTTTAGTCTATTATCATTATGATGGGACATGATGGCATGCAGGCAGACATGGTATTGGAGAAGGAACTGAGAGTTCTGCATCTTGACTCATAGGCAACAGGATGTGAAATGTGACACTGAACATAGCTTGAGCAGAGGAGACCTCAAAGCCCACACCCCACAGTGACAGACTTCCTGCAACAAGGCCACACATCTTAACAGTGTCATTACCTATGGGGGCCACTTTCTTTCAAATCATCACAGGTAAATACTCTTATACAAAGTATTTACAAAGTTGCTAATAGATTAAATTTCCCATGTTCTTACCACAACAGCTAAGTATTTGACTTCATAAGTCTAATATTAATTAGACATATTCCACATTGATAAACCATGACATCACTTTGTATATCACGGATATGTATAAATTATCTGTTTCTAATAGAAGACAAAAATCATAAAGTTGTGCAGAACAATTTTAAAAAGACACTAGGCACAGATGTGTCCTGCATCAAATACTAAGATACTGTAAAATTAGTTTACTTTGAAAGGCTGAAAACTGAGAAAGTATTCTAAATCTGTGAAGTGCAGAGAGAAAGGCTTGGCTGAAGTTAGTGCCCACACAAACACTGCTATTATTTCAGAAGAGGAAACATGAATGTAGCACAAATTACTAGAAGATCTTCTTAATAAAAAGTACCTGGAGCCAAGTATTGGGGTGAACGCTGAATGATCAGAGAAACAGAACAATCCACAGCTAAGCTCACTTGGCCAATTCCTCAGCTAATCTTGTTTCCTCAAACTGGAAGCCTCTGAGTCCTCATCCGAATGGATCTCAGCTGAACTGCTGCTAAAACCCTAAGCTTAACAAGGCCTCTAGTTCCTGGTCCTCACACCTTTTATACCTTTCTGTTTCCTGCCATCACTTCCTGGGATTAAAGGCATGTGCCACCATGCCTGGCTGTTTGCAGTGCTGCTTTGAACTCACAGAGATCCAGATAGACCTCTGCCTCCTGAATGCTAGCATTAAAGGCGTGTGCTACCACTGCCTACACCTATAGTATTTAATATAGTGGCTGTTCTGTTCTCTGACCCCCAGATAAGTTTATTGGGGTGCACAACATTATCAACCACACATGAATAACTTTAAAAGCAGCATCTGTCGAGTTAGCCCTGAAAACCTCGAGATCACACATTTGCCCAATATGTTCCTAGAAAGTATTATGAACACATAAAACTCTACTGCATGTAGACTGAGTTTCCTCAGATGACATTGAAACAGCTAGTTCACATGTGAACATACACTTGTACTGAGCAGATCACACAAAAGAACTACTACTCACATTCTCATAGAGAGCTTGAAGGGTCTCCAGGTCAACCACGGAATTGTCCAAGTTCACAACAGCTGCGGGGGGGGGGGGAGGCAAAGAGAAGAATGTAAATTACAATAAGACAGCTGTGAAATGATGTTTAGCCATGTCAGGCAATGTGTTCATGACCAGCAGTAGTTGGAGTGCACGTGAACTTGAACTTAAGTGTGGATGCATGCCCCACTCCAAAGACCATGTCCTAGGGATTTCAATGGCTCAGGTGTCCAATTTTAAAATATTTCACTTGTTCTATGTGCTAGCTAGTTTTAGGTCAATTTGACATGATCTAGAGTTTTTGAGGTGAAGGGATTCTCAGCTGAGAATGTGTATCCATAAGATCAGGCTGTAGGAAAGTCTATAGGGCATTTTCTTAATTAGCGATTGATGCAGGAGAACACCAGCCCATTGTTGGTGGGGCCACCCCTGGGCTGATGGTCCTGCATTCTATAAGAAAGCAGGTTGAATAAGCCATGGGAAGCAAGCCAGTAAGCATCATCCCTCCATGGCCTTTGCATCAGCTCCTGCCTCCAGGTTCCAGTCCTGCTTGAGCTCCTGTCCTGACTTCTTACAGTGACAGACTATGGTATAGGACTGTAATTCAAGTAACATCTTTTCCCCTCTAACTTACTTTTGGTATGGTGTTTTATCACAGCAATAGTAACCCTAACTAAGACATTACAAATACTACATCCCATGAGGATTGCTCAAATTTTAGAGAAGTATAAACGGTTCTTTCAATGTTCAACTAAATACATTTGATTTTTTTTTTCTGTGTACTACTAGAAAAGTAGGCAGCTCATTCTTTGAATCACCATGTCCTAGCTTAATGCCAATAACTGTTCATGCATGCCAGCTTACCCAAAACATCTGGTGAAGGTATTGTTTGGTGTTTATATTAAGACGATCACAGACAGAATGGGTCATCATTACTCAAAAATTTGTTCCTTGAATGATCTGGTGGGTGGGTGGGGGATCCAGAATGTTCTATTTTGAATTAGGTGGATTCATTAGAAGTTCATTAAAAATAATCTGTTTCCCATGGACTTTTAAGACTGAAAATGAGGCAAAATTGTCACAAGGGACTTTTGCCAAGGAGCCACTGCAGAAGCACTCATGAGATTAAAGATTTCCAGGAGAAAAATCACAGTGTGGATAATCACGATTTTGATATATTTATTTTGATAACTGAGGCAATTTACTATGTCTTTCCCCTTCAAAGCTTAAAGTACACATTTACTAGTTGATACTGGCAAAAGTCCCAAGAAAGAATTAAGAAAGAAAAGTAGAAATTGAAGTACAGGATAGATGAGAAATCTAATCAAGGTAAGTAATGTAACAGTTCTGGGACCAGAGCCCAAATTCACCAACAAATGTTGCACCAAGTAGAATATGATATTTCCACTCTAATAATAATCCCCTCAATTTAAAAATTAGTGTTTCTATATAAATCCAAGAGGAAGATTTTTAGCCAAATTTCCTTATTATTAAATTATACCAAACAGCACAAATTAGTAAAATTAAGAGATTAATTCATATTATTTGTTCAGATGATATATAACAAAATACATGAAGCAATAAAAATGGCTAATTCATGTATAAAATTTTCTCCTTTAGTTTTATTACAGTTTAGTCTAAGGAAAATCTAAATGAATCTAGCCTAAGTAATTTTGTAATTCACTAGTGAGTAATCACCCTAGAAATTTCTATATTTCTTTGAATACATAGTGAGAGATTTGTGGGAAAACTACAAAGGAAATATTAATATTAACTTAAGTATAGGATTTCACCCTCAAAACATAATAAAATCATTCATATTCAAGTAAAACTCACAGGATACATTGTCTTTTTACTATATCCATCATTTTCTGTAATTATTAATTTTAAAATTATGAAGATTGGTGAATCTTTTGCCAAATGAACAAGAAGAAGAAGTGATCCAAACTAACAAAATTAGAGATGGAAGGGGATACAGTACCAGGGACACAGGAAACTCAGAGAATCAGATCACATTCTAAAATTCTGTGTTATACCAGCCTGGAAAACTTAAAAGGAATGAATGAATGAATGTCTAACTCTATATGTCCTACTAAAGTTAAACCAATGAGACAAGGAATTTAAAAAGACATATACCATCCAGTGATACAGAAGCAGTAATTTTCTAAATTCTTTTTACAACAGTAATAATACCCCATTCCAAAACCACACAACAAATCAAAGAAAGTTATAGGCCAATATCTCTGATATGCAAAAATTGTCAGTGAAATACGTGCAAAAGAATTCAATCATCACATAGATACAAATATTGTCAGTGAAATACTTGCAAATGAATTCAGTCATCAGGAGGCTTTCCATCATGATGGTCAGCTCTATCCCAGAGATAAGAAATGGTTTGACATACATAAACCAACAAACATAATCCATCACACGAACAGAATAAAAGTCAGAAACCACATGATCATCTGTCTCATGAGATGCAGAAAAGGCCTTTGAAGAAAAATCCAATATTCCTTTATGATAAAAGTCCTGGAGAGATTAGGGACACGGAGGATATATCTCAATGTAATTTTTAATTTTATTAAAATTTTTCATCCAGGTATATATTGTATGTTGAACATATTTTCCCTCATTCTCTTTTGCCCCTTTTCTTGCCCCTCCCATCCTTGTTCTCCCATTTGTTTCTCTAGAATTTCCATATATATATATGTGTGTGTGTGTATACATACATACATACATACATACATACATACATACATACATACATGGCTTTATATAGCGACGTACAATTGAATAACTACAAATGAGAGGAAAACATACAATGTTTGTCACACAATTTACTCAATATGACTGCTTCCAGTAAAACCCATTTTCCTGAAATTACACAACTTCATTCTTTTTATTGTGGCTACACACTTACAATCTATTCCTTGGTTGTTGACACCTACATGAGTTCCATTACTTGGCTATTGTGAAAAGTACTGCAAGAGACATTGGTATACAAGTAAATCTCTGAGACACGGTAGCTGGGTCACATGACAGATTCACGTTTAGGTTTTTGAAAGGTCTCCTGGTTTACACAGTGGCTAGCCTAGTGTACATTCCCCACAGTAGCATGTAAAGGTTCCCTGTTGTCCACACCCTCACTAGCATTTGATATTTATTGATCACTTTTTAAATGATTACCTGCATAGTTGTGAGTAAGATGGAACCTCAGTGCAGTTTTACTGGTGAAGGAAGGCACATTGAGGGGGGAGGGCGGTACAGGTGCATATGCAAGAGTATGCAGCTGTGTGGGAGGGTAAGGGAATCTCTTTAGGTGCTGTTTCTCAGGTACCATCTATCTTAATTTTTTGAGACTACGTCTTGCACTACTACTACTACTTGGAGCTCATGAAGTAGGCTGAGCTAGATGGCCAGTAAGCCTTAGAGATGCCTAGCTTCTCCCCATTGCTGGGCTTATAAGCACATGTCACTACGATTTTTTTCTAATGTGTGTTCTGGGAATTGAACCTTATGTTAGCAAGGTAAGCAGGCTCCTCTCTGTTTCTTCAGCTACTTCTTCAGCCCTCAATGGAGTTTTTTATTAATTTTCAAATTTTTTTTAATGTTTTTTGAGATTAATATAATTATTTCAATTCCCCTTTCCCTTTTCTCCATCCAAACTCTCCCATGTACTTCTCTGTGCTCTTTTTTAAATTTATGACATTTTTTCCTTAATTGTTTATATATACATGTGTGCATACACACACACACACACACACACACACACATATTTCTTAATATATAAGTAAAACTTGTTCACTATGTATAAGGTTCCTTGTATGTGTATTTTCAGGACAAACCATTTAGTATTAGGAAGTCTTAATAGTCCCGGGGAAAGACAATTTCTCCTGTTCTCAGGATCACTCAGCTACCTGCTGAGGACTCCTTCAAGATTAAGTCCAGCAAACTCCAAAACTAAGTTTTAGAAGAGAAGGTGTTATACCAAAGGGTATCGAAGAGGAAGAACTTTATAATTAGGCTGTAACATGAATCTTAAAGAGTCTTTATTAATAAAACAAACCCAGAGCCAAGTATTTTGGTGAACACTGGAAGATCAGAGAGACAGAGCAAGCCACAGCTAACCTCACCTGGCCAACTTCTCAGCTGACCTTGTTTCCTCAGACTGGAAGCCTCTGTGTCCTCCTATCTGAATGACTCTCACATGAACTGTGCTGATCAAAACCTAAAAGCTTAACCAGCCAAATGCTTCTAGTTTCTGATCTTCACACCTTATATATCTTTCTGTTTTTGCCATCACTCCCTAGGATTAAAGGCTCACTTCTTGGGATTAAAGGCGTGTGTCACCATGCCTGGCTGTTTCCAATGTGGCCTTGAACTCACGGAGATTGAGGGATTTCTGTCTCTGGAATGCTAGGATTAAAGGCCACCATCTTCCAGCCTCTGTATCTAGTGGCTGTCTGTTCTCTGACCCCAGATAAATTTATTAGTGTGCACAGTATTTTGGGGAACACAATACCACCACATTAGGCAGTAAAAACGGAGACAGTAGTGGTATGTTATCTTTTCTGAAGCGGGTCTAATTTTCTTAATCCTTTTTCTTTTTAAACTATTTTCTTCATATTTATCTTCTAACACTTTGAGTGAAACATTCCACTTATAAGATCATGCTTGTATGTTTGAAGTACCCCTTTGTGTACTAAGGATGATTCTAGAGTCATCCAGGCAACAGTTACAGCCAGCTGAAAACAGTGTTGTGGGTGGTCGAGAACATTTAGTCAACACCCACACAGGTTTCACTGTTCCCAACAATTTCCGGTGGCAGCTGGAATCACTGTAGCAAAAGATGCAATCATTTTCATGGACAAACGGGATGTCTAACAAATAGCAATCTCAGACTCTAGCCAACATAACCTCTGGAATATTCCCTAACTACTACGCTCATATGGATCTCCAGAACTTGAGTTTTTTTCCATAAGCAAAAGTCATCAGTACACCTCACACACACACACACCCAACACACACACCCATTTTACAGAAATAAATCATGGGAAGATGGCTTAGTCAGTGAATTGCCTGCCATGTGTGAGATTGGATCCCCAGCACCCACATAAAAGCTGGCCATGGAACCTAGTTACCCTAGTGCTGAAGAAGGGAAGGTGATACTTAGCCAGCGAGCCCCAGGGTCAGTGAGAGATCTTGCCTCAGAGAATATGATGGAGAGGAACAGAGGAAGATACCAAATGCTGGTATCTGGCCTCCATGTTTATGAGCACGCATGCTTACAAATACACCGTGTCCCTCCATGGAGACGGTAAAAGTAGCACAGATCTTGCTTTGGCTATCAGTGGGCTGTTAGGGTGTCCTAAATACCATAGCCATTTTTAAATTATTTCTTTTATATTTTGAGATTATAATATAATATGCACACACATATATAAATACAATGTGTTGGGTCTGTATAATGTCATTTGTATGTATGTTTTGAGGGCTGATCAATGGGTATTGTATAACCAAATTACTATATGTGCTCTTCTTTGGGGAAGGCTATTTCTCCATCAGCACTTCTATTTAGTTGCCTGTAGTTCTTTACATAGTATTGTCTTCATGGCCTCTCCCCATTCACTTTGGGATATCTATTCTGTTGTCCTTATTCAGCTCATACTTAGGCAGTCATGTTGGTTAGAGTTTATGGGTGGAACTTCTTAAAATACTAGGAAACGCTGTCTCACAGCAAACTACCTGATCCTCTGGCTCTTACAATTTTTCTGCTGCTTCTTCCATGATATTTCTGGAGCATTATTCTCTAAAAGCCTTTGTAGCGGTATCCATTGGAACTAGGCTTCAGAGACCTGCATTTTGACATTTCCGTAGCTTAGAAAAATGTCAGAGGTAAAATGGAAACACTGTGACCCATCCTTCAGAGAGAAGCCATTATAGCTAGTCTTAGGATACAGGTGCCCCATTTTATAATACATTTACCTTACGACTCCCATAGGCTCACAAAGGCAAAGACATCTGTAGAAACAAAAACTCACTACTGGCATAGGCAAGAATACCTGCTGCCAAGCGCACAGATAGCTCCAGGGAAAAGAGAGATATCATAAAGCCAAGGCCAGCAGACAGACATTATTGTGGGAAGATCCTCTGTCTCAATGAAGAAAGGGAAAACCATTGTTTGGAAATGTCTAGAATTGTTATATGAAACTGTGCTGGATAGTGTTCTATCAAGTTGACACAAGCTAGAGTTATCTGAAAGGAGGGAACCTCAATTAGGAAAATGTCTCCAGAAGAGTCAACTGTAAGACATTTTCTTCTTTAGTGATTGATGGGGGAAGGCCCAGCCCATGGTGAGTGGGCCTGCCCCTGGAATGGTGGTCCTGGGTTCTATAAGGAAGCAGGCTGAGCAGGCCATGGTGAGCAAGCTAGGAAGCAGCACTCCTCCATGGCCTCTGCATCAGCTACTGCCTCCCAGTTCCAGCCCTGTTTAAATTCCCATCATGACTTCCTTCCTTAAGGAACAGTGATATGGAAGTGTAAGGCAAATAACCCTTTCCTCCCCAACCTGTTTTTAGGTCATGGTACTTCATCCCAGCAACACTACGCCTGACTAAGACAAAACTCAGTGAAGCATAGATGCCTCAAAAGTTTCCAAGCATTCAATCACAAAAGAATCACGAATTATATGTGACATTCCTTTATGAGGAAATACCTGCGTGCTAATCCCCCACTGAAAATATTCGCACCTGGAGGGCTCATAAAGAAAAAAAGAAAAGAACTGTCAAAATGTGTTTGATAAGAAAAATCACCTAAAGATGCAGTCAAGCACTTTTAAAAATGTGGCTTTGTTTTGCTCAGCTAGGCCAAAAAAATCCTGCTAATGTCTTAAGGAAGATACGGTTTACCCAAGGGCAGTTTGCTACTGCATTCATCATCTAAACATTTCAGCCTTGAGAGACAGAAAGTACACAGCCCCCTTCAAGTTGCCCATCACCACACATGCTCCAGCATCTGGACATGTTGGGCCATCAAGCACCAACAAGAATGTGGGTATATCCACACTCAGACAATCCGTTTGTTTTGTGGTAACCGTGACACAGGGTTAGCACTATTTACAGTTTTTGCCATAGCTCAGAAGAGAAAAATGGATCAAGATTCTGTCCACCTCTCCCACTATACTACTGTAATTCATAGAAAATATGAAAAGAGGCCTACGTAGATGGCTCAGTCAGTGTCTTAGTTAGGGTTTCTATTGCTTTGAAGAGACACCATGGCCATGGTAACTCTTTTAAAGTAAAACACTTCATTGTAGTGACTCGCTCACGGTTCAGAGGTTTAATCCATTATCATCATGGCAGGAAGCAAGGCAGCATGCAGGCAAAAAGGGTGCTAGAGAAAGAGCTAAGAGGTTTTACATTCTGACTTACAGGCAACAGGAAGTGATCTGAAACCCTGGGCATGGCTTGAGTATGTAGGACCTCAAAGACCATCCCACAGTGACACACTTCCTCCAATAAGGTCATTCATAACAATCCTAACAAAGCCATGGCTCCTAACAGTGTCACTCTCTATGAGCTTATGGGGGCAATTACATTCAAATGACCACAGTCCATAAGTGTTTGCTGAGCAAGCCTTGAGGACATCCATTTAGACCTCCAATATTTGCATAAAAATATGGGGGTATCACAGCATGCAACTGTAATTTCAGTGTGGGAAACTGGAGACAGGAGGATTCCTGGAACTTACTAGACAGCTAATCTGGCCAAAGCAATGAGCTCCAGGTATAGTACCAGACTGTGTTTCAAAAAAAAAAAAAAAGGTAGAAAAGTGATTGAGGAAGATGTCTGATGCTGACCTCTGACCTCCACACACATGAATGCTCGCTCTCTCTCTCTCTCTCTCTCTCTCTGTCTCTCTCTCTCTCTCTCTCACACACACACACACACACACACACACACACACACACACAAGCATGCAGAGAAAAATAAAGGATGAAACAAAATACAGGAAATATGTACATATAGATTTAACTGTGAGCTAATTTCTCAGTCTTTCCCTAGGAGACGTTATTCCTCAGCCACCCTATGGGAATCTTATGAGACGTTTGGCTGGGCATTCTTTAAATACTCACATATATAGGCTCTTGACTATCTGAAGTCATTTTGAATTATGTAAAATCTATGTATGTTAAATTGAGGATAAATCAATGCCCCTGTTTTTGGATTTCACATAAAAGAACAGCACTCTGTCCCTCATATTTGTAAGGTCCTATATCTTAACAGTGTTCTTCTCATTCAAGTCTACAATTTGTTCAATAAGATGTTTTAATGTACTAAAATCAATGAAATGTTATAATGTCCCCCAAATTATTTGAGACTTACATCTATGCTCTGAAATCCACACAGACCTGAATGTAAAACATGGGTCTGCACCTAATCAGCTCTGTTTCCTGCGGGCATTGGTAGGCTCTTTGGGTCTCAGCTTTTTCATAAGGGAAATGGGTCTGTAGGTGGCCACATTGTTATTAAGAGTAGAGATAACAGATCTATGGCGTGGAGCAGTCTGGCATAGTCAGTGCTCAAAATTCAAAAGGCTGAAGGGGCCTGCTGGAGGAGGACTGGGCCAGAAAGAGGAGGAAGGGGAGGGACTAAGTGGAGGGCAAGGATGGACAAGAGGAAGAACTCATGACAATGCCAATATCAAACTCATTACTTTGTACGGTCAGTTTAAAAATGTTTATAATGCTATGTGCCATTGTGGATATATTTGTTCCTGTCAAACAAAAAATAGGTTAAAAAATAGGAGTGTGTATTTCATATTTCCATTTAGAATGACAGCATGCTAGAAACACACACACACACACACACACACACACACACACACACACATATCCAACCAAACTAATCATCTGTTTTGCAAGGAGAACTATGGGGAAATGGACAGATTTGAAGTTAGCAGCCAGTCTATGAAAATATCCATGGTCAGAAATACATCATCATTGGTAACACCTGAAAAGTTCCTCCACCCTATGATAATGCTGCGATGACCAGTGCCCTTTCATTACTACACAAAACAGAACTGCACCTGACGTAGTAGGATGTCAAAAGGGATCATTTCCCTAAAGGAGGACAGTCATTCTAGAAGCATCCCTTTCAAGATCAGCAAAGGATGCAACTAGTACAAAGTAGTTGCATTTGCCTACAACGGAGACAGCATAGCTTTCTGAAAACACCCACCATTCATTCATGGAACAATTATTCAAGAGTTCAAAATCTGAACTGGAAATTCTTCCTAACCCTGAAGATGGAGTGATGAAGGTGACAGGTACAGTCCTTTCTCTTGTAGACTTCATGTAGCCCCATCCCTTGCAGACTTCATGTAGCCCCTACTCTTGCAGACCTTAGAGCTTCTTAACAATTAAAATGGAATGTTACTTAAAAGAAGAAAAGTACATTTTTGTAAATTTAATAATTTTGAAATTGACCTTCATTTAACCCATCTTCTCTTTTTAGGGAATTTTATTGTGGTGGGGCCAGAATTCTAAATGTTTTACACATAGGCTACAGACTTTCTGGCTGGGAAAAAAGAAGTCAATGTGATACACAACTCAAGATTGGTATGTGCCAAGCAAACTTGCTTACATGAGGGTAAGGACGTACGTTTCTGATTAAGTCGGTAGGCGGCATGTACCTATAGGCTCTGTTTATAAGAACTGTACAAGTTAAACTACTGGAGAACAAATGCATTTTGTTTGAGTCAGTATGTCGCCTTCTTGTCTAGGCAGGGGGAAAAAATGGATACTAAGACTGTAATCCTTTCCGAATAAAATCTTTAAACGCAAACATGATTGCCATTGTAGACTGTTTAATCTGGTGATATTGTATTTCATTTCTGTTTTTGGAGAGGTTTGTTGATTTGACCATAGTGGGTTTGACTCCATGCTTATCTCAACTGTTTAGATAAGACATATTTGACTTTGGCAGGTGACAAAATCTAGGGTGTGGAATAAGAGGTAGAAAAAAACAGGCTGGCAAGTTCCCAGGTAGTGTTTATTTTAAGCATAGTGTATAGATGGGTAAATTGCTTCAGACAACTCACTGGACTTTGTGTAAAACACCCACTGTCTGCTGAATGTTTTCTGGAAAGGAGCACTGCACAATGTCCTTTATTGGGCATAACAGACTTCACCTTCGTGCTTAGGTAAACATTTACACTCTTGTAAAAGTAGGCCCAGTAAGTTCCCCTGAAAATAGGACCCTACCTCTGGGATCACGTTTTTGCTCCCGTCTTCTGACATATGCTTTGAAAAAGTAAGAGTATTAAATTTTCTCTCAAAAGTAAACATCTATATTGCCTAAGAAATATATGATATGTCTTACACCAAAATAACTTATATACTGTTAATATCCATATATTTCAGTATTTCTATATAAATTCATCTTACTTTGAAGGAAATCACAAACAGAAAAGCTTG
Source organism: Peromyscus leucopus (assembly GCF_004664715.2). Classification (NCBI taxonomy): domain Eukaryota; kingdom Metazoa; phylum Chordata; class Mammalia; order Rodentia; family Cricetidae; genus Peromyscus; species Peromyscus leucopus. Next base: position 24,287,068 of record NC_051076.1, read on the forward strand.
CATTTATAAACACAATAATTAAAGTTTTTAGAGACAAAAACTTCAACATAAATTCACCTAAATAGTCACCAGTAAGTTTCAGCATTTATATTTTATTTTGGCAGACATATTGAGGAGAGGAAAGGAGCTAAGGAATACAGTCAGTACAAGTTATAAGGAACATAAGAAAATGTAAAAAAAAACAAAAAAAAAAAAAAACAAAGGAAACTTAGCTGAGAACTGTTAATATGCAACTAAGAAGTGCAGAGCTACAAGGATACATATATGGTAATCCTTTCACTGTCTACAAAGGTGAATTCACCTAACTTGTGCTTTGTGTCTACTTTTCCAAACACATAAAACTACAATAATCTTAACAGCTGCCTAATAGTTATAAGCTGCTTTGCATAGATATTAACAAAATACTTAAAGGAACAGCAGAGGAAGGATCTCTTTATCACGTGGCCTCAGAGAGTCAATCCATCCTTGCTGATCCCCTGCACTTTCAAAGAACATTAAAATGGTAGCACCATGCCTTAGGTGAGAGTCTTGGTTATGTGGCATGTAGTAAGGAGGAGCATGGACGTGATGGAATGTTGGCGTAAAGGAAGAAAGGCAGTAGGACTGAATGAACCATTGGCCCACAATGCCAACATCTACTTTTGTTAGAAGGGAAGGGCTAGTCAGTCTAATAAAACAATGAAGCCCCTTAATAGTCACCAAGGCAATCACAGTCCCTCACACATTCTTTAAAAACATCCCTACTTGATAATTCATACCTATAGGCAATGCATCTTGATACCAGCCGTGTCTGCATTTCCTCTCTACCTCTTTCCAGGTTCCCCTTCCCCAAAACCCTGGACCAAATTCACATTCTGTCTTCGTGGTCCACTGAGTCTAATCAGTGCTATCCTTAAGTGCATGAGTCTAGGGCCATCCACCAGAGCACAGGCAACCTAATAGGGCCCACCTCCTTGAAGACAACTGACTCTCCCTACCTCGGCAGCCTTTATCTGCCAAGGTTCCTTAGCCACAAGTGGTATTTTGTGAGCCCCTCCCCATGCAGGGTGGGTTTCTGCGTGGCTAGATCTTCTGTGGGTCTTGTCTAGCCCAGCACAGCTACTGCGTGTTCATGAGTACAACAGCCTGCCTGATGCAGCCAGAAGACAGTTTCTCGGAAGTCCTTCCTAACCTCTGCCTTTTGTAATAGTTCTGCCTCATCCTAGGAATTGGTATACAACGCTGCCATACTTAAACACCTTCTCCTCTGTGTCTTCAGCATGGGAAAAAAAAACCACACCGGAGCATAACCGGAGCCACAAAACCAGACAGATGATACTGTAGGCTGTGACAATAGAAGACGTTTTAGAGCCAGCCCTCCAGGTGGTCTACCCAGTGAGCACTATGTATAATGTGCACACACATCAGCGTTTTTCATCTATGTCTTACTCTCTGCCCTGTCTCCTTCTCCTCCCTGCTCCTCTCACACCTACACTGTGGATGCTCCCTCAAGCCCAACACTAGGATTCTACATACAGCTACTGCAGTTGCCTTTAGCAGAATACACTGGCTTTACAACTTATGGAGGGAAACGATCATGCACCATTTTTTTTTTTTTTTCAGCTTAAGCCTCTGATCCAATCATTAAGTTGAGAATTCTCAGGAAGACAGCCTAAGTTCAGAGCTTAGTACAGGATCTAGATCTCCCCAGTCTATAGCACAGCGTCACTGCTTGCTGATTTGGGATCCTAGAAGTAAATTACCTACATCACAGAGCAGTCGCTAGCCTACACAGTAATGGTGGGTATTGACTATTATTATTAGAAACTGAATATGTTTACATTTGAAACCATAAAAAAAATAAGGCATGTGCAGGGCCTTGCAGATGACCTCCTTCAGCATTTCTCTCAATTCATAAATTCTCTTTACAACTTAATTCATAAAAAAAGTCTGTATTGTCATTAACAAAACTATCAAACTACCCTCTTAGATTCTCCCACGTCCTGTAAAGAGCCTATTATGGTGCTCCAGCAGTTCAAGCATGGGCGGCACACAGTTCCTCTGCAGTCCGTCACAGAAGTGACAAACGTCATAAAGGGAATCATGGTTATGGCAGGTCTTTCTATGCAGTTTATTTTCTTGCCTGTGGGCCCACAATAGTCTGATTAAAACTGAATGTAAATTAAACTCCGTAGAAGCTGGCATGCAGTCCACCTCAGAACTTAAACAACAAAACCTTAATTAATTAGTATTAAGCTGGGAGCTGGTGGTGCACGCCTTTAATCCCAGCACTCAGGAGGCAGAGCCAGGCGGATCTCTGTGAGTTCGAGGCCAGCCTGGAAAGGTGCAAAGCTACACAGAGAAACCCTGTCTCGGAAAACAAACAAACAAACAAACAAACAAAAAATAGTATTAAAATGTATACACTGGGTTTGGTCTGAAAACACTACTAGCAAAGTAAAGATCCTATATTATTGAGAGGAAGAAATAAGGCCATTAGCAGCATAATCCAAACTATCACCACGGGCCTGTCACAAGGTAACATGCCCTTACATCACTGTGGTGCCTTACCCATTTCCTCTCATGTCCACACACTGAGCTTTCAAGGCATCACTGTGGTTGTATTTCTAGCATTCACCATGTGGGAATAGGACATGTTTGGTAGAACACAGTGTCACTCTGTCGTCCCTCACCTCTAGCACTATCAGATGATGGGGTGCAGGAGTCAGGAAGCCCTGCAAGCCTCTCAACCATGGCCACGTTGAAGAAGCACTCGGGCAGAGAACATCAAAGAAGCCAGTTTCCGTATACAAGCACGACGAGAATCCCCAGCCATTTGTTTTGTTTATTTTTGTAATGCTCTCACAAATTGAGTCACGCAAAATAGCTATCCGAACGCCACCTTTCCTCGAGGATGACACCAAAGGATTGTTTCTGTGACAGCCACTCCTTCATAAACAGTGGCTCAAGAGTCAAGCTCATGTGCCCAATATGTCCTCACTATGTGCTCTCAGATCTGTGCACTCAGCTCTGTGCACTCAGATCTGTGCACTCAGCTCTGTGCACTCAGATCTGTGCACTCAGCTCTGTGCACTCAGCTCTGTGCTTCGCCTCCACACACGCCCTTCCAGGTCCAGCTCATTCTGCTTCCACCCAATGATTTGAGCAAACAATAGAGTAAACAGGGAAGTCAATGGCCTACACTGCAGTAAGGCTCTGAGCTTAGGTTCACAGTTAGATTCCACAGTACAGCAAAAATAAGCACACAAATACATGATCTATAAGTCATACGGGAAGTACAAGGAAGAGAAAGAACACAGATTTGCAGCTTAGCAAGCCCCAAGTTTTATGTTCCTTCTGCCCATAAAAGTGTAATCAAGAAGTCCAACTCTCCGAGTATCATAAAAACATAAAAAAAAAAAAAACCTCAGGGTTTTTTGCTGAGCCTTTAAGAAAAGACTTAACAATGGCTATTTTCTCTTGACTTAATAGGCTATGTGTAACTTAAAATGATATATGAGGTCTTTCTTTTTGTAAGAAATAACTCTAGGTAATGAACTTTATTTTAAATTAAAGCATATTCTCATATTGAATTTCTGAAAGTCTCTTTTAATGAAAGCATACTATTTCACATGTCTTTTTCTCCATCCACTACAAGGCTACAATTGATTAAAAAAAAAAAAAAAAAAAAAAAAAAAGTTATCCTGGGCTCCCTACAGCCTACCTCTGCTCAAATTTCTATTTCTAACTGACTTTGCATTTCAATGAAAACCATTCACTCCACTATCCACCAGCATTTACTATGATTTTAATGTCTTGATAAATATAATAAACAGGTCTTAAAATTCTATATCCCATGTGAGCAAAACACTCCAAGGTTAGAAAAAGAGGGGGGGGGAGGTGGAGAGGGGACACGAAGCAATGTCTAAGCAAAGCTTTGTAAACTTCAGTTTCATAAAGCAACCAGACACTGAAAAACGTAGTGGGAAAACACATTACCCACACTGAACCTAATTTTTTTGAGAGCATCACATACAAAACTAAACAAATGATTGTGGATAAACTTTCTTTTGGTAATTAATAGGCAAATTAAAAAAAAAAACTTGTCTCTGAGAAGGAAACCAGAATCTATATGAAAAAAAAAAAAAAAAAAGACCTGGAGTTTGTAATCTACAACTTGTTTATAGAAAATTTTGCATGAAAAACATGATTCAGTGGCAGCCCAGCAGGGTACAGGAACTACTCCATGTGCGGGTTACCTAACCACACGTGATATGTCACCATAATAACAACCCTTCCAAGCTCCAGGGGTTCAGAAAAGCCTCTTCCAGAATTTTTGTGTTTGTGAAGAAAACGTTCTGGTGTGTTTTACTCATAACTTGAAGCCACAGTGCCTACCAGGAAAAATCAAATGTCGCAGGATGAAATGGAAGCTTCTGTCTGTGTCGCTACTTAGAGAGTCTCCTCTAAGATTCTCCCATCCCACCCTAGGAGTCATTGCCCAAGAAAGCCAGAATCCATTTGACTGCTCCCCTCACATGCCACCCGGAGCCAAGAGCTATGCATGTGAAGGGCCGCTGACTCAGAGAGCATGGAGACAAGGTTTAAGAAACCACACAATTATGGCAGCCCTCGGCCTTTCAAGTTTCCAAAACAAACTGCTCTCCTTAGAGATAAAACACCGTCCAAAGATACAGCTGGGCTCAACTCCTAAGAGGCACAGATGTAAATATTTCTCATATTTATCTTCATTCAGAAAACACAAATGGAGATGGCCCCATTCTAAATTCAGCATTTCTCTAACACTGGATGAGAATGGAAAAAACAGGTCTCAGACATGATCCCCTGGAACTGTAATTCCAAGTTCCTCCTTCTCTCTCCTCTTGCTCCCAAACTCCGTGAGAAGGAACTGCTTATATATGCTAGTCCCACCTGAGGTCTGCAGCAAAAGCTTCCAGGAAAACTTATTGGGCCGAATCAACAAAGAATAGTCTACATTTCCTCTCCTATTGGTGGGGGGGGGGGGAAGGGGGGAGTGTTGTCTCTGTTTCAAACACACTCAAGGTCTATAGACATATATCATTTCTTAAGAAGGACAGAGGAATGGAAAGGGACTCAGTGTCCAATATGGGCAGTGCTATGTGCTGACAGATAAGAAATCTTGGACAGTTTATAATAAAGAGTAAACTGAGCATCAGAATATGACATGCTTTTCCCCAGGTTTACTCAACTCGCCAGCTAGTGGGAGAACTGGAATTCAAATCCATCTCAATCAGTTTGGGCTGTCATGACAAAATGTCACTGACTGAGTGGCTTAAACAAATCTATTTTGTCACAATTCTACAGGGTGGGAAGTCTGACACCTAGGTGCTGGAAGAGGCTGAAGATGTAACTCAACTGACAAAATACTTTCCCAGCATTGGGGAAGCCCTGGGTTCAATCTGCAGGACCACATGCACCAGCATGGTACAGCACACCTGTAATCCCTGCACTCAGAAGGGAGGTCAAGACAGGGAACCCTTACTGCTACACTGAGTTTATGGCTAAGTGTGATATGTGAGACCCGATCTCAAAATCAAGTGAGAACATAGCACACCAATAATGTGAAAAGCTCACTTACAGCTTGTGGACAACAGACAGCTGCACATCTGTACCCACTTGCTGTGTCACACAGCCAGGGGTGGGGAATGAGGAGAGAGAGACAGGGAGATGAAATGTCCACGGAACCCTCTGGTCTCTCTACTCTGTAGAAGGGCAGTGATTTTGTAACAGGGGCCTCATCTTCATGAACTAATAAATAAAGGTCATTATCTCCAAACACCCTCCTCATGAGAAAGGGCTTCAACGTATGAATCTAGCACAAACACGGAGTCTGTAACAAAAATCTAAGCTCTTGGCCCCACGTTCTCTTCTATAGTCACTGTTAACCTGACACTTGAAAGGGGATTTTTAAACATCCATGGAAGCCGTGGTCCTGAGGAGCAAAAAAATATGTTATGAACATTAAAATGAAAAAAAAAAAAAACTGAAAGCAAGCCTACCAAGGGAAAGACTGGGGTCATTTCATTCCTCTATGATCTATGAGCAATGGGAAACTCGGGGAAGATGTGGTACATTCTATACTCAGTGTACGTACTTAGTTAGCATTTGCTTCCCATCACTAGTAAGTTAGCTCACTGGCTTAGCTACTTCCTCGTTGCTCTGATGATAAAATACTTGACAAGAGCAAGTTAAGGAAAAAGGGTTTGCAGTTTCAGAAGGATCTAGTCCATCACTACAGAAAACACAGGAAGCAAGTACGGTAGGAGAGGCATGGCGGCAGAAGGGGGGGGGAGGCTGGTTGGTTATATTGTGTCTGCACTCAAGAAGCAGACAGGGAGCAGAAAGTGATGGCTAACCTAACCACCAAGCCTCCCCACCCCTACCCCTGTGACTCGCTCCACTGAGGCCCATCCTCTAAAGAGCCTACAACCATCCCAAACAGCTACCGCAGCTGGAGACAGCCAAGGATTCAAATATGGGAGCCATCGGAGGATATTTCACCTTCGGGCCACCCCACTCATGACAGCTCTCTCTGCAAGTATCTGAGTTAGCTAAACTTGGATCCTCTCAGGACAAGAAACTTCATTTAGGATTGCACTTCCAATATCCCCCCCCCAGGTAATTCATATATGTGAAAATAATTCATAATTTCATTTTGCTAAAATAAAAAACTAGGGAAATTATGTGACCACCAACACTCTTAGAACATAAACACTATTGAGGCCAGCAACATGCCTCAACAGGTAATAGTGCTTGCCACACAACCTTGATGGCCTAGGTAAGATGCTCACAATTGATAAATTCTGAAAGTTGTCCTCTGACCTCTACATGTATTCCATCGTATATGAATGCCTGTACTCCCATATATATGTGTGTATGTACACACATGCACACACACACATACATACACACACACACACACACACACACACACACACACACAAAACTTTCAGGTATAGTGGCATACCTGTATAATCCTAACACTTTAGGTTGAGGAAGAAGGGTGAGAAACTCAAGGCCAGTCTGGGGTACACAGTAACATCTATTTTACACAAATAAATTATACATCTATCCTACTTAAAAATAATATTTCTCTCTACATACAAACGTGTGTATGTGTGCGCGCACACACACACACACACACACACATATAACTATACATATATACACAATATATCTTACATACACTGTATTGAAGTATTCAAGAAATCTTAGGCCCTAAGATAAAAAACTGAAAATAACCACAGTCGGGGTAAGAAAGATGGCTCAACATTCAAGAATATGTATTGTTCTTACAGTGAACTTAGCACTCACTTTGGCTCACAACTACTTGTAATTACAATTCTGGCGAATATAAAACATTCTTTTGTCTTCCAAAGACACCTGAACTTATATGCACATACCCACATACAGTCAAGCACAGATATACACTTAAAATATGTATAAAAAATGAAACTTTTTAATAACAGCAATAATATTGTTTGAGAAGCAAAACAATACACCCCCTTTTTATAACCACAGTCTAATTGCATGTCATATTTTTATGGAAGGCTTGTTAGTTTACATCATTATTATTTAATTGCTTTTATCAATTAGGTTTAAACAAGATAAAAATTTCACTCAGAAAGAACATAATGCAGCGTTCATTGCCCACAGATCCACTTAGTTCACTTAAAACAGGGCACATATTAAACACCAGAAGGAACCAAGACCATTAATATCTTGGGCTCATCATCTCTGAAGGTTTCTGAAGCCATTTCTATGGCTAGAGTCAATAAGTATATATTTGGTATCCCCTGCGCTAATATCTATAATCTATTCAAACTTTGCCGAGCAAATGTGAAAGTATGCAAGAGTCAGTTCAAGCTTCAATTCTAGGGGCAGTCATTAGTCCTACATTAAAGGTCCATGTCTTGGGGAATCAGCCCAGCATCATGTAAGAAAAGTGCACCCACAGAGCCAGCTAACACAAGAAGCTCAGCTAGTTCCATCTAGATGAATGTTTTAAAATGTCAAAGCACAGAGCCCACCCAAATGTTTAACAAAAATTTGCATGCTAGTGTCTACAATTGGCTTTAATTGGTTTTCAAAATACGTGGATTAGCTAAAATCTCCTAATTTTCTACCTAAACCCCTTTCTTCCAGAGTCAAGAATCGCCTAAGAGCTATAACTTGGATATTTGAGGATGTTGCCTGAGGTTTAGGATCCAGACACACAGTCTGGGTTTGATTTCTAAATGTCTGGTGCAGATTAAAGGGTCATAGACTCTCCCTCCATGATGTGCTTGTATCTGTGGGGAATAAATCTTTCATCAAAGGTCAGAAGGCCAAGTTAGGCAACCCCACATTTATAAAGTACATTTTAAATGGGTTTATTCTTGTTAAATAAACACTTGTTTAATATAGGAAGAAAATTAGCCCCGAGGCCTGCTTCAGTTTGATCTGGTAGCAGAAAAACATTTCCATTTTATTTCTATTTTATACTTGGATCTAAGAATATTATTTTTCACATGTATTTGTCTTTATGTGTGTGTTGTGGGGGGGGGGCTGTTCCATATGTGCCATGGTATGTCTGGGGAGATCAGAGGACACTGGCAGGAGTCTGGACTACAGAAAGGCTTGGATCCCCTCTTGCTTTTTTTCTGCCTTTGGCCTTAGGTGTTACATAGGACTCTTACAGAACATGACACAATGGTTGATGGTAGCGAGACTCTGATTAGAGCCTGGAGAGATGGGTCAGCAGCTAAAAGCAATTAATTGTTCTTGCAGAGAACCTGGGTTCAATTCCAAGCACACATAGGTGGTCCACAACTCCCCATAAAGCCAGTTCCAAGGAATCTTCTTCCCTCTTCTAACCTCTGGGGGTCCCAGGCTTGCACACAGTACACAGACATACATGCAAGCAAAACACAAAACACATAGCTATTAAGAACATATAAATCTTTTTTTTAAGGTTATGATTAGACCTTGACCTCTAGAATGCTAATCTGACCCTTGTCACTTTAACAAGGCATTCAAATTAGAATCATGACAAAGCAAAGTCAATTCCAGATTTTCTAGTGTTTTGACAGGGGGGAAAAAACCAGTTCCAGTAAATAAAAGTGAGTTGAGGCAGGCACAAAGAACCCTCTGTATATATAAGTTATGAGATGCCTTTTGTAGCAGTGAGTCTATCTCACAACTTCTAACGTGGTCTGTAGGTGAAAGCAAGTATTTGAATGGGCAAGGTGGCTCCACAGCATGCCATCCCTGAAAATGTCCACTCTGATAATTTAGGGTAACCTTTGAGACCATGCTATATACTTCGCTTTTGAGACACCAGCGCTGCCAGTAGGAAAAGGGCAATCTGGGGGAGAGACAGATCTGATGGGAAGGTGCAGCCCTGCCTGCTAAAGAGGCTTGAGTTCGTGGCCAATCTGCTCCTCTAAGGAGCCACATGACATTAAAAAAACAACAAAAACTAGCCCACTAAGATATCTTAGTTTTTTCCTTCTATAATATGACATTAGAGATCTGCTGTGAATAAATTCTATAGTCACTTTCATATCCAAAATCAATGACGGCTACATTTCTGTAGATTTCTCGGTGGAGGTTCATCCTGGAAGTGAAGTCTACTGTAGGAGCTTTGAGAGATCCCACCTGACAGTACCCTGAGGCAGGCAAACAGGTACAGCTGCTTCCTTGTTCAGATGTGAAGGCAGCCAAGATTTTAGAGAATGGGTATGTAGGGCTTCGAAGGAACTCAAGCACGCCCTTCACATCCTAATAGGATAAAGCTTATGCACAATTCTGTGTGAGCCTTCAACTACTGACGTTCACGCCATGTTATTGTTCGAATTGCATGTTAAGCAAGCAAATTTTCAATGAACTCTCGCTGGCTGGACCACAGACACAGATGTCAGGCGGACTCCTTTGTTCATAAGGTTCTCATTATTAGCTCAACCCGAGCTGAATATTTGACTGAAGGAAAAGACCATATCATTATTTTCAGATTTCACTCTATGACTTAACTGGGCTACATCTGCCAGCTTCAGAAACACCAAGTGCTGCTTGGCGCCAGCCTTGGCGTTCTGCTCTGTGACTATTACCCCAAATGTCTCAGCCCAAGGAAGCCTCCTCACCATCAAAACAATTTAATAAAAACTAAAATTCTGATTAAGAGTTACTCATCAATTGACAGGACATGCCACACTAGTGCTATTTATGAATTATATCCCATGATATTTTAGGACTAAAAAAATAGAATCTGCATTCACAAATGGGCAAACTAGAAAGCCAGTAACCATGTTCATGATTTATAAGCTCTGTGTTATACTTGAAACCATCTTTTTTTAATAGGTAAATTGGCATTCCTTTGAATAAGTCAATCTGCTTTAAATCTATTCTAAGGCTCTGGGCAGCACAAGGGAGAGTCAAAATCCTTATATTTAATTCTTCTATTCATCCCTGGACCATCTCTCAGCATATATATGATAAAAGCTACAGCATATCCGGGCGGTGGTGGCACATGCCTTTAATCCCAACACTCAGGAGGCAGAGCCAGGTGGATCTCTGTGAGTTCGAGGCCAGCCTGGTCTACAGAGAGAGATCCAGGACAAGCACCAAAACTACACGGAGAAACCCTGTCTTGGGGGGAAAAAAATGAAGAAGCAGCTACAGCAGAGGAAAACGTGTCAAGTATAAGGCAAATGTATTACAATATTACAACACTGACACCAAAAGCACTTAGAAAAATGTTACAAATTAGCCAAATTCCAAATATGAAATATTTCATAAGCCCAGTAAAATGTATGTTAGAACAACATAAAAGAAGCAACTGCTTCCATGTGTCTGGACATCACCATCAATAATGCCAATCAGCAAGGATAACTTGCAATCACCTTTGTTGAACATTAGAAAAGACAATTCAGAGGCTGGAGGGTGCAGATGGATCAGTGGTTTTAGCATGCTTACTGCTCTACCATTAGAATCTGAGTTTGGATCCCAGTGCTTACTACTCTACCATTAGAACCTCAGTTTGAATCCCAGAACCCAGGTCAGGTGGCTCCTAAGTGCCTTTAACTCTATCATCAAAGTATATGATGTTCCCTTCTGGCCGCAACAGGCACCTGAACATATATGTACAAACACAAACACACACACACACACACACACACACACACACACACACACACACACACACAATTAATAAAATAAACCATGTACATAATAAATAAAGCAATTCTATTTCTTTATGGTAGAAGAACCTGGGCTTTATGCTATAGTTGCTCCAAATGTCTAGGAAAAGAATGACCAGTTTTCTACCAGAAAGTCATGTGCAAAATTAAGTTGCTTTATTTTTTCAGCATCTTACAGAATCTTGGACCATGAGGACCTAAGAGAACATGCCCTGTATTCCATCCAATGCTTTAAATACATCTCAGTAGACAAATGGTCATTCAGCCTCTTCAAAACACCTGTTTTCAGTTCATCACTAAGCACGGCAATTTATTCACTAATTGCCATCACTAATCCTAAGAACATCTCTAAAAGCACAAGTACAACAAGCACTTCTGTAACTCTCATACTGGGTGGCACGATTCTGGCATAGAATTTTCGGCTTGTATCTGCATTGAACTTACCCATCAAGCACCTGAGACTCAAGGCTCAACGAACTCGTCTATCTTAGGTCTTTCTTCTCTATATATTTTTAATGGCTAGGAAATTCACTGTCTGGTTCACATTAGTATTATTAGTAACTTTTGCATGGTGGCATTCAGATATGATCTAACTAGTTACAGAGCTAGCAGGAGTCGTGCTTTGTATGATACAAAACTTAAATTTTTATAACAACAGACCAAGTATATTTATAACAGACGACTGTTTGTGACCCCACTCTTGGTGTGGTGCAATCCTAACCCACCCTACCCCCTCCCTGTGGTCATGTCTTGGTATTAGGAATGAGGGTCTTTCAGGTCCATTAGATCTTGATGAGAGCGGAGCCCTCAGGAATAAGATTGGTTTCTTTATGAACAAAACTCATGAGAGCTCACTTGGCTTCTTTCTACCACAAGCAGAATACAAGCAGAAAATGAGTCTCTGAATCCCCACACAGGGTCCTCGCCAGAGTCTAACTGTGCTGGGGTCCTGATCTTCACCTTGCTGCGTCTAGAACCATAAGGAACACATTCTTTAGTTTAAAAGCTACCCAGTCTATGTGATTATATTACCACAAAAGCACAGAATACAAACATCATGTGAGAATTGGACCTCTAACATGGTATAAAACAGACAAGAAAATGATACTAATAGTAACCTATCAGAAAAAAAAAAAAACAAAAAAAAAAACAGGAAAATATATATCGTGTTACGGGAAATATACTAACTGCATGAATAGAACTTTCTAGCAAATATCACAAAATTTAGCCCAAATGTTAGTATTAAGTGACTGAATTTTAATGTTTTACACTTACCATGCTGTATGTCTTTCATATCTAGATGAAGACTAGACATTAGTATTCCTACTGCTTGTGATCTTTTGTTGCTAAGCAACTTGACAACCTGTTCAAGAAAGAGGAAAAGGAGAAACATTAACTTAAACTCTAATACGCTTGGTAACATTTTAAAATCCTACATGAAGAACCACTAAAGAGCACAGCTTGCATCATTACTACTTTGGGATTTTCTATACCGAACCAATAAAATCCACCATTTTTTCCCTAGTATTCACCATCAGTCTCAAAGTCAAACTGCTCAGAGTCTAGGAAATCAGTTTAGTCTCTGGAAGATTAAAATTACACATCTGATTATATACACGACCTGAATATTTTTCAAGATGAAACTTTGAAAGACTGGTCAACAAGGGCAAAATAAAACTATACACGGAAAATCTGCCAGTTCAGATCAGTTTTATAAAATATAAAATGTGCTCCATTAGGTAGTCGGGTCTTATGGGTGCTCCTCATTATGCTGGGAGTTCCTTTCATTCTACATTTGATCCATATTTGTTGGACAATTTTCCAACTAATTAATAGAAGAATGTGAGTGTCATATTGGAAGGAACACATTGGCCTGACCCTAAGTCTGGCTGTCTAGAAAGTCTGAAAGAATCTGTGTACATACCCCACTCAAGTCGCCTCAAACAGAGATGAATAAGCTGCTAGAGTATATAGCCATGCTTGAACTACAATACATACTACTGATATTTCCTGCTCAGGAAATTTTTACTCCAGCAAAGTCTATTTACTCTCCTGTTCTCTCTCTCTCTCTCTCTCTCTCTCTCTCTCTCTCTCTCTCTCTCTCTCTCTCTCTCTCTCTCTCTCTCTCTCTTGGTTTTTTCGAAACAGGGTTTCTCTGTGTAGCTTTGTGCCTTTTCCTGGAACTCACTTGGTAGCCCAGGCTGGCCTCGAACTCACAGAGATCCGCCTGCCTCTGCCTCCCAAGTGCTGGGATTAAAGGCATGCACCACCACCGCCCGGCATCTCCTGTTCTCTTTTAAATCTGCTTTGAGAAAAACTGATGGAAAAGGAAAGAAAGGTGATTACAGTCAAGGACCAGAATCAGGTGCTGCCTCACTAGCTCTCACCTTCAGTGACCTTGTCTTCCTTTCGGTTTGAGTTGGGTCAGTCAAGAAACTAAAAAAATAATCAGATCCAGCTGTCCTATAAGTCCACTGAGTAAATAATATTCCTCAAAGCAATATTAGTACTCTTGGTCTCCTGGCAGGATTGCAAATGGGCATTAAAATAGCATGATTCCAGAAGGCCCAGCCTTCTGAAAAATCTTCCAATATGGGGAACTATACACCACCCTCCCCCACCCCTGACAAGAGATGCTGTGGTCTCAGAGGAAGAACAATGGCATATGAGTTTATTGTTAATTTCTTTCTTTTAATGGTTTATTAGATTGGACATACAAAAACTGGTTTCAAATGATTATTTATTAACTACTTCAATAGACTGTCAATAACATTGTCTCCTTCAGAGCTAAGAAATTAAAAATGCAGTGTCTGGAAGTAGGTTATATTCTGCCAAACAATTTCTAAGTTCAGGGACAGGCAATCTGGACCCCATTTGTGCTACTTCTATTAAATTTCCTACCATTTTCTGGTTCTTCAGTGCAATGGCACATTTGAATTGGTGTGTCATTTTACTTCCCAGGGGTGTTAACATGTTTCTCACACCCTCAGCTCCTTTCCTCATTGTGGTTCTGATAATTCTTCCTTTTGGAGTCAAATAATTATGATTTTACCTTAAACATCAACATGAGCTTCAGTCCCATTCTCTGTGCTTTATTCTTTATAATCTGCGATTTCTCTCACATGGCATATATACTTCACCCATTCAGCAGTTTCCTACTTTCCTAAATGTTATCTCATGTAAAGTTACCCACATAGTCTCTGTCTAAACCAACTCCTAAGAGTCACATCCCAAATGTCCAGCCAATGTCTCCTCCTTTCCTTTGTATCTTGGAATATGCGTACCACCATCCTCCATCTACCCACCAAAGCTGAAAACTAGGTAGATATCAATCTAGACCTTTCCCTCTCTGCTTGTGCAACATAATGGGCAGGAAGCAAGTTGGTCAAGGGCAATTCTCCTGTGTCTTCTGAAGTTGTGCCCTCCATCTTAATGACAGTGTTTACTTCTATATGAAATTTTGCATAGATCAAAGCAGAAAGTCTGTAATTGATTCCCCAAGTCTGGTTCAGTTTTTCTCAACTGTCTTCCTTATACAGTGGTTCATGATCACCACCATGAAGTTTACAAATGTAAGCTCCTGAGCTGTAAGCAACACCCACTTACCAGGAGATCTGAGAGTTGGAATACCATCGCCATTTTGAACATCCTCCTAGGGATTCTTGATTCTGATAGAATGTCGTCCATCCTATTCACCCTCCTTACCTATGTCCAAGTATCCTTCTAAAACTGTTGGAATCTGCTTGTTGTTTCTTGACCTTTCACCTTTACTTTTTAAACCTGAGTGGCTCAGGTTTAGGCAATAGTCTCTATAAAGGTCATATTGGAAGCTCCATAGTTCCTTCCCAAAACTTGCCCTTTCTATTTTATTTCAAAAACATTCAATTCTAAGCTGTAATTTATATTCTAATAAATAAGATGATATAAATAATGATCTGTCATCATCCAGAAAGAGACACCTTCAGAAGAAGACAGAACTCTCAAAGGACAGATACCACAGTCCATCCGTGTTCTAAATTCAACCTCTGCATAATGGATCATGTCATCTGTCTTTCTTTATCCAACACCCTGGATAACAAGAACCCAAAGCTCTCAAGCTAGAATAGTCTCAGAATCCAGTGACCAAAGTTACAACAAAGAGACAATATAGTCAGATGACCCAAGGACTCTTAGCCGAAAAGCAGAAAACACAGAAGCAGCACATTTGAAATCCACAGTATTAGGCCATACAATTAGAATGTTAAAAAGATCGGTTTAGTTTCCTAGCCATGTGAGATCAAGTTAATTCACTTACAACATTGGTTTTCTTAAGACTTCCCTAGTAGGTAGAAGGCTGCAGAGATTACGAACACAGACTCTGTACAACAAAGCAATGTGCCTTCCTCTTTAACTGCACTGAATTATCTGGGATTTTTTGCAAACAGATGCTGATTCCAGAGTCTACCCAAGCTCCTAAATGATGTCAGTGCTTTTGCAAACAAATGATTCCAGAGGCCTGGAAGATGCCGGTCCAAAGTTCTCCTATTTGCACCCTACTACATTCTAGAAAAAAACTGCAGTACCATGGGGCCAACTTTTCACCGAGAAAAATAACAGGAGCAGCAACAGGAGCTTCAGAAAGCTGTGGAGAAGCTGGCCACATGCTGCCACTCAGCAATGTGCCTTGCAAGGAGTGTGTGTATCACAGGAAAGGAAACGTGTGAGAAGCTGAACATGCAACACAAATAAACTTTGGCATCTTTTATCTTACATGGGTTCACACAATCCATTGAGGTATTAATTATAAGGGAGAAAACAGATACAAAAGCATCACTGCATTTAATTTTGCAAAAGAGTTATTATTCTTCCCCTCTGTTCTTCTAATTTAAAAAAAAAAAAGACACATATGAACTGGGAGAGAAGTCTTCTGGTAGTTGTAAATGTTTTCTTTTTTTCCGACTTAAATTATTTCTCTGGCATTTTATGTCAGCAGTGATGGGCATGCTTTGACTAGGTGCACTATCTGGCCATGGAAGAGAACATAACCAATGCTCTTCACAATATGGCCCCAGCCAACACTTACAGGACCCTACAATGGCTGAACAGGCTCCATAGCTAGAAATGGGTTCAGAATGAGCACCAAGTACTGTTGGTCTGAATGGCTATGACATCAAGGAGATAACAGTGGTCTGTGTCCACTGCCTACACAAAGTTTTCTTTTATATGATAATAGAGTAGCTAAGCTACTGGAAATACATTCACAAACTTTCATGAAGATCATTAAACATTGATTTTACTCTATGTCAAATCCTCATCACCTAGGTGAGTTGTTAGACACAGACATTTTTAATAAGAACTTGAGAGGATTTTACACTAATTAAATCAATAGGCAGCCCATTAAAGTTAGGCACAAATTTGCACAAGACAAAAATAAAAACCAGACTTTTCCGCGGGCGTCTGTTTTACTCCACTTCACCCACCAATCTGTAAAAGCAAGCAGGGTAGTCTTTCTGTGTAAAGGGAGGAAAGGGAAAATGGTCAGCGGGAACACAGCCAGTTCACAGCATAGCTCGGGTACTGTCTAGCATGTGTATATAAACAGTTTGGGGTGGTGTCGCACACCTTTTATCCCAGCACTCATAAGGCAGAGACAGGCAGATCTCTGAGAGTCCCAGGCCAGCCTGGTCTGCAAATAGAGTTCTAGGACAGCCTGGGCTGTTACACAGAGAAACCCTGTCTTGAAAGACAAAAACAATAAATAAATAGAATAAACTGAACGTGTAAGCTGGGAAAGGGTGCCTCCCCTTAGCTCTGGAGAGTCCTCTCTCTATAGGTGAGCTGCAAGCCTGATCTGAATCCCAGCATGTTACAAACTCTCAGATCCCTGAATCCCTTCAACCTTGTGCCCTGATCTATAAAATGGGGCACACACACACCACCAGCGAGTGGCCCTTGTGAGGATAACCACAGTCACAATGCAGAAAGCTTCTCAACATGGCAACTGCAAGCTGCTGCCATTCTGCAAGCTGTGTGCCACTTGGCCACTAGGGCACCTGGGAACAAGCATTAGGCTACTTTTATCATAATCATATGGAGTCATGTTTGGTGTACTGAATCAAGATTTGTATGTATTTGTTTCGGAGAGGCCTTCTAGTTTTACGTTTTAGTAATTTATATGTAAATGTATGCATTGCATATATAAGTGTACAGAAGCATCACAAGATGTTGAACTGGGGGCTTAGAATCTGCTGTTTGATTAGCACAATATGAAAAAGACTTGTGCCAAGTACTTTCCTCAGTGACATAAGTCCAGAACAGGGCTACCGCTGAACATTACTCTTCGTGTCTCTGCCCACCAGTTATGCTTTTATTTACATTTTCTTATTAGTGCTGGGAATCAAACCTGGAGCCTAGTGCATGCCAAACCAAATCATTTTAAATATAACTAAGAAGGTAGCTTTGAAAGCCTAGGACTATGTTAAAAACACAAGGGAAAAGAGAGTCTTCCTTCCTATTCACTTGCTTTCCCTTCAAACAGTGCTTAAGACAGTAAAACAGCATGACACTAAAATACTATGGGGGCCTGTTAGGGCCAGTGTCCAAGGTCTCTCACCATCAATTTAAAGAGATCCTTACTGAAATGCCCTAATGGGAGACCTGCAAGCAACAAACTGTAACCAGCATTAGCAGAAAGAGAAGAAAAGGTTCCAAGTCTCTAAAACCACAGTAACTAATACAGAACAACAAGCCACATGTGGCTGGCCAGGCACGTGAAATATGCACAAACCTAAAAGATTCTGGGCTTCATTTCTCTTTTAAGGGAAATAGCAATGATCTCAGTAATTTTTTGTGAGCAGCATGCCCAGAAGACAGTATTTTAACCCTGAATCCTATGTAATACCTTCAACTTACTTTCATGTACTTCCAAATAAATTTTAAAGTATGACTGCTAAAAAATTTAAAGTTACATATATGGCTGGTACTTTATATTGGGCGGTACTGGTTAAGAAGACCTAACAAGTTCATAAAAAATGACTAAACACATTTACCGTTAACCAGAACAGAGATATCTCATCTGTATCTCCATTTCCTCCCCTTCATCTGTCTGTCCCTCCCTCCCTCCCCCCCTCCCACTGTCCCTCCTCTTCCTTCTTCCTCTCTTTCTGTCTCCGTCTCAAGTTGAATTTAAAAAATAGGACTTGGAGGGTGGAGGCGCAAGGATCAGATGTTCAGCAAACAAACGTATCCTGTGTAAGGCCTAAGGTTCTTTGGTCATTGAGCAGGTTTCACTGCTGGTTCAGTAAACGAACTACATGCTACACCTATGTCCTGTTTACAAGTCAGAAACATACTAAGAGAGAAAGTGCAACAAGAAGTCAGAATCCCAGATCTTCGTTGAGTGTCGGGAATTCCAACTCAGTGACACCACAATGCCCCAGACAATATAAACACCCCGTATTCAAGTCCTTTGGCCTTTTATTCAGTTTGCGTACTTGCATTAATTTAATGAGTTTCATATTACTCGCTAACTGTAAAAACAAAACAAGCAAAGCTATTTATAGTAATTAACATAATTTCTTTCACCGTTTGTAGCAATCACACCATAGCATTTTAATGCTAATTTTAGCACAGAAATAGTGGAGCACATAAAGTCACCCTCAGACACAACTATGACCCAGAGTGTATTTCCTCATTTTCAATAAAACCTCCCCTACATTTTTCTTCTGTAACAGAACACATTCCTCAGCGGATACTCTGAGAGAAGCCTAATAAGGGCATGATATTGATGTTGGCTAAAACTTTTTGTTGTGTTCCACAGGCCTTCCTCTGTCCTTGCTTTCCCCGATTCCACCCACCTTTTATTTTTGTCCTTAAAATTTTACCCTTTCTTCAAATATCATGCTCCCCCTTCTCTTCCTGCCTTCATAAATAGTTCCTGGGGGGTTTGTTTCCGTTGTGCTGTGCTGGGGAATCAAACCCAGGACCTTGCACATCCAAGGCTCTACCACTGAGCTGCAAACCCAGTGCGTACTCCTGAGATTCTTTTGCTAATTGCTGAACTGCACAGATTCTCTCTTCCATAGTTGCTCCCATATAAGTTGTGATCTTGATATCCAATTGTTTCCTGCTCGTTTTGTTGTTGTTGCTTTTCTCTACAGCTCAAAGCCTTTTTAACGGCACCAACCATGTGTAATCTTCTATCTAGCAAACTAGTCTTGGTCAATGTCTACTAAAACCTTCTATTTAGACATCTTCCTTTCCCTTCAATTCAACATGACCAAATTTTGAGCAGGTCCATTTTACAAATTAAAGGACTATTATGGCAGTTGTCACATTTAAGACTCTACTTATAAAACTTTTATAAGCCATACAACTTTGGCATTTAAACTGGGTGTCGTGGCTGCCCAGCTAACATTACATTTCCCATAGCCTACTTGACAACCAAGTATAGCCCTGAGAATAAATTTTCGTAATAGATTGCAAGGAGTATGAGTTAGCTTTGATTCACTAGGACAATTATTCAAGGTGATAAATTTATAAAGAGAAAGGATTTATTATGTTACACAGCTTTGTAGATGTCCAACCACGGCTGATTAGTTCTATCATTTTTAGGTCTGGAAAACCACTTATTTCACAATATGGAGGCAAAAGAAATGGAGAGAGGCATTCCAGTTGAAGACATGCCCCACTTGACTTGAAGATTTCTTACTGAGTCCTCCCATCTATTAAAGATTTCCTAACCTCTCAACAGTACCACCTTGTGGACCAAACCTACACAGGTACCTTAGGAAACATATAACATCCAAATTGGAGTCTAGTAAGAAAGTACTAGAAGCTGTGTTGCTCTCAGTTTGGGAGTTATTATCCCAGGCTCAAAAACAAAATTGAGAATTAGCCATCTTCTCCATCACACTCCGTCCTGAGGCCGAAGTAATAAAAAGGCTGAGACATTTACAGCCCAGACTCCCCCTCGTCACAAAGGACCCAAAACAATATTCTAACTGATACATCTACTAAACACCAGGCCAGACATTGTGCAAAAGGCAATGCCTACATTGGGGTGAATTAACAGATGTCAACAGGAAGTAGAAACAAATATCAGCTTTGTGTCGCCATCCATCCATCTCAGTCAGCCATCCTCCATCCCCAGTCATCCCAGTGGGAACATTTGACTCATTCTTCCTCACTGATCATATCCAGTCACACATCAGACTCCATTGATGACTCCTTCTCAATCTTCTAGTCTGTCACTAGAGCCTCCGCCTCACACCCCCCAGTGCCAGCAGGTGCAATTTCCTTCCAGATTTGCAGCCTCAAGGATCCCAGTCGTAAGCCCGGATGAAGACCCTGCACAGCCTTCATTGTGTCGGGGCCCGGTGCTCCCTTGTATCTCTGCTTTATTTTACATCAGGATAATGCACAAATGAAATACTCACTGGGTAGGAAAGTTAAAGCCTTATTCATCTGAGATGTTTTTTCTAAACATTCCCAGCCTCTCACACAACTCCTAAGGACTGACTTGAGAGCTTCTTTTCTCTCACAGGATCTTATATTCTCTTACTAGAACATGTACATGCCACAGTCATTTTGGGGACATTCTCTATAAAGGCAATATATTGCTAGATATGAAGACTATGTCATATAAATTACTTCAATACTCAGCACAATGACTGATAAATTACAGGCAATAAGGTATAGTGAATCTGGTACCCTTGCCTCAACAGTATACCCATGCCAGAAGTCTTCCTCACACCTTAGAAAAGTGGTTTCTGGTTTTTGTTAGAAATCAAACTACCCATGTATCATTTTTGTTGTTTTTACTTTTTATTTCATGCTCCAGGGATTGAATTGATGTTAAACAAACATTTTAGGACTGGGCTATATAACCCTGATCTTTTAAGTTAAAAAAAAAAAAAAAAAGTTCCTGTTCCCCACTCAAGAGACTCACTTTTCCATAGAATATACAGTTTTCTAAAAACTCCATATCTGGTGCTAATGTAGAATTTTTAAGTACTGAAAAGTCAATAGTCAATGAATGGGCGGGCAGCTATTCCACCACCGAACTCACATCAAGAACTACAATGTAACATCTGTTATTTCATAGTCTTCCTAATATGTGATGGAAATATGATATGAACTATACTGATTAACTAACTAAAACCATATGTAAATAATTACTTGATTACACTTACAATTATGTGTGCTGCTCACTCAGAATATTCTTAAAAATAGTATATTTTGCATGTACTACTTGAAATACAGATAATTATAATGAGCTTAACATTAAAAGGCTCAACATTAAGTATGCAGATAATTTGAAGTTTTATGTTCTTTCTTATAACTAGTGAAATCAGAAACTTTAAAAGGAAACTAAATAATTTGCTCATAATATAAACACAAAGCCCAAATAAGAGTTTTGTTCTCCAAAACTAGCTAAGGGAGAATGCTGCTTTCTTCTTAAACAACACACCATAGCCTCTCTAGAAACTGGATATTAGATTAGGGGATAAGTAGACAGATCCAATAAGGTAAATACTTCAGGGAGTGGGGTAAGACAAAAACAGCCTACCACAGAGATTAGGTAAAGGTGCATTTCAGAGCAGGATTACAGAACATAAAGACTACTGTTTCTCACATAGATGTTTGAGCACAGCATAGTTTCCCAGTCATATAGAACACATGTGAGCATTGATGCATCTGCACAAAGCAATCGAAGGACACTCTAATCACAAGGCTCAGAGGAGAACATGAGCAAATTGGAAATGGTAACAGGAAATGGTAACACCCAGCTGAGCAAGGAATCTTCAGGTGTGAGGAAATGCAGCAATCATTTCTCAGAACTTCAGTGAGTTCATCTATTTAGAGGCAGAAATCAGGATTTTGAGCCATGTCTTTATCTAAATAATCAACTATGTAACTCTGGACATAGGTCTTTGACCCAAAAATTCCATTTTATTTACTTGTAGAAGACAGCTAGTAATCCATACACAATATTCCCATAATTAAAGAAAAACAATATAGCACATGAAACATCCTTAAAGTATAAAATGTCATGCAAATGCTAAGTGTCTTGGCACTGAATTTAGTAATCTAACAATTATCAGCTATTCTTCATAACACTGTAGAAACATATGAGTTTATTTCGACAAAAGAAATGCCCAAATAAATTATGGGCACTAAGCACCTAGAATTAAGAGAGACCAGCCCATACATTGGCTAGTCCCTGCCTCCTAGAGACTTTAAAATGTTTCTCTATGGAATATTTAGCCAGAATATGAATATCCTACAATACTTATTTGGATTCAGTTTTCTTACTCTGAAAACACAAACTAGTCTCTCAATTTCTGGACCAGAGGGACTTAATAACCAATAAACAGCCTTTTGTGGGTTATCTCATACTACTTCATAAAACAACACATATCTTTAATCTTAACTAGTCTACCCTCAAAAAAGGAAAAATGCTTGAGTTGGATTTTTGCAGACTGAGAAGTTATTGGAGTTTCTTTAATCCATCCCTACAACCAAAGAGGAGTATAATCTTATTTACAGTCCCCTTCCCCTAAGATTAGCATTAAGCCTCTGGGCAGCATGGCCAGCTAACTGGCAACAATGGCATTCCAAGGCCACACTAAGCATGCTGGAGTGATAGGTGCACACTATCAGATGATGGGGATGGAAAAGAGGCATGGTTTTCCAAACACATTGGGCATAGCATGGCACTTGGTGACATGAACTTTGACACCTCTCCTTGATGATAATCTAGAAGCCATCCTTTTAAGAATGTGACCTCTGTGCCTCGACATGGGAGGCCTTGCCTTCTTGTGGAGGGGAGTGGGGGACAGGTTGAGTGGGGATGCTGGGGGGACAGGAGGAGGAAAGAGGGGGATCTTTGGTGTGTAAAATGAATGAAAACTTTTTTCTTAATAAAGGAAAAAAAAAAGAATGTGACCTACAGGAGCACAGTTTAGTTGGTATTTAGCTCAGTCTCCAAGGTGCCTTTCAGCATAGGGGTGAAGCTATGGCATCCAGCTTTACCTGACTTGCCTTGGAGTATGAGCAAGCCTCAGAACTGGAAGACTACAAGAAGTAGAGTTTGGTGAGTCTCCAGAAAGAACTTCTCAGTCTGCCAATCTATCCTGGCTGTCAGGCCTTCAGTATAGAGACCTGTGTCTCTTGGTTTCAGTAGACTCGAAATCCTATTCCTTATTGGAGCAGTTTAATTTTTCTGACTTCTGTTAGCATCAACTTTTGTGATTCCTGCTTTGACTCTCATTTGGTCCCTGATTCTAATCCTCGTGTTGGGGTTTCATATCCTTGGCTATGCTAAACTCAGGGAAACAAGAACTTGACATGTGTGCAAGCACCTTTAGTAGTGGTTCTCAACCTGTGTGCCATGCCTCTTTCGGGGTCACAGATCAGGCATCTACATTACAATTCATAACAGTAGCAAAATCACAATTATAAAGTAGCTATGGAATAATTTTATGGTTGGGGGTCACTGCAGCATGAGGAACTGTATTAAAGGATCACAGTATTAAGAAGGTTGAGAACCACTGAGCTAAAGGATGACTCTTGACCCAATAAAATCCATCTATCCTGTTCTCTTCTGCTTCTTAACAAAGACTTGTTCTACCATCTACCATCTAACATTCAGGTATAGAGAGAAATAAAAGACAATCAAAAAAATGTGCCAGAAAGTGGTGGTGCATGGCTTTAATCGGGGAGGCAGAAGCAGGCGGATCTCTGTGAGTTCCAGGCTAGCCTGGTGTAAAGAGTCAGTTCCAGGACAGCTGAGGCTACCCAGAGAAACCCTGTCTCAAAAAACCAAAATGACAAAAAAAAAAAAAAAAACAATGTAATTCAGAAAACATTATGGCATGTGACCTTTAGGATCCTAAGAAACACTCAATCAAGTAGAGATGACAAACAGCCCATAAGCCTTTGAGATCAGCCACACTTAGTTTTGTTCTTTTCTTAGAAAGTCAGCATTAGAGGTGATGGGAAGCTCAGCAGCAAACCACTTGTTCAGCATGTGCCATACTTTGGGTTCAGACCATAGCCCAATAAGCTAATACATTGACTAATTAAGTTGAGCTTATTAAAGACGAGCTGAGTCACAGACCTGATTTGAATAAAGTCAAGTCGAATTACTTACACATTCTCAGAGTATGGCACATGTAACAGACTTAAAATAAATCCGCAACAATAATAGCTAGCATATATTGTTTCGCAGGAGTTGGCTTGCAATATTAGAAAGTGAGTAAAGACTCAGGACAGTGAGAGGCGGGTTAGGACTTGTCCTACTCAGCCAAGTATGACTTATCAGCTCAGTTACTCCCTCAGCTCATCCTGAATCCTTTCATCTACCCGTTCATACACCTTCCCAGAATCCTGCAAATACCAAATACAGCAGAAGGATTCACTATCAAAAAACCATGGGAACAGATTTAGGATTTTTATGCTGTTCTTTAATCAGGTAAGTTTAAAACAACAAATTCAACTCTTGTTTATGCAACCCTCTTTCTTAGGCCAAACTAGAACATTTGATGATCTAAACCAGCAAAAAAGGGATAAAATTTAAAAAAATAAAAAGAATAAAATAAAAAATAAAGAGTTCAAGTGATTTGAAGCTAATGAAGGAAAATAGCATTAAGTATGTATTTTAATAAAATATTTATTCTAATTGATCGTGTTTTTTAATTTTACTTTACAGTTGAAAGACCTAGTAACGCAATAGTGAGCTTAAATAAATATCACCAGGCTCCTAAAATAAAATGTTCTTGTAATTAAAACCAACTACCACAAATCCCCATCCATCTCCACTTTTTAAAGCGTGGAGGGAACATGCAAAAATGTTTAAATTCCCCAAATTTAAAACAATACACAATCTTTGCTTTTATATCCTCTTGACAGACCAATCTGCTTCATCATGTACAATCTATGCAAGATATAATTTGGCCCCTCACCAGCTCAAATATCCCAGTAATTAGAAAACGGTGTTTCATCTCTCTGATTGCATGCAAGCCTGATGAACTACACTTGTCCCTTAAGAATTCCTTCTAAAACTCTGGTCTTACATATGTGTCCTTCCTAAATTTTTTTTACTTTTTTTTTTTCTTTTTGCAATTCAGTGAGAAAAATCTAGGCTAAGATTAAAGTATCAGGAAAGACTATTATTGTGAGTACAAGACCTCAGTGTTTTGTGACTTAGCTATTAGATCTGATGGGGAGTGCTCAGTGGTCAGGGACATGACGCATGAGCAGGGTGCTAAATTAGCTCCCTAGCCCTAAGAAGAAAACACTGAAAAGGAACAAATAGATAAAGGAAAAATAATTAGAGGTTGGTGAGATGGCTCGCTGGTTAAGAGAACTGGCTGCTTCCAGAAGACTAAGGTTCAGTTCTCAGCACTCACAGGGCAGCTCATAAACATCTGTAACTCCAGATATCCCAAGAGGTACAATGCCCTCTGCTGTCCACCACTGGCATTCGGTATCCATGTGGTACACAAATTATGTAGGCAGGAAAAATATTCATACAGAAAAGAATTTTTAAAAAATTTAAAAATAAATAATTGTTAAGTGAAAATAGTTGTATATTAAATGTCTTAAGCATCTCCTCAGAGATTTCAGCATCCTCTCAGTGGGAGTTATTAAATATTATAAATGAAAAATATGAGATGGGTATGGTAAGGTTCATGACAGGTACAAAGGAATAAAAGGTTCTTTTTGTGAGGCTTTTGCTATTAGTTACAGCAATGTGCTCTGAGAAAGCATTATTTTGCACATAAAGGGCTTTCTCTCATTCATTTTTGTAATCACCACAAAACCCCTAAGGACTATGCGCTGTTACCAGTGCATTTAACAGTGGACATGGCAGGATCAGGGTCACACATCCATTAAGTGGGCAGGCAAGAAATGAACCCAGGAGGTCGGGCCCAGTGTCACCCTCCTAAGCAATCCCCTGGACGACCTGTACTGTAGAGTGCTGAAGACACATCTACCATGTGATTTAGCACACTGTGACTCAGTTTCCCCGGGGCCTTCGTGTTCCATGCTGTTATATAGAATTAATATGGACACAGAAAACACAACAGAGAAAAATATTTTTCAACTTGTTAGCAAAAACAAAAGCTTGGGCAATTAATGGACACTGAATACTCTGCTTTCCACATTACTCAATTTCAGAAAAATAGATTTTTTTAAAAGAAAATAGTTTCCTCTTTGGGTAGTGGTCAGATGAATAACAAACAAGGAAAAGCCAGTGATAAATCTGATGACTAGATTTTTGTTTTAATAAGGAAAATAAAATGTTCAGAAAATTACTCAGCTAGCATCCATTTACTGAATAAATGGCAGTGTAAGCATCAGGATTGTGTGAGCAGTTATTCGAGTACTCTGCTCTCCCCATGCACTCCAGACCTCAGCATGGTATTAATCTTTGGAGACAGGGCTTGCTTTCTGGCCTTATTCACAGTTTGCTGATTGTTTTAGCCCTGTCAAGACGGATCACACCCTGTGAAGGAAGATGTTCCCAGTTTTCTTGTAAGTTTTCAATTTTTTTTCTTTTTGGAAATGACATACTGCTTAAGCAACTGACTGATTTTTCAAAGACCTCCCTCCACCCGGAGTTTGAAGTAAAGGCGATACAAAGAGGGTCTTGTTGGTGGGCTAATCTATGGTACCCAATTTTAAGGAATAAAAGTTTTAATATGTGACTAGTCTTTTACAAACCAAAGGTTCTCTTTCTAGTAGCATCATTTTCAGAAACTGTATTTAGCCTTCAACAATTCCATTTAAATTCCATTTTGGATCAAACAATTCCATCACATCTGTGTCCAACAATAACCAAGTCATTCATTATTTCTATTCCTGAAGACATCTTCAGTTCCGCTATTCAAATGTCTTAAATTGCTCAATATTTTGTTATTCAATGAAGAGAATAGTTAAAGTGTCTACTGTTTAGAAATTTTAGTTTTCAAAATAATGGAATTAAAGGTTAACTATAACAAAATGATCAAAATTTTTCTAGTTTATTTAAAACTTTCCTATTTATACATCTACCTATGTATGTATGTATGCATCTATCTATCTGTCTGTCTATCTGTCTGTCTATCTATCTGTCTATCTCAGATCACTATGTAGAATATTACTAGCACCAATGAAAGCTTCATCAATCCTTTTTTCCTATTAATATTTCCTCTTTAAAGTTTCAATCTGACAATTATTGCTACAAATTACCTTCTTCAATTCTTGGACTCCATAGAAAAGAGAATATACTATTCATATTAGGTTTTGTATAAGAAATAGTTCATGTTGTGAATCTATCCCACAGTGTATCATAATTTATTCCATTTACAATATTTATATATTTTTATTTCTATGTATTAATGCTTGCCTGCAGATTATGTGTATGTACGTGTACCACTTGCATGCCTGGTGCTCACAGAAACCAGAAGAGACCACTAGATCTCCTGGCATTGGAGTTATGGACAGTTGTGAATTGCCACATGGGTGCTGGGAATCTAACAGGTTCTCAACAGGAGCAGCAAGTACTTTTAACTCCCAAGTCATCTCTCCAGCCTCCACAAATTATTCTTCAACTCAGTGCTAATAGATATTTTGAAGATTTCAACTATAGGTATTATAAACAGTGCTACAAGCATTCTCTTACACAGACTTTTATATGCATATGAACTCATTTCTTTCAGATACATACAAATATCAGCAAATCCACTTTAGGACTATGTCACAGGTAGCATATATTTAACATAATTATTTACTACCAAGTGATTGTCCAAAGCACTTCTGTTTTTTTAATATTTCGTAGAATAACTACTAAAATGAAAAAATAAGGCATCATACAGTTCAATAATTTTATTTAAAGTTTATAATGTGATGGTGAAGTTATTTAAAATTTTAAAACAAAGATACGAGGTGTGGTGGTTTGAAGAAAAATGGCCCCCATCATTGCATATCATCGTGGCACTATTAGGAGGTGTGGCTTTGTTAGACTAGATGTGGCTTTGTTGGAGGAAGTTTGTCACTGTGAAGGCAGGCTTTGAGGTCTCATATATGCTCAAACTATGCTCAGTATGACACATAGTAGTTTCTACTGCCTGTGGATCAAGATGTAGAACTCTAAGCTCCTTCTCCAGCACCATGTCTGCCTGCACGGCAATAATGGACTAAACCTCTGAAACTGTAAGCCTCAGTTAAATGTTTTCCTTTATAAGAGTTGCCATGGTTAGCCGGGCGGTGGTGGCGCACGCCTTTAATCCCAGCACTCGGGAGGCAGAGCCAGGTGGATCTCTGTGAGTTCGAGGCCAGCCTGGGCTACCAAGTGAGTTCCAGGAAAGGCGCAAAGCTACACAGAGAAACCCTGTCTTGAAAAACCAAAAAAAAAAAAAAAAAAAAAAAAAAAGAGTTGCCATGGTCATGGTGTCTCTTCACAGCAATAGAAACTCTACGACACAAGGGTAACAAAATCACCCAGGAAACCCACCAACTTGTCAAATGTTTTGGGGATGTTCCTAGTAGCTTCCAGTATTACATCTACAGAAATATGTACATGAGGGTTAGATACATTTAGTTAGAATTCATTAATTAATTAAAGTGCTCAGGAGCAGAGGGGATAAGGATATGCATACCATTAACATATTTTCATGTCTTTAAATGTAAATGTACTTACTCAGCAATGACTGGATATATATCATGTAAATTTTAACCCATAAACTTCCATCCACTTAGTTCTTTTTTCTAAGTCATTTTCATTTGAGCAATATATATTCCACCTCCGGAACACTGACTATACTTAGTTATACAAAAGTGTTCAATGAATGTTGACTTTGATCTGTCTCTGAGTGTGCATACAAGCATCTTTGGTAAGCTCTACTGGTAATGTTACTTTCTGAGCTGTAATTGCTCAGCTAGTTCTTTCTGCCTTATCCCAAGACTCTGTGGGAGATGTAGAGCACACAAATGAAGCCATATTAAAAAACCCTTTGCAAAATTCATTCAGAAGTCATAGAAAACCACTTTGAGAACAGAAAGCTAGTGTGGGATTATGTGAATTTCTCCTTCCTAGCTCAGTGTCATCTCTTACATTTAAGGCAACAGTGAAACTTAAATTAAACTCTGGAATGCCATAGGTTTAACTCAATTCTAACTTCTCAAACTCTAGGCTTATTCTTCTGTTTCTCTACTTTGCCCTGAGAAACTGAAGCATGCAACTTAGTGCTTGGCACAAGGTTAGTACTCACTCAACAGGCACCGAGAAGATTAATGCCACATGGGATCTTTGGTTATCTTCCTGTTCCTATGAAATTTTCTTATGTCACTACACCGTGACTAAATCTCAGTGGAAGACATGTGTCTCCTTCTCTAAGTGATTCCATCCCAGGACAAAAGTCCAGCTGGGGTACTTACATAGTCCACTTTTAAAATGCTAAAAAGGGAAAGGTACTGCAAATGAAGAGTAAGGAACCAAATGCATCGTAGCAGTTTCTCAGAGCAGGAACTTGATAATGGGCGAGACCTAGTTTTGCAAGATCACATGTTATGTGCAAAGGGTGCTAGGTGTATAGCTGTGCCCACATTAACCTAAACAACAGCAAGTAGCTTTAGTAAAACTCCCCACAGACAAAGAAGAAGATGGCTGACTCATGGCGCCTCACCATCACTAGCATCTCAGGAGGATGAGTCTGGAGCATCTGAAGAGCACAAGACATGGGTAACAGCAGGAAGACAATGACCTTTCAGCAGTAGACTGACAGACTCTGAGAAACAACAAAATAAAAACAATTGTGAAACCTAGCGAAGTAGATCTCTGTGAATTTAAGGCCAGATCAGCCAGAGCTACATAGTGAGACCCTGTCTCAAATAAATAAGTAAATGTATTTATTAACTGAAAAAAAAAAAAACAGAATTTAGGAGAAGGAACTATAAGAAGAGAATACATAAGCATGCAGAATCACCGAGGTGACAGGGCAGAGGGGGAAGGAGAGGGGGAGACTGATAACTCTCTATAGTTCCACTTGTGAAGAGAAAGAAAAAAGTTTAGAAGGAAAATAAATCATGCACATAAAACTGCATCATATACACATCCCCCTAAAGTGTTTAGAAAGCAGAACATAGGGAGGAAAAGGAAGCCCCAGGACGTAGGCTCCATAAGTACTATGGTCGACAGAGAGCAGGAGCTAAAACAAAAGCAGAGATCTGGGAAGCACAGTCCACAGCACTGAGCACAAGTGTGGTCTGAGAAGAAGTGGGCCCTGGAGTGTGCACAGCATAATGCCACCGAGACAGTTTTCTCCTCTTCCTGGGACTTAGTCACATGCAAGGCCCAATCCCCTTGACAAGACCTTGTTCTGGGCATTGGGAATCAAGAGTCCTTGCATCGTCCTAGCTCCAGGAACATAGAACAAATGTCAAGTGCTAATTCGTTGATGCGAGGAGTGTTGGCTTGGAGATCTGGTCTAGCTATAGGGGGAAACACTGAGTCAGAATTTCTGGGACTAGGGATGCAGCTCAGCTATTAATAATGCTTGCTTAGTATACTTGGGGCTCTGGAATCAACTTCCAGACACACAGAACATGCTGTCTGGTGTAAACCTGCAATCTCTGTACTTAGAGGAAAGAGGATCAGAAGTTCAAGGTCATCCTCAGCTACTTAGGGAGTTGGAGGCCAGACTACAGAATATTCTACTGTAGGAATCGGGAGTCACAAGAATGGGTTATGTGTGCTTGTGCCTACCTAAGTCCCTTCCTGGTGGAGATCTCCATTAGAGAAACTACAAAGGAGAGCTCTGAGCTCCAGGATTACAGAGCAATCCAACGGTTGCAAGTGATTACGCCTAGGAGCTAAGTAGTGGAAAGTTGGACATCGGCAGGGTGAAGCCCACCAACCTTCAGTCTCTACCACCCCTAGGTTCAGGCTGGTGTATCTACATGATAATTTCTCCACCCACAACCAGACAAAGACACAGGGGATTGAATCAGCTGGTAGAATGCTTGGAACCTGCCCCAAGGGGTCCTGACAGACAGAGAAGCAATCAGTGTTGGCGTAGCCCATAAACCACACCCTCTGGCTGCTAGGCAAGCACCTCAACCAAAAGCCAAGGAAGTCAAAGGGCGTAGACTAGGTTCCCCCCAGGGACTGAGCTGAAGAAAGCCCTGAAGGAAACATACATAGGTCACAGCCTCACAGATTACCTTTCAGAGGGCTAGACAACTGCCTCATTATTTCCCCCCTTACCTTCTCGCATTGTACTTCTTACTTCATTTTCATAGTTAATTGGTTCATATGTTTTTATTCAATTTCAAATCCACCCCAACCCCGCTTCTTTTCTGTGGTTCCAGAAGTTAGAACCAGGGCCTTGCAGACACTTGGCAAGCACCGCACCAAAACTACATCTGTGGTCCTCCTCTTCCTTCACAGCTTCCTCTTCTGTCTTCTCTTTTTCACATCTAATTTCTTTGTTTTTGCTCATTCTGTTCTAGTTCAGTTTTGATTTTGATTTTTTTTTTTTTTTTTTTTTTTTTTTTTTTGACTCATAAAGAGGTCCAGGCAGGGCTCTGGCGTTGGATCCCACCTCGGTGTTCCAAGTGCTGTGATTATGTGAGCACCACACCCTGCTTTCAAAACGTAAGTTTTAATCCTTACTTCCCACTCCTTTCTCCCTTGTCTCTTTAGCTTTTTTTAATTAATCAGCCCTGTCTCACATTGTTTCACCTTTCTGTTTTCTTAGCATCATTAGCTGAGTCATTGGGTCACTTTTGCCCTTCATAGCTCCCTGGACTCACTTTTCTGTCCCTTTTCTGTGTCTTTCTATGAAACATATGAAAATATAACAGAATCTATCATCTTATATATTTATTATTTGCTACTTTTTAAATGTGTAACCACTTTTTTAGTTGGTGACAAATTGTTCTGATTATACTTTTTAGTTATTTACTAATGAATACTCAACAAAGTCATCCAGGACTCAAATTTTTATGAAGATACAATTGTTAGCCATTTTTCAATTCCTTTGTTTTATTTTTTTAAGATAAGAGATTCATCACTAGCCTAAGGACAGAAGATAAAAAAAAATTCTTTGATAACTTTCTCAGTGCATAAAATAAAATCATATTCCTGTTTGTCCTCAGGTACTGGTAGTAAACACAATAGTGGACGTGTTAAAGCCATGGATACCCATTCCCATGAACATTTGGCCCCAAGTAGCCAGCAAAAAGAACACAACACCCCGGAGCCAAGGCCACACTAAGGTTTATATCCCTCATAGATGCAGAAATACACAAATGGAAAATGAAAAGCTGGCATAAATGAAGGAGTCTTGTGAAATAACAAATGAATGACTATTGTTACAACTGCAACTTTATCCCTGATTACTATTTTTTCCTAGACATAACTCTGATGAATCTTCAGCTTGTATGTGAGGATAGCCTGGGTACAAATATTTATTTATGATTTATTGCACTATATCAAACTTCTTTCTTTTTCTTTTCTCTTTTAGTGTGTGTGTGTGTGTGTGTGTGTGTGTGTGTGTGTGTGTGTAATGTATGAATATTAGTGTGAACCTGTGTGTGGAAGCCAGAGAAACCTTGGGTATAGTTCCTCAGGAGATGTCCATCATTTTATTTTTCAAAAGGGCCTCCTCATTTGCCTTCATCTTGCCAAGTGTGTGAAGCTGGCTGGCCAACCTGCCGTAGATCTGCCTATCTGCATGCTTCCAGCTCTGGCTTACCAATCCATCTACTCAGCTTTTTATCTGGGTGCTGGGAATGAAGTACAGGTCCAGGAGCTTTTGAGGCAAGTGCTCTCAAGACTGAGCCATGCCTCTAACCTTTCCTCCACCTTCATCATTTCCCACTTTTGAACAATCCAAAATCTAGTCTAAAGCAGAAGTAGGAAAGAAAACAACTTAAGTCTGCATCTCTGGCCTGCTAGCACCAGGACTGGAGAAATAAAAAACAAGCTTGCCTTGTAGACAGAATAATCCTCCCTGTCCTCAAAGGGTCAGTAAAGGGCAAAGGAACTGTCCTCATTAGATCGCATGTGCTTTTCTAACTACAACTAATCAATGAGGACACTGACACACATGTATTTTATGTTCTAGGGACTACAGAAAGGAGCTTATGCATCTTTTAAAGCAGGCACCACATGACTGTCGTTGAGCAGAACAGTTATGACAAGCGGACAATCTATCTCTCTTTGTGACAGAAAAAAAAAAAAGACATGCAACTGGAAGTGGATTTGGACTTAAAGAGATGCAAGCCAGCGCCTGCAGAGACAAGGCTGGGGGCACTCACCCTTCCAGAGCCTGCTTCCCTTTCTTCTACAATGGATTTCCCCTTTTCTGGAAGATCTCTACACCCTTGATATCTTCTCCAACTGAAGTTCTGCCCAGTGTGGACCATTTCCTTGGCCCTTCTCACCCTTTTCTCCTCCTTTCAGAGGTCATCGGGAAGAAGGGAAGAATCATGGCGAGGGTAGGGGGATCAGAGTCACCTGAGGAGGTTGTCAATGCAAAAAATTCAATAGTTGGTTTAATTTCTTCTGCCACTTTTTTTTCTTCTGTTCTTCTTCTTCCCTAGACAAACTACCTGATGCCCTGTGCTGAAGGGAACCCTGATTAGAATAGGCAAAGGGAATGAAGTTGAATTAGAAAGACTATCAGCCAAAAAATTCAGGAGAGAAAGAACTCATGGCATGTAATAATTCTACCACACCTCTTTCTCCAGATGAAAGGCATGCCCCAGAATGTAAGGTAGCTCTAAAATACACAGGCTGTAGTTTCTAGTAGGTATCGCCAATGGCTAGTTCAGAACCCCTTTCCAAAGAGAACACTGAGACAGCCCAAGGTAAGAAGGTCAATGGGCAGTGTCCAAGATCTGCCTCTTGCTCCTGTTTCTTTTTATGAGAATATAAAAAGGGAGGAAATATTGGTCTGGTTGTCTTCCTAATTAGTGGTAATAAGACTTAATCCTAGTTATGGTAAAAGTGCTTTCAGGATTTTTTCAAATGTCACCTTTATTCTGAACCTTAGCATATATCATCATAGTAATGTCACTCCTTTAAAGTGACTTCTGTGGTGAACAATAATAATAAATAGTAATCTTAGGAAGAGACATGCTTCCACAAAGGAGGTAAAAGGGTAGCTCAAGGAACAGTTTCTAATGTCAGTTCATGAAGTACCTGATACAATTAATGAGTGAATAAAGAGTGTGAGCAAGTCATAAACCATATGTGCAATAAGCTACATTTTGAAAATACAATGCTGATGTAGGTAAAACACTGAAGAAAATAAACTATATGAGTAAAACATCAAAAACTGATTAAGGTGAATAGGGAAGATAGTGACCACAATGACAGGTTCAGTACAGTTGGTGGTCTAGTGAAGGAAAATACAGCAGACTCTTATGAGGGAGGAGTGGTCTGGTGATTAAAACACAACAGTGTATCTGTGAGGCCATATTAGCAGCCTCAAGAACGGCCAACAAGACAGATCAAGAAAGAAGTTTGATATATTAAAAAAACAAACTACTCACTATTTGGAAAGAGTCATATGTCATCTATTCCTTCTAGAATTTTCCATGCAGTATTGGTTGCCCTATATAAAGTGCTAACTGTGTCTCAATATGAAATAGCCACAGAAGCAGTCAAGATGCTCGAGCAATCTGAAATTTTAAGCCTAGGTAAGACAGCTACACTCATTCCTCTTAGAAATAATGGTGTGAGTGTAAAAGTTCGTAAGTATGTATAAAATAATACTCTACGTTTTTTAACTCCAGTGTTGTGATTTCAAACAAGGAAGATGAATAAGCAAACAAAAGATACAGAAATGTTAAGATGTGCACTGTAATTACAGAACGTAAGTAAAACTATTTCCTGAAAAGGCGAAGCCATGTGCAACAAGGGTCCCATGGGCAAACTAGACAGTGGAGATACCTGAACTCCGGACATACCTCAGAATGAGTTTTTTGGTTTGTTTTTTTCTTCATTTGTTTGGGGTTTTGTTTGTTTGTTTTTTGTTTTGTTTCATTTCGTTTTGTTGTTTATTTGTTTGTTTTTTGGTTTTTCAAGACAGAGTTTCTCTGTGTAACAGCCCTGGCTGTCCTGGAACTCACTCTATAGACCAGGATGCCCCAAAACTCACTGATATCCGCCTGCCTCTGCCTCCCAAGTGCTGGGATTAAAGGCATGCGCCACCACCACCCGGCTTCAGAATGCTTTGAACAAGTGAACTTTCTAGAAAACGGTCAAACTTGGAAGGATGATAAAGACCAGATAGAAGCCAGGAGGACTTACTCCCAATCACTTTTTCTGGTCCATGAAAACTTTCATACAATGATATAATAGCAAAGAAGGCTGCCTCATGTACATGACTTAACTCTGTTTAGGTGGACAATCTGACAATAAAATGAAGCTGAAATTTGAAAATATCAACCACTGAATGAACTCAAAGTTGACTGTCATTTTCGGTCATTACTTTAATGATTCCAAGCCAATCAGGAGCCTGGATGATACTTTCCAGAGTTTCAAGCTTCTGTGCCTTGAAATCTCTCTAAATATGCTGTTTTTCCCTCTTACCTTCAATTTAGCCAATCAGACAATTCGCTTTCAACTCTTGATACTAGTTGTTTCCTTCCTCTCTCACATTATATATCACCAAATGCTCTAACTAACCGGAAGCCACCCACCATTTGATTGTGTCTTTGCAGTCTGTGATGGATCATATATTAAAATATGACCCAAGTTTCATTCACATTTAATAGAGAAGTAGGAAGACATACTTCTGTTTTAAAAAGTGAAGAATTTGTTTTGGTTTCCTATGTAACAGTGCTGCATTCTTCCTGGAAGACAATGTGAGATTCAAGGAAACATCAGGTGATGGAGTTTTATTGTTCGAGTGGCTACGGACAATCTCCCTGTCTACCTTCTTTGTGTGTGTCAGCCTAAGGAAACTGGCATTACCGAAATAGGAAAATTTTTACTTAAAACAAAACAAAATCCTCCAAAACAAAACAAGCAAGAACAGCAAAACCAGCAGCTGGTCTGACATCTCCAGAATACCGAAACACAACTTTTATAACAAGCTACTATGCCTTTCTCTGCCAGTTCAAAGAGTAGGGGCTCACTTAAAGCCAATGTTTACCAAGGCCTCTGCCAATCAAGGTCTTTTTTTAAACTGACAATGTAAGGAAGACCAGTTCCAGGGGACCCTGACCTGAGATTCTGGCATCCAGTGCTGCTTGAGGAACATGCTGGATATTTCTAGCATGAGAAAAGCAGTAAGAGAGATTCTGCTCCAATTATGAGAAGGGTAAGAAGCGTTACCTACACATTGCTGGGTTTAACTACACAAAACATCAGTAAGAAGTCTTGAGAGGGGGAAAGATGGCAATGTAGAGATAAATCTCAAAAGAAAAAGGCAGAGTAGACTGGGAGTCTGTTTTCAGGGACTTGGCTCCCCATGGGAAATGCCCATCCCAATCAGAAGAATGGGAATAACTTCAGAGATCAGGAACCAAAGGCAAAGAGCAACAGAAAATTCACACTGCTCTATCAGTGTTAGAAAAATGGAGATCAGACAGAGTGAGAAAAAAAGAGGCAGAGAGCATGGCATGGTACAGCTGATGAGGAACAACAGCTGCATGCCAATGACGGGAAGAAGAGCCACCACAGAAATAAACAAGACAGCCCAGGCAAACAACACTGGGCCCATCGATGAGCAGGTGGGCAGCCAAATGATGCAAGGGTCCTGGTATCTGTAGACCACAAGCTTTCTGTGTAAATCCCTCCTCCTGGACACTAAACCAGAGCAGTGGCCTGAAGCCATTTTTGAAAGATTCCACTGAGTCAGGAGCCAACCGGGTGGCTCTAGAACCCAGGAGTCCACCATAACAAGGTGTGCTCTGAGAACCCAGAGTAAGTGTTAATAAGAGCAAGCCTGTAGGATCTCTCTAGTTAGAGCAGAAAAACTGAGTCAGAACCGTGGAGAGCTCCAAGTAGCCGGACTCTGGCCCAAGCTTTATGCTGGGATGAGACTTACTGCCTCCCCCTGAAGCCAAGCATGGCAACCAACTCAAAAGAGGAGGCATGAGCAGGGATAAGTGAAGGAGTGGATCCACTTAGGACAGATGTATGGGAGCAATGTAGCCCACCATAGGTCCAGAGCTCAAAGGAGCTAGGCACCAGTGTCCACAGCAAGAAAGATTACCGGTAGCTTTGCCCAGTCTCTAGAGAAAAAAAGACTACAGTCAATCCCTGCTTCTCAAACTGTCAGTCACAACCTCATATAGGAATTGTGCACATTTGGGTAATGCTATTTAAATTCAATGGGTCACAGGCATGAAAGAAGGAAAGCTTGGGGAGAAGGGTTTCAGTGTGAGAAGGAGTGGGGATGGGCAATAGGGGATGAGAAAGGGAGGAAAGGAAGGAGAGAGGCAGGGATGGAAATGAGAGGAAAGAGAGCAGAGAAACTGAAGTGGGGAGTTATAATGAAGTTTATACACATGTCTAAAACTGTCAGGAACTTTTTAAAAAGAAAAAAAGAACCGACAAGTGCAGAAGGCATCTGAATGTGCACTGATCAAAAATGAATGAAAAACCAAGGGCACAATGAATCTGTGGTGTTCCCATGTGCCCATGTTGAGTCAGATGATGTTGCTGCAGCCTCAGTTCTGAGCACACAGGCACTCTGTAACATACAGTGCTGATGACCCTGCCTCAGCTCAGATTTGAGACTATTCTCTTTTTACCAAGCATGTGAAGTTCTTTCCTTGTATACAAATATGACATTTCACCATGGAACTCAAAACCCCCTTTTTTTCCTACCACCATTCTTCAGCATGTATGTATCAAATTAATGCATCTTTGGACTATATTATGTTAAAACATTTAATTTTTAAATTGCTGTCTAAATTGCTGATAAGTTTCATAAAAACTCATCCCAGAAATTTTGGCTTGGGGCTAAGATAGAATGTCTAACAATTTTTGAATTGGCCCTAAGTAATCTTCTTTCATTTTATACTATATATAAAGCAGCACACTCAACATTATAAAAGCAAAATATTCATCAATTCTCAAAAAGACTGAAGATGCTCTGTGTCTTGCAGCATCAAATATTTAACCAGAATTTAATTCTTTATGTACAAATAAACAAAGATAACCATCTCATTAGTATACCAATTTACTTTATTGCAGTTTACTTTATTGTTTAATGGTAAAAATCAATGTATACCAAAAATTGCTTCAATAAATTTCTTTATAAGTTATTATCAATAAATGCTAGATTTTTATATGTACTTTATATACCTATGTATCTAGAGCCACATTAAAAAGAAAATGTCCCAGGCAACAAGAGTTTGGTCAGGAGTTAGTTAAGAAGCCAAAGAAGTTTGACCTAGAGTAATGACAACTACTTGCCCCAAACCACACAGCCTTGCTGCTGGCAGACAAAACAAAAACCAGCACAGGAAGCCAAATAACACAAAGGTTCCATTTCACCATCAGCAGCCTACTCAAAAACCCAGATATCTACACTCGCCCAGGGAATGACACCCTGGGGTGATGGAAACCAATTTCTTCCATGTTTTGTTTTTCCACGTCTTGTTTATGCTATTTGAACCATTTTAGCTTTTCTTCTCCCCTTATTTTACATCTAGCCTTTTAGTCCTCTCCATGACCCTTGGTTCTCTCTTTCCCCCTTCCTCCCTCCCTGCCTCCCTCTCTCCCTCTTTCCCTCCCAACCCTGGCATAAGGCAAAGGCTGGCTGAGGCTCCTGATCTCCAGATCAAAGCCTCTCAAATGTAAAGACTGTAGATATAAACTACTTACTTGCCATTTAGTGGTTTTGTTTGTTTTTTAACATTCCCATCTTTTTCCTTCCCATTCTTCTCTCCCCTTTCCACCATTTCATTCTATTATGGTCTTCAAATTGACATAGTCTCCACCCACCTCTGTCTTCTCTCCTATTATCTTATGCCATCTAAAATTTTTTTTCACTATTGTTGTTTGCATTTCCTTCCCTTTTGTTTTCTCTGCAAAGTTAAACGAGGTGTCCTTTTTTTCCCCTTTGTTCCCTGTTGCTGTTTATTAATTTCACTCTACTCACTACTGTCTTTCTCTATCTACCCTTGCGTAAGTCTTAGCTTACAGTGCACTGCACTGTCCTTGTTCTCGCCATCCTCTGAAGTTACTGGAGTCAAGGGGGTGGTTGTTTTTTAAGTATTCTGTCTTTGTACTGGCTTTATCCATCACCTATGGTTGCTTCTTCCATAATAAACAAACTGTGGTTAGTCTGCTACCCTGAGAGTGGTGCTGGACATCATACCTAAGACCCTGGGCTGAGTGTTTCGGGATATGTCAAGCTACTGAGTGACATTCATAATCTACTGGAGAGAAACTATACTTCATCTTTACCAAATCTATTCCCACTTGGACACTATACATTTTTAAAGGAAACAGTATGAACGTCTGAAAACTATCAGCCAATGACCTGGTCCCAGATGTGCAAGTCTCAAGGAAGAAAACATAAGAAACATGATTGATGCACAAGTCTCAACACGTAAAACAAAAGAAAAATGATGTCAGGGTAGCATGATTCTTGCAAAAGTAAACAAATTCACAGTAACAGATTCCAGTAAGAATTATATACATGAAATCACAGACAAAGAATTCACAAGGATTGCAACAATGTTCAACAAAATCAAAAAGGACATGAATAAACTGGATTAAACCAAAGAAAATACAAATAAACCACTTAATATTAAAGAAGGCACTATGGAATATGAAAGATTAATCCAATGAAGAGGAGTACTATAAAAAAAAATCAAATCAAATTTTAAATATGAAAAACTCACACAACAACAACAACAACAACAAAACCCCCAAAACTCGGTGATAAACTTCACCAGTTTAGTAGATCAAGTAAAAGACAGAATGCCAGAGCTTGAAGATAAGGTGGGTAAATTGGAAAAAACGCAAACAGTGAGTATTTTAAAGAAACTAAATACATGAATAAGAACTTTCAGGATGTATCTTTAAATACTCGATCATTTTTTAATTCACATCAAAATAATTTAGAGTTTGCAAAAATCTGTCCATTGTTACCAGCATCCCTGCCTACAGGCAAAAGGTAGGAACCATCAAAACTGTAATTTTCAGAGAAGAAACAAAATCCTCATTTGCTTTGCAATTATTCAAAAATTCTGTTGCTGTCCATGGTTTTTTTAAAAAAAGGTACACTCTGCTATTATTAACATTATTATTAACATGGCATCAATGTCAACTCCAGGTCCAGTTTCTCAAAATTCAGTTCCCATACTCACATCTAAGAAGACAATTCTGAGTGAGAGAGAAATGAGCAGGAAATGTGGGGCTAGGGGAAGCAGGTAAGAACGGCCTATATTCATCTCCCTACAAGTCTCAGACAGCAGCACACAGGAGAGGCCTGCTTCAGTGTTGACTGATTTACTGTGTTTTAAAATGAGCTTCAAGGAAATCTTTTACTCTCTGACTCATTTGCAAAAGCCATACTTCAATTGTCTCTGCCTATCTAAACTAAATACATTCTTCAAGGGCCACTTCAGGTTGCATCTCTTCCACGCAGCCCAGTTAGAATCTGTTCAACTCCAGACCACCCACAATGCTTACCAGCTTCAGTATACACCATATAACCTGAGGAAGGACTCAAGTGTAGGGATCTGAATTATTTAGTAACTATCTCTAGAAACCTTTCTGCTCTCTCTAGCATTTTGAGGGATTTAACTGTTTCGTGCATTTTTTTTTTTTTTAGATAGTGCCTCCTATAGCCCAGGCTAGCCTCAAACTTGCTATTTAGCTAAAGATACCTTAAACTCCAGCTGCCTCTGCATCTATCTCCAAGTACTAGGATCACAGAGGTGAGCCACCCCATCCAACCACTCTGATATACTTGGCTTCTTTTCTCTGCTATACTTCCTGCTAAACTGGAGAGACTCTGCTGCCTTTGGGTCAAAGGGGGAAAAAAAGATGCAATTGTGAAAGTTGTACTGTCATTATTATCATCGAGGTTCAGCAGTGAGACTCAGAGCAGAGCCTACCCTGTGTTTACTAGGGTTCTGCGCAACAGTTACTCTAAACTGATGGTGAAAAAAGAAATTTCTCATCACCTGCCCCAAAGCCTAGCACTGATGTTCTATTCTATTCTACACTCTTTTAACCCTCATGGCTGCTCCATAAGGATAAACAATATATTAGCCATTAAAATCCAATGTCCTTTTGTTATATATCTAGCCTGCCAGAGTAGTAATACCATCACAGTATTATGGCTATAAATCGAAAAGAATTACCCTTGAGCATGATTAAAGGTTGTACAAGTAAGGTGCATTTTATCAAATATAATTTACCGGATGTAAAATATAGCAAGGTTAAGGATCATTAGCTAATTGTGCTTTCTTTTTATTACACTGCTAGTTTTTCATTTTAGACATTTATTTAGAAGTATATAAACATTTTTTGGCCTAAAGAAAACAAAAACTAGATGTTATTATTGTTTAATTCATTGAATTGATTGGGTATGCTGTACACATAGTTATAGGAACAGCATATTCAAAAAATAATAAATCTTTCAACATCTAAAACAAATCCAGATTCCACAAAAACCTATGTTTGTCTAATTATAGCTTTGTATTTTGATGTGGTTTCTTATGTAAATACATTCTAAGGCCTGCAGCTGGAATATATTATATTAAAAACACATGTTAAAAGTTACAAAGTACCACAGGCTGGAGACAGGGTTCAACAGCTAAGAGTGCTTGCTGCTTTTGCAAAGGACCTGAGATCAGTTCTCAGCACCCTTTTTGGGCAGTTCACAATTGCGCCAAGAGATCCGACACCCTTTTCTGGCCTCAGTACACACATAAGACGTGTACTACACAAACACACTAATACACATAAATAGAAATAAATCTTAAACGTTCCAAAGTACTAAGTGTTTATTATGGGCTCCCAAAGCAAATCTAAATAGTCACACTAAAGGATATTTGGTGTTTCCAAAACCATCTTAGGGTTTCAGTCTATAAGCCAAATGTATCGAAAACACCAAGGCACGGTAAGCCTATCCATCACCAACTACAATGAAATGGGATTTGAAAATCTAAAAATGGATGCTTCCTAGACACCCTTGTATACTTTCCATAGCAGTATTAGTGTCAGACAGTTTGAAAATGGAGAACACACATCTGCCAAATTCCTCAGCACAGCTGGAAGCAGGAGTTTAAGGGCAACTGTCATTTTGGGCAGCATCCTCAGAGGCTCTATATTAGCTGTATCCACACAGGGGCAGTGGAATGTAGGTGCTTCTTTTCCCATCATTACTGAGTGTTTCTAACATAAAAATTTCAGAGTTTAAGTGCTAATGTATAATGGCAAGACAGAATAGAAGACCAATTATCCAACCCCTTATCACAACTGTATCAAATGTGAATTTTAACATATCCATTCAATGTCTCCTCTTATCAAGACTAGTAGATTTTTTTCATTTTAACCACATTTCCAAAGGCTGAAACCACCAGGATATATTTAACCTTCATAAATAGTTTTGGAAGAACATTTTAATCTGATAAAGAGAAGAAATCCATGATAAGATTTATCAAAATAAGTGGTTACACATATACCAGCCAAATATGTAGACAATCACACAGATTCTTCTAATTCACTGGTTGCCCTCTGTGTGTACATTTACATTGTGGGCAGCATGTTCCCGTGAACTCTTCCTGAGCACAATTAGATGCTATCTGTTGAAGACATACTTTGGAGAGGCTTTTATGTGCTATAGAGTAAATACATAAATATAGATAGATAGATAGATAGATAGATAGATAGATAGATAGATAAATGAAAACACATCACCTACCACTGATGAAGTTAACCATAGTGGATATCTACC
This sequence comes from Peromyscus leucopus, assembly GCF_004664715.2. Taxonomy (NCBI): domain Eukaryota; kingdom Metazoa; phylum Chordata; class Mammalia; order Rodentia; family Cricetidae; genus Peromyscus; species Peromyscus leucopus. Next base: position 24,330,179 of record NC_051076.1, read on the forward strand.
TCTATTCACTATTTGTATGCCAAAAATTGTCTTCCTTTGTACTACTTACAGAAGATTATGTGTCTATAAGCAGTACATCATCAATCAGATACATTTTCATTTAACTGAGAAAGTATCATGTTTCTGAACTTGTCAGGATCTGCTAGGATGTGAAAAAGTTTGTTTAAAGTGTTTCCACATATAATTATATAAGTCTAATTACCATTCATTAAATATTTAGAATAGAAGAATAAACACAAACTCATTTTTAAGTTTGGATAAGTCTCCATATATATGCAAAGGAGATATTATGCATCCATATTTATCATTTACTTAGGAAGAAAAAAGATACTGGAGAAAACAATGCCCTGTGTTGGAACTGTACTGTGCCCTGAGTAAGCTGGGGATATCATAGACTCCTTCTGATGCATCACTTCTTTGTACCATAAGCTAATGTCTATCTATCTCATGAGAGTGGGGGGAATGAATGAGATAATGGAAGAGAAGTGGTGAAAGCAGCAAGGTCACATGACAAATAGCCGGCCCAGTGTAACCTGGACTTTGCATGGCCACTGCTGTCTAGCCGCTATTTCACATTTCCCAAAAAATATATTTCCTCCTGATGTCACTGGATCCACAATAGACTGGAAGTTTCTGTTTTGATGCATTTTTTTATTACCAAAAGTTTTCTGAATTAAATTCTCTTATGTCCCTGATCCTCAACTCTGAATTTAATCTTTATTTAATGACAGGGAGTTACTGTTTATATTCATATATCATTGATCACCATCACAGAAGGGAAAAGGGCAGGCCAAATGTGTACTGGCTCCAAAACATTCTTCAAAATGGGGCCAGAGTCTAAGATGCTCTAACACAGGGACCAGACAAGTTGTTATTTCTAGATTTGCTTCTATTTTGCAAGAGATAAGGTTATGATTTGGAGTTAGATCAATATGCAATTTTGATGTCACATTGCACTCATTTATATCACTTGTTTATCAGCGATTCCGTCAGACTGTCACATGATCAACTCCTTTCACCTTCTTAGCTAACTTCCTGATGCACATTACTTCAAAACAGAGATAAGTAAAGAACATAGCCAGAATAAAGATGAAAACATGTTTCATGAGTGAAATACAAAATACTGTATTTTCAGGGTTTTTTTTTTTTAATTTCAGAGAGAATTTAGAAACAGAACATAAGAATTACTATTTGACGTGCTATCAGGAGAATCACTCTCTTTTGTAATATGCCAAAGGGCAGTGCACCCAGCAAAGAACCTTCTACTGTCACATAGGAAATGTCGAAATGTCCCCACGATGACAGTGGAGACATCTAAACATCTATTAGACACTAGCTCTTTTCACCAGGACCTCCCTTGCAAGAAGACAGATCACTGGAAAATCATTTTGTGATTTTTAAATATTTAAAGAAAAGCAGAACTTCTAGTTTCCATTGTGTATAAGAATTATTTCTTGAAATACCTCCATAGATGTAGGCCTTGGCATTAAAAGCTATTAATTTTATTGGGAATGAACCATGAGATAGCAAATGTCTTCACATACCACTAGAACACATTTCCTGTAAAAGACAATGTCCCTGTACACATCCTGAGAATAGAGTTTCCTTAAACAAAATCCAAAATTTCTCAAGGAAATAGGATGGAGATATTTTTCTTCCAGATGTATTCAAGCTAAATAAAATTAGTATAGTTTTTTTTTCTATATTTGTGGCAGACCACACACACACACACACACACACACACACACACACACACACAAAACAGAAAGAATTTTTGTCTCCTTAAAAATTGATTTGAACTCAATGCTAATATCAGGCCAAACTGCAAAGCTTATGAGGAGTCAGGATAGGGAGACTTTCAGAAAGCTTGTAGGGTCACTAACAGTGAATGTGAATTAGGATACTAGCAAAGCTCCCTACCTAGAGTTTACAAAATGTCTTGGTGATAGGGTGAGGTAATTCTGCTGGATTGGTGTTCAACACAGATGCAGCATTTACATGCAAAGAGGTCATCTCATGCCAACAATTTTAATTTAAAGTTTTGATGAGACATAGGTCATATTTCAGGAAGCCAGCAATAGAATACTATATCAAATACAGAAGTTCTACAATGTTGGACAACATATGAGCTATCTTTCTTATCTGAATCCCTTTAATGAAGCTTCTGGTATTGGGAGATGCAGAGGGAATGGTTTGTTTAGCTGAGTATCCAGTCTCTGGAGAAGAGAATTCCCATGTAACAGTCAAGCACCTTTTGGGTTACCCAGCTTTCCTCCATATTCTGCACTCTGCTCCAATTTTGCATGGACCACTTTCCATCTCTGGCATGGTCCATGAGAATAGATAAGATGGCCCAGCCCCATAATGCTCTATACAAATGTATTCTGGGAAGAGTCTTTAAAAATACATATCTGAATGCCGGGCGGTGGTGCCACACACCTTTAATCCCAGCACTTGGGAGGCAGAGGCAGGCAGATCTCTGTGAGTTCGAGGCCAGCCTGGTCTACAAAGCGAATTCCAGGAAAGGTGCAAAGCTACACAAAGAAACCCTGTCGGGGGGGGGGGCATATCTGAGAAAATGTGGATCCTTCCATTACCCTAGTAGTGTTACATTGGACTTATTATTGTGACAAATGTTTTTCTGGATTTTAATCTCTGTTTAAGAATATCTAGGGATATTTATAAGCCCTTCTCCCTCAACCAGCTGATCTGTTAATTTAATGGATACTTTTTGATATTTGCTAAATATTTATGCAATGTCTTATTTACTAGTGGCTGACCTATGGCTACTATAAATACAATAATACAATAAATAGTACTGAAAATCTCAGTAAATATTCAACATATTGTCTAGGTTTGTATCTTTATAAAATGCCTAGGGTTAGCCTGGCCACACAGTCAGCTATTGATTCCAGGAGTCTGGCTGTCCCATTCTAATTCATCCATCATCCCTAGATAGATTAGACAGTGTCCAATTTGTAAGTGTTATCTGCTTTAAAGTATCAATAGAAGTAATACAATGCCATATACTTGGTTGCAATTTCTACATCAGATGCAGAAAGTCAAGGACTTGACCTTGACTCAACCTTTGGCTGTCATTGATATTGAAACTGGGCCAGAAGAACACTGGGACACTGGCCTCATTTCTTCTCAGTGAGACTGATCCCTCCCCAGTTTCTTCTCGCACACTACTGCAAAATTACAAAATGTAGATATTCCCCTATTCCATGGTGATGGATTGTCACCAATAGCAAATGTCTACAGCTCACTATCATGGAGTCTTGCCAATTCCTGCTGCATGGCATCCTGGAGACTAAATTTAGATTATTTCATGACCAAGTCCAGTGGGTCTACCCATTCAAAATGTTCAGAAATGTGTTTCTTCAGACACCTGTTCTTTCTCCTTCTGATTCGTGTCACAAGCTAGATCAAAGGAGCTACCATGAAATAAATAGAAATGTTAGGAGGAGGCAGAATTTTCTTCCATATTTCAAGGACAGTACAGCTGGGTTTTAACAGCATTCACTGAAGCTATAATGCTAAGAACTAGACTTAATCCATGCTTGCCTCTTTGGGTGCATGTGAACACTCAGATGAACTTCAATCGAGAGAAACAACACCAACCAAGAAGAAGCAGTGGTGGAGGGTCTGGAAACAGGCGCGAGTGAACAAAATGACCAGGGCACTCTCTCTGGACAGTTTCAGCTGTTCTTCCTCAATGAATCTTACTTAACAATACATTCTAAAATCCCACCCCTTCCTTGCTATCTGTAGAAGATCCAAGGAGACACACCGAGTCCATAAACCATTTCAAAGCTTGTCTTCTAATTAAAGTTTACACAGAGGGCCCCTCCAATCGGAAAGTACAGGGATACTCACTTGTTTAGCCTTTGTCTTTGAGATTGTATCAGAAATGGGTTTCTTTTTTTCCTTTACAGCAGTTTTAGAGAATAATTCTTCAAATTCATGACAATCTATGGATGGCTCTTCGATCTTTTCCCAAATAAGTGAAGGGCTGGAATCTCTAAAATTAAGCAAAAGAACAATAAAATGGCCATCCAAAGTCCCATGTCAAGATGAGCAAAAACAAAGAGGATAAATAAAAGGAGGAGGGCAGGGAAACACAAGAAAAAAGATCCGGAAGAAAATGTTTTATCAACTTGACGAAGTGGTTAAAATGTCATCTATATGAATAACACATAAAATAAAATAATACAATAGAAGAGTGAATGAATAAGACATTTGTCCAGAAAATATTTTCTGGCATCCTTCCTCATCAAGTCACTCCATGAAACTAACAAAGCAAAGCCTCTCTCAGAATGGGCTAGAGGAGCAAGGAATGCTTGATTTCCTACATCCCAATTTGATTCAGCCTAGATGATTATTTGATGGTTAAAACAAAACAAAATAAAACCAAAAATCAAACACACAAACAACAACAAAAATCGTATCTCCAAGGCCAGGTAAGGTAACATACACCTTTAATTCCAACACAAGAGGTAGGAGAATCTCTCTGTGAATTCAAGGCCATCTTGGGCTGCACAGCAAATTCTAGGCCCAGGCAGGACTGCATTATGAGATCCCATCTCAAAAATCAATTAATTGATTAATTAATGCACACATAATGTGCATATATATGCATCCATGTACGGATGTATGTACGTACATATGTACGTATAGATGGATGGATGTACTATGTATGTATATTTATGGAGCTGGAGAGATGGCTCAGAAATTGAGCACTCTTACTGCTCTCCCAGATAATATGAGCTCAGTTCCCAGAACCCACATGAATGGGTTCCCAGCACCCACATGGGGCAACTAACAACCATCTGAAGCTCTAGCTCCAGATCTGACACTGTTTTGTAGCATCCTAGTGTACTTACACTGGTGTACTATACACACGTACATGTCAATAAAGAATAGAAAGAAATCAATCTTTATAAAGTACATATGTTCCTAAGAAAATGCTCTCTATATACACACCGCCACCCACCTGCCCACTGTATTTTCCTTCTCAATACCTCCATGCTTGTGTAGTGCCACTAAGAAAGAGTAAATGTCATTTATAAAAAGCAAAATAATGAGACAGAACATCAAGTCCTGGACCTGAAGAAAATGAGTTTGACTACAGTTTAAAATGATTCATCAATGTATCTAAGTGATAAGACACTCATGCAGAGAATAGACTGGAAAAAGGAGTCAGGGAACTTAGCATATCCTCTCCTAGATGGATTTAGTGAAGAAAAAAAATCAATACAAGATGTGCAAAGTAATGCTATTTATTCCTAAATGCATGCCACTTAGTTCAAATGTGTCAAGGAATTGTGATCAATTAGAATAAAAAGGGCCAATGGCATTTAAATTTGTGTTTTCCACCTTCTCCCCTGTATTTAATGACCAAGCCTCCGAGCATGGTCTTCCTCAGACTGGGGATCAGATTATGTGTGGACAAACAGTATGCGACCTGAACACTTGGTGAAAAAGTCTTAGTTCATGATGGTCATTGCCAACTATGACCACGTGAAATGGCCTTGTGTCTTTAGAAGTGTCAGGGCATTCCCACATTTGGATGTGTTTTGATGTGTGATGCTTCTCCAGAAAGACTTTGTATGAATAACACTGCATCATAATGCAAATCTGGACCCTTTAAAGGTGGAGAACTCTTCCTGGAAAGCTGGTTTGCCTATGGACTTGATTTACATTTTTTAAGCCGTGATCAGAAATAGAAATTTCAACAGTCAAAGCAGAGTGTAAACTAATGGCACAACAAATACACCTGCTTCTCTACCCTGCTTCTTTTACAGACAATCCTTGCTTTAGATGGTTTGAGTGTAGAAGGCAGTGAAATCCTCTAACTACAGGTAGAATCACTTATGTTAAGAAAAAATAAACCCCTTTATCCTTAAAAAAAAATTAACACTATAAATGGATATAATATACATCTCAGTTAGAGATGCACACGTAATTTTTTCAATCTTTGATACTACGGGACAAAAGTCTGCAATGTTCCATAAATTGCTTCAGAAAACAATTAAGTCAAAATCTTACAAAAGTTTTATAAGTGTACTTAAAATACATTAAATTATACTTCCCAGACAAAATTCTATAGCAAAGTGTCCCCTGGTGGGAACAAACTGCAGGGATAAGCTTGCTTTGGGGTTACCTTTTACTATGGAGTTGAATTCTTGTCCAATAGAGAGGCTTCATTGGTCGGCAAGGCTCAATTGGGGGCTTCCTAGCCCCTCTGTCCTGATTCATTCCCAATCCAAATAAGCCAGTTGGCAATGGAGGAAAAAGAAATCCACACACTTGTGGTGCTGGTAAAGTGCTACTCCCAACTTGTGAGGAGGGTGAAGGACCTGAGCCAGGCAACAGAGGAGGTGGAGGGATGCCTGCCCCAGGAGGAGGTGGGGCCGGAGGAACCCCCATACCTGGTAGAGGAGGAGGTGGAGGAATAGCAACTCCAGGAAGTGGAGGGGGAGGGGGAGGGGGTATGCCCACTCCAGGGAGTGGAGGGGGAGGGGTATGCCCACTCCAGGGAGGGGGGGGGGAGGGGGTATGCCCACTCCAGGGAGAGGAGGGGGAGGGGGTATGCCCACTCCAGGGAGTGGAGGGGAGGGGTATGCCCACTCCAGGGAGAGGAGGGGGAGGGGGTATGCCCACTCCAGGGAGAGGAGGGGGAGGGGGTATGCCCACTCCAGGGAGAGGAGGGGGAGGGGGTATGCCCACTCCAGGGAGAGGAGGGGGAGGGGGGATTCCCACTCCAGGAAGAGGAGGGGGAGGGGGGATTCCCACTCCAGGGAGAGGAGGGGGAGGGGGTATGCCCACTCCAGGGAGAGGAGGGGGAGGAGGTATTCCCACTCCAGGAGGAGGAGGGGGAGGAGGGGGTATTCCCAGTCCAGGAAGAGGAGGCGGTGGGGGAGGGGCTGGCAGCATTTCTATTCCCTGTAGACTGGTGGGTTGTGGGGCTGTTGTACTGGGCAGAGCAGGCACTGTTATGTCAGAGAGACAAGGAGGTGGGGAAATTGCCATGCCCAGGCCAGGCATGAAGCTGGAGGACTCTGTACAAGGCAGAGGTGGTGCAGGTGGGATATTACAGATGTTTCCAAAGGAGGAGCAAACAGAAGGCTCGTGGCCGGTTTCCAAGGCAGTCTGCAGAGAAGGGGGGGAGGGGTGTCCTTGACCTTCAGACCCAGCCAGAGGAGGAGGAGGAGGAGGTGAGGGTTGTGATGCACTCTGCAGGGCTGGTTGGGCATCAAGCTGGACTGATATTCTCCTTGGAGATACGATCAAAGAAATCTCTGAACAGAATTTTGTCTGAGGTCCGGTGGGTGGGGGTAGAACCACCGACTCTCCGCGTTCAGTGGCAGGTGGGCACGGGGGACCTTCTAGAGGTGTCTTCGGCGGCGGCAGTGTCAGGATCCCACCCTCTTCTGTAGGGGAAGTCTGTATTGATTTTGCCTCAAGAGTTCTCGCAGGTTGTGCGACCTTCCCGTGCAATCTGAGAGCATCCAGACCAACTTCTTCAGAGGCTGGGAATCCATTCTCAAGGCCTGGAAGGCTCAAGTCTAGGGCTGGATATTGCTTTTCTAGCTCAGCGATCTTTGTCCTGAGATCTTCAATGGTCTGCTCCAGTTGCTGAATTACAGTCGCCTGTCCTTCAGACTTCACATCGAAAACTTCCTGAGAGACAAGGACAGGCACAGTGAGTAAGAAAGTGAAAAAAAAATGCAACTATCTAAAGAAAAATGGAAAATTAAACAAAGCTGACTGTCTCTCCTAAAAGATCCTGTCACAGAAAGAGTCTATTGAAATTTCCATGTTGACCCTCTTGTCCACCATTGGATTTGAACATGGTTCACACATACTCCAATCGAATCCTAAGGTCCTTCTTCCTCTCATCTTCATAGAATGTCATTGAGGATGGACAACTGTGATGGTTAGCTTTATATGTCAACTTGTTACAAGAGAGAGTCACCTGGGAAGAAACTGGTACAGAGAAAGTATCTATATCAAGGCATGTCTGTGGGGCTGTCCTGAGTACCTTCATTGAAGTGAGATGCAAATATGCCCCCTGATGGGGCCCTGAATTGTAGATAAATGAAGAAAGCTAGCTGAGCAGAAGAAAGCCGGAGGCAGCACATGGAAGCATCCACTTAATTCTTTCTTGAGTGGGGATGTGTCCTGACTAGCTGCTTTAAGTTACTGTCTTGACTTCTCGGTGATGGACTGGAACCCAGAATTATAAGGCACATATCCTTTCCTCTGATGACTTGCTTTTGGTGAGGGGGTTTTATCACTGTAATATAAATAAAACTAGACTAGTACCCGATGTTAATATTCTGATCCTGCCCCTTGGGGCCACCCTGCATCCTGACATAAAAGCCTCTGCTTAAGGAAAAACTCTGCCCCTTCCTCTCTCTCTCTCCTTTTGCATCTCCTCCCAGGAGGTATGCATACCTCTCTCTCTCTCTCTCTCTCTCTCTCTCTCTCTCTCTCTCTCTCTCTCTCTCTGCCTCTTTATCTCTCTATTATAATAAACTCTCCACGTGGATGCAGTGTCTGGGTTGTGTATGACTGGCCATCCCTGCCATGCCCACATGGAGTGGGTCATCTGCCAGCCCTCCAGAGAATCTGCCCAGCATGTTTCCCTGCATGAAAGGAATACCCTGGTATGTGTGTGTGTGGGGGGGGTAATAATAAATCATAATACCCAAGAACAGGGAAGAATATTCTACAAGACAAATGTTTGCCTTCCTGACTGTGAATTGATGCTACTGGGTGTTTTCTAGAGACTTTGGAAGTAATTCTGAATTTTAAAGGCAATCACTAACTTTTAAAAGTGGTCAAAAGTAAGATTATGTGAAGTACTATTGACACAATAAAACCATGGGTATAGACATTGTAAATGTATGTCATAATCCTGATATCACGTTCACTCTAATTTTAATATTTTACTCAAAGCATTTCAGTAAGTATTCACTGATAGTTCTGCAGAACTTATAAGAATAGACACTTTAAATGGGCAAAATTTTGAGGGTTGCGTATGTTTTATGTAAACTTAGGCACACACACACAAACCCTTACATCATTAGTTTTCAACAACATTCACACAAAAGACCAAAGTGTTAATATACGAAAATGGTGTCATATATTGTTTAAGTAGTCCATGGTAAAAGAAATCTCTATTATAGACAGTCTTGTTTCCCATTTGACCAATGTAACAATTCCCATACTATAACTATGATGCTAATAAACATAAGTAACCAAGACACAAAACTTTACCACTCAAGCTCATCTTAACAAGTTTTTGATCATTCAGTTTTTTCTTATGACACTGAATTACTTAAATGTGTAGATTATCCCCCATTTTCCTGGCACACTAGTAAAAGTTTTGATATATTGATCGGTATTTCTCAAGTTATCTTAGTATATAACTAGAGTTCTGATTTTTCCACCAAGAGTTATAAAAAAGGTTCCTTTAGGGCCAGTGGGATGGTTCAGCAAGGAAAGGCACTCATCACCAAGTCTGACAACCTGAGTTTGGTCCCCAGAACCTGCATGCTGGAAGAGGGGAACCTACTCCTGACAGTTGTCCTCTGCCCTCCACACGCACACTGTGACTTTCATGTGCCCCTACACACAAAATAAACAAATAAATGAAAAAGTGAAAATGTGAGTTCAATGATGAATGAAATGCAGGAAATAAATTACAGAAGAGAGTTCCTAAATCCAATTCTTAAGTCATATCAATGAAGCTAATTCATTTCCATCAACAATTTAAATACAATAAAACTAGTATGAAATTATAGGACAACTAGAAAAATAAAGTGAAAGGGGAAAATGATTGTGCCATAAAGGCCTCACACTGAAACAGCTATTACGGTCCTTCCAACAAAGATTTACATCCCCACATTCACAGACCATCTCCTCAAAACACACACCGAAGCCAAGTGACGGTAGGAGTTAGAGTAGCAGCAACAGGGAATATTTGGAGATTTTAAAATTCTAATTACAAAGCCAGTCAGCAAAAGGTAAACAGCAAACAAACAAATCATATTGCACATGATAACGGGTACCAGACAAAGACAGTTGTAAGGGTTCCCCTCGATATGACCACAGCCACCTTGTGTCATAACATCAATGACTACTACTAAATAACCCCCATCAGCCTTCCCGCAATACTTTCCCAGAACATTGGAGTGGTATGTGGAGCTTTATGGCTGGGCCCTTGTGCCAGGAATGCCCCTGACATTGATATTAGTGTGAAATAAACCAGGTGTGCTCTGACTTGGATGAAGCCACTTCTGACTGCACCAACATATACAACTTTCCTTCTGACTGTAATCGAGGGGATTTGTGGCTCTCGCTGCTGCCCAGGCCCACACTTCTGAGTAAGTATCTAATAAATTGTGATCCTCAAGCTGTCTTCCTTCTTTAACACCACAGCATCCTGGGGCCAATTCTCAGACTGGGACTGGACTGCTCAGAACAATCTCTTGAGTGAAATCCACTCTTGACAATGTTTTAACTATTGGCTCACCCAACTAAAAGCTTCCTTCTTCTGTTTTATAGAAATGGAAAGGCTATGATATTTACAGATTCCCTTGTAGCTAGGCTTAACCTATTAGATGAAGTTATGGAGAGGTTTAGAAGTGTGAGGATTTGAAAACCTGAAGTTCCTCAAGAACAAGATTACAATTTGTACTCTAATTTGTGACTGTCACCCCCAAAGGTGTCAGATTTCCAGGTAGATTAAGAATCAAAAGCTGAAATATGCACCATAGAGAACATCCTTCAAACTTTCCCATTGCTCCATTAAAACTTCTTATTAAAATATCTTATTAAGTGGCAATGTCTCTTGTGTACAAGTCATTTAACAACAAAGCCTAATTGGTAGAAAATATACCAATATTTCAGATTTAGTTATATGGGGGGTAGGTAGTGTTCTGTTCCAAAAGACCAAAATTTAAAAGCTAAGTGACCATATCATTTACTAGATTGGGGCTAGGCCTCAGTGGTAGACTACTTGCTGAGCATGCATAAAGCCTTAGCCTTAAACCATATAATGAAGGGAAGGAGAGAAGATAAAAACAGTTTCATCATAACAGGGAGGTATATAAATTTTATATTTAAAAATATTTTTTAATAAAAACTTTTAGGTAAATACATGATCCCAGGATACATAATTCCAATGTTCCATCTTCACTTTTTCTGATACTAAGAGATATAGCTTCTGAAAGATGGGTGATTTCTCCTCACATGGCATTTGTATTGTGTGGCTTAAAACATTATGAGATCATTGATAAACTAATCCTGGCAGAGAGCCTATTCTAATTATATTAAAATTACAGTTTTGAGCACAGGAGGTCGTGAGAGATGCTTAGTGAGAAAAGGGGAGGACTTGAGGCTGAGCCAAATACTGTATTAAATTTACTCATTTATTTTATTTATTTGATGGTACGAGGAACTGAACCTAGGGCCTCATACATGCTATCCCACTGAGATCTACAATCAGCCCTTGCTAGATTTGTCTTTCATTATGAGGCAGGGTCTCACTATGTTTCCCAGACTGACTATGAATCTCTGCTGCAATCCAGACAGTCTTTAAATTTGTAATCCCCCTGCTTCAGCCTTTGAGTAGCTGAGATTCCAGGCCTGTAACACCAGGCCTACCTATATACACATTCAATTTACTAACATGTATTTTTCATGTCTTTCATTTGTTTTTTTAAGACACTTAAATCGTTTTTAAAAAGCTAAGAAAATAAGGAACTGATAATATAGAAATACACACATTCTCTAAGCTTCAAAGATTTTCAAGTATGTAACATAGTAAGAAGTAGAACAAAGATATGGCAGAGGAAACAGTAATAGGGGAATAAAATTCCAAAACTAAATCTCTAACTAACATGGTAGTTAGCTGTGTGGGGCCAGGAAGTGCAGAGTTAAGGAATTCTTGAAGGTATTAATAATCACACTACAAAGACAAGAGATGGAATGTTTTTACAGGGAACTTTTTTTTTTCATACAGATAAGTTTATAGACAAAGAAAAAGGAAGAAAAGTTGGGATGAGAGACATTCCTACTTTTTACATTATTTCTACTTCAGAAGAATAAAAAGATAAAAAAAAAAAAATTCCCAGAATTTGCATTTCCTTTCTGATGATCTTTAACTCAGCCCGTGAAATATTGGAAAGTACAATCCCCCTTTTTCATCTAGAAAGCAGAGTAGATATGTTCATCTCAAACCTTAACTGACTACCGTGTAACCTAAGAAAGACCAGCCACCCAGACACTGTTACAGAGTAGCCAAATGTATATAAGATTTTCAGATCTCAACTTAGCTAAGAGTCATCAAGGAATCTTATCTGGCCTTCCTTATCCAGGACAATCAGTCAAGGGCTGGCTGGCTCCTGCTGAGTACTCCCAGCATCCATGACAACAGTTCCTGTTGTGTTCTCAAAGAAGGCTGTGTTGCTTGTCAACTGTAGCAGTTGATTTCTCTATGGGTTATCTTCTTTTTTTTTTTAAGGACTTTATATGGTAAATATAGGTCATTATCAAGAAAAAGGGCTGGCTATCTTCTGGCCATGTAAGCAAACATTACATGCCCAAGACCCACATGAAGTGAAGATCTGCAGGGCCCACCCACTGACAAAGCCACAACCTAATCTCCAAGAGACTGCTAGGCACTCTGTGGTCCACAAAAAGCCCTCAAGTTTGGAGCCTGTTACCCTGTGTCCAGTGCCTGGAACTTAAGGGTACAGCTAGAGGATATATCTGATTCTCAAGGGACTTGACATTGAAGAAATGCACTTTGTTATCTTAGACTTCTTCACAAAAATGCTCTTAGCATTTCCAGAATTGTGCAATAGTTTATCCAGTGCTCATGGTGATAGCTATAAAAAGTTACATCACTCTTTAAAAGGAAGGGCAAAGTATAGTTGTGGCAGTTTTATAAAAAAATCTATGTAACAGATATATGTGTGTGTGTGTGTGTGTGTGTGTGTGTGTGTGTGTGTGTGTGTGTATATGCATATATATGCACTTGTAGACACATTAAGATGTGGTGATATATTGTGTACCCTAATAAACCTGCCTGAGGATCAGAGGACAGAGCCAGCCACTAGATTAGACATAGAGGTCAGGCAGTGGTGGCACCTACCTTTAATCCCAGCACTTGAGATCACGTGTTCATCAAAAACATGCCTTTGCTTGGGAAGCACACACACCTTTAATCCCAGGAAGTGATATAGTAGGGGAGAGAAAGGTATATAAGGTGTGAAGAAACAAGAACTCACTGTCTCTAGACTGAGGATTTCGTAGAGGGAAGACCTAGCGGCTGGCTGTTCTGTTTCTCTGATCTTCAGGCAAATTTATTAGGGTACACAATATTGATATAAACCTGACTTAAACCATATAAAAAGCAATGCATTTATATATTACCAATTTTGAGATTATCTGTGTTCAGAAATATTGTTTCAAATCCCTAGATCATCAAGAGCAGGAGAAGCTGCCCTCCTATTTGGCTGAACAATTCTATGCAATCACATAGCCAAATTTTTTCTTTTCCTGTATAATCTTAAACGTGGGTGGTGATGGCTAGTTCTTATAAATTGTTTGACCACTTGAATATCACAAAATACAAAGTGCCATTGAAAGAATAAAATGTTCATCAAAAACATGTTCCCAAGTGCAAGATTATCCGATTCCCAGAAAAGAACCCATTACAGTAACATTAAGGTTACAACTGTCAGAGAAGAAGCCAAGATACACTCAAGCAAGCTCTTGCTGAAAAGCTAATGGGCTCATCTTTAAAACTTTATTATGTTATGAAAGCAGGGTGCTTTCAGAGCCTAGAATATAAAAACTGCTCACTGGTAAGTTAATACTAAATTGATTTTGTAAACGTTGACATGAGACACGTAATTCATTGTCTACCTCACTCAGATTTGCAAGTTCTGTTAATTTTAGGTCACTTTACTGACAAATGAGGACCCTACACACATCTACACAAGAAAGCTTACTATTCAATGAAAATATAAATTCTATTTCTCATATTTTGAATTCTAAAATACCCTATGGTTTTGAAACAAGCCAATGACATTCCAAAAATAACCTAAGTATGCTAGACAGGATCCCATTGAAAGTAAATCCAGACTTTAAACAGGTGTAATTACTTATAAAAAAATTTTTTTTTAATTTCAAATTTTAGGGGTAATTTCAAGAAAGGGGGGAAAATGCTAGGGCATATGAGAAATTGTAAATAACTTATCTAGGGTTATTTAAAGTGGAACTTATTACAGAAAACAAGAGCTTCACAGAGTTCTAACAGCATTTATTGGGGGGAGGGGAAGATGCTTATGGAGGCCAGAGCAGAATGTTGGATGTCTTCCTCTATTATTTTCTGTATTACTCACTTAAGACAAGATCGCTCAATGAACCTGGAGCTCACCATTTTTTCAGCTAGACTGGTGGTCTTCAAGCCCCTGCAATCAACCTCTCTCTGCCCACCCTCACCCTCATAGTACTGGGTTTATGAGTACATACAGCCAGCCACACACAGCTTTTTATATGGGTGATGAGTTTCAAAACTTGGGTCTTTAATCTGTGTAGGAGTGTTCCTCCACTGAGGCATCTCCCTGGCCCCACCAATTTTTATAATAAAATGAATAATGCATTGTTGAAAATTATTATGTGCTTGGCCCAAAATGAATCTGGTAAAGTCTCTTGTCCATAAATGAGACATGTGATATGCATTGTGGGGAGATAAGTTAGAAATGATAACTGGCTAACAGGCCATATTACATTTAGCATAACAGATCATCAACAGATTGATGTAAAGAATACAGGAATCATTGGTAAGGAACCCTGGTAGAAGTAATAATATATTTGGGAAAGAGTCAAGAGAACAAGACGTCAACAAAAGAGAGGTATCTGCTACTTTCACTGTCCTGCCTTTGGAGTTTCTATCCTGCTACTAAGTTAATGTTCTGGCAGGCTGCTGGACCATACTCTGAGAGTACACAGCTACCTTTACTTAGACAGTCCCCGGAAGAAAAGCCCTATAATTGGTGTGCCATCTACTAAGCACTTGCTTCCCTTGCGCTAACACCCAGCTACTGTCAAATGCCATAAAAATAAAGCTTAGGGGAAATCAGATACAATGGATAAGATTATCAGTTCATGGTACAGTGTTCCTCAGACCGTGCCATGCTAAGGGAATTGCTCTCCCAGTGCTGCTCATGTCCTTATTGTAAACACTGTGGCCTTAACCCTGCCTGTGACAAGTACTCAAGACTCCTACTCATGTCTTTCTTCATAAAATCCTCTCCTCTCTTGGCTATTTCAGATTCCACCTTCTCTAGTCCCCTCTCTGTTTGTTTGGTTTTTTATTTTTTTCATTTTTTTGTTTCATTTTATTTATTGTTTGTTCACTTTTTTTTTCCCCTTGGTAGGAGTTAGAATAGGGATTTTATCTTTGGGCAACTTAGTTGGCTGCATATACTCAAATCATTTTTCTAAACCCCCAGTCTCTCCTGTCCAGTGATGACTTCTAGTGTTTCCTTTTCATCGCTGGTTCACTTCCGTCTTGTGACAGCTTAGCTGTTATTATTTGATCACCCAGCCTTTGTCCTTAAAACTAAACTGTATCTTATCCTCCAACAAAATAGCAAGTCCTAAGAGCTTTGAACTCCTGTTAATGGCTGAGCCACTGTCTCTTACAAGGAATGCTCCTAAGAATCACAAGGGGCTTGTTAAACCATGGCCTCCTGTCCCCATCCCTAGGGTTAGCAATTCCATCAGGTGGCATTTCTAATTAGTTCCCCATTGATGCTACCTTTGCTGAGACTAATTTGCACCCAGCACAGTTACCACCGTCACCACCTGGGTCATTGGTTATCATTTCTGTTGCATTACATAAAGTCTTAGCTGAGAGACTCTCAGCAACTTGGAACTGCACTCCTGATTGGTCCTACTGTTGTTCCTCTCCAGATCAATTCCAGGTTCCTTTGCCAGGCACTTTATTTCCTTCTTGGAGACATTTGGCCTCTGCTTGCTGAGAACATGTTAATTTCTCACAAGGCTCATAAGGTCTTTAATGACCTGTATGATGAAGGTAGCCCATGTCACGGTTCAGATACGAATCTCCCTCATCCTGAAAGGGTCATGTGGGGAGTGTGTGGTCTCTAACTCATAGGGCTATTGAAGAGTGATTGGGTTATGAGGGTGCCAACTTCGTCAAAGTCTTAATTGATTAAAGAGCTCCTAGCTTTAGGAAGCTGAGTTTGGTTGGAGGAAGTAGGTCACTGTGTGATTCTGAAGGCAGTCTCCCATCCCTCAGCTAGTCTGTTTGGTAGGCTTGATCTCCTGTCCCCCGTGAGGGGAGCCACTTTGCTCCACTGAACATTGTTCCCCTGTGATGTTCTGTCTCACCAAGCCTGGGCCTAGAAGCAAAACAGACCAAGACGGTGGCCTACAGCCTGAAACCACAGGCCAACACAGGCCTGCCCTCCTGTAAACTGTGACAAACACTCCACTGGCCTACTGCAGAGGGGTACTCTGAGGATTAACTACAATACAATCAACCTGCGTTCTTCAAACTTGTCATAAGCAAAGACCCTGAAAACCCTCAATTAATCAATGCTGAGGCACAGCTCTTCAGGAAAATACAGGGTTGGATTCCAGCAAGCCTCAGGTCACATTTTGTCACATGATCCATGTGTAATCTTTTTTTCCTTTTTAAGCATGTGTCCCTGTTGAAAGCTGTCTTATTTAAGACCTATTGTTGATTCACTAACACTGAACTGATGGCCCATGAAACTCTAGCTCCTGCTGGAACAAAGCCCAACATGTAGTCTTTCCACTAGGTCCACCAAGGCCTTCTGACACTTGGGAACATCGACAACATTTTAACACTAAGTGTCAAGCCATTTCAAACAGTGGAATTACCAAGGAAATACCACAAAAATGTGAAAGGCAGGGCACTTAATAGACCATGCAAAGCATGCTTGTTTACAGACATCCCTTTGTTCAAACTTACCTGGGAAAACACACAGTTCAGAGAGCAGAATTTTTTATCACACTGTGCAAGGTTGCAAATGACCAGAAATGTACCAAAGAAGCATAAGCACCACAATCAGTTTTAACCAAAAGGTGAGTTTGCAAATATACAATCCATGAATAATGAGGAGTGGTGTATCTCAATGGTGTGGCATTTGCCACCATGTACAAAAGATCCTGAGTTCCATCCTCAACATTAACAGAAAATAAAACACAAATAGAAAGTATTGCTCTGACACAATAACAACTAACAATCTGTGTTGATTATGTGCCTTAAGCTCTTCAAATCATCTTCCACAAATTAATATGCTTAAAACCTTCAAAGCCCCTCAGATAGGAAAGATTCATACGCCCATTTTACAGGTGAGGAAACTAAGACACTGAATAAAATACTTCTCTCTGAGGAGAGTAACAGACGCTGTACTCACTTCAATAGCTAACATTTCATTAGCAGTTTGACTTAAGGTCTGTTATGGTTATGACACAAGTCATGAGCAGGAAATGTTACCCCCAAAGTAATTAAAACAAAAAAACCTCAAGAAATGGCCTTTGGAGGTGAGTTTCTTTGGGATTAGATAGGACTTGGTGATGTCACTAGGGTAATGACTTTGTGAAAAGAAGAGCCATCTAGGCTCGGAGTTTTGGTCTCTCACCATGCATTACTGTTCCCTGCTATCTTATAAGGAGAAGGCCCTTGAGACATGCCAGTGCTACCCTCTAGGACATTCTAACCTCCATCCCTGTGAACTAAATAAACCTCCAACATTTCTACATTACCCAACCCCTGACCTTCAGTTTTCTGAAGCAAGGGGAAACAAACAAAAACAAGGTCTAACAAAGATCCTTTCTTGACCAAACTGTAACCAGCTTCCTCTGTGGCTTCAAACCTTGTTTTTAAAACACTTGAGCAAACGCCAATATTTCTCAAGGCCACATCCTTAGAATGACTGTATGCTCTCGCTTAAATGCAACTGTGTGAGAAAACACAAGATTGCCAACGCCTTTTATCTGTTTCAGTGGCAGCTAAAGATAAGGCCGCCGTCTCTTCAACTCTGAGATGGGACAGAATCTCAGCTTCTGTCATTGCCAGCTCACAGACACAACTGACCTTAGCTGTTATGAGGAACTTACGCTCAGTAAAAAGCCATTGTCGTGTTCACTGTCTGACTCTCCCAAGCCTTTTCTCATTCCCTTTTAAACATTCATCTCTGTCCAATGCAAAGCTGACCAGTTCACAGCAGAACTTCACCCCACTGCAGCAGTAACCATGGATTAAAATCTGTCTGTAGTATCATAGTCGGTGTCTGCCTTTGCTTCATTCTGACAGTTCTCCACCTTATACTAGAAACCTGGGATTTGTGCTCAGGAAATCTGCTCCACAGCCCATGATCCTCTGCAAGTGAATTGTCTACAAGTGCCTGAGACATGCCCTTTGTTCTTTCTCATCCGTATGGTCATCATCTATCTATTCATTCATCAAACATTTCTCTGGGTTCTCTCCATCTGCCAGGCTCTGTGCTAGATACTGGAGAGACAAAGCAAAGCACTATTATAGCATTATCCTTAAGGGTCTCGATCCCTGTGCTTAAATCCAAGTGATTCTAGACAGAGGCATGGGCACAGTGGCTACAGTGTAAAGACTCCAAAAGGCCTCTGGAGAATGAGGCTTTTCACAGTGTCTAAGAGGAAGTCAAGATGAAATCATGTCCATTTTATAACAGGGCATATGAGAACAGACAAGAGACATGCAAGGGCAGATACAACGGATAGTGGCGTCATCACGAAACGATGCTTTCCCCCTAGACCAAGCTGGATCTGTAGGGAAGACAGTGAGAGAAGACCAAGGCAGCCACGGTCAGAGGGGGACCCTGTATGTCAAACTCACAGGCCTGAGACCTTTTAGAGACACAACGAGCAGTCCTTGAATAAGTCGAAGCAGATATCAGGGGTAAACAGATTTGTGTTTTCAGGAAGATAACTCTGGGGCCACGTACAGGAAGAGATTAGAAGGGGTCAAAACTGGAAGTAAGGAGATTCGGGAGGACACTATGGATCCAGATACCAGTGGGCCCTGGGCTCAATCACTGTCCAGTCCATGCAGTGGACCAAGTTTCCATAGGAGGAGAGAGTCAAGCCAACAGGACAGTGCCACCCGGATGCCAAGTTGACTTCCTCTGCTTTCTTCTCCCGTATGGAATACTCTTCTTTCCATACTCATGCAAATTAGGTTGATGAAGAAATCACCTTCCTCAGAAACTATTCTTCATTACAGTTTCTCCACAACCTTTTTATTTCTCTAATTTCTCCAGTATTCTACAACATACGTTAAATACCTTGGCAGTTACACTGTATCTTGTAAGTTGATTTATAGATATATGGAGAAGATACGGCCCTATAACTAAACTGACTGCTTCTTCGTTTTTGTTTCATAGTTTTGTTAAGTTCCTTTAAAATACATATTATTTTTATTTTTTGAAATTGAAATGCAACCGCCACTTTATTAAACCAGCATAATTTCTAACTACATTCTAAATATTTGTCCTTATAGACCCACAGATAAGTACAGGTCTCACCCCTCATTCAAGAAACATCTCCTCACAACAGATGGAAATCATTACAGAAAAACCACAGCCAATCAAATGCAGAGAGCAAGTGACTTAGCGGTGCCCGGCACCAACTGAAATGCCTATAACCCAGCTCCTGCAGCTAAGGCTCGAGGACCACGGCAGAAGAGGGGCCAGAAAGGTTAGGAGAGCCAGAGGATCCGGAAGTTTAGGTGAGAATTCATCTCCTAGAAATATCAGAGAAGACACACCCACACGGTCTCATCATCAACATGGCCACCTAAACAAGACCTGAGCAAGACCAATAGACATGCTAACATGAAAGGGCCCTGCGGTCTTAAGTCTTCACATCTTCCCTGTCTCCTGTAAGCATCCTAGTACACAGCAGGTCAGAAGATGTATGATCATGGGAAAGTATCCTTTCATAAGCAAGGGAGTCTCCTCAGTGAATCCCATCAGATTCACTTCCTGAATGTTGTACCCTTCTCCCCTTGACAATGTTGTGTGGCATGAACTGATTGTACACCATCTAAAACTCAATAGAACAAGCTGTTAGTTTCATTGTATCTCTAAGCCCTCGCCACTCTGGAGTAAAACAAAAATACTGTGTGGCATCCATTTCTTTCCCACCATGCTAAACACACACTCTTACTGCTTCCCAGAGGTTAACTGCTTTTCATTTTTAAAACCAATACAAGAGCTGGGCCTGGTGGCATACACCTTTAATCCCAGCACTTGTGGGAAAGGGGGCAGTGGCAAGGGGGTCACTATGGGTTTGAGGCCAGCCTGATCTACAGAGTGAGTTCGGGGCTAGACAGAGGTACACAGTGAGACCCTGCCTCAAAGCAATGACAAAAACCTGAAACGAGACTCTCTCCTCCTTTTTTGGATGCTAAAATACCTACACGATTCTCTCATCTCCTTTGAGTTCCCAAAAAACAAAAATGTTCTTTCCAGAAAAGTTCTGTCATCCCTGGGGCACAGCAGGGTAAACACCCTCATCAAGTATTACCAGGTTTGTGCCTGTATCTCCACCACGGAGTGTCTGTGCTTCTCTGCCATCCTGAGCACCTTGGACCTCCTGAGACCCACTATCTAACCCCCGCTGAAGTGCTGAGTGAGCAACTAAAATGATCGTAAACTGAGTTGGGCCAGAAGGATTTTCCATTCACACTGAATATGGAAGCTTAAATATCGCAGGCTGTGTGTGAAAGGCAAAAGAGGTCCATTTTAATTTTATGGCGCAATCCTTCAGACAACACAGTCTTCTGAGCAAGTACCTGGTCAAGTGGCACATCTGGGAAGTTGAGGCAGGAAAATGGCCCCAAGCATCGAAGTTTAAAGTTAACCATGGCAAAGAAATGTTTTGGAAAAGTCATCCAGATCCGAAGAATGTGATTTTGTCTTTAGAACGACCTCCTGGATTCTGTAAGACTCTCCACAGGAGCACTGAAAAAGGAACTATGTTCATCTCTTTGCTCATGGGAGTCCACTGTGTTTTCTTTCAGCACCCGACCAGTCTGGACGCACAGCAGACAGCATGCAAATCCTGGTCCTGCAAAGGCGCTTCAGGGGTCGCATGTGTGCTGTTTCTAGGGATGCTGGACACTTAGAATTGCTAATTATGGGGCCGAATAACACTCAAACTTCGTTCAACAAATTCCGAAAAGTTTCAGTGGAGAGAACAGGTGCCTGAACACACGCCTGAGGAAGGCGTTGGAGGTCTGGCTACGCAGTCCCTAACATCTCCTATTCCAACCACAGAATAACACAGGCAGCGCTGGATGGGCCAGCAAACTGCTTCTGATCATCATCCACACACAACAAACTGGAGCATTCCTTGTCCAGCTGCAGTGGTAATTTACAGAGGTGCAGAGCTGCCCTCTAGTGACCACGATGCAAACTGCAAAGGGTTTACTTGGCAGAAACTGTAAAATCCGCCCACCCAAGCAATTAAACACTAGAATTAATACAATTTAACACATTGAAGTTAGAGTAAAACTTCAAAAGAAAGAGACAAAAGTGAAATAATGGGCTTATATATCTCTATTACATATCTGGAGATCTGACTCTTACAAAAGGTATACGCTCCAATTTTAGCTTCTTGTTATGGCTTTTGTAGTTTTAGCAGAGTTGCTTTCAGCTCCTCCAAATATCGCTTTTTCAGTAGAAGGGGAAACATAGTTGCTATTTCTTAAAGTATCACTGTAAGGACTACATAGGTCAATAAATACATACATAAGAACTGAACCCAGTCCTCTGCAAGGGGCAGCAACTGCTCTTAACCACCCACCTAACCATCGATCGCGCTCCATTGCAATAGATTTCCATTGCAATAGATTTCTGCTGTTGTTTGTTTGTTTACCATTGCTGGTTTTACTATTCCAGTTTCATAATTTTAGCTTCCTTTCTCTGATTGGGGTAAACTAACCATTGCAGCTAATTAAATAACCACCAGCCATGCCTGGTGCACCTACGTCAGTACAGGTCTCTTCTCTGACACAAACAACAGAAAGCTGGGAATGTCCCTAACAGTAGCTTGATTCTGAAGAGTAAAAGCTCATCTAGCTGGAGTGTTGTAGAGAACCCTGGGACTGTCCAAATTTCAGCAAACCTCATAGCCTGACCTCGCTTCCAAGATGAGCACTTTAATGTAACAATAAACTTATTTTTAAAAGAGAACTCGCTCTTCGCTTTAAAGAGTTCTCAAATGTCAGCAACTCTCAAGTTCAGAGGGGAGAACGCCATGTCTTACATAATCTACATATGCCACTATTATCAGAAACCAACATAGGTTTAGAGTTCAAGTGAGGGCCCTCTCATCTTCCATAGACCAGAAGCAATCTCCTTCCTATGTGCGAACAATGTAGACTAGCTTATTTTCTAATGCAGTATGAAACCATTGTCAAAAGCATAGTTGGGAATAATTATAAATCAGCTCAACAGCTCCTTGTATATCCAGAAGAGCAACTGCTATCCACAGTAAGTGTTCTAGGAAATATTTCTTTTCTGGACATTTTAAATTATTTATTTCTGTGTGTATATGCATGGCTGCATATGTGTCAGAGCATGTTTGTGTGTGCATATGGGGGCACACACAATAATTCAATATCCAATATCTTCCTTAATCATTTTCTACCTTTGCAGGGTCTATCAATGAAGTTAGAATTCACCAATTTGACTACGCCCATGAGTTTCTAGGCTCTACCTATCTCTGCCTCCCCAGCATGGGGATTATAGACGTGGGTAGTAATAGATAAAGGTGTCTAAAAAGATGCCATCAAATGTCTCATCGTCTAAATCAGTCGAGTTTTGGGGGCTCAATAACACAGTCATTGCCAGCCATGCACAAAGACCTTGTTCCTATCCATAGCATGGTGGAAAGGTATCTTACTAGATACTAGAAAGGCCATGCCAACATGGTTCAGCACAGACATTTCCTGAGGTGGCCTGGAGTTTCTGCTGGAGACAGCAAACACTGGGGCCTGCTCTCTGGTTGGATACAGAATGTTAGAGCTCTCTAAAGCTTGTACCTGGTCCTACTTGAAGGATGGATGGAATTACAAAATATAAATAAAGAGAAGCATTTCATTTTGCCTGACAGGATTCCCCTGGGAGCTAATACTCGGGCAACCCAGCCATCTGTGCAGATAGGAATGTCAATCACAGACCGATCACTGGTTTAAGGTAAATAATGGAAATGGGAATTTGCCGTCCTAATGAGGTTTTCTTACCTGCTGGACACCGTTTGAACATGTTTTCGGGCTTTCCAAAATAGAGGATTGAGGTTCTGGATTGGAAAGGAAGCAGACAGTCAATACCTTAAAGAATAAAATTTCCCATTTCCTCAGTTAAAAGCTAAAGCTTCCACTAGATGTATATTTTCACAGTAAGTATCAAAAATACCCAGTCTTTTTTTCCAATTCTCTTAGTTCATCATGAGAATATGACTGCTTTTCAGTATAACAAACACATGATGACACACACTTGTGTCATTAGCTACTTCACAAACAGGAGTAGCCCTGTGCTCTGCTCTGTGTACCAGCCTTAATTATTTTTCCCAGTTTTTTTTCCCCCCAAAAGTCCCTGCTTAAGAATGTCAATGGAGCTATTCACTTGGTGAAAATTCATACAGGATGAGACCACCTCAGTCTTAAAGTAAGGAATTTTAAAGCTCTTTAAAATACTGACAAATTCAGTTCTGCTTTCAGTGAGAGATAACAAATACTGCCACCAAGAGGCACAAGCAAGAAGGGATTCTGAAGGGATTTTCTACCTTCAGTCCTTCTTGTCATTTGAGATTCTGCAAAATGACAAATTTATCATACTGGAAACACATGAGGATAAATGGACATTGCTGTTGTTGTTGTTTAAGCTAGAGGGCAGTATCCTCTGTGTGAATATTTAAGAATATGAAAATAAATATCTCATCCATCCTCTGCATTTCAGAGATGAGCAGCCCATTCATGGGCAAGATGAATGCAGGAGTTTAAGTCTTTTGTCTGTTAGGGAGAGGGGTATGGACAAGGCACTGCAAATAAGGTAGAGGAGTCACTGTCCGTAAGTGTCATAACTGATGCCCACAACAGTGCTGCAGACATACATTGTGTGGTTAGTGCTTACAGAGCGTACTGTACCGTGAAGCTGCATTGAAGGCTTTCTTTGTACTGGGAGGAACACCATAGCCTCGACACAGGCTTACCGGCCTTGTATCACCTGCCTACGCTTCCTGGTCTATGTAACCACTCCCCCTTCCCCACTAGCTGACTATGCTCCTCCCCTCACAGCCATCTTCTAACATGAAACCTGCACCTTTCCCATAACAAACACTCTTCTTTCCCTATACCTGCAATCTCACCATTCCTTGGTCCCTTCTGAGATTTTTGTTCAGGCCTATAGGCAGACTTTTCTTTTCCACCTGCCAGTTCCCAAATAACTGACACGAAGATGAAATATTAATTATAAATGTTCAGTCGATAACTCAGAATTATTACTAACTAGCCCTTACAACTTAAATCAACCCATTTCTAATCACCTACATTCTGCCACATGGCATTGCCTCTTTTTCATCTTGTACTTCTGTGTACTCTATGGTAACTGCACCTTCATACCTCCCTAGGATTCCCTGGTCCCCAGCCCTCATCTGCTCCAAAGGATTGGTCATCATACCCTACATTCCACAGTTCATCTCTTTGCTACTTATCTATTACTCTATGTTATCTTTGGAGTTGAGAAGTATCCCTGAATGCTTATGTCTTCAAGGTTTTGACTTCAAGTTGGTATTGTTATTGTGTGGTCAGAACTTTAGAAGATGAGGCATTATTGGTCACTTTGAACATCCCTTAAAGGAAATAAGGGAACCCTACACATCACCCTTCTCTAGTTCCTGGTTGTTAAAACGGGAACTGCTCTGATTCACCATATAAGCAGACACGCAATGGTCTGCTTTACCACAGATCCAAAATCATGGGACTAACTTACCACAAACAGAAACCTCTGAAGTCATGAACCACAATAATTTTTTTTCATTCTTTAACTTGATTTTTATCATGCACTTTTTATAACAATGAAAAACTAGGTAACACGCTCCACCATAACATACACTCCATGCAAGTAGGTACTTTTGTCAAATGACCTCCTGTTGTACAAACAGAGCAGTGTTTGCTAACAGTTAAGTGCTCAAAACATTTACAAAGTGAATATGAGAATGAAAACAAACGAAACACTGTATCAAGCAGAGACTTAGTGCTACCATAAAAAAGTTGGGCAACCTTGTTAGGGAGGAGAAACGAACTCTTAAAAGGTAGTACATATCTGCCTTCTATCTACTTATTTCCTGAACCTCAGCTAAGATTTTATCTTTAAAAACAAAGATCAGAGAATAACATGCAATAGTCACTTGCCATCAGATGTCAGAGTGTGCTAGAATATAAACAAGAGGCTTTAAAATGCAACATTGTCCCAGACAACGCTCCTTCATCAGGCTAATCAAAAAGAGCACATTCTGCTTATGTGCATCTTGGCACCAGTGTCATCTCCATTTGAACAGGGATCTATTGTCTGAAAGCTAATCAACAGTAAATACAGAAAACCCCAAATCTGCTTCCATCTCTTCTGCTTCCTCCCAAATAGAGACCCACAGACAAGTCCTGCCTGAAGAGGAGATGGAGGGAAGTATCTTTCTTCTTCTTCCCACTTAAATATTACAGTAAGAGCAAACGGCTCTCCTGCTTATGATCTAGGGTTTGTTTTTTACATTAGACATGTACACACAGATTCTGAGCTTTTTTTTCCCTCTGCAGTTCTTGAATTGGTGGTAAACTGTCCAAAAAAAGATAGCTTCTAAGGCCTGGGTGGGCAATGTTGACAAGTGTGTTCACCAGAATAATATAATCATAAACCTGTTTATTAGGGTAATTATCAGTCAGATATTGTGAACCCCTACCCTCAGATTCTCAGCTTCCCTCCATCTCATTCAGCAGGTAACTAGATTGGGTTCGTTCTCCATTTATCTCCATCCTTTTTATTGATCTTTTGTTGAATCCCTATGTTAAAACAGCAAAGAAAAATTCACATCTCAAAATACCCTGCAAAGTCACAAGCTAGGGTGTAGGAATCTAGAGGCTCAGATGAAAAGTAAAGATGAACTAACACCACCAAGAACTAAAGTGAAAATAAATGAGAACTAAGATCAAAAGTAGTAGAGATATGGAGAAGAAGGAGAACATTAAAATAGAAGGGAGGAAAAGATACTGGAAGGAAAAAAGAGCGAAAAGAATTACAAATAACAAAAGTGCTGTGCAGTGGGTTAAGAAATGATACCATACAGGAAGCAATGGTTGGCTTGTGAGTGACAGTTCAAGACCCACTCGCTGAGCAGGTGGACTTGAGAAGGCAGCTTAGTTCAATCCTGTACTGAGCTTCCTCGATAAACGTGACTGTCTCTTACATAAAGTGATCCACCTTTTTCTACCTTTTCCCTCAATCTAGGACCCAAAGTCTTTTTCTCAGAATCACTTTCAACCAGCTCTGAGACTGGAAGTGTTTCCATCAGATATCAGAAGAGTCAATACAATGAGTACACTTTGAGGGTACATTGAAAACTGCCACCTCCATTGTCCCTTTGAAAAACACACAAACAGAAACTAGACCATTTTGGTTTAAAGAATACCTTAAAGCAGAGAGGGAGAAATAATATCCTCAGGAATTCTTTTGATGGTCTGTGTTTCTTAAATAACTTCACGAAATTCTCATCAGAATCTAAAGTTCTGGGTTCCTACAAGTGCAATTTGATGTGATCTGTTGTTTGTTCATGTTTTAGAGACGGGGCTTCATTATGTAACACAGGCTAACCTCAAAGTCATGATCCAGCCGCTTCCACTGCCCAAGTGTGGGATCACAGGTGGAAACGACCATACCTAACTACTGGAAAGAGGAGGTAATATGATCAGCAGCATATGTCTCTCTACTAAAAATGGAAAGAAAATTAAATCACCAGCCCCAAAATATAAAATACATCAAGTAGATATTCTTTTCAGTTTACACCATAAGTAACATGCACAAAATTCCCTGGATCACATCTTCCTTAATGAAATACGTCAACTTTGTTCAAATCTAGTTCATTTAAGAGTTTATTGAATAGAATTTAAATTGCATGCATTATGATTGGAGACTCATAGATGGTCTTTTAATTCTAATACAGTATGTCTCTGACAGATAAAAATGGAAGGAAAGCTTAACATGTTCTAGTAAGCTCATCCATATGCTCTTACTTGATTCTTTGATCAAGAATCATCCCATCACTGCCAATAGAAGATATTCATACTCAGGACCAGCTGGCTAAAGGGAAAATACATGACACACTAATACTCTGAATGAAACACAATCCATCCTTCTGTCGCTGGATTGTGTGACAAGCCCAGGAAGACAGAGCACAACACCTCATCTTTGGGACTCCTTCATTAGCTTATTAGCTAAACAGTGTCAAAACATTTGGATAAAACAGAAATGGGCCAGTGATACCACATTTTGGTACACCATATAATATCTCTCTTGAGATTTTATTTTTATTTTTATTTATGCATGCATGCATATATCTGATTGTGTGAATGCCCCATGTGTGCAGGTGTCCATGGGGGACAGAGAAGGGTGTTAGGACCCCTGGACCTTGTGTTTACCTGTTGTCATGAGCCGTTGGATACTAAACTCAGAAAAAGCAGCAAGCACTCTTGACCACTTATCTATCTCTCCAGACCTTCAAAATCCTCCTTCTTGGGGACCATAAGAAAAATCTCATCTGGATATTGGAGGCTAGAAAGCGTGTACTTCCCTGAGTAACTGTTGCTTTCAATCTCATGACAACTGAAGACGACACACAATTGTTCATGCTCCCCTTTCCACTGTGAAATTAAGGAATACGTTTCCAACTACCTTAAAATAGTGCAGATTCAGTGAGCTTAGAAATTTATGGGATTACAAGGTGTGCCATATATATGATGTTTACTATGTTGTGTCAGCTATTAGGTGCTGTTTAGCAGGTCTTGTCTAGCAATAAGTATGGTAGTGTAATGTGTAACAGAAGGTGTGGCATACAAGGACATGTGTGGGTCAGAGACATCTGTAGCAGTAAATGGCTTTGGACCTGGATTTTTTTTATGTTTATAATATTGCTTATAATAAAACTTCTATTTCTCTGTAGTCCAAAAAGAAAAATATTGCAGATTCTTCTGAGACATACTGCAGCAAACTAACCAAACCCAAATTCACTTGATTTCATCCTAAATCCCTTCCATTTGATCCATCTCCCTTTGTGATCCTTCTGTGCATCTTAGATATTCATAAGCTGTTAAAATGTTTTCTTGAACAAATACAATTCATTCAGCCAAAAAATAAACACTGTTGGAAGGTTTCCCCAGGAAGCTTCTATTAGATTTCTTACTTGATACATGAACACATGAACAGTCATTCAAACACACACTCATGTACGCACTTACACACACATATACAGACATTCATACACTCACACACACACACACACACACACACACACACATACATAGACATTCACACACTCATACTCATACACAGACACACTCATATTCATACACACACACATAGACAGACACACTCACACACACAAACTCACAACCATTCACACACAGGCACACACACTCACACACACACACTCACAACCATTCACACACAGGCACACACACTCACACACACAGACACACACACTCACATACACACACACAGGTTTTTGTTTGTTTTTTATTCTTCCAGGACTCTGTACCTGTACTGCTTTTTTAAGCAAACCTGTATTTGTTGACTTGTCCAGTGTCATTGTCTTGGAACTGTGAAGGACCTGAGTGAAATGAGAATGCTTAATCCTTTCCTTACAACTACTCATTTCTCTTCTGTCCACTGTGATGATGAACTTTCAGTTTAATTAATTCTTTGATTATGTGTAAATTGATTAAATGATCATCTAGGTGTTTTGTTCTTTTTACTAATTTCTCTTTAGCTAACACACAAAATAATGGGTTTCATTAAGATACTTTTGTGCATATATGTGTGTATGTATGTACACACACACACACACACACACACACACCACTGCTTTACTCTTCTGCCCTACTTGACAATTCCCACTGAGAGATGCCCTCACCATAGTTCTCCTTCTGCACTCACTAAACATGTATGTGCACAAGTGTGCATGTATACACACACACACATTCTGTATAAAAAAATGTTTTAATTGCTTTCCCCTCTGCACTAACCAGTATTGCCTCCGATCAACAGGATCACATTTAAACAAACCTTCCCACCTATTTGCATGTCCCTTATTGCATGTACATTTATTATATAGATTAAATGTAGCTTTTACACATGAGTGAAAACATGTAATATTTATATTGAGTCTTGTTATGCTTACCATGATCTCTAATTCCCTCCTTTAACTATGAAGGACATAATTACTTTAATTTATTCCCACTACAGTGTACTATGATCCCCCACACAGCCTGACTACCATTCATTAATTCTTGTTTTCATAGTTAGTGGTTCTGATTGAAATGAAACTGAATATTAACATAGTTTTTCTGTATACCTCTGATGGAGGATGTCATTCAGTATGCTGTGAATATGTGTTGCTCTGACTGGTTGATAAATAGAGCTGTTTGGCCAATGGTGAGGCAGAATAAGGTTAGGTGGGACATTCTAACTAGAGAGAGAGGAAGGAGACAGACAGAGCAGAGGAGATGCTGCCAGCCACCACCATAAGAAGCAAGATGTAAAAGTACTGGTAAGCCACAAGCCATGTGGCAAAGTATAGATTTATAGAAATGGGTTAATTTAAGATAGAAGAACTAGATAACAAGAAGCCCGCCATGACCATAGTTTAAAAATAATACTAGCCTATGTGTGTTTATTTTGGTCCAAGCAGCTGTGGGACCAGTGGGTGAGAGAGATTTGTCCTGACCACGGGCCAGGCGGGACACAGGAAAACTTTTAGCTACATACCTCCCTATAGCTGAAGTTTTTTTCATATATATAATCACCATTTATATTTTCTGTTTTAAATTCTTTTCAATTCATTTGTCCATTTATTGACTAAATAATGTTTTTCATTGTTGTTTGGTATTTTGGTTCTACTATAGACATTACTCTTTATCAGGTGCAGAAAAAGCAAAGTTGTTTTTTAACTATAAGACTGTCAACTCGCCGGGCGTTGGTGGTGCACGCCTTTAATACCAGCACTCGGGAGGCAGAGGCAGGCGGATCTCTGTGAGTTCGAGGCCAGCCTGGGCTACCAAGTGAGCTCCAGGAAAAGCACAAAGCTACACAGAGAAACCCTGTCTCGAAAAAACAAAACAAAAACAAAAACAAAACAAAAAAAAGACTGTCATCTCACTGTGCTGAAACTTTCCTTGGCTGTAAAAGTGTAATGTCAAGCAATCCTTCATTCTAATATGCTCTGAGGTACTGGAAAGCTTTCTCCAAAACCTTTACTTACCTGTGCCTATATGAAGTGTAAAATGGTTTCATAATTTCACGTCTCATCCTAAGGTCCTTGATCTACTTAGAATGGAGCTTTATGCAGGGTTAAGACTGGGATCTAGTTTCAGTACTCTACACATAAACATTAATTTTTCTAAGCACTGTTATTGACAAAGCTATGTTTTCTCTTTGTAATTTTTTAACACTTGTCAAAACTTTGTGTTGCTTTGGCTAACTGGTTTAATTTCTAGGGTTTTCACTCTATTCTAGTGTCCTGTTGCTCTTATTTTTACTTTACAATGTTTGTGTGCAAGTAACTTAATGTCATGGTTTTTTAACTATGGTTATAATCTGTGAAATTATTCTTAAGAATTGTGCTTTTGGCTTAGGATGGCTTTGGGTGTTCTGCAGCTTTTGTACTTCCATTTGGATTTCAGGACACTTTTTCCTATGAAGAATGTTACTGGGCTTTGCATACAATCTGTAGACTTATTTTGGTTATATAATCATTCTCACAATATTAGCCTTTCTTGTAGTATCTTCATGTTTTTTAACTTAATATTCTAAAGTTTGTATTATAGAAATTCTTTACCTTCTTGACTTTTCTTTGAAGCTATTTCAAATGGGATTGTTTTCTTGAGTATTTCCTCCATTAGTCTGTTAAAAACTAATTTTCTATGTTGATTTTGTATCTGTCTATTTTGATGAAAATATTGATCAGTCTACAAGTTCTCTTGTTGGACTCTTTAGGGTATTTTATGTAAACAATTACATTTTCTGCTAATAGGTATAATTTTCCTTCTCCCATTCCTGTTTGTATCCTTTGTATCTTTTATTTCCTTTTCTTTACTAATATGGCAAATATTTCATACACTATACTTAATAAAAGTGAAGACAGCATATGTAGTTCCTGGAAATGCTTTTAGATTTTTCAATATTTCTTAAAATATTGGCTACAGGTCGATTCAAATATAGTTGAATGCATGGTATGACCCTTCTACTTCTACTTACTTTGGTATTGTTATCATGAAAGGAAGGTGATTTTTCCATCTATTGAGCTGCTCATGTAATTTCTATCCTTGAGTCTCTTTACATAATTTGATTTGCATAAGTTGAACCATCCCTGTTTTCTGGGAATGAAACCAACTTAATTTGTGTATGTTTTTAATGTGCTATTGAATTCAATTAGCCACATTTTGAGAAATTTTGGTGCCTGTGTCTATTAGACACATTGGTCTAGTATTTTCTGGTTTTATGCATCCTTACCTTGCTTGGATTATAATAGTGGTCTTACACAATGAATTTAGTAGCATTCATTTTTTATTACTATGGATAACATAAGAAGCTCTTGTTATTTTTTTAATAGTCTAGAAGAATTCAGCAGGGAACTTATCCTATCCAGGAAACTTCTTTTCCTTATTTATTTAATTACTTATTGGTTAAGAGCCCAGTTATTATAACTTTATCTCATTGTTCATTGTAGTTCTGTTTAAATTTTTTACATTACCTCGATTTAATTTTAGTAGACTATATGTGAATAGGGTTTTTCATTTATTGTAGTTTTTTCTTAGTTTCTTAAGTATGCTTTTTCAAAGTATGCCCTAGGATCTTCTGAATGTTATTGGTATCTGTAGCACTGCCCCCCTTTTCTATTTTTAACTTTATTGATTTGTATCTTTCTCTCTTTTATTGGGTTCATTTGGCTAAAAGTTTGAACTCTTTTTTTTTAACAATCAACTTCGTTTCATTGATTCCTCGTATTGTTTTTTAATTTTCATTTCAGCGACTTTTAATCTGAACATTATTTCTAAGTGTTCATTTGGGATTAAATTTGTTCTTTATTTTCTAAGATCTCAAGGTTTATCATTAACTTATTTATTTGTATTATCCGTGTGATGTTTAAATGTTCCCTTTTGGAACTGCCTTGTTACTTATGGTAAGCTGGGTTCTTTTTATTTTGTTCTTGTTATTTTATTTCTTTTTTAATTATAGGAATTTTTAAAATTTCTTGACTTCTTCAAAGATCCTCTAATTGTTCAGTAGTATATTTCTCCATCTTCATGACCAGTGTTCAAAATTTCTCTTGCAGCTGACTTCCAGTTTTATATAATAGGCTGATGGCATGCAATAAATTATTTCAATTATTTTTATTTGTTAAGATTTATTTATATACTAAAGTATGGTAGACTGTAGGTAAAATTTCATGAGATTCTGAGAATAATTTGTACTCTTCAGCTGCCAGACAAATTCTTTAGATGCCTATTCAGTCCATCTGGTTCATGATGTAATTTATCTCTTTGTTGGTAGTTTGTCTAAGTCACTCTATTGATGGCACTGGGGTGTTGCAGTAAAACACTGTTATTGTATCTGACCTTATTTGACCCTTTGGTGATTCTTTTATGAAATCCAGTGTGCCAACACTAACAGTTTATAGTTGTTCCCTTTACTAATATGTAGTTACCTTTCTTCTCCTGTGACTTATTCTGGCTTCAAGTCTGCTTCCTCTGCCATGAGCACAGCTACCCATGTTTCTTTTCAGCTTACACATATTTTGGAGATGAATTCCCATCCTGTTAACTTCCAGTTTCTTGTGTTTTTGCAAGTGGAGTTTATTTCTGTCAACAACAACAACAAAAATAGTTGGATTCTGTTTTTCAGTCCAATTAGCTTTCTGTGTCTTTTAATTGGAGAACAAAGACCATTTTCATTTATTATTGAGAGGGTTTGCTGATTCTCCTAGTTAGGTTGGTGGTTTTAATGTTTTATTTTAATGTGTTTGTTCTTTTCTCTCTTACTTCCTCACATTAGAGGTTTGATGTCTAACTGAGTTGGATAAATATGACTCTTTCATATTTCTCACTTGTTCATCTGCTTTCCTTTTACAATTTATTATTTCCTATGCTCTTACAATTGAGACCCTCTCTCTTCATGCTCTCTGTACAAGATCCCTTTATGTACTTTCTCCATTGCTGGATCAGTGGTCATAAATTGTATTAATTTTTACATATCTTACAAGGTTTCTATTTTTCCATTGATTTTAAAACATAACTTTGCAGGATATAATAATATTGGTTGGCAATTAGTTACTTTCAGGGCTTGAACTATAGTATTGAATTCAGTCCTGACTTTTATTTGCTCTAGTGGATACGTCTTCATGATTTGGATGTTTTGTCACACAGATTCTAATGGTATTTCTTTGTTCTCTGATCATGGTATTTACCTAGTAATACGTTGTAGTGAGGTTCTTTTTCAGTCATGTCTATTTGGAGTTCTAAATTCTTTCTTGTGCTTGGATGTCCATTTCTTTTCCCTAGATTTGGGGAGTTTCCCCTACAATTTCACTGAGTGTATTTTTCATGTCTGTGCTGCTTTTAATCTCATCTTCTGCTGCTGCTTCATGACTTTTTAAGTTTTGTTTCTTCAACATTTTTTAGAGTTCCTAAAAGTCACTGTGGTCCCTATTCCTCTTTATTCTTTGTGGATGTTGGAATGTTACATTTCCTTGACTTTGCCTTGCCTTTTAGATTCTAGTCTTTTGTGATGCATTCCACTATAATCTTTATTTATTGAAATTTTCATTTCCTATATTTGTTTATTTGTTTTCTTTGTTGTTGTTGTTTTAACCTCAATGCCCTTACTGGATGTCTAAGTCACATCCTTAACCTTCTCTTCTACATTACAAGCATCCTTATCTAGGCCCTAGATTGATTTCTCACTGGATTCATATGCTTATTTTTCTCCTTTTTAAGTTTGCTGATTATTTTATAAGGAGACCTTTGAATTATGTGTTTGAAATTTCAAGCATTTTGTATTTTAAGACTCAGTAACTGAGGAGTTATAATCTTCTGGAACTATGTTGCCTTGATTATTTTTTATGTTTCTTGCGTTTCTGTGTTGGTATAGATAGCTCTTCCAACTTTATTTATCAAACTTCTTGTCAACAGCTTCCTCTTCAGGGTTTACTTGCCCAGTGCCATTAAGATATGAAAAAGCAAACTTCTTTAACAGCTACAACACCAAACCAAATAGGATCTTTAAATGCATTTTAAAAGATAATAGCTAGCCACTATAGCACCAATGACAATATAATAGGAAACTAGCAAAAAGAAAAATATTCTAATAAGCTATGGAGGAAAAATAAAAGCAACGCAAAAGGAAAATGAAGTGGGACATGAGAAAGGGAAGACAAGATGTGAGAAGGTTTTGTTTCTTACAGTGCTTCCATCTACTGAGAGTAGTTGATCATACCATGCCCTCACTTCTTTTTCCAGAATTTTCCAGTCATGATGCCTTCTGTACATTTCACATTGTCACTTTATACACCATGGTCCTATCCTCAGAGATAGTACCAAAAGCACAAGAAGAAGAAAGAAAGAAAAAGAATAAAAGGAATCTGGCCTTTCACTGGTGAGGAGAGGTATCAGGCTTCGGCTTGACTCCAGCACTAAAACTTCATGTAAAGAAGTGTTAGTATTTCAGTGAATATATGAAAGTTGGAAGAATCTTGTTCATAAAAGTAACTATGGAAAAATTAAAACACGAGAAAATCAGAAGAGGCAGAAGCACAAATCTGAATTACCTGGATGTGTGAATCAACAATCATTTTTTAACAGATAGAAGAAAAAAAACATCAAAAATGTTTTGAAAAAATTTAAAAAAAAAATAGTTGGACCTGAATGATTGTCTTCTTCAAAAAGTAAACAAACTTTGAAGTGGCCACATGTTGCATTTATCAATTTAAAGTATGATGTCACCACACAATAGTATGTAACTCTCAGTATGTAAATAGTTTACAACTAATGATAATCATACTATTAAAACTCACAGTTGATATAAAACATTCATCTATAGGGTTTTCTGTGATACTGGCATCTCATTCTTACACTTGACTGACAAGAGAGAAGGTGGTATGATTCCTTGGAAATGAGAATGTTCCTTGCGCTTTTCCAAACGAATGTAACATTAGTGTGCTTTAGACCAAGGAATGCTCTGTGCTCATTGGGGTAGAGAACAGATCAATCAGAGAGTAACAAGGTAGTGGTTTAAATCACTTCCTACTTACCTCGATCATCTTCTTCATGAATGCACATTTTAAAAGGAGAAAGGTTATTGTATTAAAAATTACTTGCTTAGGCACTTTGCAAGCTACATTAATATATAAAGAAAAAAGCCAACTCATCATCTCCCTCTTCTGACTCCATTGCCATCTTCATCAAACTAAAATTCAGGTGACCACTTTTAATTCATTCTCAGCCAAGTACTCCTCCAGTAACCAAAAGATTTATAATTCTTTTAAAG
Organism: Peromyscus leucopus; assembly: GCF_004664715.2. Lineage (NCBI taxonomy): Eukaryota > Metazoa > Chordata > Mammalia > Rodentia > Cricetidae > Peromyscus > Peromyscus leucopus. The sequence goes on from NC_051076.1 coordinate 24,366,109, forward strand.
TATCCCCAAATATTATAGAATGTTATCCATTTGGCCAGAAATGAAGAAAAATATATAGTAGGGGCATTAAAATATTATACCAACCAATAATGCAAATGTAGGAAAGGAGAGAAACCATTGTTCCGAGGGCTTTCAATGAAATTGTTTAAACCATTGTATTTGTATCAGTGAATTTCAGCCAATAGTATATTAGCCTAAAGACAAGCATACATATAATGGGATAAAATTTTTTACATGAGTCCTTTCTTTTTTAAAACCAACAATATCTATATTTGCATATTGGATTTTCAGGCACTATTGTGTCAAAATTCTCTTTTTCCTGAAGATTTTGATGTGTGGAAATCTACCTGGACCCTTGATCAACCACTGTCTATGAGTATTATAGTAAACAGAATCTTATTTACATGAAAGAATTTTTCTATGTTCTCTCACTCATTTGTGTTTATCTTTTATTCTTTTGGATTATATGCCAACTAGTAACTATTAAGCAGTTTCTCCAAAACACAAGGCATTTAAAAAAGGGAAATGTGGAGTACAGTGTAGACTCCCATTTGGTGCATTCCTTGAAAGAATAAATGATACATTTGCAAAGAAACTGAGATTTAAAACGAGAGGGTAGGAACTCTGTGCAAAATGTGGACAGAAGCCTCTCAAACCACTAACAGAGTCATGGTTGATTTTAACGGGAAGTCATGAAGAAGATAACAACATGAAATCACTTTAATGATAATTATAACAATAAGGCCAAACACTTCCATTGGCCCAGGCACTCTCTTCTGCACACTGATGCTTTGCATGAACCCATGCACTCCTCTAACTCATGCTGCCTGGAGGATGCTATTCTCATTAACATTTCAGAGATGAGAAAATGTGTGCAGCAATTTGGAAATTTGCCTAACGACACAAAGCGGATGCAGTGCAGAGCCCAAGATTCATACTAATATGTTGCCCTTTCATACCAAGCTTCTTCGGCCATCTCTCTTTCACCAAGACAGTGCGCGTGGTCAAGTTCTAAGCCCTGAAACCCACATTATCACTTACGGAAATCTGGTGTGGGGGATGGGCATCTGTGGATAGAAACAATGCTCTACTACTTAGTCTTCATTTCTATATCAGAAGACGGTACTCTCTTAGTCTACCAAGAGAACCTACATTCTATTAAGAAATCACCATTCTGGTGAATTCCTCCAAAGAATACTGAGGCCAGTCTCATAGTATCTCCCCAGACCAATGCACAAAAATAGTTTAAGACAACAAAAGGAAAAGAAAGAAAATAATTTTTTTCAGGAAAAAAAATAGATTACAATGGAATTATTTTAAAGTGAGATTAAAGCAAATTTACATCTCTATTTTCCTTTCCACGTTATCTCTATAGGTAAAGAAAAGAACGTTTAGATGTACAAAGAAAACTTTAAGCAAGGAAATTCAGAGAATGGAGAAAGTGTCCCCTGAGAGACTCTTAGTCCATATAGGATGTAGCGTTTCAGCCTGGTAATGGGTGGGTGTCTGTAGACAATGGTTCTCAATTTCCAGTAAATGCAGAAATTACTGGAGAATACCAGTATATCTGCTATTCCTCAACATGCTAGCCCAGCGGCTTTGGAGACAGCCATGAGAATTTTCAGTGTCTCAGGCTTCCCATTGATTTTAAAGGGTTTCCTGCAGGAGATATGTTAAAATAATAACAATAAATAAAAATAATAATAATACCTGCAAGAGACTAAAGACTCACTACCCAGCAAGTGTTGCAACTTCACATTACATCACCACATAATCTTGCAAAGCGGGCTGTCCCATGTCCTACCTGTGTCAACGTCCTTGGGACTGTGCTCTTCATCAGGAAGCCTGGATGGTGGCCACATGGATGGTTCTCTCCTGGGAAACCGCCCTTCATTGTAATCCATGGAATGCGTGGGTTGACTAACTGCAGCCCAGGTGTAAAGCTGATCTTGCTATATTTCAAAAGGTAATTAAATGGAAATGTTATCAATTCAATCATAAAAAAATAAATGGCTAATGCAATATAAAATGTAAAAAAAAAACCACACAGATATGCAAACACATCTAAAACATTCAAATAGCATCTTACATTGTTCAATATAGAGCCATTAAAACACCAATTCTCTCAAACTGCCTCAATTTTATTATTATTATTATTACTATTATTATTATTATTATTATTAAACCTAAATCTCTCTCTTTGGAAGAAGAGATATTACATGGGCCTGTCATAAAACACTCCCGATGCAGAGTTGCACAACTTCCTGAAAACAGATCGTTAACCCATCTGAATATGATGTCTCTTTATCTTTGCTGGTTTGAGTTTGGCTTACTTTGGTTTTGGTTTCTCAGGCAGGGCCTCTCTCATTATCTACCAGGCTGGCATTGAACTCCTGGGTGCAAGTGATCATTCCTCTCAGTTTCCCCATCATTTGGAACTACCAGCATGCATCATCACACTGAGAAGATGTTCCATTAAAAATGGTTTAACTTCGGGTGGGAAAGTCAGAGGATCGTCTGTACTTGGACACCACAGGGACAGTAATAACTGCTTATCTTGGGTCTCAGATTGGACGCTGGAATTGAAAGGAAAAGTCAACGAGCCAGGCAAGAGTACGATTATACAGGAATCTTATGGCAAAGGAATGCTCTGCCAACTGTGGTCAAAATAAAGAGAAGGTTCCTGTGTGTACCTCACTCATTCCAGGGGACAAACCGGGTGGCTCCCTTGGAAGCCTATAAATACCTCAGAACTGATCCTCAGGACTTCAGAACCATGCCAATCCCTTTAGGACGCACATGATCTGTATGTGCATACACTAGATGTCTGTGTGCTTTTTCTTTGCTGGGATGCAATCACCTCCCCACCATGTTCTGATCGGCATTGACAAAAGCAAAGAAAAAGACAGCACAGTAGAAATGAATGTAGATACAGGGGAAATATATATATATCATAATCTCCAGAGTGAGATTGTGAAAAAAATGAGTTCACTCAGGTAGATGATGCATTTCTAAAATCTATGTAATAGGTTAAGAATCCATAAAGTAGTCCAGTGTCAAAAGATGCCTGTGCCAGGCATGGCACTGCACACATTTAATCCCAGCATTTGGGAGGCAAAGGCAAGAGGATCTCTACTATCAAATTCAAGGCCAGCCTAGTCTGTATAGTTAGTTCCAAACCAGCCAGAGTTACATGGTGGAAGGAGAAGGCAGACTCCAAGAAGTTGCCCTCTGACCACCACACTCATATAGTGACCAACACACACACATAATTAATAAGAATAATTTTTAAATACTTTTAAAAATGAAAACACAATAAAGCAAAACCTATGGATTAGAGTAAAAGCTGTAAATGAGAGCTGTTTATAGCAATGAATGCCTACATCTAAAATGCAGAAAGACCTCAAATAAACAACCTATCAATGCATCTCATTAAACTGTAACAACTAAAGCAAAGCAAACTCAATCTAGAATTAGCAAGAAAAGAGTACTAAAGGCCAAGAATATATATGAGTATTATATATATGAATGTATATAACATATAATATATATATATATGTCTGTATACAAACATGAACCTTGAGGGCAATGTTTTCAATAGATAGCATCAGGAAAGTTGGATAACCATGAGTAGGTGATATAAATTCAGACTGGTGAGCTGGCTCAGTGGGTAAAAGCCCCTACTGCCAAGCATAAAGATCTTAGTTGATCCCCAAATTGGAAAAGGGAAGAGTGACCAGTAACAAGTTGTCTCTGATTGCCACACATGTGCCATGGCACAACATGCATGCCCACGTATATACATAAACATACACACAAAAATAAATACAAAAATTAATACATACTTGTGCATGTGTGTGTGTGGATCAGGTAGATGAAAATGGTTCTTCAAAAACAAAGTTGACAAAAACAAAAGCCAAACTAAGAGAGAGAGAAAGACAGAGACAGAGACAGAGAGAACAAGCAAACTGAGAAATGGAACAGGAAACATAGTCGACAGTATGGACATTACAAAGAATCATTGGATGTTATGGACAACAATAGGCCAAGAAATTTTCTAGCCTAGAAGAAATGCAAATACCTGCCAAGACTGAACCATGAAGGGGTAGATAACCTTAACTAACCAATAATGGACACTGAAAATAAATAAGTTTTCCATCAGAGAAAGCCCAGGACCTCATGATTTCACTGCTGAAATGAACCAATCTCCATAATTCCTACCAAAAAAATAAAAGTCAAAAAAGAGACAATATTTTCTAGCTCAAGTTCGGGATCAGCAAAACCAGATTAGGAGGACATCATTGAAAAGAACGCGACATATTCCAGAAATAAGAAGAGTCTGCACATAGAAAAACAGCTTGTAGAGAAAAGTATACGGACCAAACAGAATGGACAAAATGGTGACCAGTCACCTGAGGTTGTAGGTGACAAATGCCACAGCAACATTAGAGATTTAGAAGACAGTAAGGGTTGCTCATTCAGGCACTGGATGTAAGATGAGCACTCTGGGTAAGAGAAATGCACCCACGTAGCTGAGACTGAGAGGTAAAGAGCTTCAGGTAGGTGGATCAGACTTGGGCAGAGAAGGAAGATGATGACGATGACAATGACAATAATGTTTGTGTGCATCTGTGTGTGTGCGCAGTGCATGCCCACATGTATATATGTGCATGTGGAGATCAGAGGTCAATGCCACATGCCTTCCTATATCACTCTCCATCTTCTTTGTTGAGGCAGACTCTCTGAGTCTGGAGCTCACTAATTGGGCTAGATAGCTCTGGGAAACCGCTGTAGCTCTAGGGTTACAAGCACACACTGCCACACGTAGCTTTTTGCATAGCTGCTTGTTATCCAAATTCAGGCCTTCATGTTCGTGCAGCAAGCGCCTTACTGACTGAGCCCTATGCAAAATAGAAATAAGTTCCGCACATCATGGTCCCTTGATATATGGAGGTCAATAAATAATGCAAACACAGTAGTAATTATATTCATTTACTAATTATTCTTATCTTACCTTCAAACAATCCTGATTTGAAGTCTGAGAGTTTTCTACTACGGTATTTTGAAAAGTGAAACTAAATCACCATGATACAGCATATAACTAAAGCAAAAGCTGGTTTCTTAATGACATTTCAAATAAGTCATTAACCTAATAACAGTTACTAAGAACACGAAGTCTTTCCAACAGATTTCTGACTCCACATACAATTTTAGTTCTCAGGAGGAAACCAAATGTAAACAACTCTTTTCTGCCATATGAACTGGGACAGAGTACTGTAGATTATAAACGTGTCTATTGCTTCAGAAATCTCATTTTCCAGGTTTCTACACATAGAATCAAAACTGAATGTATTTTTAATATTTCCTTTATTACTATTAGTGTGTGTGTATGTGTGTGTGTATGTGTGTGTGTTTGTGTGTGTGTTTGTGTGTGTGTGTGTGTGTGTGTGTGTGTGAGAGAGAGAGTCTGTGCATGTGTGTGCACACCTTTGTGCTCAGGTTCCTACAGCAGCTAGAAGGAGGTATTGGATCCCTGGAACTGAAGTTACAGGCATCTATGAGCCATCTGAAGTGGGTACCAGGAACCAAATTCAGGCCGTATGATAAAACAATAAGCACTCTTAAGGACTGAGCCATCTCTCCTACCCCAAGACTAAATGAATTTCAAAGGGCTGGATTGGTGGTTCATTAACAGAATGCTTTCCTAGCAGGCACAAGCCCTGGGCTCCACACCCAGCACTGCAAAAGGAAAAACAAATCTTATTGTGTGCATGCACCTTATTTTTCCCATGGTTTTTCCTGGGTGTTACTTAGGCAATTAATGTGTATATTACTCTAACATATCTCACCACCTCTAGGATTCCCACTAATCAGCAGAAGAATAAATTCCAAATTGCTGCTCAAAAAATTGTTCTATCTTTTCCGGAGACGAATCCTGAGAGACAACCCTACTTTACCCCCTTTGCATCCCCTGCCAACCTCTCCCTAGCCTTGCAGCTTTGTCCCAGTTAACTAAAACCCCTCCCAGGAAGCAAAGCTGCTGTCTGTTTCAGAGACGAACAGCAGCATTACTGTCTCCTACATCACTACAGAAAAATCTTCCTGACGCAGCATCACCTCCCTCCCTCATCCTCTGGAAATGCAACATGGGCAACACAGGACAAACTGCTTTGCAGGTGCTCACAGCTTTGAACAGGTCATCATTTTTTTTTAAAGTATCCTAAAATAAATGTTTCCAAGTTTAGAAGTGTTTGAAGACAGGTTTTGACATGCCTCAATATTTCATTCTACACATCTCTTATCAGCTACACCCACATTTTTTTTGGAATCTCAATTTTAGCCATTAGTTTAAAGTTAAGGTATCTAATTGGGGTTGATATGCTAGTAGCCAGGCAGTCAACTTTGAGATTTATTATGTGGTTGACCTTTTAAAAAGATTTTATTCACTTTTATCTATATGTTTATATGTGTGTGTGTGTGTGTGTGTGTGTGTGTGTGTGTGTGTGTGTGTGTATTTATGTCTGTGCATGTAAGTGTAGTGCCTGCAGAGTTCAGAGGAAGGAGTCAGACTCTTTAAGACCAGAGTTACAGCTGACTGTGACGTCTGTGCTGCTAACCAAACTCAGGTTGTCTGTTACAGTGAGCATCAAGCACTCTTAACCACTAAGCCATCTGTCTTTCTAGGTCCATCTTTGAGGATTTTTAAATCGACTAATTAATTACAAGCTATTAGTCAAAAATATTAAGAATATGAATTATGAAGAATTCTTACATATAAACAATTGCCCATCCACTCTTCCAAACTAGAAGTCATGACCTTTAATAGGTCAATACCTCATACTCTCAGCAAATCACCAAGAAGAACAATGCTTTGCATGTTAGATATGGCACTAAAATTCACTTCCCATTCATCCCAGGAGCTTTGGGCTCTCAGACTAAATGAAAAGATTTCTCCACAGTCATCCCCATCCTGGAGCATTCTTTATACCAGATGGGAAGTAGTTTTCATAAAAAGCAAAGCTTGTATCTGCTCCCAGAAGTCTTTGAGTTCTCCAAAGATTCCATGATGGAACTGTGATAGCTGGTGTGCATATGAAGACCCTCTCTATTGTGGCCAGCTACCCATCCATGTTCCCTCATCCTCTATAGTCACTCTGCTTCTGCCACTGGGAATGGTTCATCATTTCCTGAATGTACCAAGATCTTCCAGAGCCCTACACCCTTATATAAACAACCTCAGGGCTAGAGAGATGGCTCAGCTTTTAAGAGTGTTTGCTGCTCATCAAGAAGACATGGGTTTGGTTCCCAGAACCCATGCTGAGTGGCTCAAAACCACCTGTAACACCAGCTCCAGATATTCCAGTGCCCTTGTCTCTACAGGCACCATACATGGCATACACACAGAGAGACACTGACAAATACATGGAGACATAAACTTTTTCTAACCTCAAAAGTTTCCTTTTCTCCCCCAAACAACTTGCCTTTCTACCTTGCTGTGATGGTGGATTGTAACACAATCCCACCACAGTGGATAGTCAGCATCAACATGGACAGATGCCATGGAAACACACCTCTGAGAAAAGTCTGGAAAGGAGTGTCTAGATTAAGTTAATGAAGATGAGGAGACAACCCCAGGATGTGCACAGCATCATTCTGTGGGAGAGGGGAGGAAGCGGAATGAGAAAGGTAAAAGCAACCTCAGCACCAGTATCCACCACTCCCTGCCTCCCAGCTGACAACAGTGTGACCAGCTGCTTCACACTCCTGCCACCATGACTTTCCCGCCATGGGGAGCTGTTTCCCCAAACCCTGGTCCCAAACTAAGTCTGCCTTGGGTTGCCTTTGTCTGATACTTTATATCACAGGGACTGGGAAAAGCACCATCCTCTTACAGGCTCCCACGTGACCTGCATGCACAGGTGCAAATGCTCGTACTTCTTCCCCTTCCTAGTCATGTCACAGAGGACATCATAGCATCTGCTCTGTTATTCCACTGTGGGAACTGTGTCTCACCACCGCCCACTGGAATAGAAGCTCTCCCAAGACCTGGACTATGCATCATTCTTAAGTGGGTAGCCCTGAAGAAATGCATATGCACTGTAGCCTCTTTATCTTTTACTTGTTAGCTTTGTCATGATTCATAGAAAGTGCATGAATCTCAAGCCAAGAAGCTTTTTGGTTAAAATAATAGATCCTTAACAGATCCCATTGGCACCCAAAGTCCTGAGCCAGCCTGAGCAACATGAGGGGACCATAGCTCCTTCTGTAGACACTGTGTCATACTACCAGAGTTTTGATAGTAAGATCTGGCTCAGGCTCTAAATTCTTGCCAGTACTAAAGGAGTGTGGCGCACACAGAGAAACAGGAAAAATGGACTTATGAACTGTTTCAGCCTAAGCTGGAGAGAGAACTTCTCAATCTGTCTCCATCTTGCTCACACTGATGTCACAATTTGTAGAAAGGACGAAATAAAAGCCAGGAAATGTGCACATGGAGATGGAGCCTCCCTCCAGTTACCAGGCTGCAGAAACAATGAATACCAAAGAACTAGTCTTTTCCCAAGAGCCCCATGCTGAAAGAAGGGAAAACATGATATCCAGGTGCTATGGGGGTGGGGATGTCTCCCAGCAAGAGGTTTCACAGAATTCTGACTTGTTAGACCACCTTACAGGAGAGACAGGCTAAGCCAATGAGGGCCAATGATGGGGCGGGACCACACCTTGACTAGGGTGGTTATTTATGCCTATGTAATGCCTTCTATTTAAACCTAAGCCTCCTGTTAGCACCCCAAGGATAAAGATGGATTGGGGTGAAGGGTCACTACCCAGTTAGTTTCTCTTTTCCCAATGTGGTCATGTTAAACTCCTATTCAGGAAATGTGGCAACTGACTCAATCTACTTAACTAGTGGTATCACAGTCTGGACTTAAACCCAAAAAGCTCCAGTTAACAGAAACAGTCTTTCTTCTATCCTCAAGGTTCTTGCAAAAATAAGGGATATCTCAATGCCTGTAACAAACAATTTTCTTAAGCAAAAGAAAACACTATAGGCAACCACATCCACAATTTTTTAAGACTCCTGCCCTTCACACCCCAGAGCTGACATTTCTCAAAGGTGTGAGCTGAAGTATGTAGGAAAGAGAAGTAGTGCATACATTAAAGCTAACTGCTGGTTCTCTTGACAGAGGGGGAAAAAAAAACAAAACTAAAATTAAAACTTAACATTAAAGCTTGTCAGTGACTATTTATAGCACAGGAAGCAAGCTGAAACTAAGATTAAGATCTGTGAGAACTCTGCTACTTATAGACCAGACTCCAGGGAGGATGCTTAGATCAGGGATGACTCAAAGGTTGGGAGAAACCTGGTACTGTATGACTACAGTTGTCACCATAGGTTACAAACAAGACACCCCACCCCATGCAAGCATCTCATTTTTAGAGCTCAAATAGAATGTAACAGAATAAAATCAAAACACTGAACAAGTTTTTTCTAAATCAACAATTGAAAACAGGGTACCAAGTTGTAGCATCCATGTGTATCCTACCATGGGGTGGATAGTTAGAGCATAGTTTTCATTTGTTTCTTTGTTTCTTGTTTTATTTTTTAACCTTATACTACTTTCTAAAGAGACGGACAAAGACAGGCTCCTCTTAGAACTTGTCCCTTGGCCTTTGGACAGACTTCTAAAACTCTAACACATTGGTATGCGCAGCCTGTAACCATTATCCTAAGAGACTTTAAAAGAGTACTCAAGACAGGCATTGCAGAGTTTAACAGCCTGAGATCCAATCATTTCTCTGCTAGTCGTTATGAGCAGTCTCCTCCCCTCAAAAACAAAATCAGCAGCAATACCTCCAAGGGTGCTGTAAGGCCCTGATGACATACGTAAAACAGTGTCAGAGTCCCAGAAATGGTTATTACAGTCACTAAAAGAGTCATTTAAGGTGGGTTAGCTGGACTTTTTCCAGGGAGGTAACAGAATTAGCAAAGGAGTTTTAAAACAGCACCAATAATAGAGCTAGTGTGATGAATAATGTCTGCACTACAGCATTTGGGAAGTTGAGGCAGGGGACCAAGGGACTGAGTTTTAGGCTACCCTGAGTTGCCTAGCAAGTCTCAAGAAAACAACAAACAATCAGAAATCATATAATGGAACTTCACACTCTTGCCATACTTCGGTTTGAAATTTTTTTTTTTTTGGGGGGGGGGGGGGATTCGAGACAGGGTTTCTCTGTAGCTTTGGAGCCTGTCCTGGACTAGCTCTGTTGACCAGGCTGGCCTTGAACTCAGAGATCCACCTGCCTCTGCCTCCCGAGTGCTGGGATTACAGGTGTGCGCCACCACCGCCTGGCTTCGGTTTGAAATGGTAATGAAATGTCAGTGTAATCCTAGTTAAAAACCTGACCCAATAAGGCTGTAAACAAGGTGTGCCTCCCTTATGCATTCTGCTTGACCTTTACTTTGGAAAACTACCCTCCCGCATGCAGATAGTGTCTTAGGGACAGCTGAGGATATGGGGTGGGCCAAGGTGTATCAGAGACTAGCCCAGTACCCATGCGTACTATTGCTGACAATGCTGAATGGATGTGCCTCAGCGTTCCCCTTGTAGCCTCCTCTGTCCGTGAGCATCAGAGACCTTTGTTTTGTGTCATGATGTCACCTGCTGTACAGCCCTATAGTTCCTGAAAGGGGAAAAGTAGTGCACTCTGGGTCGATTCTGTAGCAAACTTCATTAAAAACGTGTCTTGTAGCCGGGCGGTGGTGGCGCACGCCTTTAATCCCAGCACTCGGGAGGCAGAGCCAGGCGGATCTCTGTGAGTTCGAGGCCAGCCTGGGCTACCAAGTGAGTTCCAGGAAAGGCGCAAAGCTACACAGAGAAACCCTGTCTCGAAAAACCAAAAAAAAAAAAAAACAAAAACAAAAAAACGTGTCTTGTTTGAAAGGAGAGCATGGTAGTTTAACATACCAAGAGACACTGGTGGAGTGACCCCTCAGGAAAGGGCAAAGACCACTTTTTCAACAGCATCATTTATACTCATTCAAATTGTTTTTCCTAGCATTGCTGTAACCTTAACAATATCCTTGTTTTTTGTTTTTTTCTGTACGTGGTAAACAGCAAATGTTATTCTCTTGGAAATTTGGAAATTTTCATTTCTCTCCAATTTTACAAAATGGTTTAAGTATTTTATTTAAAAAGGTAAAAACTATAATTTTCTAGTGAATTTCACGGTGAAGAAATTTTTAATTGTCTTCCATCAACTTTGTAAGTTAGAAATGAAGAGAATTCCCCTTGCAGAACTTGCAATGACCAGCAGAGGGCAGCGCCGAGGCGAAGATAACTAACTCCCTATACAGGAAAGAGGAAATCTCCAAAATGAAGCCCAGCTCTATTTTTGACTCTGGTTAGCACCTCAGTTGCCACATTGGAGGGCTTAAGAGATCAGCCAAGAAAACATCTTTCAATATAATACTCTCTTCAGTGCAAATCAGAGATATCGGAATGAGCACTGCAATAAAATAATGAAATAGAATAACATGAAATTCAATAATGTAACATTAATAGTCTCTGTCTCATTTTATGAATATTCATAGGTACAATTAAATCACTTCAAATCAAATCACTTAGTATGTATATGATTTTAAAGATATGTAAAATGTATAATTTTATATATATATGTGCATTATATAAAATTCTTAGTCTGGAATATATATCCTATAAACAAGGTTATTACAAAGACCTTTAACATTATTCTAGGTTTTTTTTAATGTTTGATAGGCAAATGATTGTTTTATTAGCATTTTTAATATCCCCAACTTTTATTATTTGCAATACTTTGTATTTCAAAAGTACTTTTCAAAGTGACATGCCAACACAGATATAAAGAAAGCAAAAATGAGAAAGAGTTCATGGTTAAGCCTAGGAGCACAGTATATGTTTGGTCTTTTCTTTTTTGCAACAGTAGCATTTTTATTCAGTTACATTCCCAGGTTTGAACACCTGCATTTTATAAACTTCAAGTTGTTTTTATTTGTTGTCTTTCAAATAAGAAAACTGAAGGAGTCACGGAGTGTAGCTGAGGAAAGAGAGTTTGCCTAGTGTGCACAAAGCCCTGAGTCTGAACCCCAGCAACGCATAAAGCGGGCCTGGTGGCCCACACCTGTCCTCCCAGGACTCAGGAGGAACATGTAGGAGGATCCCGACTTCAAGGTCATCCTTGGATACATAGCAAGCTACAGGCCAGCCTGGGCTACATGAGACCCTGTCTCAAATGAAAAACAACAGGGGGTGAAGAGAAAAGGAAAGTGAAAGAGTTAATTAGAAAGTTCTTAAAATGAATAAAAGGTGGTATTAATTCCACTGAGATTTGACCCCCCCCCCTAGAGTTCTCCCTCTCCTCCTCCCTCTCCCCCCTTCCTTCCCCTTTTTCTTCTTCCTCTCTTTCACTCCCACTCACTCTGCTGAGAAGTTTCTCAATTATACACAAGAAGTTAAACCAAAATTAATGAGCAATTCAGGGAAAATGTTCCATCATTAGAGTAAATCCTAGCCCAGCTTCTCATCGTCTGAACATGACCCTTGAGAATTCAAAGGGAGGACCTCCTTTGAGTTCAAAGGAAAAAGGCCAAGAGCAGCTTCCACGTCTAAAGAACAACTTGGTACCTACAAGAATACCCCGTTTCTGGGGCACAGTTTTCCCAAACCCAGTGATGAAATACCCATGCTCTCAGAACTGCTTCATGTGTTGTTGTTGTTGTTGTTGCTGTTTTCCTAAAGTGGAGCCTAACAATCAGCATCTGAGAAAGCTGAGAAGCACAGAGAGGAGGAGGAGGAGGGGCGGGGGAGAAGGAGGAGGAGGAGGAAAGTGCAGGCCCAGCAAAGGGGCAGCTAAGGGAGCCACTGAGGGCCACAGAGAAAGCTTTGCTCATCCTACAGCTAAAGCATCCACACCACAGGAAACCAGACCCAACGGTGCTGGTTTAAAACTTCATTGTTTGGAGCTACAGAAGCAAGTCAGTGGTACAGCACTCGACAAACCAGCACAGATTGCTTCATAATACCACGGGGAGAGAGAGAGAGAGACAGAGAGAGAGAGACAGAGACAGAGACAGAGACAGACAGAGAGAGAGACAGAGACAAAGATGGAGAGACAGGGAGAGACAGAGAGAGGGGGAAGAGAAGAGACAGAGACGGACAGAGAGAGAGACAGAGACAAAGATGGAGAGACAGGGAGAGACAGAGAGAGGGGGAAGAGAAGAGACAGAGACGGACAGAGAGGGGGGGGGGATATTCTTTTATAGAGAAGAAGGAATTGGAAAGGCCAAGAATAGTAACCTGGAAACTAATTAGAGACTGTTGTGTAGGCCCGGGCCCAAGACAAAGGTAACAGACAAAAGAGGACCAGCAGGAAGAGAACAGAAGAAGCCAACAGTGTGGTTGTAGAGGGTGAAATGTGGAGGGTGACTGCTTCTTAGGCTGAAATTAGATGTCTGCCACTTCCAAAACTGTGGGACTCTGGGCAAGTCATTCATTCATCCTTCCTGAGTTTCAGTTTTCACACCAAAGGGTGAAATGAGGTTAAAATTAAATTGCAATCAACTAATCAAAGTGCAGTAAAAATACTTGTCCTCTGTAAGAGCTAAGGTTCATGACATAAAGAAACAAGAAATGAAAAGGTGTGTCTTCCACAGTTTTTCACACATTTTTTGCCCCCTGTGATGAGCACGCCCACACTCATCTGCATTCATCATTCAAACCATCTGCTCACCTTCCACCCCACCCAGTAAGTACCACCCATCACTAGGACTTCACAGCCCAACTCCACTCTATGAAATAATACCTTCCAGGGCACACCCTCGAGGAGCTGTCAATGAAATTAGCACCGTAGAGAAATCAAATGGGTAGCCAGCAATTCAGAAGTACACACATAAATTTGCCAAAAAACATTTAAATTAAGAATGACTGTTTTAATTACCAAATAACAAATAAAACATTCTTCTCCCCATGATATGCTTTTTTTAGAAATTACATTGGCCTAGGGAAATAGGTCACTAATAGAGAGCTTGTCAGCATACGCAGAGCCCTCCGTTAGACCCCACCACTAGGCAAAATGGAAGCAAATCTGAAAGGCAATACATGAAGACCACTATATTTCAGCTTCACAATTCACCCTTAGGAGAGAGAATGACCCCTCAAGCCCCCACAGTGCCTGGGTCTCCGAAGCTCTCTTTGTCCCCCTTTGACAGTGCTAAGGATTGTACCCAAGGTCACAAATGTACTCAACAAGTGCTCTACCACTGAGCTATCTCCAGTCTAGAAGCACGTCTTTCAATAGCAAGATAAGGTGCACCTGTGGTAGTTATAAAGTTTGCAACTCTGGACTTCTGTTTCAACACGTAACATGGTTCCTGCTACTGTGAATCTGAAATCACTTCATACATATTACAATAACATATGTATTTAAAATATAATACTAAAAAGAAATGCTTTGTGCCACAATAGCCTGAGGCCATGTTTCTCTGCCTGGTAATCGTCAGTAAATATTATCAAAACACTACATAGATTTGATAAAACACTAAGTAGTTTTTGGATTCAGAACTGTGCAGTCCATTATAACCCCAACTCTGTGAAAATCTGGTTGTGAATTGGCAGCTTTTAAAATAAAGAATTCCCTCTGCTCACAACCTTGGATGAGTCAGCAGAATGCCAAGGACAACCAAAGACTTCATGAGAAGCATCAGAAAACAGTGGCCACAGTGGACCTCAGTATTCCTAGGCAAGGCTCCAAGTCAAGCTGTTTCTGCCTCTCTGACCTACACCCAAAGTTCTCTGTATCAGCAAAGTCCACTCCATCACCTGAACCCAATGTCTACCCACCCCTTCAGCTCTGAATCAAAACTGTCCTTTTGGACAGCATGAAAACTGATATCAGAATTACCTTAAAGCTCATGGCTTTATTTAGGGTTTGGCTTTGATCACCTGAATCCCCAGGTGCCTGGGGATTTCAACACAACTTGTGAGGATTTCTATCAGAAGCATTGTGATGTCATTGAATTATCATTTCATCATAGCCAAGTGCTCTGCATGAAGATTTCTCAGGGTACTAATCTAATTCCAACCGCCACTTTTCTTGGGTTGTCTCTCATCTTTGGAGTGCTAATATTTTCTTGAAAGTATCTATCCCCTTCCTTAACACTTGCGAATCTGAGTCACATGCCACATAATTAGTTTGTGAAAGAAGTACCCATTACCCAACATCCTTTGATGAATGCACAGGGGCTCTGAATCAAGGATAACAGAGTAATGCTAAAATTGGTTTCAAATGAAAGACTGGACTTCCCTCCTCTGATGGAAGGAATTGTGGGACAGACAATTCTGGCTTTCAGAAAGCCATCTCCACCACATGAAGTCACTCCACATTTCAAAATTTGAGTGTCCTTATTTGACAGCTTAAGAGAATTGGGCTAAAATATTCTAACCTTCAGTTCAATTTTGGTATTTTATGACCCCACCACACAATTGAAAATTAGCCATTTACTGTGTGGACAAATGTCTTTAAATAGTTAAAACCAAAAACTCCTTACAGTACCCTGAGCGGTCTGCTAGAATTTGGCAATACCACAGGTTAAAAACTTTTGTGCATAAATCAGGCTGCACCCTGTTTTAAGTTACTCTATCACATTGTGTCAAAGGGTTCACAGGCAAAGGACTCTGATTTTCTCCTGGACTTTGGCTCCACATGGTCTCTATTGATCCATAGACCCACTCAGATGACGATCCCTCAGGAGCAGACAGAACCCATGAACTTCAACTGGACTTAACCTTCTGCCAATCTTCTTTCAACTGGCTCAGCTTTCAACTGGCTCCAGCAGCTCTCAAGGTGAGTTCCTTAATATCTTATGCCAACAATGACTCTCAACGCATCTTACCGGCTCTGACTACCTCCACTGAGGCATCTCCAAATGCCTCATCATCATTAGCCTGTTTGTAGCAATTCTATAAAGACTTGTTACTTTGTGAAGCATAGTGTGTGATCTGAGAGTTAACGTTAATAATTAAGATTAGAATGAGAAAAAACCTATGATGGCCAAGAGCCACTCAATCAGGAAAATAGGAATTACATGGTAAATAGCAACTAAGGAAACACACATGGTTTGAGAATTTATTGTAATTCAGCAAATCCTGACTTTGTGGAAAGATGCAAACATAAATCCATCTATGTCTCTGACGGAGCACACTCCAGTCAGTATGCAACACAGAGAAGAAATGTCCCCAAAGCATTCAGCTGGGAAGCTGTTACATATCACCTGTTCTGCATACAGGATCCTATAAACATCAGAAAGATGCATAGTGCTGAGGGCGTGGTTGGAGATACTAAGCATGAGGAAGGCCCTGAGTTCAAGCCCCAGCACCAACAAGAAACACAAACTGCACCGAACAGAGAAGTCACAACTCTCAAGAAAACAGCCGACACCAGCAGCCATTTGGATAGCTACTCGGGCACATCCAGCAAAAGGAAAGGAGAAGAAAATCATGACAGAAGAGTGGGGCTGAATCACTCGTTTTAATAAACGTCCGTCACCCACAATCACGATGAATTAGGAACCCCCACACACTGTGCCAAACAGGTGATTCAAAGTACAAGTTCCAGACGCCAAAATATGAGCCAGAGGAAGAACCAGCTTTGTTTCAACACTGCAGGGATCTATGCGTGGCACATCAAAGCAAGAGATGGCCAGAACTGCGAAAATACCTTTGGGAGACTTGTGCTGAGAGTGGACGTCAGGTAGGAGCGGCCAGGACCATGACTTCCGTTCCTTCTGTAAAGGATACAGCCCCTTCATCGAGCGCATTATGAAGATTAGGTGAATACTTACAAGGCATTTACAGGAAAGCCTGGCGTGGTGGCCTTAATATGCTTTTAAAGATCGAAGACCGTGGTAAGCACCAAGGGCGAGCGGCGCAGTTCAGCACAGCTCAAGATGAGCATGCGTGAAGCCATGGACTCAAAACAAGAAAGCGCCAGACAAGAAATGGTGGACAGTGCCTTGGCCCGGTGCAGCCTGACAAATGAGTCAGCGTTAGCAAATAATAACACATACTCTGAGGAAGAAGGGAAAAACCCTCTCTGCTTCCTGATCCACCAGGTTGTGAGTGATCAGCCTGGCAATGCTGCTGCCGTGAGCCACGCCCCCACCCTACCGCCACCAGGCTGGACATGGACATGATGGCAGCAGAGCCAGGCAGAAGCCCTTCTTCCTGCAAGTCGATGCTTTTTTTTTTTTTTTTAAGTTTTTTTTTTTTCGAGACAGGGTTTCCCTGTGTAGCTTTGCGCCTTTCCTGGAACTCGCTTTGGAGACCAGGCTGGCCTCGAACTCACAGAGATCCGCTTGCCTCTGCCTCCCGAGTGCTGGGATTAAAGGCGTGCGCCACCAAGTCGCTTCTCATCAGATGTTTTTTTACAGCGATAAGTGGCTAATACGCCCAGCCCATGGAAGGTCATCTCAAGAGTAACTGAATGATTCCTCTTTGCCAGACACAAACAAGGCCAGGCCAGTCTCTGCCACGGTCTGGCTCTCCAAAAGCATCTTCCTAAATTCTTTTAGTTCTCATTGCAGAGTTTATAATGTTCAAAGGAAAGGTGTGCCATAGAAATCCTACCCTCTTATTAGCCTGCTCAGACACCTAAAAAAGAATGGAGTGAGGGAGCCCTCCCTCAGCCTCCAGCCACGAATATCAAAAGGATGGCTGCATCTGTGTTCTCTTTCTGCTTCCCCATCCCATTCAAGTTCATCTTCATCTTATAAAATTACACCTGCACTTATATCTCATCCTTTTTGGCTCTTCAGAACTAAATGAAATGCTAATCAATCTTTAGTGTTAATCTCCTCGGTCTTTAACCTTACATTTTCTATTGGGTCCCCTCTGCCCCTCACCTCCCTTATCCCCTTGGGCTCCTTCGATTCCTAAATACACCGTGAACCCTCCCCTCTAAAGGAAAAGCAAGGCTCGCAGCAGTTTCTCTGCTTGTAAACTGCCCTAAGTTTCTTTACAATAAATATTTTGTGACTGCCTCGTTAGAGAAAAGTCAAATTCATTGACGAAATTCACCTTCTTAATGTTACCTGAGTATACACCAGGAGCAAACCAACTAACTACACCTTGCAAGCCAAGTCTGTGCAGCTGGCCGCCTCCGCCCCCACCTGTAAATGGAAGCTGTCATAGGCAATACGCCACATGTATAGACTGTGTATTGTCTGTGTGATCCACACCCAAGCAGGACTGAGTGGCGTGACAAAGTCTGGAAGCCCGTTCCTAAGTTCTAAAATACTGTCTTTCTGACTCTACATAAAACCTTTGCCAACCCCTGTAGCACGAACCTAATTAGTCTTAACAATAAAAACCTGGAGTCAGATAGTAGGGTGGAAGCTGAAAGATCAGAGAAGCAGAGCAGTCAGCCACTAGAGAGTTCTTACCTCTATGAAATCTCAGACCGAAATGGGGAGATCCTGTCTCTACAAATCTTGAGACTGAATGGGCCCGAGATCCTGTCTCCACCACCTTATATTCCTGTCTCTACCTCCCCATGCTGGAATTAAAGGCGTGCACCACCACCGCCTGGGCTCTGTTTATCTCATTTACACTGGTTCAATCTCATGTAGCCCAGGGTGGCCTTGAACTCCTGATCTTCCTGCTTCCTCCCCCGAAAGTGCTAGGATTAAAGGTGTGTGCCACCACTGCCTGGCCTCTACTGTTAACTAGTGGCTAGCTCCACCCTCTGATCTCCAGGCAAGCTTCATTTGTCAGAACACAAACAAAATATCACACAACAATCCCCTCATCTAGACAACGAAAAAATACAGTAAATCTTCTTGGTTTCCAAAGTCCAGTAAAGATTAGGAAGGAGAGCCCATAAGGTCCTCACAAGGTGTTCTCAGAATAAAGCATCTTCCCTTGGTCACTGTGTCCCAATTCTGTCCTTTAGCGGAAGCCCAGTGGTGGCACATACTGCTAATGGAGAGAAAAGCATGAAAAAGACACTTCCTTTACACGGAATTGATGGATACTTGGGCATATCCAGCCAAAGGGAAGGAGAAGAAAATCGTGACGAAAGAGTTGGGCTGAATCACTCATTTTAATAAACATCCATCACCCACAACCACGATGAACTGGGAACCACCACACACTGGGTGCCAAATGGGTGATTCAAAGTACAAGTTCCGGAAGCCAAAATGTGTATCTGAAGCAGCATGGGCCTCTCAAATGAGCAAACACAAAGAAAGCTTGTCACTGCCTTAAGAAGTGTATCCCAAATGTGTCTTTCTAAGGATTTCTGCTTAAAAAAAAAAAATGTTTAGTTAGCATACAGAATAATGAGCTTCATTATGACACAGCCAGGCATCACTGAGCTACAAATCCATCCTTTATCACTTTTCCTCAGTAGACACTTCCTCCCCACTCCTGTTAACCTTCCTCCCCAGAGTCCCCTTCTGCTTCTGTGTCTAAAATATTTATGTAATATAATATAATGTAATATATACATATACATATATATATATATATATATCACATGAGAGACAATGTGATGTCTTTCTTTCCTATGTTACTTTCTTTGTCAGCTCTGCCCATTCCTTTCTACATCTTTCTCTCTGCATATACTTCCCTCCAGTTTTCATGAAAAAAAAAATGTGCTTTTAAAACTTCATTGTGTGCCAGGCGGTGGTGGCACATGCCTTTTAATCCCAGCACTCTGAATGCAGAGCCAGGTGGATCTCTGTGAGTTCGAGGCCAGCCTGGTCTATAGATCAAGATCCAGGACAGGCACCAAAACTACACAGAGAAACCCTGTCTCGAAAAACAAACACTTCACTGTGTAAACTGCATGAGCTGGGGAACATGTCTCCATCCATACCAGTGCTGAAGGCAGCATCTCCACTGAGCACAGAACATGGTCACTAAGAGGCATAAGTGTCATTGCCATGACTGTATTCACAATACTTTTTGTTGTCGCTATTCTGGGGTTGATCCCACTAAGTGTTCATATACATGAGCCTGTAGGGGACATTTTGACATTCAAACCACAACAATCAGGAACCTGAAATTGAAAGAGGATATTCTATAAGGCTGGTCTGCATCTGCCTCCTTCTGATATGATATGGGGACCGAGGCTATATAGAAGGAGTGAGTGTGAAGCCATGCTGTTTCGTATCATCACATGCTACTTCACATGGTCACCTAAGTCATCAGGCCACATGTTCTTTGGATGCATGAGACTTCACACCTATGTTCTACTGCTAAGTTACAGTCTCTATCTTGCAGTAATACTTCTAAATGGATAATAATGGAGGTTAAAATTTTTCATCTATTTTTCCCTCCTACAGAAGATTAATAAAACTGCATATATTCGAAATGTATTAAATCATGTGCCAGATCAAAATATTCTTTTCATTAGGGCAGGGTCTCCCACTGTAACCCAAGCTGAACTGAACTCACACTATAACTCAGGCTGGCCCAGAACACACAGCAATCCTTCTGTCTCAGCTTCCTGAGGTTTCAGGCATGAACCACCACACCTAGCTTAAAACATTCTTATACATAATAACCTCAGAAATAAAATGTACATATTAGTGGCTACAGGATGTAGTCATACAAGCATTTTACTGAGTGGTAGCAGAACTAATTATAGGGGCGAAAAGAAACACTATTTCCCAAACTCAGAGAAATCAGAAAAATGACAACATACAATAAAAAGTAGGTGTGGCAGCTCAAACCTATAATTCCAACATTCAGAGGAGGCTGCAGCAGGAAGATCTGTCATAAGCTCAAGGCCAACCTGGGTGTACTGGGTGGTTTTGTGTATCAACTTGACACAAGCTAGAGTCATCAGAGAGGAAAGAGTCTCAGCTGAGGAAATGCCTCCTTGAGATCCAGCTGTAAGACATTTTCTTTTTTTAAAAAAAGTTTTTTTTAAGATTTATTTATTTATCTTATATTTTCCAGATCTCATTACATATGGTTGTGAGCCACCATGTGGGTGCTGGGAATTGAACTCAGGACCTCTAGAAGAGTAACCAGTGCTCTTAACCTCTGAGCTATCTCTCCAGCCCCAACATTTTCTTGATTAGTGAGTCAAATGGGGGAGGGCCATGTCCATGGTGGGTGGTGCCACCCCTAGGCTGCTGGTCCTGGGTTCTATAAGAAGGAGGGCTGAAGCCGGGTGGTGGTGGCGCACGCCTTTAATCCCATCACTTGGGAGGCAGAGGCAGGTGGATCTCTGTGAGTTCGAGGCCAGCCTGGGCTACCAAGTGAGTCCCAGGAAAGGTGCAAAGCTACACAGAGAAACCCTGTCTCGGGAAAAATCAAAAAAAAAAAAAAAAAAAAAAAAAAAAGAAGGTGGGCTGAGCAAGCCATGGGAAGCAAGCCAGTAAGCAGCATCCCTCCATCATGGCCTCTGCATCTGGGATCCTGCCCTGGGATCATCATCTCCTGTCTCTGGGATCCTGCCCTGTTTGAGTTCCTGTCCTGACTTCCTTCAGTGAAGAACAACAATGTTGAAGTGTAAGCCAAATAAACCCTTTCCTCCCCAACTTGCTTTTTGGTCATGGCGTTTCATTGCAGCAATCGAAAGCACAGCTAAGACAGTGGGCTATCTGGCTAGTCTAGGCTAAAAGGCTGCTCTCTCCCCATCTGTCTGTCTCTGTCTCTCTTTCTGTCTCTGTCTCTCTCCGTGTTTGCATTTTTGTAATGAAACACATAATTAAGGTTTTTTGCTTTATTCTGATCTGATTACTGATACAAGCACGAAGGATATAATTTGATATCTTGCAATGTATCTTGTGATCTTAAAAAGCTACTAATACAGGGCAATTTTTTCCCCAGCCAAATTATATGCGCTTCAAAGAATGAAGCCAAGTTGAGATATCTTGATATATACTAACATATATCCCCTAAGAAATAAATGTATGTTATAACTTAAAGTGAAGTTGGGTGGAAAAGTGCTTCTTGAGGAAAACAGTAGGCAAATTTCTTCTTGAGGATTGTTACTGATTGCTCCTTCCCACTGGCAATCCTTCCCTTTTTCCCACATTAGAGTTATGCATCTAAGAATATCTAACGCCCCACGAAGTAGAGATCAGTGAAAGAAAGGAGCAAGGTTGTGTAGCAAATCGATCTTCAGCCATTTGGGACTCCTTTCCTGGTGTTAGCAGCACCAGATAAAATAACTGTCTTTATTCTTTGGTGAAGCATTATTTTTAAAAGGAAACTTTCATCCCTACATGCTACATCCTCTATCCCCAACATTCCCACACACATACACAGAGAGCTAAAGAACAGTCATATTCGAGTGTAATACTTCTGCAGAAGAGAACAGGGAAATGGAGTGACTATGGAATGGTCATGAACACAAAAACATCAGGTGAGGATGGTGCCTTCTCCTTTACAACTTGTAATTACTTCCTGTAGCTTGTCCTAGTCTTTCCACTTCCATAAGAAAGGGTAGCAATGGAAAACAGAGACCCAACACAAAGCTGATTCTGACATCATTCAAGGCTCAAGTTCACATTCCATTGTGCATTATATCTCTCCAAGGGTTTTCATGATTACTGGACAAAAGAAATGCTTGATCAATCAAGATGATTCACTGGATAGCTTCTCTAGTTCTTCATGTCCTCAGTAATCTTTACAACCCTGTTCTGCACAAAGCAAGGCATACTTTTGGAATGGCTCAGCAAGATTCTCTAAGAATTTAAAAGACAATAATGTAAAATAGCATGAGCCAATTACTGTGTTAAATGCTTTCTAATTTAAGCTCATTTAGTTTTTAAGACAATTCTCAACGAAGATATTATCACTGAAAAATTTTAATGTGATCCTAGATAAACATAATCTCTTCCTCCATGAAAGAAATGGGATCAAAATCTAAGTCTAGAGTCTGCTCTTAAGCACTCCAGAGAGGCCTGTAAAGGAAACATAGTCAACAGCTCAGGGGAATAGCTCTGCACAAATTTTGATTTGCATTTAGACACTTCTGGGTGAACAATTAACGATAATGTGTATAATATTCAAACATGGTGACTACAGGCGTGGCAGGGAATTCTGAATAGTGTCCTGAGAGAAAGGGCAGAACTGGGCCTCAAGATACAGCTTCGTAGTTAAGAGGGGTGCAGAGGATCAAAGTTCAGTTCCCAGAACCCACGCTGGGCAGCTCACAACCACCTATAACGCCAGCTCCAGGAGATCTGCCATCCTCTTCTGGGAGTCATAAGCACCTGCACTCAAGTACACATACCCACACAAAGACACATATACACACACAATTAAAAATAAAATAAAATCCTTTCAGATGAGTAAACCTTTACTTGTATGAGGAGACTGAAGATACGAAGCGGCCACTAAGTGACATAGTGAATCAGCAGGGTCTTAAGGAAGATTAGACTCTAATCCAAAGACAAAAAGATTAGTAGAGTGTCATCACACAGGAGCTGATGGGACAACTAAAACATGTAGAGAAACAGAAGATGGGTGCAGCAAAAGGAACAGGCAAGACATGGCTCCAGCTACTCCAGCAAGTAGACCAAGCTACCCTGTCAGGGGGAGGAGACAGAAGCCAAAGAAAGTTTAGGTGGCCCATTGAAAGGGCTGGCGGTCCTGCCCAAAGGCTGAGACCAAAATTCTAGAAAGCCTTCAATCCACTTTGAGTGTTTCTTGGATCTGTAGCCTCTCTTGTGTGAAAAGTTCATGTTGTCATTCTCCATGTCTCCTCACAGGGCTGTGGCCGGGCAACACTTTGAGAACTTGTGGCTTAGGTCTGAGCTACACTAGGAACCTCCCAACAAGGAGAGATCCCAATTCAGAGAAGTGGGGTCAGTCTGTCACAACTCCAGAGTGAGGGACAGATGAAGAGGAATCCCTACGAGAGGGATGCCAAGACGTTCAGGGAGTAGAAGGTGAGCACGCCAACAGTGAAAGGTAGGAGCTCATTAGTCATGCTGTTGGTAGCTAGGAGCCGAACTCATCACTGTGGGGCCTCACTGAACTCAGAATGAGGTAGTGTTGGATACTGAAGCCAACAGCCTTCCATGATCTTCAGGGCTAGTGGGCAGAACTCAGAAGCTCCAGCAGGATCACTGACTTCCACAGCAGAAACCTTAATGTTGAGTGGGATTTGAAATCATGGAAACTGGTCCTCCTATGAAGATCTCAGTGCTGTGTTGGTAATCTCTGGAGATGGAAGGGTGATAGAACATGGTTCACCCACAGGCTGCAAGCTAAGTATGGCCAGCGGAGGCTTCTCCTGTACACTTGTTTGCCATTTTCTGCCCCATGGCCATTGGTAGTGTACTGGCTATCAATGTAGTTGTACTTCTCCACTTTGCTTAGTCTTGTGCTGTCCATGGAGTGGTTTTCTTGCTCCTCACAATGTTGCTGAGGATTCTGCTCTCAACTGTAGGCTGCTCACTAAGAAGACCCTCCAGATAAAAGTGAAGAGTGATAGCCAAATCAACCAATACATAAATCACCCCTCAGAAACACAAGAAACGAGTTGAGGATGTGGCTCAGTAACCAAAGACTTCCTTCACACGTATATCATATATCCCTAAGGTCTATCCCCAATACAACAAAATAGAAATAAACAGAGAAAATCCATTCAATGAAATGATGTAAAACATCATTTTTTCTCCAGGATCTTATCAATGAACTATGACCTGTAGACATTTGTAAATGTGACCCAACCAAGTATGGGCATAGCTGAAGTCTTTCATGTACATAAAACTAACAAGTCAGGACCAAGATCACTTGTACACATCACTTACATAAGTAGGCCAGAGTGGGAACCTGGGTGGTATCTTTGTCTTTCCCACCCTTGTCTTTGTCCTTTATGAGTGCATGGTCCTTTTGTACCTAAGGCCACCCCTTCCTGACTTGCACACTCTGCTTTCTTTCCTTCATAATTTTATTTATTTATTCTGAAGACATGATCTTACTATATAAGTATATAGCCCACACTGGCCTTGAACTCATGAACCCTCTAGCTCAGCCTCTGAAATGCTGGAATTACAGAATGTCTTAGTTGCTTTTCTATAGCCATGAAGACACCATGTCCAAGGCAACTTATAAAAGAAAGCATTTCCTTAAGGGCTTGCTTATAGTTTCAGAGGGTGAGTCCATGATTATCATGGCAGGGAGTGTGGCAGCAGGCCAGCAAGCATGATTCCAGAGCAGCAGCTACGAGCTTACATGTTGAGAAAACAACTATGAGACAGAGAGAGAGAGAATTAACAGCATGGACGTTTAAACCTTCAAAGCCCACCCCCAGTGACCCATACCTCCTGATCTTTCCCAAGCAGCTCCATCATCTGGAGACCAAGTATTCAGTATATGAACCTATGGGGACCACTCTCATTCAAAACACCACACAGACCATTGACCTATACCAGTAGACACCACACACACACACACACACACACACACACACACACACACACACACGCACGCACGCACACGCGCACGCGTTTCCTCTTTGGTGGTTGTTTCCATAAAGCTCTCCTTTTTACTTGAATTATTTTCTAGTGAATTTTATTGACACCTGGCACATAGGATAAATTTCCTTAGCATTTGTAAATGAGTAAACACGGACATTCAAAGCTACATGTGTCTTATAAAGTTCACAAAACCTTTATCAAGTAATGTGAGGGAAAATGTGATGTCCTTACATATTTTCTACAGCCCGAGGAATCAAAAGGGTAAGTCCTAAAAAGATACAGGATGACAAGCAACTAACATGAGAAATCTTTAGCTGAAGTAGGTCAATTCCTAAACTGTATCAGTAAGAGTCCCCATATCAAAAATTATAGAATTTTTTAAAATGACATGTCTAAACAGAGATGGGTAGGATGTTGTTATAAGATCATGGGACAGGAAGAGAGCCAGGTACAAGCCCAATCCTACTGGGTTCCATCTTGTAAAGAACTGTCCCTGGGAGAACTGTTTGTTGGAAATGCTCACAACAACCCTCTTCTGGAAATCAGCAGAGAGACTAATTATCAGAAACGTCTCTCCCCAGAGATGAGCATGTTCTTTCCCATCCCCCACTGATACCTCAGTCTTCATAATGTCCAGGATGATTGCCTCCTTTGCAGTTTGAGGGAAAAAAAAAAAATCCTTGACTCTGTGTTCGTTCAGCCCTGGTGCTGTTTCTGATCTGCTATTTTAGAATATGGAACAACATTTCCCAGGAGAGTACCTTTAATTTCCTCTTTGTTTTGTGTTCATTTGGTGCCGGGACTAGAGAGGTAGTACACAGCCAAGGAATACTGCCAAGAGGAAAACATCCCTTCAAGCTGAGGAATAAAATCCCTATTTTGTGTGCCTGGTTTTGACTTTCATGTGACACTTAGCTGCCTTCCAAGACAGCTTGGCTCAAGAAGCATTTCTAGTCTCTCCAACACCAGGGTGGCTGGAGGAAGGTGACGCGTGAGAAGCGACCAGCTTAGCTTCAGCAGAGAAAGAAAAGGGCAGAGGATGTGGCTCATTGGCCGAACCCTTTGCTAGCATGCTTGGGGACCTGAGTTTATCCCCCAGCATCACAATATAAATAGATAATAAAAACCTTTCAATGGAGGAATAGCGTTATCCTGTTCTTTTCAGTTTATTCCAATTTCACACTTACTGGGTGGAAAGACTTTTAAGTTCTGAGCTTTAATTAGGAAAATAAAGTTAATTTAATAATAGTTTTCATTAAAAAAAAAAAAAAAAGCAAGTGCTAGACTGTTATATGTGAACTTCTCCTGGGACAATATGAACAAAATCCACACTCATATGTCTATTAATCCCCTCTAGGGCAATAATGACATACCAAAATAGAAATTCCATGGACGTCCAACATGGCAAACCAGCGGCCTTATGGTGCGTACTTACAGATCGAGGGGGAGGGGTGTTACAGCAGAATGGATAACTCCCCACACAGCTACATCACTGAAAAGTCTTACTCCAGTGTGAATGACAATCTCCCTGTAACTGCAGAAATGGAGTCCCCTTTCCACCATTCTTTAAGTTAACTTAGCATACATCATATATTCTAGCACCACCACCCCCAGACCACAAGACCATGTGAAGCCTGGGCGGAGTTACACACAGCTGAGAAGAGTGGCTGGAATCTCAGGTACATGACCCCACCCCTACCCACTTCTTCCACGAGGGAGCATTAAGAGGCTAGATCTTGAGGGTGCAAGCAGTCACGGCTGTTCCGACGGAGACGGCAATGGCTGTTATAAAAAGATGATAGCATGCAATATGACCATAGCTAGTGTTTCCCTCTACTTTATTGTGTTTACCATTTCTCCAAATTACCATAATGGTATCTACCAGAATGTAGCTCTACAACACACCACACTCCAGTCCTCAGGTTCTGTCTCCAGAATCACTCAGTGCCCACAGAGAAGAGAGGAAACTTTGTAAATTATCTAATTCTTTCCACAGGAGAAAAAGATCTATCTAGCAGTGATTAGCTGCCGTGTCATTTAAAAAAAATAAAATAAATAAATCTTAAAGAAGGTCCACACATCACGGCATCATCTAGAAATTTTTGTCACAAACCAGAAATGAAATCTCAGATTATTTTATGAGATTTCTTCTGCTCATACTAAAAGGGGCCTGGGGAAAGACCACAGGTTAGGATTGGTAAACAGGAAAAAGAGGAAAGGAACAAGCATGGACACTTCGTTATTTACAATCACCTTTTCATACTCGGTGGTTCTGAGGACAAAGCCTCACTGAGTAGCTCAGGCTGACCTCAAACTCTTGATCCTCCTGCATCAGCCTCCCAGGTGCTGGGATTACGACCATGAGCCACCATACCTGGTTCTATAAGCAGCTCTTGCCCTCAGCCTCTGTTCGCGTTCGCTGTCTTTTGAGGCATATTTGGCAATACTGAAAGGAATGTAGTTACCCATGTGATCAGAATCCAGTGTCTGCAAACACTTAGATCCAACCAGATGCCCCAGCTTTCTCAGCTTTAAGCGCATGCTTTCAGAACCACACCACACATGGACCACATACCTGATTAAGTTAATACTCTGGCTTGAAAATGCTAGTCCGGAAGTGCTGGTATTCATAATGGGTTATGAACATGCCTTTTGCATTCCACACTATTAAGTTCTGCTGAGTGGGGGCCTGGGTAAGGGCAGAGGCTGCCGCTTCTTCTTGTCAATGTTTAGTGCACAAATGAGTCGGGAAAACACTCGCGTAGCATTCTAGTGCCCATGGAAACCTGTGATCCACTGGGACTCGTATTTTACCCTTTGGTGCAGCTTCTGATGGAATGTCTGTGACCAGCACAGAAATACTGATGTGTGAGGTGTAGCTGAGTGAGAAACACTTGCCCATGCATGTTCAATCTCCACCAAAAAGAAAATTTCTCAGTGATCTTAAAATCAGCCCTGATTAGATCAGGCTAGAAAACTATTAAGAGACTATTTGGATTTTTGTTATTGTTGTTTCTAAAAAGGAGGTTTGTAAACTCTATCTAATGTCGTAGTCTAAAGAAAAGTATAGAAAATAGACAAGCGGGGCCCTTGAGTGGCCCAGGGGAGGAAGCCTTGCATCACATGTTGTTTATAAATTATAGGGCAACTGGGGCAGACACACATCACAGCTGCTACGCCAACCGCAGTCCACCCCACAGACCGAAGTGGATTCTCCTACTTACGTCGAATGGTGCCGAACTTGACCCAGCATTCTGATGACATGGCTCCCTGAAGCAGTCACTGAAAGGAAGCAGAAGGCCCATGGCAATGATCCGCGAGCAAAATTTCTCTGCTTCTTCTGGAGGCCCGTTCTCCTGCTGGCTGAAGAGTTTTTCCAACAGAGTGCGCCCTGCGCAGGAGACACAGTCATTAGAGGGGGGGCTGGCAGGTCACCTGGCTCAGAACTCTCCAGAGAGAGGATGGCAAACATCACCCGTGAGCAACAGTCTCCAAGGCTGCTTGTGTGACAAGAAAGGATCCCAATGAACAAAACTGCAGGATGAGGCCAGACCCCACACAGGAAAGGGCAGCAGGGGTGTGCTCTCCCAGGTTCCCCAATGCCTCCTGCCTCAAAAGAGGATCCCCTCTCTGTTACTGAGACTATACATTCTCCACCTGAAAAGAACCTCCAGCCCTTTGGGATTTAATTAAGCAATTCCCCTTTCTTTTTGTTTACCCTCCAGAGGATTCTTTGAAGAAATAGTAAGTCAAACTGCCACCATTTGGACCTAGAGATGTTAAGAGACTGACATTCACTGTCTCTCACCCAGTACTATAGGGAGACACAGAGAGTGAGGCGTAAGCAACGGTATCAGCCCAGGAAAAAAGGCAAGAAAGTTGGCCAGAAAATAAAAGTCATCCTGAAGAGGAAAACGACAGAAATGTTTTCAGTTGTTCCATAGAAACAGCTACGTGTGGGGTCTGGCAAGATGGCTCAGCGGTTAAGAGGACTTGCTGCTTATACAGAGGACCCTGGTTCTGTTCCCAGAATCCACATGGTGGCTCACAATCATCCATGGCTCCAGTTCCAGGGAATCCTTTTCTGGCCTCCACAGGCACTGCATACACGTGATACACAAACACACATGTAGGCAGAACACCCATACACATCAATAAAGCAATAAAATTAAATTTAAAGGCCAGGCGGTGGTGGCACACACCTTTAATCCCAGCACTCAGAAGGCAGAGACAGGTGGATCTCTGTGAGTTCAAGGCCAGCTTGGTCTATATAGCAAATTCCAGGATAGCCAAGACTGTTAGAAACCCTGCCTCAAAAAAAAACAAAAACAACAACAAAAAATTAAATTAAAAGTCTAAATAATTTTTTTTTTTATTTTTCAGAGCTGAGGACCGAACCCAGGGCCTTGAACTTGCTAGGCAAATTGCTCTACCACTGAGCTAAATCTCCAACCCCAAAACTCGAAAGAATTTTTAAAGCAAGAAACAGTTCTACAGAAAGTTTCAATTTAAATATTTTGTTATTTCTCCAGAGAAGAGAAGTACCATGAAGGAGAGCCAGTACAGCAGAAAGGAAGGTTCTAGAGGGATCAGGACAGGCAAATGGCAAGACATACAGAATAAAGTCTGTGGGCCACTCAGAAATAAACCAGACACTTGTATTACAGCCCCTCCCTTCAAGGCTCAGGGAACATAAAGAAGAGCAGCAGAAAGACTCAAAGCGTCTGAGGACTACAGGACTAGAGTGAATCAGTATCATCCAGCCATGACAGTGAGGAACGGCTGTACTTAAGAACTCATAGCAGCTATGGTTACCTGTCAACATCAAGCCAGTCGATGCTCCAGCACAGTCAGGGGAGAGGCACACAAGCCCCGACCCATAGCCTAGGAGCTGCTGTCCACTGGTGCCTCCTAAGGGGGACAGGCTCAGTGTTCTTTAGGGATATAGTCTCTGGTAGATTTACCATGCTCCACACTTACATGAGGTAATCAAAATATATGTGTGCATGCATGGAATTCTCAAAGAACACTAAAACACTGTAATTATTAAAAGATTGACAGCTGAGGCAGAGAAAGACTGGAAACCCCAATGACCATAGGTTACCTAGAACCAAACAGCAGAAACAAAAAAAAGTTCTACCATTTCTAAATGCTAAAGAAGGTGAGTTCTGGATAAATGATCTATAAAGGATGGATACTTTCTTGGTTCAGGGTCTTGGAAGCCATAATCTCTCTAGCTTTCTTGCTCACTCTTGTTTTCCTCAGGGCCTTCCCCTTCAATTCCTTAATAAACCACATCTATTTCTATTGCTTTCCAGGTTTCCCTGGCCCTGCTCTTTCTTCCAGAACACAAATTCCTGAAAATCTCCATGTGTGCCCTCTGAACACTGACCAATGCCTATAACACAGTAAGATACTAGCAACAGACCCTAGAAGACTAGGTCCTCCTGGTCCATGCCTCAACCTTCCCTCTGCCTTACAATCATTTTGGAAAAAACAAAGTGATGGACACCCTAGGCACCACTATTCCACTGGTCCCTATTTGATTCTAAAGATAGACAGGCATGAGAGTCAAGGGTCCAGTCCTTACTCTTTTTTAGCTAAACCTAGAGTACTGTTCTGGTGAGCTGGCTGAATTTCTGTCTCAATCTAATCTTATGTATTATTCAGAACAGGTTGCAGGTCAACCAGAAATTCCTCTTCAGGTGGACTAGAAACTTGTTGGCCTGAAGACAGTAGCTTAAGTGCCAGAGCACCTCACACTTCATCAGACTCCCCCCATGTGTGTGCTAAATGACGTACTCTCTAGTGCCAAGACAGTTGACAACTGCCGTGCCATCGACTGGAAATATTATAGAAGGAGAGAAAAGAATTGTCACTCAAATTCCTGGGAAACCTCTAACAAGACCCATAGAAGACACAAATACCTCTCTCTCTATTCACCTATGCCTCCCCCTCACTTCTTTCATGACTTAAATAAAATCTTTTCCATCCAAGGGTTGAAAATCTAATTTGCAACTTTAACTCTCATTTCTAATTGTGGCCAAAAGTACAAGTCTCCCTAGCTGTGCAATGGGTACTTAATCTTGTTATAGGTGCCACAATTCTGGGGAATAGGAAGGATCCAGTGTCAGGTCAAAATCTAATAAAAACTACTCGTACACCAACCCCTAGGAAGTCAGAAACTCATGTAGCATTTGTCTACATCTGCAAACTACAGCAGAAGAAAGAGAAAAATCTTCCAGATCCCTTCCAAGCCACGACAGTCCTCAGTTCTTGAACCCTATTGTCTGTCCCTCTCAAGGATTCATGTTTCCACTTTAAATCAAAATCAAGCATCCTGAAAAACCTTCTGTGAGTCCCTTCCTCACCACTGTAGATCCCTCTATAAACTCTTTCATGTAACTGACCATTTCACTTAAATGATTGTGAAATCTCTTCTTTTTCATGCCTATTCCTTCACTGATGTCGTACATGAGAGCAGCACATAGCCTGTAAACCTGCTAACTTGAAGAGGGGGAAGATACATACTTGGAGAAGGTCTAGAAGATTATTATGTTATTCATTAATGTATATTTATTCCTATTCTAGTCAGAATATAAAAAGGAACACACACACATACACACACACCCCTTCTTTTGCCCATCTGCCCTATTGTAATCCTTTAAGATACCACCTCTCTATTGCTTGGCATTCTAAATTTGAAAGAGAGGTCTCAAATTAATAATACAGATGTTAACTGCTACATGGTCTTTCTTTAGACCCCATATCACCTGGTGACCTCTGCAATACTCATAACCATTCCTTTCTAAAGTTCTGTGATTAAACAGCATATATTACGTCATCGACTAGCACAGAACATACACATTGATTTGAAGGAGATTAATATTTCTGAAAAGGAAGTGCGAAGTGAGAGCTGAGCAGAGGTAGAGGCCCTTTGTAGCCTTCTGACAAAGACACACAGGGGCCCACCTAGAAAGACGCTCCCCCCAAACCTTCCAGCTCCTGAACACCACCCCCTCCCAAGACACATAGGGTCCCACTGAGAAAGATCTCCCAATCCCTCCAGCTCCTGGATACCACTCCTTCCCAAGATGTACAGGGGCCCACCAAGAAATACTCTGAATCCCTTTGGCTCCAGAACATTGCCTCTCTCCCAAGATGCACAGGGGCCCACTGAGAAAGACTCCCCCCTGCCCCCAGTCCATCTGGCTACTGGATACTGCCCCCTCCCCTATGAATTTCAGCACATGGAAAAATCCCTTTCTCCTTTTCAAACCTGCTTTTTGAATGAAGTCACCACTGTTGCCTCTCAACACTTTGCCTCTCAACTTCACTGGCTCATTGTGAGTCAACAGCCAGACCTTAGTTCCATAAATGATGTCAATCCCATTAGAGTAGCTAGTTAGATATTAAGAGGTTTGAGATCACCTAAGATAGACTTTTCTCTGCCAATTGCCAGCTTATAAAACCAAAAAATAAAAATCCAGGATCCTGATTACTGGTCAGAGTGGAGTCTCATTTATATCTCTGGCTTTGGGTGCAACATATTATAAACGGTATATCATCAGTTGATAACTACCTTATAACATCACTTTCTAACCCGGGGCTTTCTGGTACTGTCCTCTCCTTAGGAATCAATCCAAATTGTCCTATCAATCACCTGGACAGGAAAACACCCCTTAGTAAAAGCAGCCTGTGTTAGGGGCTTTAGAACTAGCACACACCAAAATGAGGCATGGTGGCACATGTCTATAATCCCAACAGTTGAGAGGTAGAGGAATCAGACATTCAGGACTATCCTTGACTCAAAGCAAGGTCAAGGCTGACCTTATCTACACAAGACCCTGCCTTAAGAGAAAGAAGAGAGATGGGGGAAAGAAGGAGGCAATAATATGTAGATGACCTTAAATAAAATGCAGATTAGCACAGTGGTCTCTTTGGCCATCTGCTGAGAGTGCTCTACCTCCTTCTGTTATAAAGTCTTCTACTGTGCCTCATGTGTATCATCTGACTTCTCTCAATAACCATCAGAAAACCAGGGAGCCAAGAGGAATCCTGAGAGAGAGCTGCACCTGACATGACTGCACCATCAGACTCTTTCTATGAAGGACCAAACAGTCAATATCTGTAGCTTTGGGGGCCACATAGGCCATATATTCCTACCTGGTGGGATGCTTTTAAAACACCTTTGAAAATACAGCATCCACTGTTAGCTCAGAGTTTTACAAAACCAGGCTCCAATCTATACATTGGATATGAGAATTAAATTTTTATTGGTTGCTGTGTGTTCTGTAAGTCAACCCAAGGCCTTCCATAAGCTAGAGAAGTCCCCTTACCACTGAACTACATAAAGCCTCATCCTGAATTTCAAACATAAACATACAATTCTATCAAAAACATGACATGAAAGTCTTATGTCTCTTCCCATTTCTGTCTATAAAATATAACTCATCTCAAAATGTTCCTTTAAAATGCAATACAACAAAGCGAGCAGAAAAAAAAAAAGCACCTATTTTCTCCATTCCCCTAGGTCATTAGGACATTCTTTGATCTCCCAATATATTTTTAAGTGAAATGAAAGGTTTTTCCACTACAGAAATGAAGTTTATCTGCACCTAACTAGAATTAATACCCAGGAAACTGCATCTCAAATCTCAAGTGGTTAATTATCAAGGCCTAGCCATTGTGCGCATAATGGTTACACAGACAAACTGGTTGAAAGCAGTTCTTGCACGACTATGGTACTTCTGTACAACTCAGACGCCATGTAACAACAATGACAACAGAAAGCCAGGGCAGAGGACTTGGTGTGTGAGTGCACACAGCAGAGTAAATGAGTATGTGCCCAAAGGTCACAAATTATCAAAGAGGGGCCAAGAGAAGGCACTAAAACCCTTTGAACTCCAGTTCTGTGATGGGAAAGTAGCCCTAAATTCTTTATCCAGAGTTTCCAAGCTATGATACATATTCACAGCTCTTATCTCACAGGGACCAAGAGATAGCTTACTCTGCAACCTGTTATGAATGACTGTTCCAGGAACACAGATTCTGGCTGCCTCAAATACCATGCTCCATCATGGTAATAGTTTCATGAAGTTTTTGCAGTAACAAATCAAAGAAAGTCATAAATCAAGGCACTTAAAAACATATTGGTATTACTAGAGGTTGTGGCACACACCTTTAATCCTAGTATTCGTTAGAAAGAAGCAGGTGAATCACCGTGAGTTCCAGCCCAGCCTGATCTACATAGCAAGTTCTGGGCCACACCATACAGTCAGACCCTATCTCCAGAAAAGGAAAAACAAAACAAAGCAAACTAACAACAACAATAAAGATCTACATTAGTGAGACAATCAGGTAGGCAGGTGACAGCCAAGCAGGGAAATCTGTTCTAGGCCTCAGATGACCTCCTTAGCCCTTGGGCCAGTGATTATCACAGGGATATTAGATTAAGCACTGAAGCAGCAATAAATGCTTATTAAGGGCAGTACAGTCAGTCAGCCTCGTCTAATCTTTAACATGGTGTACCTTTTTGCTGGGAACCTCAGTTTGAGCGCTATTTAAACCCAGTCTGCAATAACTCAGTGGTGTGGATGAGGGAGCTGCCCATCCTGGAGCAGCAGCCCAGGTCCCCATCACTAGATGCCAGCAGCACGAGCACCCCATTCCCAGTTATAACAGTCAGAGAAATGTCTCTAACCACATATCATCAGGCCGTAGGTGGAGAGCCATGCCCAGAGAGTTTCTCCGCCTGTGCTAACAGTGGTAGTTTGGCTGTCCCTAGAGGACTTCCCTGTCCTGAAGTCCTCTCAAAAGAAGACATCATATTTCAATTCTGCCACATTTAAGGGACACGAAAGTGGGTGGGAAATGTTATCCTTTGTTCCCACAAACATTTTCAAATAATTAAAAAGCATAAGTTATTTTGAAAGCTCATACCACTGGGCCACTTCCTGCTCTGACTGCTGTGGCTGCCCGTTAACCTCTTGACCTTCCCTCTTCAGTCCCACCATTCAACAAATGCTGTATCCTTCAATGCTCACGTTCCAGAAAGTCCATCCTGGGGATGCAGTTCACTGGGAGACAGCTAACCTAGTATGCAGAAGAATTTGGGCTCGATCAAACAACCAATAAATAGTAAATATCCCTTGAACCTACAACACTCTTTATTCCCAGTTACTGTTGCATTTTTTGGAGGTGGAGAACTTCCTTCACATAAAAAAAGACTACTAGCTGGAATTGTAGATAGTCATTGCCTTTGTCCCTTTACTCCTGGCTCAGCATGTTCTAATGACTTCCATCTATGCTTAAAAAAATAAATAAACAAACAAACCTAGAAACTGGTGAGCAATGTAGTACCTATATGAGTCAGACTTTCTGTTTCTATGTCAAACACCTCTGGAAAACAACTTAAATGAAAGAATATAGTTTTAGTTCCCTGTTACAGTTCATAGTCCATGGGTGATTCCAGAATTAGGATGTATCAGAAGATCATAGAAGAGGTACCATACAGTGAGGCGACTCACCTGATAGTGGGCAGAAAGCAGAGAGGAAAGGTCCAGGGACAAGATACCCTCAAGAAACCATCTCCAGACAGACCCCACCAAGGCTTCCATCATCATTAAAACAGCATGATCAGCTGACTTCAGCACATGAACATGTAGCCTACATTTCACATTCAAACTACAACACAGCCAATGACGTTGTTTCTTCCACTTGCCCCTTAAGACACTTGCCTCTCATCTTCATGAGAGCCCCTTCTATTTTCTCTACTTTGCTGGCCACTTTCCCTCAAATTCCCTTTTCTGGATTCCCTACCAACATACTTATATGTCCTGACAAGTGCTCAGGACTTGAATCTTTCATGGTCTCTCTAATAAGCCCATGAACGTACATGGACTCCATTTTATGAAATTGTGCAGCTTTGGTGATGGCCACACTAACCACATGTGTATAAGTGACCATATAACGAGACAGAAGGTGAAGATAGCTACCAAGGGTATATTGTAGGAGGGGAGATTTGGGAAAAAAAGAGAACTCAAAACTACCACGTCACCAATGCCTTACTGAGTTCCTTCCTCTACTATTTCTGAAACCTAAGTGTCATCCACACTATGGACAGGGAACATGTTAGGGGTCAATTCAGCAACCTCAAGAGTCTAATCTAAGGAGTAGTAAGATAAGATGAGAAAATGTATGGGAAACATTTAGCATAACCCCAACACAATAGTGAACGGATTAGAGACACCTTAGAAACAGGGAAATCTAAAGTGTTCAACAACAAAGCATACTGGGTTTGGGTTTTGTTTTTTAATGGGTTTCATTTTATTCTATTCATGTGTGTGTGTGTGTGTGTGTGTGTGTGTGTGTGTGTGTGTGTGTGTATACATTGCTACAGTGTGTGTGGACAGTGAGTTCTTACCTCCCACCACCTGGGGGCTAGAGATCAAACAGTCTGGCTTAGTGGCAGACACCTTTACCTACTGGGCCATCTCACTGGACCAATTTCATTTTCCTGAGATAGTTTCTCACTGTGAAGCCTTCACTAGCCTGGAAATCAGTATGTAGATTAAATTCTGCTATCAAACTTGTGGCTATCATCTTGCTTCAACCTCTTTTAAGTACTGGAGTTACAGGCAGATTCCACCATGCCTGGCAATTTTTAGTCTTTTAAAGATGCCCTTATTCACATGAGAGGCAGCTATATAATCATTAAGTATCATTCTATTGAAGAAATAAAATAATTGAATTCAGTACATTTAAATCACACTGAATATATTAAAATGATTGAAAAAATAAAACTCTCAATGCTAGGATCCCAATCCACAGATATCAGAGAATTAATTAAAAAAATAATGAAGCATTTATCCATTCTTTCTCTGTAATAAATTGTACTCTGGGGTGTTAAAATGTACCTAATGAATATAAAAACAATTCAGAAGAGAAAAAAACATCAACCTAGAGATTTAAAAGAAGTGACAGAATTAGGAAAACATCATTCTCTTTGTCCTTGATAGTGCTCACTTTGTGGATATCAAAGACACAGAAAACCCACTGGAGAAAAAAAAAAAAGTCAATTGAGAAATTTGAAAATATAGGAAAAGCTTCCACTTCCACACCCAGAAACTTCATAGCTGAAATACAAATGAGAAAGATAAACATGGCAACCTACTAACATTGGATATTTTGAATCACTAATTCAACCAGTCATGAATATATCCTGACCCCAACCCCAGAGAAACAGAAAATAACTGATCATGCATCAAATCATATGTTAGAATATACCTTACTGTCCATTTTAGGTAACAAGCTCTGAAAAGGGATTAGTTACTCTACATAGTCAAGTTTATTTACATCCAAACAATTCCATTATACCCTGTAGCTGTCCTTCAATATCCATGGAGGACTAATGTCAGGGCCCCTGCCATGGACCATACACATCAAAGTCCAAGGATGCTCAATGTACTGTGTTTACATATACACATCCCTTAAATACTCAACGTTATCTCTATATTAATAATATCCAATACAATATGAATATTATGTAAGGATTTGATAACATATTATCTAGGGAATAAGGAGGAGAGGCTAGATTAACAAAGACTATGGGGGCCAGCCCCTCGAGGGCCTTTTCCCAGGATCCGTGGAAGAATCGAACAACCAGCTGAGGAATCTAATCATAAAGATATCAAATGAATTTACGTACAGGAACTCTTTAGTCCACACACTTTGTTCTTCTGAGTCAGTTCTCTCTTCACACAGCTTCTTTTCTCCTCTCATACTTAGTCCTTTCTTGCCTGATTTCTCTCTACATTTATCTGCTGCCCTCTAAATTCTATCTTAATTCTCCCATCTAGTTCTATCTTAATCTACTTCTTTCTCATCTTGTTCTTCCCCATCTAGCTCTTCCTCATCTTCCATCTCATTCTTCTCATTCCCCAATCTAGTCCTTTCTCAGTCGCTGAGGTTTACAGTTATATACCCATGCAATAGCAATGCTCTGGCCAAGACAAGGTCACCAGGCTTGAATTCTTACAGGGTCAAAAGGAGGGATGGTAAGATCCACACAAAGAGCAGTAATTGTCAGCTATCATAGCCACCTGAAAGGGAAGTGGCTAATGGGGAATGAATCGACTGAGGGCTAAATTCAGTGAATAGATCTAAGAAAGGGAATATAGGTGCTCAAACTATGGTCTTAGAAGTGGTTAGGTCAAATGTTAGAAGTCTATAAGTCACTAAGTCACGAGTGGAAATAAAACTGCCTTTCTTTCCTCTGGAGCCATATCTGTCTTGGCTCTGCCATTTTCTGGAAGGGCAAGGGAGTGCACTAGGTAGCTTGGCAACCTGACTCACAGCTTGATGTACCTGGTGTGTAAAAGCCCTTTACTTCTGAGTTAATTGTTAGAGATAGCACTTGGAAGAAAAAAACAGTTAAGCTTAATTAGCACATCCGCCTGACCTTCTCTAACAGATAGTCTGGATGCTATCTATCTGTGGTCTGTTCTTAGAAAGTCGGGGAAGTATCTCAGATAAGATACTTTTGTCCAGAGAAGGTCCTGGCTGGATATTTGTCAGGGACAAGGACAGAATCTCTAGTTAGTGGAAAAATACAGACACTCCCCACCCCGGCCCCACCTGCCCCATAAGACAGGGAACTAGATCATCTTACAATCAGGTTGCCTAGCAACAGGACATTGAGTCAGAGCCCTTGACCTTTTCACCCTGTAAACATCCTATACAAACATCCTGTTAGCTTGCCACACCCTATGCAGATAACAGCTTCTTGCTTCCCCTCACCCTGCAGGAACTATATAAACCCTCCTGGAGAAAAATAAAGTTGCACCTTGATCAGAATCTTGTCTTGGTGTATTCCTTTTGTGTCTCCTGTCCCTATCATTCCATCCTTAGGGTGGTCGAGAACTGGTTCAAGCCCTGATGGCCGGGGCAGATATTGCTAATGACGATGATTACAGAAAGGCCTGAAGTTAGGGGCCTGGCTGTGTGACTGCTGTTAGCAGTTGGGGAATGTTATCCAAATACTCTAATTGTAGAGGGGAAATTGTGCCCAATGAATGATCAAACACACCATTCTAGAAATAGAAAAGCTACAATAGCACACGAGAAATTCATAACAGGAAATAACTAATATTCAAAAGCCAAATATCACCAATACTCCTTAAATCTTGGCTTTATTCTCTGGAAAGGCCCTTGGCTTCTTCCAGGTATGGCTTTTGCCATATTCAGCTGAATTTCTACTTCATATTTCTATGTCCCACAGCACTACATGTGCTCATTACACTCACAGTGTTTGTTTTTAATATCTTCAGTCCACGGTTGTTTGATTTCAAGATTATTGAACACAGAAGGATAAAGTGTAGAATGAAATTCTTTTTTGAGATGTATTAAGAAATATCTGATGCTAAAACAATAATCCTGGGATTTATTTTATAGTAGTCTATTAAAAGGCAGTAATAGAGTTAGGGAAGGGAGGATGAAATTCCTATAACACTGGTAATAGAGATGATGAATGAATCTGAAAAATAGATTCCTAGAATTTCATTAAACTTCTACATCACAGGGGAGGCAAATTTGCATAGTGAAATGTCTTAAATCTGCTATTTAAAAGATTTCATGCCAACACTCAAGAAGTTGAAGCAGGATGACCTAAAGTTTGAAGCCAGCCTGATCTACACAGCAAGGTCCAGGCCAGCCTGGGTTACATGGTGAGAGTGTCTCAGAAGAGATTTCACAGAAGGGCAAGGAAAGTCACTCAATGGCAAAGTTCTGTTTAATATTTGTTTTAATATTCAGGTTGAATTCCAAGCACCACATAAAAATATTGTTTGAGCTGGGTGGTGGTGGCGGCGGCGGCGGCGGCGGCGGCGGCGGCGGCGGCGGCGGCGGCGCACGCCTTTAATCCCAGCACTCGGGAGGCAGAGCCAGGCAGATCTCTGTGAGTTCGAGGCCAGCCTGGGCTACCAAGTGAGTTCCAGGAAAGGCACAAAGCTACATAGGGAAACCCTGTCTTGAAAAAAAAACAAAAACAAAAACAAAAAAATATTGTTAGATGATATAAAATATGCATCTCAAATATCTTTAAAATGATAAAATTAAACAATGTGGACACCTAATTTTGAAAGAGAGAATCCAGCTTACTAAAGAGTCAAGTCTTTGTGATGGAAAAGGGAGAGCCTTTGTCTTTCCCAGCTAGTCTTCACTGGAATAGACTGAGCTTTCTTTTCTATCTAGAGAAAACAATCTGACCAGCCAAGGGAAGTGGGCATAGGCATGAGCGTCTGTGTCTCTTCCAGAAGCTGAGGACTGAGGATTCCATCACAACACACTCGCCCACTGGATGGAATGCCTTGGAGAGCAGGGCATGATGGCGCATATCTATAATCCCAGTACTTGGGAGGCTGAAGCAGGAAGATTGTAAATCCACGGCCAACCTTGGGTACATAATAAAAGTGGAGAACAGACTGGCCTGACACCATCTAAATTCAACCCTACTTCTTAACTGTACAAATTAGCTGACTGAGACCAGGAACCAGAAGTCTATCAGGGTCTGTTTGTGGGCTCCTCCCCTGACCACATGGACTCACATTTCAAAGGATTCTTGGTTTCCTCATTTCCCCACTTCTTAAATGAAAACATGTCAATCGTACTAATAAAAATAGTCATCCTGTACATTTGAATGTGCTCAGCTATTCGCATCTTTATTCTCTCTCATATCAACTGAGCCGTAATCTGTATTTGCTTGGTACAGAATACCAAAACCAAACCAAGGACCAAAGCCACATCTGTTGAATGGACATGCACACAGCATTGCAGTGGGCAGCAGCCTGTCAAGGATGGCTGGTACAGGTGTCGTCTCTGTCACTGGCAACTGCAAAGCCCACAGAGGTGGCCAAAGGCCTGTAGAATGCTAGGCTACCACTCTTTCCATCCCTATGCTACAACACTAGTCCAGTTTCCTCATCTCCAAGCTTGAAATAGCCATCTTCATTAATCCTGTTTGTTCATTAATATCTTGGTAATGATTTTGAAACAATACCAAGTAAATATTATTTCGTATTCTTCTCATTATTATTGTTCTTAAAATATATGGTGGGACCCAGTGGTTAAGAGAGTTAAGAGAGTTCACCAGTTACAGTGGATAGTGCACAATCTCTAATCCCAGCCCCAAAACCCCAAGGTCCTTTTCCCTGCTTCCCAGGTACCCATGTACACACAGCACACTCACAGACATGTACACATGCGCGCGCGCACACACACACACACACACACACACACACACACTTCTTTTTTAAAGGCTAGGGATGGAGAAATGGCTCAGTGATTAACAGCATGCGCTGCTCTTGCAAAGACCTAGGTTCAGTTCCCAGCATCCCATGGCAGCTCACAACCATCTGTGACACCAGTTCCAGGTTACCTAACATCCTACTATGGCCTCACAGAGCATTGACATACATATGGTACACATACATACATACATGCAGGCAAAACACTCACACACACAAAAAAAGAAATTTTTTTTGCAAAGATACAAATTATATACTCAGTACTTGCAAATCTGGTCAATAAGTATTTGGCTCAATTTAAAGGAAGGAAATTATAAATTTATTGTAAAATTGTATAAAAGGAAGCACAGATCACCTAATTTTATTTTACTTTATATCCAGTAAACTGTAATTTAAAAGGCAATATTTAAGATCTTGCTTATGGGAAACATGGTGACATGTGTTTGTCTTCCCAGTAGCAAGGAGGCTGAAGCAGGAGGATTGTGATTTCAAAGTTGGCCTGGAATCATAGTAGGTTCCAAGCAAGCCTGCACTGCACTACATAGAAAGACACTGTCTTAAAAAAGAAAACAAAACTAAACTAAAACAAACAAACAATCAAAAGCCCATGAGACCTGCTAGTTAGAATTCATAACTTCGGGTTATTTTTTATTATTATTAAAAAAGCTTAGGTTAATTATTTTACTATATTTATTAAACTCATGTTCAAAACAATTCATTGGATGACAGCCTGGCGACTCACTATGCATTAATGCTCCCCAGTGAATCTGACACCCCCACACACATCTTCCCTCCCTCTGTCTCCACATATAGCTTCACACTGCAACCAACACAGCTTTATGCATATAGAATTAGCTTTGCATTCAAGCACTAGCTGCAAATGTTCTTCTTGCCTCAATAAACAAAACTCAAAGAGCTAGATAAACATGGGAACAGCTGCTAGGGTAAAAGTAGAAAGAA
The DNA here is from genome assembly GCF_004664715.2 of Peromyscus leucopus. NCBI lineage: Eukaryota > Metazoa > Chordata > Mammalia > Rodentia > Cricetidae > Peromyscus > Peromyscus leucopus. The sequence continues at coordinate 24,408,856 of NC_051076.1, forward strand.
CTGTTTATCATCTCACTGAAGGGAGGAATCCTCCTGTGTAAGGAAGAATCAGAATCATCTCAGCACTGGAGCTCTACTGGACCTGTGACCAATGGCAATATAAAACGTATAGAAACACACACACACACACACACACACACACACACACACACACACTTGAGAAAAGATATCACTATATTTCTCAGACTGGCCTTGAATGCATGTGTTCAAGTAATCTCCAGATCTCAACCTCCCGAGTACTTGTTAGTATAACCAGGTACCACCACAACCTCAGAAAATCCTTCTTATAGACAGAACTCTGTGGGGTAAGTCATTCAACAACTGTCAGTATCTTGTGAAAGAGGCAGACCAAGGATTTTGTTTTTGTTGTTGTTGTTTAATTTTTGGCATTGAGGGGTAAACCCTGGGCTTTAGGCAAGCTAAACACAGAGCACACTAAACACGGTACCTAGCCACTGAGCCACATGCCAAATCCTGGCAGAGCAGGGATTATCATCACAATTTCAAAGGACAAGCTAAGCAATGCGAAGGTTCTGGAATCTGCCAGCATCATAAGACTGGACAGTGGCAGTGCCAAAGCTGGATATCAACTCATTCTTATTCCAGGGACCTTCTGCTTCCGAGTCAGCCACCAGCGCGGAGGAAACTTTTGGCAAAAGTTCTGCAGTAAGATAGAAAAGAATCGGACCATGTGGTCTGCACCCCACAGGGGCTCACAACCTAGTTCAAATGACCCAAGCCCAGATTTTAACGCAGTCTGCTTAAAATTGGTTACATTATTGAACACCTTTAGAAGAACTGAGGAGGAGAAAAAGTTGAAAACCATATACAGTCAAATCCTTAGGAACTACGGTATGTTAAAGATGATGAAGCCCTCAGAGGCCAGTCAAGAGGAAATCATGTTGCCCGTGTGTTAACCAGTAAGAAAACACTGAGCTCACACAAGAGCCACAAACTTGTAGACAAGATGCAGGGCATAGGCTCTGGAGCACACTGAGCAGAAAGTCTCTGGATCTTTGCTCATTTGTACCCTCCCCCACAGTGACAATAGGATTTTCTTCTCCTTCTTTCTCCTTCTTCTCCTTCTTCTCCTTCTTCTTCTTCCTTCTTCTCCTTTTTTTTTTTTTTCTTTTGGTTTTTTGAGACAGGGTTTCTCAGTGTAGCTTTGCACCTTTCCTGGAACTCACTTTGTAGACCAGGCTGGCATTGAACTCACAGAGATCCACCTGGTTCTGCCTCCCAAGTGCTGGGAAGGATTTTCTTCTTTATTGGCCTTCCACTGGCCTAAGTGATGCAGTTAACTATGGCCTCTTACCCTTTCTTCCCTTGTTAAACTAGTTTACACCCTAAGCAACACTTGAACTCATGGCCCTCTTTCCTCAGCCTTCTGAGTGTTGGGACTGTTGGTGGACATCATCATGCCAGGTTAGCCTTCACTTATCTGTTTTATTTTGGTTGTTGTTGTTTTGACAGAACACATGACAATAGATCATCAGTTCTCAACCTCTGGGGTCTCGACTCCTTTGGGGGGGGTTTCATCAGATATCCTGCATATCTGACATATACAACTCATAATGTAATATAACGTAGCAAAGTTATAGTGATAAAGTAGCAATGAAAATAATTTTATGGTTAGGGGTCACTGCAACATGAAGGACTGTGTTAAAGGGTCACAGCATTAGGAAGGCTGAGAACCACTGCAATAGAAGAATCCCCTCTTCAGACAGGCAGAGGAGATAGCCTATGCTCAAAAAGGGATGGGGTAGCAGGTGAATGAGAAGCCTCCAGGGTAAGATGGCAGACGGGAGAAGCAATGGATTAACAACTACTAGAGTCTATTCTAAAATTAAATTGAAAGGAAAGAAGAGCTCATCAGACCACTATCTGATCCATAAATAGGGCCCAGAGGACAGCTCAGTGGTTAAGAGCATTTCCTGATCTTCTAGGTGACTTGATTCAAATACCACACTGGATGACTCACAAATGCCTGTAACTCCAGCTCTGGGGTATCTGACATCTTTGTATTATGCAACAGTGTTTTTGTACTGATGTGTTGCTCTGATTGGTTTAATAAAAAGCTAAACAGCAAATAGCTAGGAAGGATTTTCAGGGCAGAGAGAATGCTGGGAAGAAGATGGAAATGAGAGGTCACCAGCCAGATGCAAAGGAAGCAGGATGTGTAGAAAATGAGGTAACAAGCCAAGCCACATGGAAGCAAGTAATAAATGCGGGTGAGTTTAAGTTAGTAACAAACCTAACCTATCAGCCGAACATTTATAATTAATAATAAGTCTCTATGTAGTTATTTAGGAACTGGCTGGTGGTCAGAAACTTCTGCCTACACTTTGTCTGGAATCTCTGGGCACTGGCATGCCTGTATATATTCACATCAACATACACATACGCATAAACAAAAGTATAAAATAGCTTTTTTTATGAAAAGAAGTTTTACAAATACATGGAGATAGAACAGTGTACTTCATTTCAGACAGGGTCTTACTTTATGACCAGGAACTCACTAGTCAGCCCCAAATAGCCTTAAACTCAGGGCAATCCTTCTGCCTCAGCTTCCCAAATAATATAATTACAAGTGTGATCCACCACATCTGGCCTTTTTTTAATCCACTCCTTTTTTTAGTATTTTATTTGTATTTACTTTGTGTATGTATTTGGAGGCACACATGCCAAGGAGTATGTCTGGAGGTCAGAAGACAGCTGGTGGGAGCCCATTCTCTGCTTCTATCATGTCGATCTCAGGGACCCAACTCAGGTCGTCAGGCTTGGCAGTAAGTGCCTTTACCCACCAAGCTAGCTCACAGCCCTGGATAATAGACTCTTCAGTGACTGGTGGGCCATTAAAAAAACTTAGGGTGGAACCTACAAAATTCTTAGAATCAAATGACAGCAAAAGCACAAGAGCCTTGGGGATACAACACAGCAACTCTAAGGAGGAAGTCTACCACTACGAGCACTACATTAAACAAAACCACGGCTATTCAAAGGGAATACATGTACCTCAAGATCTTAGAAAAACAAGAAAAAGAGAAACCAGATACTAGTTGACAAAAACAAAAATAAAGATTACCACATAAATTGATGTAACTAAAATAATATGAAGAATCAATGAATCCAAGAGTTGGGTCTTTAAAAAGACATGATCCACAGACCTTTAACCAAACTAACCAAAAGAGAGAAAAAAACAAAATTAGCAAATAATCTCACAGACAAAGGCAAAGCCTTAGGCTGGGTAGATTCTACCAGAGTTTAAATAAAAATTAAAATCACTTGACTCAAATATAGCCCATGAAGTAGAAGAGGAAGGATTCTATCTATATCATCTCAGGAAACCAGGATTGCCTCAATAAATTTTGCTACTATGTGTAACCATCAATCAGTCAATAAAAAAAAAAGAAAGAAAGAAAACTATAAAACAATTTTCTTTCTTTCTTTTTTTTTTTTTCCAGAGCTGAGGACCGAACCCAGGGCCTTGCGCTTGGTAGGCAAGCACTCTACCACTGAGCTAAATCCCCAACCCTCTAAAGCTTCAAAGCTTCTTCTTTTTTTTTTTTTTTTTTTTGGTTTTTCGAGACTGAGTTTCTCTGTGCAGCTTTGCACCTTTCCTGGATTTCGCTCCATAGACCAGGCTGGCCTCGAACTTACAAAGATCCACCTGCCTCTGCCTCCCAAGTGTTGGGATTAAAGGCATGCACCACCACTGCCTGGCTAAAACAATTTTCTTAATGAACATGTGACCATGGCTAAAACTTAATATACTATTACAAACCAAATTCAACAATACATTTTAAATATTTTATACTACCACCAGGTTGACTTCATTCCAGGAATGCAAGGGCAATTCAGTGTAATAAGTAAAAGCAATAAAACACATAAATGACCTGAGGGACAGAAATTACCTGATCATCTCAATAAGTACAGAAAGGACTTCTGATAAGTCATCCATTCCTGATAAGGAAGCTCTGAAGAAATGAAAACTGGAAGGAATATACCTCTGCACCTACAGCCAGCATTGGACTAAATAGGGGCAAAAAGGAAAGATAGTTCTCTAAGATAAAGAACCAGTAAGTGTGCCCAGGCTTTCACCACTTTGCTAATGTAGTACTTGATGTGCTAGCCAGAGCAATAAGGAAAGAAAAAGAAATATCGTGATACAAATACAAAAGGTAGAAGTCAAATTATCCCTATTTGCAGATGACATGAATCTATACTGTAAAGACTATAACAAAAACACTCTTGGGTCTGCTAAACACTTCAGCAATAAAACAGACTACAAATTCAATACAGAATTTTCTGTATAACAAACTTTCCAAATGAGGAGGAATCAGGAAGAAAAAAAATTCATGTTAGCTTCGGAAAAAAAAACAAAACATCTAGGAATAAACATGACAATAAGAACTACAGAATGTTAGCCAGGTGGTGGTGGCCCTTGCCTTTAATCCCAGCACTTGGGAGGCAGAACCAGGCAGATCTCTGTGAGTTTGAGGCCAGCCTGGTCTACAGAGCGAGATCCAGAACAGGCACCAAAACTACACAGAGAAACCCTGTCTCGAAAAACAAAACAAAACAAAAACTACTGCTGTGGATATTGCTCTATATAAATAAAACACTGATGGCCAGTGACCAGGCAGGAAGTAGGTTGCCAGACAGGAAGTAGGTGGGACAAGGAGAGAGGAGAATTCTGGGAAGCAGAAGGCTGAGGAGGGAGACACTGCAGCCACCGCCAGGACAAGCAACATGTAAAGACTCTGGTAAGTCACCAGCCATGTGGCAAGGTATAGATTTATAAAAATGGGTTAATTTAAGATAAAAGAACAGTTAGCAAGAAGCCTGCCACAGCCATACAGTTTATAAGTGATATAAGTGTCTGAGTGATTATTTTATAAGTGGATTGTGGGACTGCGGGGCTTGGGGAACCTGGAGAAAAGCTCTCCAGCAACAAACTACAGAATCTTGAAGAACATAATAGAAGATGGGAAGACTTTCTGTGCTCGTGGACTGGCAGAATTAATATGGTAAAAATGACTATGTTTACTAAGCTGACCCTGGATCACACACTTATAGATACACACACACACACACACACACACACACACACACACAGTAAACAAAATTTTAAAAATTAGGACTTCAATCACCTGTTCAAATTTACATGGGAGAATACATAGAAGCTTCATATGGACAGATGGTCAACACTGAAAAAACAGATACTTCTCTGGGATTAGTAATTAGACATTTTGCAAAGTCACATTTATACAAGCCATATGGTACTGGCTAAAAACAGAAAACACCATAAAAGCAAAGAAGAGAAACCCCAGACACAGATATACGGATTACAAAGATATACAATGATATAAAGGCAGTGTCAAAGATCAGGTAACAGACTATTTAGCAAGTGATTCTGGAAAACCTGGCTTTCCACATGGAGAAAAGAAACAGTGAGTCTACAGATCCCACCTGACATGCTCAAAGGGACTCTAGAGCAAAGATGTTAAAGGGCAGGTTGATAAAATTAGTAGATGAGAAGTTTTGCAAGCCTGGAGGAAGAGAGATTTTCTTATGAGAAAAAAAAAAAAACCAGCACAAAGCATATGTCAAACATAGAAATTTAAGAGAAGGATAAAAATGTACACTGAACTTTCTAAATAGGATTTGTCAATTGGATGTGACTTGGTTTAGAAGCATTTGGGGGACTGAATAAAAAGGTTCTATGATCTTGTTAGAAAATATTCACAAGGCCACAGTAGTTTGACCAGGTCACCAAACAAGTCAGACTCCCTTGCCATCTAAGACTGGAGCTCACACATAGCCACAGCCACCTGATTCTCAACAAAGTGTTTAAAAGTTTGGCTGGAAAAAAAGACAGCCTCTTTAACAAATGGTAATGGCAAAGCTGGATATCCCATGTAAATGAATGGAGCTAGATCCCCATTTTGTCCTGTAAAACCACCAATGCAAATAGATTCAAGTTGTCAGACCTTAAGGTGGGGACAGAAAATGGTTCAGTCCAAAAAGTACCTGCCATGCGAGCATGAAGCCCTAAAATGGCACCCTCATAACCCAGGTAAAAAGCACAGCTCAATGGCACACACTTCTTCTTCTTTTTTTTTTTTTTTTTTTTTTTTTTTTTTTTTTTTTTTTTTTTTTTTTTTTCCGAGACAGGGTTTCTCTGTGTAGCTTTGTGCCTTTCCTGGAACTGCTTTGGAGACCAGGTTGGCCTCGAACTCACAGAGATCCACCTGCCTCTGCCTCCCGAGTACTGGGATTAAAGGTGTGTGCCACCACCCGGCTTTTTTTTTTCTTTTTCTTTTTTTTTTGTTGTTGTTGTTTTGTTTTGTTTTTCGAGACAGGGTTTCTCTGTGTAGCTTTGCGCCTTTCCTGGAACTCACTTGGTAACCCAGGCTGGCCTGGAACTCAGAGATCTGCCTGGCTCTGCCTCCCAAGTGATGGGATTAAAGGCGAGCGCCGCCGCCACCACCGCCGCCGCCGCCGCCGCCGCCACCACCGCCCGGAAGGCACACACTTCTAATCCCAGCACTGGAGAGGCTGAGTCAGAAGAATACTGCAGCATGATGATGAGAAAAATTGTCAGCTATTCATCTGACAAGAGATTGATACTCAAAAGAAATGAAGAACTCAAAAACAAACATTAAAAGAACTAATTCCCCAACCTAAAATCAGCAAATGAACTGAGTAGACATGTTTTGAGAAAGAAAATACAGGGGCTGGAGAGAAGGCTCAGCAGCTTAGAGCACTTGCTCTTGCAGAGAACCCAGGTTCAGTTTCCAGCACCCATGTTCCTAACTCCAGTTCTAGGGAACTGAACACCCTATCCTGAACTTTTTGGGAACCAGGCATGTAAGTAAAATGCTCATACATATAAATAGATAGATAGATAAACAAATAGTTAGATAGATGATAGATAGATAGATAGATAGATAGATAGATAAAGTCTATCTATATGGGAACCAGGCGTGCAAGCAAAATGCTCATACATATAAATAAATAAACAAACAAACAAATAAATAAATCTATCTTTAAGAAAGACAGTAAATGCAAATAGCTAACAAAGAACCAGGCATGCAAGCAAAACACTTATACATATAAATAAATACATACCTACATACATATACATACATACATATATGCATACATACATAAGTCTTTAAGAAAGATAGTAAATACAAATAGCTAACCAACACATTTTTCAAAAACATTCAGAGAAACACAAATCAAAACTACATTAAGATTCAGTCTCCCCACAGACAGCATGGCTACCATAAAGACAACAAAAGCCCGTGAACAGTAGTGAGGATACATGTTGGGGACTGTGGTAGTTATAATGAGAAATGTCCCTGTAGGCTCATGGATTTGAACATGTCACCTCAATTGTTGGCACTGCTTGGAGGGGTTTAGAACCTTTCACAAGTGAGTGAAGTGTCACTGGTAGTAAGCTGTGAGGGTTTCCAGCCTACCCAACTTCCTGTTTTCTCTCTCCCTCTGCTCTTGAGTAAATGGAAATGTGATCAGCCAGCTTCCAGCTTCTGCCACCACCTGACTGCAGTCATGATGGAGTCCATCACTCTGGAACCATAAACCAAGATAAACCCTTTCCTCCTTGGGTTGGCTTTGGTCAAGTGTTTTATCACAGCAACAGAAACACATCTAACACTAGGAGGGAGCACTTACACTGTTGGTGAGAAAGTACAATAAAGTACAGATATTACATATATTAAGTTTGAGTTAATTTTGGCATGTAGTGTAATTTATTTGCAAAGTTTTTACATTAAAGTTTAAAATTAAAGATCTTAACTAAAAATATTGCATAATTACTCATCTAAAGTAGAAGCTTAGATAATAACAATGTGCTATGCTTTGTTTTCCACTATCCTGGTGGATAAAATCTACTAGGTGAACAAGAAATATAGTCTGGGGGACTCATTCCAAAAACTAATCAGATGATACCTGGGCAAATTACATATGCCTTTACTACATGGCCAAGCGGTCTCCCTCCTTGTTATACATGACAGAGTAATTCTCACATCACCCTCAGTTCCAATTTGCATATTCACCAGTGTTTCTGTAGCTCCCAAGGAAGTGAGGAGTCAAGATCCTCACTGTGCAAATGCTTGAGAACATCCAGGGAACACACCAGAACTGTCACCTCACACAACTCCAGAGGAACATTAAGGCCACAGGAAAAAGGAGAATAGTGCCCCCTGGTGCTGTCCAACCCAGCAGAGCTCTCACCCTTTGGGACACTGTGGAGCAGCAATAAGGAACAAGAAAAGAGATAAAAATTTACTAGGAAAATTCTGCAGAGTTTTCTCCAAATGCAGCTGACCTTCAGAAGAATGAGGTCTACAATGAGGTATAAACCAAACACTTGAAAACACTATATAGTCCACAAAAAATGCATATATTTCAAGGACCTTAAACAGATTTTTTTAAAAAAAGTTCTTTATGGCCATAGGGTGTCAGAATGGAGGGTAAATGTAAAGAATAAAAAAAAAAAAAAAAAAAAAAAAAACATAAGATGAAGAGTTTGACTTCTTCCTCGGGAAAATACCAACGGATAAATGACACCGGTATATCAGGAGAGCATGAAGGACCCATGGACCCATGACCAAGTTGAGCTTTCTGGCCAAAGACATGAAGTTCAAGTCCCTGGAGGAGACCTACTTGTTCTGTCTGCCCACCAAGGAATCTGAGATGACTGACCCTTTTCCTGTAGTACCCCTTTAAAATGAGGGTTGAAACATCATACCGGTGTAGAAGCCAACTCACGATGGCCAGTGGACCAGATTGAAGGCTTTGTATTGGAACTGTGATTGTCAAGTTTCCCTGGGTGTAAAGTGCTCCAAAGGAGCAGCCACTATATCCAAAGGGCCATCATCTTGGACAAGTTTTCCATTATCCTTGCGGGTAGAAGCTGCTAGGGGAACAAGATTGACAAGCGCCACACTGTCTTAGGTAAGGGGACAAGATGCTGTGGCCCTGTCCTGATAAACTTCATCCCTGCCCCTCGAGACATCTGTGGGCCTAAGCCCAAGAATCTGATGATGATGGCCAGTACTGATGACTACCAGGGGCTACACTGCCATCCCGGGCAATGCCACCAAGGCCACTTGGATTTGATGCCTTCTGCAAGACCTACATCCTTCTGACTCCCAACCTCTGGAAACAGACCATGTTCACTGGGGAATTTACTATCTTGTAAATTCACACCACAGTCTCCATGCAGAGGACTTGGGCTCCAGCTGTGGCTACCACATGGTTTTTATATTCGAAAAATTAAGTGAACTAAGCCCATTTTTTAAATGAAGCTTTTGTTTGACGAAACAATGGCAGTATATCATGACATAAGAAATATGATCAACCGGATTCTTCCCCTGAAATGGTGTCAATTCCACCTAGAATGAACAAAAAGAACATGAGCCATCTTTAAATGTCTGGAGTGTTTGGGACAGGGAGATAGATAACACCAAGCAACAAGGGGACCAGCCTAAAGAGCATTAACATATATTAAACTGGATAAGAAGCTTATTACATATCACATACACAATACACAGCACGATAATTTGCATATCTTTAAATTAAAGTAATCCTAAAGCAGCTTCCATATGTGAGAAATATAACCTAACCTAAAAGGCAAACAAACTGAAACTGAGCAGCTGAGCATCCAGACGATTATAGGCTGCATATTGTCCAGAATGACCAAATAAGGCATCTGCAGAAAAATAACCCATCAGGCTATTTCCGTATGTCATTTCTGTATCCCCTACCAACAAGTTGTAAATTGCTTTTTATCTGGAGTGCTACTCTGTGAATCCTTCTCTTTTCCTGCCCAAGGTCTGTTAAATTTAATCTGTCTAATATTTTTATTTTTAATAATATTACAGAACATATTACAGGGATAAAATATATATATGCATACACACACATACATTTGTGATTCTAGACTTTATTCCTAGGATAAAATGACATCAGTGAAATGCTTTTAGCTCGAGACTAGCCAATGTAGAAATGTCTTCTATTGCTGGGCAGTGGTGGTGCGCACCTTTAATCCCAGTACTTGGGAGGCAGAGGCAGGCAAATCCTTGTGAGTTCCAGGCTAGCCTGGTCTACAGAGCGAGATCCAGGAAAGGCGCAAAGCTACACAGAGAAACCCTGTCTCGAAAAACCAAAAGAAAAAAGAAATGTGTTCTATTTTACTGTTTAACCAGAGATTCGTGGGTACTAAACACATGTTCTAATATTGAGCTACACTTCCAGGCCCCAAATGTGTATTTTCAGTAGTCCTGCTCTTCATGACTTGTGGACAGAGCAAGACCTTGAGTAGGAGAATGCAGAGAAGTTGGTGGTGGTGATTAGAATTCAGAAATGTGGAGACAAAGTGAGGCAAAGTAGTAGAAGTTTTAAAGATATATTTTTAATGGAAAGGTTAACTGGTTGTAGAGTATGAAAGGATCAAGGAATGAAGGAATGAGGTCAGACCAGACAGTAGTACCTTGGTGAGGAGACCCAGAAGACAGTGTTTGGAGATGGAGAGAAACAAGTGTGGTTTTAGCTTTGTACCTCCCTGAGACCTGTAATAGGTAAGTCAGAGGTGTCTGGTACCCAGGGGAGACACAGCCACTGATGACTCAGATCTGGGAGTCTACTCCCCACTGAGGTTGGTAAAGCACCACAGAGGATATTTACAAAAGAAAATTGGGGCAAATCATAGTAGTGTTTCTTGAAGCTTAACATAAAGCCACACATCTACCCTTTGTTATCACGAGGCAAAGGACAGTGGAAATGATCACACTCAAATGAAGCATATTAGAGAAATAATCCAAGCCAGAAACTAAAAGCTCCTAGGAAGACTTCTTCATGTCTGCCACATTGTCAGTCCAGCCATATATGTCTCTCCCTAGATTATAACAGTTCTTACTGTATCATCTATGCTTCCCCACGAGATACTGGGTCCTACCACAATCAACAAACGTCTGGATTTTTTTTCTAAAAATAGGATAGCAATATATCCAGTTCAATATCTAAAAATAAACAGCCAGGATGCTTTCACAACCATCTACCGCCCTCACAGCCATTTATCCAAATCAGCACTGCACAGACAGGAAGGTGTAATTGGCTTTCAGATCATCTCGGTAGCTGTAAAATACAATACCTCCCACAGAGAGCTCACATCACTATCATCTCCAACCGAGCATGTATTAGTCTATGGGTAAAAGAAGACTTCCTCAGTGTATGGATCAGTTACAAAACAGTATCTTTATTGTAGTTCCATTTGTTATTCTTTTAGAGAGAAAACTTATATCTTAGCAATGAAGTGACTTACTACTTACAAAACCCTCCACTGTTCAGCTGTACTTACACGGCATCCTGTAATAGTCCATTGTTTTATAATGGGCTTAAACTACACCACATTATTGTAAAACTAGTAAAGTTTTTTTTTTTTTTTTTTTTTTTTTTAAACCTAGGAGTGTTTGTCTTCTATGTGTTTTTACCTCTACAGAACATTAATGCCAGATTCCAGGCATGATGATGCAAGCCTTGATACCAGTGCTCAGACAGAGGCAGGTGGATACCAGCCTAGTATACTTAATGAGTTCCAGGCCGGCCAAGGCTACATAGTGAGATCCTGTCTGGGAGGAAGGACTTTAATGTCAATACTGACTTATAAATAGAATACCACAGACCCATGAAATTGTTGAATAAGCACTTTTCACAGTAAGAGAAAATGAAATAACAGAAACCAATATGCCAAGTATACTAAAGTAAAGACTTAATGGCACTCCTCCTATTGGGCAGTTCAGAGAACAAGGAAAAGGCAAAGACTGTAATCCACTCAGTAGGATATGAGTGACAGTATTGGCGATGGATCTAAGTGGGTTTGCTCTGTGAGCATGAGCCCACATTAGAAAGACACATGGGTTTAAGTTATACAACATGGCTTTCTCTTTCATGGTTTCACAAAGTAAGATCACCTACCACATACAATTATTAAACTCAATATGAAAAAACACAGAGTCCTACATTCATGCTGGATAATGGCAACTTGGCCATTTCAAATCTTCCTCAGCATAAATCTTAAGGTTCTGGAGAGATGGCTCAGGAGTTAAAAATGCTTGCTGTTCTTTAGTTCCTAGCACCCATTTATGGCAGCTCATACTGACTGTAACTCCAGCTCCAGGGCATCTGATGCCTCTTTCTGGTCTCTTTGAGCACCCATATACAGACACATATATACACATAAACATAAAAACAAAAATCAGTCAACATTCTCTAAATCAAAAAACAACACTCTCACCACCCCTACAGATACTCCCAAAGTATTATTATCCCATATGAATGGGTCCTCTGGCATAAGGATACTCTTCAGCTCTACCAGTGAAAAAATAAAATTGTGTCTACACAATGCATGACTTCAAAGACATCTGCTGGGCCCATTCTATAGAATCAGAGTTAACAGAATGAAGTAAGCTGCCTCCCATCAAGATGGGCTCCACTACTCTTTTCTTTCCCTGTGTCCTGGGGGACTAGGGTGGGCCAACAGTCAAACCCAAGACCTCATACATGCTAGACAAGCACTCTGCATTCAGCTACATCCTTAGCAGTGTCTTTGCTTTTGTTAACTGAGAAACCAGAATATTAGGAAAAGATGAGATACTCAGCAGGAAGAAAGGAGAGAGGGAGGGAGGGAGGGAAGAGAAAGAGGGAAGAAGTAAAAAGGCAAAGGGAAACAGATGAAAAGACTTTTGCCATCATCCTGTAGTGGATATTTATCTCCTTCCTAGGTACCTGAAGAAATGACTTAAATGACACAAGGAACCCTTCTACCTGATGTTTAAAGACAAACCCAACTGGATAGCATGAACATTTTCAGCATAACATTACAATGCAATAAAGGCTAGATTTTCTCAAGCTGTGAATCTCGTTCTTCCTGAATATACGAGGTCTACATCACTACTCTCTCTACATATACACATATATAATATATATACATATACACATACATATATACATACCCATGTGTAAGTATGTATACATACAAGGTCTATATCTCTGCTCTAACATGACTAATAACAAGGTTTCCACAGATTTCATAGTATGATGGAACCTGATGGGACCACTGAGGAATAACAGACATTCTCCTGCTCAGGCGACACTTTCAAGCTCATCTTTGCTGAGGATGAAGTCATCAATTTTCTCTCTCTCCACAGTAGAACAGGTGTCAAAGAGGTAATTAATAAATGTCTATCACGGTTGGTATCCTCTTGTGGCATCCAATAAATGTTATTTGATCTTACAATTTTTAATGGTATAACTGCTTTGAATTATTCTAATTGATTAGAAATTATATTTTCCATTGTTTATATTTTAATATTTTTTAAAGCCTTGTAAGGACTGAAGTGAAGAATGCTTGCTGCTCTTGTAGAGGACCAAAGTGCATTTCCCAGAACCTACAGGGGTCAGCTCACAACTGCCTATAACTCCAGCTCAGGTGCTCCAACATCCTCCAAGGAGACACCCTTCTGACCTCCAAGGGTATCTGCCTACACATTCACATACACACATACACATAAATAAAAATTAAATAAAAGTGTGTAAAGTTCTTACATTTGGCAAAATTCCATCAACTATTAAGTCACAGACAAAACTTTATTTCTCTTTAATGATCCTTATGCTGAATTCCATCAATACTTCTCATACAAAAGTAAGAATGGAAGGAAATAAAATTTTACCCTTTCCCTTTCCCTTATGGGATGGTGTACATATGGATTTGAGTGTGAATGTATGTGTGTGTACACATATGTGGAGGCCAGAGGTCAGAACTGGTGTCATTTCACAAGCACTCACTACCTTATGTTTTTGAACTAGGGACTTTCCTGATGTAAGCCCCCCCCCGCCCCCCCCCGCCCCCCCCCCCCCTCCCCCGCCGCCGCCGCCCCATGCCTTTTCAGGACTAGAATTTCAAATATGTCGTCATACCTGGCTATTTTATGTGGGTTCTCTGTATAAAATTCAGCCTCTGGTGCTTCCATTATCAGGTACCTTTCCACCTGAACTATTTCTCTAGCCCCAGGACTTTTTCAGTCATTCTTCATTAAGCAGTGGTTCTCAACCTGTGGGTCATGACCCCTTTGGGGGTCGAACCACCCTCTCACAGAGGATGCATATCAGATATTCTGTACATCATATATTCACATTATGATTCATAACAGTAGCAAAACTAGACGTATGAAGTAGCAACAGAATAATTTTATGGCTGGGGGTCATCACAACATGAGGAACTGTATTAAAAGGTCACAGCATTAGGAAGGTTGAGAGCCACTGTTCATTGAGGATATATTTAAGGAGGAAGCTGTAGCTCAGTGGTAAAACTCAGATAGAGAAGGTTCAGTGCCTGCTCAGCATACGTGAGGCCCTAGCTTTGACTCTCAGGACCCCATCCAAAACTCTATGTCTGTTAAAAGCATATGTAGAGACCTAGCAGACACCTCAGTAGGTGAAAATGCTTGCTGCCAAGGCCGAAGCCCCGAGTTTGATTCAAGAGAGGCACATGGGGGAGAGGGAGAACTGACTCAGGAAGATGTTCTCACTTCTGATTCTGTGACATAGAGTAAATATTTGTCCATTAAAATATCAGTGTGTGTGTGCACATACATGAGCATGCACATATATGGACACCTACTTTTCTGTACTGTGGTTCCCTTTCAAACTAAACCTGTGTAATCAAGCACAGACGGTGCATGTACTCTCAACAGTTCTGCCAATCACTGTGCGATCTTCACTTCAGCGAATTTAACTAATTTCAATTGACCAAAAAGGCTGATACTTCTCAGGCTTAGATTCCAGCAGGTTATAGTTGACAGCAGGAAGCCCGAATCCCCCAACATCCTTGTATCGTTCCCTAGAAAAACACTATGGACAAGTATTTACCAAGAACTCACATACTCAGTGTTTATGAGGTTGGCACCAGCAAGATGCACAATAGACATGAATGGGCAGACAGAAAGGAAAAGTAGGTGATGGATGGATGGGATCTGGCAGGCAAGCAAGAAAGAAGACCAAAAGAAATCCCAAATCCCAAAAGCATGTGATGCAGAGAGCATGTGCTGACAGTGATATGGAGCCAGCCTGGGCTAGCTGACAGCACACAGAGGACATGGCTTTCTCTCGGCCCTTCTCAGGTGCTTCCCGGGGGAGGCAACTGTACTTCTAGGAGTGTGAAGCTGCAGGACAGAGGCCCGGGGTCTGGAAAGGAAAACTCATGTTCATAGATCATTGTGTCTCAGTCACTATCTTATGAAGGAATCGTGGCTGAAAATTCAGGCAGTTGATGGCAGATATTGTACCCAACAGAAACACTGAACAGGGTGTCGGCTGCCTGGCCCTCCTTTCCCCTTGCTCTTGTTGCTTAGGTGATTTTCATAGAGACTATCCCAAACATAGCCCAGGTTATCCTGGAACTGAACATATGGCCCAGACTGACTTTGAACTTGTGACAATCTGCCTGCTTCAGCTTCCTGATTACAGGTCGAAGTAACCATGCTGGGCTCCCACACCTCCTTTAGTAAACAGCACTGCCCCCCATTCTCATAACCAAACCCTCATCATCCTTAACTAGGCTCCCAGAAACCTAAAGTGACAAAAAATGCTTATAATCATAGAAAAAAAAAGGAAGAAATAGAAAACACAAATAAACTATTTTTAAGAAATATTTTCATTAAGTATTTCAACTACATCCTGCCAAGTTTTTATAATAATTTCAGAGCTGTTTGGTTCTCTTTTCACACATTTGGCTCTGTCCACTTTGAACAATAAAACTCGTTCAAAAAACAAGTCAGTTGAGGAAATCAATCAACACCAATTAAACACATGCTGCTCTTTGCCGGGCACAGTGGTAGGAGCTGTATTGCATTATGTCATCGAATCTTAGCATTCTTAGTGGGAAACTGGTCCTCCCCACATTCATATATATGAGGAACAATCACATGAGAGTCATTTAGCTAAGTAACAAAGCTAGGAAGCAAATAAACACAGTAATAGTGTTTATTAAAACCATCATCTAGCACAGTTTCAGCAACTTTTGACTAGAATCCGAAGGAAGCACACTCAAGGCACCTATTCTATTTCCACTGTACACAGCTAAGAGCCAAGTACATAAATGCACTGAAAGCCAAGCCAATCTTCTGGTCATAAGGCAGTCAGTCAATGCATCACTGAAGCCATTGGGACACTTAACTTTGATCCAAGCCACAGTTCTAAAAGAATTTTTCAGACAAAACTAAAAATGACTTAAGAACAATGTTCTCAGTCACAGGTTCTCTTGTCAAATTCTTTCTAATGTTTGGAACTCCATAACAACATCCAGCCCTCCTGTTTCCTTGCTTAGATGAATGGCATCATTGTCTTTCTTCACTTGAGGTGGGAGGTGTTTTGATTTTTGTTTTTGCATTGGCAGGCTGGCATTGGACTCAGAGATCTGCCCTCCTTGCTTCCCAAGTGCTGAGATTAAAGGAGTGCACTACCAGGCCCAGCCCAATAATGTAATTTTCAAAACCATCTTCTTCATTTATTTCAGATATTAACTGGACATCTGTACTCTGTCAGCAGCTACTGTTTATTAAACTGTTTGGGCTGTAAATTTTTCAATATAATGATTTAAAAAACTGCATATAGAAGCCAAGGGTAGAGCCAGGTGTGGCGGCATATGTCTGTATTCGTAACACTTGGGAAACAGGAGGACCAGGAGTATAAGGCTAGCCTCCCTTATTAGTGGGTTCAAGGTTAAGTACATGAGATACTGTCTCAAAAAAGAAATATTTTAAGAGCCCTGTGAGAAAATACACACTAATAGAGTGGCCCCTTGTATCTACTAAAACAAATAAGTTAACCCTTAGAAAAGCCAAAATGGGAGCCACAGATTTCAAGCCCTTTGTTAATTAGCCCATCAGAAGGTCAGGGGGCTGCTTGGCTTTGTTCTCTATACACAAACGCTTGGTTTTTTAAAGGCATACCCTAGATGGGGATTACTAGGTCAATGCTCTTAGTCAAGATATTTGACTTGTCTGAGCCTTGGTTGCTCATAGAAAAAGTGACTAGGCATAGCTGTACTTCAAACTATGGTAAAGATTACGCGTACTAATGCAATGCACTATCCCAGAGCCTGACAGCCAGAGGAAGCACAGTAAATATTGATAACATCATCACTGTAGGCTTTTACAAGCTACAACCAAATTAATTAGAAAAGAATCAAATTATAAGGAATTTGGGTGACTGGGGAAGCAAATAAAGATAACACTAAGAAAAAAAGAAGTGATATCCAAAAAGAAGTTAAGAAACTACATAGATAGAAAATCTCAAGCCACTGCTGGGTGGCGGTGGTGCACGCCTTCAATGCCAGCACTCAGGAGGCAAAGACAGCGGATCTCTGTGAGTTCGAGGCCAGCCTAGTGTACAAAGCAAGTTCCAGGACAGGCTCCAAAACTACAGAGAAACCCTGTCTTGTAAAAACAAAAACAAAACTCAAGTTACAGAAGACCATGATCTCTGGCCCACAATTGTAAACTACTTCTAAGGGCAACACCAGTGCTTTCACAGGACAATGATGTCCCTGAAGATGACAGCAAGCCTTTCTAAAACAGATGGAACTTCCATTCCATGTGTTTAAAAAGGAGACAGATTAAGCACATAATTGACTGGAAAGATTTCTATCAAAAGTGATTTAGCATCACAAATTCAATATATTAGATGTCCAAACTTTAATTAACTGCACCCTATTACTAGGCTAGGAAACTAATTCAGTTATAAAGCAATTGCTCAGCATACAAGAGGCCCTGAGTTTGACACCAAGACCACTTTTCAAAAAGGAACCTCTCAAATTCTTCCTATTAAATACTGAAAAAAGACATGTTTCAAATAAATTAATTATGAAATTTGGAAATGGAATGCCCTACGATACCATCAGTTTCTTCATAACTAAAATGAGACCATCTCATTGCTAAGCATTTTCATGTCTACCAGAGACACAAACCTGGGCATGGGAATCTTTTTTCACTTGATTTTTCCCTATGTTTGCAATGCAATAAAAAGAGAAATGCCAGCTCCTCTCCCCAGAGCTATGATAAGGAAAATTGAAGTAAGCAAAGAGATACAAGGCTCTCCTGACTCAAAAGGCAGCTAGACATTAGTTGATCTAAATAACTCCACACTAAGACCAAAAATCTAGTTCCTTACGGACAGCACTCCTTAAGGAGTGTTCCCTGAGTGCTCCCTCAGCCCTGGGTAATTTCCAAGGTGCCATAAATCAGCAGAGGCTTGTAAAGCTGTAGAAAGTAGCAGATGACAAGGAAAGGTTCAATCTGGAAACCCTCTGACACCACAGCCGTCTCCATGACAGAGGGCTCAAGAAAAAACAGGTTTTCTCTCACTTACAACTGCCCCCTCATTTATCCCAAGGAAGGTCAGATATTCAACCGTTACTAACAGAAGCTCGAAAAACCTCGTCAGTGAAGGCATTAGGTCCAGTAATGACTATTCAAAGATTCCTGCTCTGTAAGTTATCATCTAGTGCCAAACACACAAACTGTGGTAATAAGACAAGGTATCTCGGTGGACAGTATCCTCTTCCAGATTTGCCTTGGAAGGAATCACACAGTATGACCTTGAGAGAGTTATTTAATCTCCATTTCCCCACCAATCACAGATTAAGTTAAATCTGCTCAGTGTTTTCTTTTTCTGAGCAACACAGAGTGAATGAAAGAAATCGATTGAAGAACCTGCTACACAAAAATCTACCTGCTGGCCAGTGACAGCCATTTCCAACCAGATAATACAAGGCAGATAGATGACTGCCACACAAGAGTGACTGGCTCTACTTTTATTATGCTCAATAATAAACATCTGCCAAAGAGGCCAACAAAACTCAGACAGCACCAAATAGCACCTTCAAGTGTTCCACATTTTAAATTTGAAATCACTAGCAAAATTAAGTGATGTCCAAGACTTAAGAACACTTTTTGTAAATGGGAAATGAAACTTCAATATATTTAAAGTCTTATGATGTGTCAGGAATCTGTTCAATTCTCCTTTAATAAGTTTTATTACCTCAATTTCTGCTTTATACTTGATAAACCCTGGGGAATTTCACTAGTGCGATTGCTGGATGAATGATAGATAGATAGATAGATAGATAGATAGATAGATAGATAGATAGATAGATAAAGATAGATGGATAAGTGGGTGGGTGGATAGATGGATGGATGGATGGGTGGATGGGTGGGTGGATGGATGGATGGATGGATGGATGGATGGATGGATGGATGGGTGGATGAGTGGATGGGTGGATGACAGGTGGATAGACGGTAGGTTCTTGCACACTGTAATTTTTTAAATGCTGTTACTAAAGCCTGGGCCACTGCACATGCTAGGCAACTGCTTTCCCTCAGAGCTGAACCCCACATTCTCCTCTCAGTACCTCCCTTCCACTTAGTAAAATTTGGGAAGCCAGTGCCATGATTCAGTAGTAAGTGCATAAGGCTGCAGCTCACTGTTAAAGGGTTTGTCTAACAGGTGGAAGGCTCTAGGTGTAGTGATATATTGTGTACCCTAATAAAATTTGCCTGAAGATCAGAGAACAGAACAAGCCACTAGATTAAACATAGTGGCCAGGCAGTGTTGGCACACACCTTTAATCCTAGCACTGGGAAGTCAGAGATCTGTCTGGACCTCTGTGAGTTCAAAGCCACCCTGGACTACATGAGATTGACTCAGTCTAGGAGAGTAAACACAGCCAGACAGTGGTGGCACACATCTTTAATCCCAGTACTGGGGAGCACACACACACCTTTAATCCCAGGGAGTGATGGCTGGGCAGAGAAGGGTATATAAGGAGTGAGGAGACAGGAACTAAAGGCTTTTCAGCAGAAGCGTCCCTTTCAGCTAGAGGCTTTTTCGGCTGGAGCCTTTTGGGTGAGGACTGAGAGTATTTCAGTCAGAGGATTCATGGAATTGGTGAGGTGAGACGTGGAAGTGGCTTGTTCCTTGTCACTCTGGACTTTCAGCATTTACCCCAATATCCGGTACCGGGATTTTTATTAAAAGACATTTTAACATTCAATCAACATGTAGGTTCCAGTCTCAGCACGAACTAAAATAAGTTCACATACACACACACACATACACACACACACACACACACACACACAAATAAGTAAGAGTCAGACTTGATAGTATAATCCTGTACTTCCAGCAGTGAGGAACAGAAGAGAATCAGGCATTCAAGGTCACCCTCAAGTACACAGGAACTTTGAAACCAGCCTGAGCTACATGAGACCCTCTCTCAAAAACCCAAATCCAAACAACAAAACCATTTTCCAAGAGTCTTTCAGTCATCATCCATAAACATATGACCTTTAGTTTTTGAATGTTTTAATTGTATTTTACATTGTGTGGAATAGATCCATGACTACAAACTTCCCCCATCAGCAAATCTCACAGTAAGGAAAATGGAGGAAAGAAAATGGATATAGAGTCTATAAAGTGAACCAAAGCTACTTTTAAGATTCTACAAAATCAAAATAAAGGCTATCATAACGGTGAACTAAAAATGAACTCGAGGGTTGGGAGGATTGGCTCAAAGGTTAAGAACACAGGCTGCTCTTCCAGAAGACTGGGCTAGATTCCCCGCAACAACATGGTGGCTCACAGCCATCTGTAACCCCGTCCCAGGCTATCTGAGGCCCTATCTTGCCTCTGCAGGCCCTGCACAGACATGGTGCATAGACATGCATGAGGCAAAGTAAACACACACATAAAAGTAATAAAATAAATGAATGTACTTAGGAAAAGTAGCTACTGTAGCAGCTAGCCAACCAAGAACTCAACTAACTCTGCATCCTCCTATCCCTGCCTCTCAAATACTGAGTTACAGTTATTTCCAACTGATAGCCTGTGTGTTACAATAACAGGGGGGAAAGAAACCCCTTTAAATTGCATTTAAAATTTTTAACTCTCCATGTATTTATCTGAAACCCACCAGCACTGGCATAAAATGCTGGTATTTTTTCTTAATATCTGAACATTATTTCTTTCAATAATCAATACGTTGAGTAAACAGGAAGTCAACAGACATTAGCAGGGAACTTGTCAAGTGAAGCTTTGCACCTATAAGCAGGAATAGATTCTACTCCTTGAACTGTAGCCCAGGGAGCTGATTCTGGTTGTGATCTACCACAGAGAGTCCACCAATCACAAGGCTAGGGAAGACAGGATCCATGGGATTCCTGTGCTTTCAGCTTCCCATCGTCAACATTTCCACATTCCAGCCTGCTCTCACTGACTCACAAAACAGAATGACATCAACATATCCTAGCTACTCAGCAGGCTGAGCAAGATAGGTTCAAGACCTGCCTGGGCAACTTAGTGAGACCCTTTATCAAAACAAAATGTATCACGGAAGTCTGAGGACATAGCTCAGTAGTACAGCACTTGCCTAGCAAGCAAAAGGCCCTAGTGCCAATCCTTAGAATCATAAATAAATAACAGATTACTAATGGTCTATTATTTATTCATTTTTCTAAGAGCATATAGCAAACTTGCTTGCATTAGCAAACATGCTAATCGCTGAACTTCACCAAGTACCTATATGGTACTCAGGTCACAACATGGTAGAAACTATATATTAGAGGTGGTCAGACATAGCCTTTAGGATGTACTAGATAAATGCCGTGTGCCTGCAATACAAATCCTTGAGAAGGTCTATGCCCAGGTCTATTCTTCACAACTGTGAAAATGTGGAAGGGGAAAGAATGGCATGAAGGACAGCAGAGGTAACAAGGCACAAAAGGGGTTAATATGCCTAGAGGAAATCTGGGGGCGGGAGAGTATGTGAGCTTAAGAGTCCTCTCTTCAGAAGACGTAGGCCAGACAACTACATTTTTTCTTTTCACTACTCTGAAACAGAATCGAGAACTAAGTACACCCAAGGCTTTTTTTTCCCCCCACCGAGGAGACATGTCTGGTGGCAAAAGGATCTCCAAATAGCAGGTCGGGCCTTTCAGAACGTGGAGGGGGCGGGGTGGCAGAGGAAGGCCCTGATTGGCAGGCGACCTGCCACCCGGAGATAACGTGGCAGGCGTGCTCACCTGTGAACACGTTCTGAAAGCCATCAGCGGTCGCTGGAGCCCCAGGAGCCTTAGCGGCCAGCACAGGCGACCCGCCACCACTGTCATCCGCAGTAGCCCCGCGCCCCAGCAGGTGCACAGAGCCTCCTGCCCCAGGCGTACGGACGCCTAGCTCCTCGGTCCAGTCGGCTGAGCGGCTGAGGCCGCCCGAGAGGCCGCCTTCCAACCGGTGCTTCTTGGCCGGGGCCGCAGTAGAGGCCAAGGCAGTTCTGGGGCTCCGGCTGACGGAAGGCTCCGGTCGCTTCTTGATCCGAGGACTCTGGTTGGGGGACTGAGACGGGGAGTGATTGGGCGAGCTGAGCTGCCGAGTGGTGGTCTTGATGTAGCAGGGGGTGATGAGTGGGTAAGGTTTGAAGCATCGTGGGCTGGGCGCAGGGCTGCCAGGCAAAGAAGCGACTGCAGAGACACTGGGCCCTCGCATCCCCTCCTCCGGCTCTTCCTCCAGCCTCTGTGGAGTTTCTCCCACCTCTGGGACCCATTCCTCCTCTGGAGAGCCTCGGGGGGCATCCTCAAAAGCATCCTCCTCGCACTCCTCATCTGTGTCCTCTGCTTCAGGCACTGGGGCTCCCGCTGCGCCCTCCCCTGGTCCAGCCTCAGGAAATGTGAAGGCTGGAGATGAGAGCGAGTCTGTGACTGCAGAGTGGGCGCTCACGTAGCCGGGTGTCTCAGAGGCCAAGTGGCCTCCGGAGGACGGAGGTTGCTCAGGCACCGGGGATTTGGTGGTCTCAGGCAAGTCGGGTCTCGCCGGTAGTGCCTGTTCGGTGTCCTTTCCAGCCTCGCTTCTCGATCCCAGTAAGAACTGGTCCAGGCCCAGAAAGGCCCCAGGCTGAGGGGAGATGGCAGTGGGGGGCGCTGCAGGCTCCTCGGAGTCCTGGAGCAGCAGCTTTTGCTGCTGCTGCTGCTGCTGTTGCTGCAGACGAATTGCCTGCTGTATGTCTGAGAGCAAATCCTCCTGCTCCGTAGCGGAGTGGAAGCTATAGATGTCCGTGTCCGAACCAGAACTGGTCCTTTGTCCATCTTGCGCTCCTGCCGCAGTTTCCAAATCCTCCGCAGTCGCCTTGATCCCTACCCCAGCCTCCGCAGGCCTAGGACCACCTGGATGGATCACCTCGAAAGGGTCGGCACACTCGGTATCCGATAGGCCCGTCTCCTCAGCAGAGAGACTGAGGTCTGGGGTCTTGGTGACTATGGAGTGAGCGCTGTCCAGCTCCCCGATCGGCAGGGCCTGAGAGTCCAGCACATCCTCCCGCGAGTCGCCGGCACCTTTCGCCTTGGTCAGGTTCTTTCTGATCCGCAGGTTGGAAAACACCGAGGGTCTAGAATCTGACTTGCTCTTCTTCTTGCTGGTCTCTCCACTGCCCCCTCCCCCCTTGCCGTGCTTACCGAGCGCCTTTTTGCTCCCGCTCGCCTTCTTTGTGGTTTCCGCATCCCTGGGCCCCGCGGCATCCTCCGCTCCGCCGCCGCCGCCTTCGTGGGAGGCATCACCTGCGCTCCTCTTCAGCTTCCCATCCTGGTTCCCCATGTTTCAACCCCTCTGCTGCGCCGCCGCGCCTGGGGGTCCTCAGGCCATCTCGGCCCTGGCGAGGGCCAGGGGAGTGTCCGGGACAATTCAGGCAGCTGGGCCGGCCGTTGGGAGGGGAGGCCGAGGAGCGCCCAGCTGGCCCCGCTCACATCTGCTGCCGCTTTGCATAATGCGCGGTGGCTCTCCCGGCTGCCGTCCCTGCGGCTGTGGTTGCGGCCCTGGCTGGCGGGCGCGAACATGCTCAGTTCGGCTCGCACTCCCCACCAATGGCTGCACAGGACTCAGCCTTGGCCTGGCTCCCCGCCCACCGCCCCCGCCCCCTCAGTGCCCCCTTTGGCTCCTCCCGCAACCAAGCAGGAAAAACGTTTCTATCTCTAGGACCTGATAATTAAGGGGTGGGAGTTGGGGGAGCTGTCTCTATGTGGCTCAGACTAGCATCAAACTTAGGATATTCCTGTTAGGTTATCTCTGGAATCTTCAACCCCACTTTGAAAACAAAACATGTTGCCCTCTTTTCAAGAACTGCTATGTTGGAACATTTACACAAAACTTCAAAGCTCTCAGACCAGCAATGAGAAAAAAATAACGCAACAGAAAATCTGAAGCCCAATTCCAGGTCAGAAGTGCCATAGTATGAGGAACACACACACACACACACACACACACACGTCTGCCTATTTCTGCATGGCTCCAGTTCAAATACTTGTTGAATGGATGGGCTGTTCTATTTCTTAAATAGTTGATCATCACTTTGCACACTCTGTTTGTGAGTGTTCTACTTAGGAAAGATTCCTTCCCCAGGCTCTGTGCCTGTTGCACGCACATCTCCAAGAACAGGACATTAGCTGTCATTTCCAAAGTGGATTTGTGGGACCTTTCTGGACAGAGAAAAGAGAAGAAGGGGAAAGTGAAAATACTGAGATTAAAGCTGATTAAAATGCTAATCTCCAAAATTCTATGTGTTTGCCATATAAATTAGACAACATTTGTATTTAAAAAGGGTGCATATATTATAACTCCCAGGAGGTCAAACTCATCAATATTAAACATGTCACAATGCAGTCTCATATAAAAAGGAAAAAGAAAAGAAATACCCTTGGTACAAACACAGGAAATTAGACATTATGTTATAAAGGACATCCACTTTCTCAAGCAAATCCATCCAGGCACACTTTGTTCAGGGCCAGAGCTTCCTAAGTTTCAGACCTAGACTAACACAAACACTTTTTCTTATTTGTGAATTGTTGTCTTGATTTTAATGACATTGAACTATAATTTGTGTTAAATGTTTTAAAGCATTATCAGTATTTTAAATAGCTGCAAGCTATAAAAGCACATAAACTTTTTAAAAGGAAAAAGCAGCATTAATGACAAATGTTATTCTTTGTTGGAAATCCAGACAGCGATTCGTAGCCTTTCGCAAACCATGATCTTTGAAACAACCACTCACTGGGGCAGGTGGATTGTTGAACTTCAGTGGCCTTTTTGAGTAAACACTTTGAAAAACTCCGCTTTAATAACTGTGCCAGGGTAATATCCCTGTCTCCAAGGGATCCCGAGAGCCTGAAAAGCCTTTCTTTCACCTCTTTCACAAGGCTACTCTCTCCTCTTTTCTAGACACCCCCACCCCTCAACACAGAGCACAGTTTGCCTGTGGCCACTAGAACTCTCTGCTTCTTTGAATGCGGCAGTACTTTGAATCTTGATTTTTGCTCTTTCTCTATTGGGGCATCTTTGATGCAGACCTATTCGTCCCCTTGTTACTTTCTTCTGTGATGTATCCAAGAAGTTTGGAAGACAAAGCAGGGGTGGACAGAGCTGAAAGAAAAGAGGCAGTGAGAATACTGATTTTTTTTTTTTTTCACATTCTTTGAATGTGGGAGAATAGGGAGCAGTTGTGGTGCAGGTCAGAGTTGGCAGAGTTCTATTATAAGGTCACAAAAGCAGAAGGAGAAACATTGGGGACAGCCGAAGGGGAATGAGAGGGGGAGGCGGAGAGGACAATGAAGAGTAACGGGGATGAATGCGATCACATTGTCAGCAGCAATAGCAGCTGGGAGATCGCCAGCGACGCCTCCTGCAGCCCCAGGAGTTTCCCCACTCAGGGACTTCCCGTGAGGTAAAGCTAGCCCTTCAAGGCAGACACAGAAAAAAAATTTCGGGACAAGTCAGAGTAAAGCAGCTAGCTAATTGGTTAAGTGTTAAATTTATTATTATGAGATCGTCGATGCTTTAGAGTGAAGCATCAGCTGAAAAACAAACAAACAAAACAACCCCCCCAATCTGTTTTGCAGGTTGTTACTGTAGATGGTTATAGATGGCCGATGAGAACATACTAGTACTGAGAGTAACGGAGATGGGAAGCCAAAATATCTGTGCTTCACAGGTCTTCAGTTTAACATTTTATGATCTTTAAATTTTAGTTATCATAAAATAATGGATTGAATTATGACATTTTCCTACATATGTATCAATGTCCCTTGTTTATATTTGCTCTCTATTACTTTCCTCAGTCCCTCATCTCCCTATCTTGCTGGTTCTTTCCCTTCCTACATATTGTCCCTTTGCCTTCTGGCGTGTGGTGATAGTGTGCGTGTGCGTGTGCGTGTGCGTGTGCGTGTGTGTGTGTGTGTGTGTGTGTGTGTGTGTGTGTGTGTTATTAGTGTGTGCATGTAAGCATTAGGGTGCATGTACCCATGGTTGTGAATGTGGAGGTCCACTGTTTCTGTCATTAGTCTTTTCTGGATCCCTCTGCCCTTTATTTTATTTTTTATTTTCTTGAGACAGTCTCACTGAACTGAAAGCTCTTTTGGTGCCAGCATTTGGCCAGTTTTGCTGAATCTACTACGCTTATGATTACCCATGAAGAGTAGTTGGGGATAACTTGGACAATAAGAATCGACCGACACCAAGCTAGCTGGCCAGTGGGCTTCTAAGTGTTTCTCGTATCTCTGCCTCCTACCTTCTGTAGGAGTGTCAGGGTTACAGGTGTAAATCATCACATTTGGCTCTTTCTGTGAGTTCTTAGAAATAAACTCAGGCCATCAGGTTTACATGGGCAGCACCTTTACCCTTGGAGACCCCTGCTAGAAACCCTTTTCTTATCGTTTCTAGTTTTTTGGGTTTTTTTTTTTTTCCCAGAGACAGGGTTTCTCTGTGTAGCTTTGCGCCTTTCCTGGATCTCACTTGGTAGCCCAGGCTGGCCTCGAACTCACAGAAATCCGCCTGCCTCTGCCTCCCGAGTGCTGGGATTAAAGGCGTGCGCCACCACTGCCCGGCCTTTTCTAGTTTTTAAAAGCTGTCTATCCCCCTTCATTTCTGGTCACTTTCTCATACTCCTTGATAAGTTTTGGATCCCTGGTTATTGAGTATCCTCCACTGCCGATGTAATAAGCCAATCAAGTGGAATTAATACATTGAGGTTAAATCTGAACAGAGCAAAGCATTTCCCAGGTGGCTCTCCAGGAAGGCAGGGGAGAGAATACGAGAGCACTGGGCAGGTATGGCGACCAGGTCTTAAAGTCCTTACATCTCTCATTCTGGAGTACTGAGCATAACACCAGAAACAAAACTCTGCCTTTGACAAGGTGAAAAGCAAGAACCCAGCTACAAAAGTTTTCTCTGCCTCCACACCAATGCTGTGTGTGTGTGTGTGTGTGTGTGTGTGTGTGTGTGTGTGTGTGTACTATTGAGGATTGAACCTAGGACTGCATGCAAGTTTAGCCAAGTATTCTGCCTTGGAGCTATAGTCCCAGGACTAAAACTCTAGAGAACAAAGAGTAAGTGGCTTGAGGTTGTGCACACCTGTCATACTGGGCTGGCTAAGGCAATGTCACTAGGTTCCACTGGGAGTGCCAGCCATGCCTGGGTAACATAGAGAGACCTCCTCTGGGTAGGAAAGAACATTTTGGGGCTGGGACTGCAGTTCAAAGGTAAAGCAGGCTTTCATCTACAAGTTTAAAACACAGAACTTCATTTTCCACCATGTGTGAGAAAAGGGATTAATTCTGTAATTTCTTTAGTTGGTGGAATCCAGAGGTCAGCTACCTCCAAATACAAGGAGGCAGAGATCTGTGGAATTTAGATTTAAGGCTGTGCTTGACTAAAATGGGTTAAACGTTCCACCTGGAAGACCCCTTGGTTTTTGTTTTGTTTTTAAAGAAGCCTTTCTGGGGTTTCTATGGTGTGGTTGAGGGGATATCAGTATGAACACCTTCCTATGCCTGGCAGAATTTTGGGGCACTACCTCCGTTCTTTTGGTGGGCACAGGGCCGAAGGGTTTGTACCCTTTCTTTGGGGGTCTGCTTAGAATAGAGACGAAGCTCCTGTGATGGCCATGATTCAGGAGCAGGGGTGGAAAACACATGATGGTGAGCACAACGTAGTCTGAAAGGAACACAGCAGCCTCCGTTGAAGGACAGGGCACAAGCGGCCCTTCAGAGTTCGCTGTATCCTGTGAAAATAAAACACCAGCAGCGCTATTTGCATCTGGTACATCCTGTGCATTAGCAGAGCTCTTGAGTTTGGGTGTCTTTTGTTTGTTTGCTGTTTGCTATCTTTTGGGGGAGCCCAAGTTCTTCCCTCTCTTCGGACTCTTCTTGCATTCTGCTGGGTTCCCTCCTCTTCTCCTCAGCATGGAGTCCTTGTTAGCATTTGAACGTGTTTAAAGAACTCTGGGCTCAGTGGCTGAGCACTTGTCTCTCAGGTGTAAGATCCTCTATTTGACCCCCAGAATATATATGAAATATGTTTACATATAAATATATTTAAATATTTAATATTAAATATATTCATATTTACATATGAACTCTATATTTATACATAAATGTATTTCATATATCTTTCCATATTTTTATATTTTCCTCATTGTTGTCTCTTGTCTCCTTCAATATATATGTTTCAAATATAATTTATGGTATTAACTGAAGTTATTTGAAGACTCATGCTAGAACATTGACTTTTCAAGCTTGTGTACATAAAAAATCACATAGAGAGCATGATAAACAAGGAATCACTTGAGGGAGGGGCTCACAAGACCTCACTCCTAACTATGGAGCTATTGACAGTTCATGGTTGAGGAGAGTGGAAGTCACTTCTCTCCAGGGCCACAGACCTTAGGAGTTGATCTGTGACCCAGTGCTCTACACCGGAGAGCACATGTGGGCAGCACTAGTTAGAGTGGATGGGATCTTTTAAAAGAACAGGAGGAGGAGGAGCTACTGATAGAGTTGGGAGGGAACATACTTGGAGAGTTGTGGGAAGGGTCAGAGGAGGGGAAGTGGGGGATATGTATGATCAAAACATGCTATATAAATGTATGAAATTCTCAAAGACTAAATAAAATTTTACAAAACAAACAATACAAAGGAATGAAGTCACACATTACTGGTTTGTTGTTCGAATCTTAGATGGTCTTTTAATAAAAAACCTGGAGCCAGATATTGGGGTGAAAGCTGAAAGATCAGAAAAGCAGAGAAAGCCACAGCCAACCTCACTTTGCCAACTCCTCAGCCGATCCTGTTCCCACGAATCCTCAGACTGAAAGCCTCTGAGTCCTCACCTGAAGGGTCTCAGCTGAACTGCTTTAGTTCCTGTTTCCTCACGCCTTATAGACCTTTCTCCACCCAGCCATATCACTTCCCGGGATTAAAGGCATGTGTGCTTCCCAGTACTGGGATTAAAGGTGTGTGCCACCACTGCCTGGCTCTGTTTCCAGTGTGGCCTCGAACTCACAGAGATCCATCTCTGTCCTCCCACCCCCCAAGTGATAGGATTCAGGGTGTATGCCACCACTGCCTGACCTCTATGTCTAATCTAGTGGCTGGCTCTGTCCTCTGATCCTCAGGCAAGCTTATTAGGGTACACAATATATCGCCACACTGGTTTTTCATCCTCAAAGTTCCTTACTGATCTGGAACTGTGACAGGGCCCTCAGATCCATGCCGGACACATAGTTCGCCTGGATTTTACAATTAATTAGGAAATACAAACTGTTAACATCAAACATATTTACAATGGGCAAAATTAGCCAAGATTTGTCATTTCTCTCTTTTTCCTGTGACAGTGTTACCATTTTAGGGAAAAGGTGAAGTAAAAGCCAGGGGGTGTGTGCATGTTAATTTAACTGTGAGAAAAGCTTTCAGAACTGGGTGAACTCTGTCCTGTAACATGAGTTCCTCCTCTGGCTGGTGACAGGCCATTAGCTCTACCCACCTGCAGCATGAACTTCCTGGAGAAATTTGAATTCTCTGGCGTTCATTACTTCAAGAGTCTGGTGCCTAAAGAAGTACTCATGTCTCCCTTTGGAATATCTCCTCTCCCACCAAGGCCAGAGTTTCAGCAGGTTATGAGCGGATCGCGGTTGGGAGTGGAGCTTGAAGGATTCCAGTTTTCACCAGACCCCCTGTGCTGGTGCTGGTGATGGTCTAGAAGTTAAGGACCACTACCATGGGACAAGCCTACATTCAGTGGACTATGCTGGAAACAGGTGTCTCCATGACCCCCCTCCTTCTCACATCCTTCATCCAGAATCCCCTGCCAAATCCTGCCCACTCAGTCTGCCTGACAAATCACAACCAGCACAGCTACTTCGCTCGCCTCTCTAATATTTCTCTAACATGGCTTCCTCCTCTCCTGTAGATCATCTAAAATAAACTCCAGCTGCGGCCATGCCGCTGGTGTACAGAGCCCTCCATCACTCAGTTGCAAGTCCAGGGGTTGTGCACATCGCTCACTTAGAACCTGCGTTCAGCATGGGCAAGGCAATGGGTTTGATCCCCAGGAAAACAAGCCAAGAAACAAAAAGTTAGAACAAGCACACCGAGGAAGAATAGAAGGACAGTTTAAGGGGGCGTGGGAAAGAAAATGGGCACCTCACTCTCTGGTTAAGCCTCCCAGTCACTGAGTCAAGAACTCCAGCACAGGTGACATGTGCTGTGAAGGTGGCCTGCACAGAGAGAGTATTCCTTTTACACAGAGATACTTTAAAGAAGAGTGCTAGTTCAACAAGGAATAATGCTTAAGGTCGAAGTGTATATGACCTTTAGCATTTTTTTTTAGGACTTTCACAAAAACAAATGAAAAAAACATTTGCATAAAAAGACATGCTCTGACTTCCTTTGTAACTCATAGTTTCACCTTTTCAAATTATAATCCTGACCCAGGCACCTTAGAAATCACTCTAAAATCACATTTATCAAAAATAGAGAGGAAAAAGTGAAAAACAAATAAAAGTGGTTTTGAGAATTCCTATGAGAGGTAACTTGAGAGCCAACAATATTGTCTCTAAGGCTGCGACTGAGACACTCAAGGCCACCCTCTTGTGTCTCCTGCCCCCTCGCAGCTCCAGAATCTCTCCCTTTCTGTTAACTTTCACGCTTTAATCTACGCTGACACCTCTTCCCAACGAGCTCCAGCGCTTGCTCTGTACAACTCGGCCTGAAATACTTTTGGTGGCCAAGTCAAGAACCCTGGCTTCACCTGAGCAGAGGTCTGTGCCGGACAACTCAGGCTGCTAGTGGTAGCTGTGTCCCTAACCTCCACATCACTACCATGGACAAAACTCAACTTCTGTGTCTGCCAGTCTCTGCTCATCCTTAGAGCCACATTTCAGGACAGCACAGCGTCTTCTCCCTGTCTCCCACCATAAACCCAAACGTACGGAAGGCTCTGTGCTTCTAATGTACTTCTTGCTTT
Source organism: Peromyscus leucopus (assembly GCF_004664715.2). Classification (NCBI taxonomy): domain Eukaryota; kingdom Metazoa; phylum Chordata; class Mammalia; order Rodentia; family Cricetidae; genus Peromyscus; species Peromyscus leucopus. The sequence goes on from NC_051076.1 coordinate 24,440,281, forward strand.
TCCTTGTCTCTGAAGGTGTCTTAAGGCTGTTGGGACACCTCCTCTGCCTGTCACCACCCTAGCTACAATGCTAAGTCTTATACCTTTTCTGGCTGAAGCTAGGAGTCATTTCATTCAAGAGCTTATCCTGGTTCTTTACACCAACCCTGGCTTCTCCAAATGTGCTTTTAGAACCCTTAACCTTGGTTTTAAATATTATATATACAATGTGTGTGTGTGTGTGTGTGTGTGTGTGTGTGTGCGCGCGCGCTTATTTTTGACATAGAGTCTCATATAGTTCAGGCTGACCTCAACTTCACTATGTAGCTGAGGTAACATTGAACAAAGATGCCTTTCATTCTTCTACTTGATACCAAGTAGATCCTCCCAATTCTATATACCAAGTAGAAGAATGAAAGGCATATGCTATCATAACTGGCTTAACTTCAGTGATTTCAATATCATGCTTACTTTATGATGCATGTCTCTTTGCTTGCCTGTTTTACACATGCGTGTGTGTGATATATGTATGCATGTGGTGTGGTGTGTGTGTGTATAGTGTATGCATATATGATAGGTGTATGTATGTATATGGTATGTGTGTGTGTATATATGTGGTGTGTGTATGTATGTAACGTGTGTATATATCACGTACCTGTGTAGAGGTGTGTGTGTGCACACACAAAGGCCTTAGCAATTGAACACAGGACCTCATGCATGCTAAACATGTATCCTACATCTGAACTCCATACATTGCCAGCCCTTTATTTCTGTCCTACTGTATCTCAGCTCCCTAAAAATATTATAGTATGTGTTTACTACTCTATCTCTAGGATTCTTACTCAGTTATTGAAACATCATTTATGTAGGCAGCAAGTACCTGTCAAACATTCATTTTCCTTGTAGTATGTTAAAGTCACAAGAAAGATAATTTTCTGATGCCTCTAACAATTCCACATAAAAATGTGTCAATGAGAAAATGTGAAGAGAAAGAAAATACAGTTCCCTTTGAAAACTAAATGGCCAGTTTAGAGAAAGGGTACAAAAGTACTTCAGGAAATGAAGGCAAGCGACCAAATGAAGCTTTGCCGCACCATATTTCCTCTTGAACATATTTATAGCTTCAGACAAGGGCATTTCCACCCCCGGGGCAAGGCCGAGAATGGTTTATTTAGCAGTGCTCTCTTTCAGAATTGGGAGTGATCACTTCAAAATGAAGCTTGGCAGATTGCCCCACGACCTTCATTTCTATCAAGCCCAAAGCTTGTGTTTTCTATTGATTGGCATTGTGTTCAAAGCTTGTGTTTCTATTGATTACCATTATTTTTCATTTAGTTCCTATCTAACCACAATTAATATAGAAAAATTTTAATTTCGGTATTTGGAAGTAGATGACAAAAACTTCCTCAGAAAGCTGGTTTGGGAATTTCCCCCACTTGAACAATACAGAGCGGTGTTTGATTTCAAAGTTATTTAAGCATACACAATTACATTCATGTTTTAGGTCCCTATAAAATGGCTTCTAGGAATCAGCTGCTCTCAGGTCTGGAATAAAGACAGTAGTTAAGGATGTCAACCTGACACTCCTATGCGGAAAAATGATTGTTTAAGGCTGTGGGTATATGTATGTTCCAGCAAACATTACTTTATTCTGCTTCATTGGGGGCAGATCACCATCCACTTAGTGTCACAGCTGCTCACACATTTGATTCATTTACATAAAAATAAATATATATCAGGGCTGGCATCAAAAATTTCCCGGGGGCCTGCCCTGAGAAGATTTCTCCCAAAGTCCTGGGGAAGATGCCACAGCCGGCTTGGGGGAATCGGAGGGGAAAGAATCTATATGCACCGTGCTCTTTCATCCTCTGAGGTTAAATTCTATCTACACAGCTTTATTTCTATTCTTATATTTAGCTCCTCTCTGTCCCTTCTCTTCCTGAGTTCTCTCTCTACATGGCTTCAATTCTGTTCTCACACTCAACTCCTCTCTGTCCCTTCTCCTCCAGTCCTCTCATAGCCTTAACTAAGCTCTTTTGCTTTAGATCTCATCTTTGTCCTCACTTCCTCCATCTGCTCTCGTTCCTTCCTTTCCTACTCTTCTCACCTGATGCAGCCCCTACCATCTACCGAAACTCTGCCTTGTTTTCTTCTATGGCCACATGACTCTGCCTGGAGCTGGGAATTCTGTCTCAATTCTCCTTCACCTGATATGTAAAAATCCCTTTTGTTCTTAGTCAATTGCTCTGCAATGCCATTAGACCTGAGAGAGGAAGGAAAGTCTGAGCTTCATTTGCACAAGAAACAAAGCTATGCATCTACACATTCACCCGTCTCCTAGGCTAGGAGACAGATGTTGTCTCTGAAGGGGTGTTATGTAGTTCAGATCAGCAGAGGGTCTGAGAAGCTTATTCTGTTTGCCATTATGGCCTAGGAGTATATGAGCGCACAAGAAATTGATAGTAAGAAGCAGCTGACACATTAAAAGCCAAATAACATCAAATATTCCTTGATATTTCACTTCTCCTACAGAAGGATTCCTTGATCTTTTTAGGTATAGCTTTACCATATACAGCTGAATCTCTATTTCATACTCTTGTGACCTGTAGGAGGCTGGCACAGGGTTCAGCAGATAAAGGTGCCTGTTACCAAGGCTGAAGACCTGAGTTGAAACTCAGATCCCACATTGTGAGGAGAAAATTAATTCATGCATTTTGTTTGCTGATACACACACACACACACACACACACACACACACACACACACACACACACACAGAAATGTAATGAAAATGTAAATGTACATGTTAATTCAACATCTGTTGCTGCAAATATTTTGATAATAAATAGAAAGAAATTATTGAAAAAAATATTGAGGCTCTAAATAAAATCTTTCAAGGAAGAAAAGTAAATATCTATACAAGAGCTGACTAGCTGCTGGTGTAACATGCAGACACAAAGCCAACCCCCTTATGGACTAGAAACCCCTTCTGGGAATAGGACTGTGAGGCAGCAAAGTAAGGAAGTTTATGAATGTTCGTGGGAAGCAGTCCTGAGCATAAAGGTCAACAATAAACAAGGGCTGTAGTTTGGGAGTGGGTGAGAGAGACAAAGGCTGTAGTCAGAAGAAAGGCTTGGATAGAGTAGAGAGTGAGCCACACGTAGGAGGACGCAGGGTCAGAAATGTATGCAGATGCCAACTGAATCCAACTTATATGGGGGATCCATAGAAAAAAGATGAAAATAGGAATGTATTAAAACAAGGGAGAATTTGCTGGAGCAGATAATCTGTGGTAAGAGCAGGAGGGAGAAGTGAGCTGGTGGATGAGCTGAGAAATATGTCAGAATATGAACTGTGCACTTGGAATGAAGCAGTTAGAGCTATAATCTTTTTGCCCATGAACACACATTCAGATGTCATAACTACAGCGTGAGGCTGGTGCTGTAGCTCAGTGGCAGGGTCTGTGCTTAGCACACAAGACACACACTTGATTCCATCATTGTTATAGATGACCATCAGGCAAACAATATCACTCTCACTAACGCATTTGTTCATACGAGATGAATGTTATAGTGTTTAAATCACATCATTGCTCCAGATAATTAATTAGATGTGCAAGACAATACCCAGAAGAAAAAAGCGAGATTTCAGCTAATGATTGTTAGGGAAGAAACAACTGCTACACATGAATGGGAACAGCTAATGGTGCAACATACAGACACAAAACCAGGACCCTAAAGACGCACAGACTCTCAGACTCTTATCTAGACTCTAAGGGTGTCTCTCTAATGGAAGTAGTATGCATGCTACAGCCCCAAAAGAAAAAGTTCATATCATAGTCAGTTGGTGTCCTCCTGTTGAAGGACAGCAATGGCCACCATCTGAACTCTGCCTTATCCTTCTCTAGTTCTGTGTTTCCATCTTAAACATTTTTCTTGTAATTTTTTTTTTTTTTTTTTGTCGTAGTCAGTTTGGATTCTGGGAGTGAAAAACTCATCAATAGGGACTTTAATGATGAGGGACAGAAAGAGGTAAGCAACGGTGGGTCTTCTTGGACAGATCTTTGCCCAATGATGCTTGTGCTGTTGAGGCTGAGTACTATATAGAAGCAATTTTTTGGAAACCACACTACTCCATTAGAATGGTGATAGCAGTAAAAACTTGCTTGGACCACCCCACAGAACAAGAGCTGAAATAATCATCAACCAGTCCATACCTTGACCAGGAATGTTTAATTATCCATATCTCTTGCCTCAATTCTTTCTCCATTGAAATTTTTGTCAAGGGCTGGTGAGGTGGCTCCATGGGGAAGGGCACTTGCCACCCAGCTTGACGAGTTCAATCTTCCACATGGTAGAAGGAAAGAACCAAATTCTACAATTTGTTCTCTGACCTCCATACTTGTGCCATGGATTCCAGCAGTGATATACATGAGCATCAAATAAATACAATACAATACACTTCTGTCAGTACTCTGAAGCTTATGTGAGGACACTACAAATGGATATGAGATCACCATGTCCCTTTAACTGTACATCTTCCCATTGGGCATGTTAACTCAATCTCCATTCTGTGCCTTCCACAATACTTGTCTCTTTAATCTATGTACTTATTAAGTGGATGACTCTAGTCTTTTAGGCCTCCCAGTACTGAATTTTGCCCTAAAACTCTTGGCGTGGAGAAGCAACTTTGATAAGCTAAGCTAGGGGAAGTTGAGCCACTCACAATAATATGTCCCCCAAATGAGAGAAATTAGTGAATGGTCTCATGTTTATCACCTTTGTTCCAGGGACATTTTCTTACCTTTGCATGTTGGCCAATACTAGCTGATTTCTGCTCTATTTAGTGAGAGGGAGAAGCCAGTATTTTAATTACCAGTCTTTAGAGCAGTTGTTCTCATCCCATGGGTCTTGGTGTTGCATATCAAATAGCTTGCATATTAGATATTTACATTATGATTCATAACAGTAGCAAAATTACAGTTATGAAGTGGCAATGAAATAAGTTTATGGTTGAGGTCAACACAACATGAGGAACTGTATTAAAGGTTTGCAGCATTAGGAAGGTTGAGGACCACTGATTTTTAGAGTGTGGCCACCTGGTAAGTACTTTCTCCACCAGTCATGTCAAACCTTGCTTTTGTCCCTTGCCTATGAGCTCTGGGATGATCCCATTTAATGTTGGGGTTTTTGTTGCTGTTGTTCGTTATTGTTGTTTGTTTTTGGTTTTTTGGTTCTTTGGCTCTTTGGGGTCAGTGTAGACTTAGGTGATACGGTTTTAATGAGGAAACTTGAGTTCTTATTAGAACTAAGGTCAATTTCTTCTTTAATGTTTTATTTATTTAATTTTATGTGTATGTGTGTGTGCATGAACGCACACCATGTGCATGCAGGAGTCTGTGGAAGTCAGAAGAAGGCATCAGATCCCCTATAGCTGGAGTTATAGATGAGCTGCCGTGTGGATGTCGGGCACCAAAACTGGGTCCTCTGCAAGAGCAGTAAGTCCTCTTAATCACTGAGCTATCTAAATCTCCAGCCCTTCTTAATTCTTTTGTGCTTCAGTTATTTCAGGAAATGTTGGGATTAGATAATCTGTTTTCATGCAGAGAATCATGAAATTCTATGGGCCAAATGCAAAAAGAGCTGAGGTCTACATCAAGAAGCTGGGGTGTTCAGGAGGTCACTATTGCAAGTTGTATAGCCTTGGAAATTAACTGTGTTATCAGGAAGTCCTTAGGGGGAATTCTAGGTGACTAGCCTAATTATAGCTATGAGCCTACAACTAAGGAAAAGGTGGTACATTATATTACTACTGTGGAGCCTAAATATGCACTAGATGAAAAGGAGAGGTAGCCTCTGGGTAGGTTATTCGATTCTATATTGTTTTACACCCAGAATTATTTTGTCAAAATTCAGAAATGTATGTGGGGTATCATATGCTCAGTGTTTTATGAGTTGTACATAATAAAGGTTGTTCTAAGGAAGGGGCTAAATTGACATGACAAAGGTCCCAGACATCAATGCTAAAATCCCTGCTGAGTGACAACAGGGATATTGAAACTGAGTAAAGACTTTTGCCAACGACTTTGAACCCTACATTTCCTCTTTTCCCAGTAGGTCCTCCATCCCCTTTTGATATCAAAGGAGATGTTAGATCATCAAGAGAGAGTATTTCTTTGATGTGTTGGTGACACTGAAGCAGTCTCTCCATTTAAGGTCCATCAAGGGATGCAACATAGGATACTCACCCTAGATGAACAGGGCACTTGCCACTGAGATGGAATATGACAGGAGAGCCTAAGTGATAGGATACTGATCCTTCACATTATTAATACTTGTGGGGTCCATGGGTACATATCCAAACCAGCAAGATGAGAGCCCTTGAGTTTCTGGCAAAGATGCACCACAATGTGACCAGTGCCTTCCCATCCTTGTATCAAGAGATTTTGAGAGATGGAGAGAGAACCTGAGCCAGATTTGCAGCTGTACTTCTTGTTGGTGTCATGGCCATTGCACAGTCCAGGGGCAATTCGAGCCACTTCTCAAACTGCTGCTGAAGTTTAAAATGCTTGCCTCCTCTCACTTTTGAAGAGACCATTCTATAAACTAGTAGGGGGCAGAAGTAGTGCTGGAGAAGAAAACAGCACATCTCATATTTGTGTTCTTGTTCTACATGAATGACTGGATTTATTGTAATTCTTTTTTGTTTTCACTCAAGGAACCTATGGGCAGGAATCTTTCTCAGCCGATCACCACAGTCTATAAAACTTCTAATGACCTGGAAGATGGGGAGGTTGAGCTGAGCAAGCTATCGTCTTTATTCATGGTCAACACCTAGACCTGGAACTACTGGGAAACTGATGAGGCCCTCAGGGAAAAATCATTATGCATATTATAATAAAATGGTCATTGGAAAAGTAATTGCCCCACGTGCACAAAAAAAGCACAGACTTGATAAGTAGCCAGGACATCACATAGCAGGAGTAGAGGATGACTTTACTAGGGACTAAAGGTGCTCCAACCATTATTTCTTCATAGATGACCTGGGAACAACTGATAATAGGATACAAGCCAATAAGCTCTTGGTCAACACAAGCCCAAAAAGGCTAAATGAATTGTGCTTATCTCTAAGAGCATCAGGAAATCCTTGAACATGTTTTTTTCCAGTCTTGGAGTGCAGCCTAAGCACTTTCTTGTTCAAGCACTTCTTTCCAAAGAATACACACCAAAATGTTCAGTTTCACTTTTAGGTGTAGACTTATTACACAAACTTAATGCTCACATATCCCTTCCAGAGAGGTAGCAAATGGTAGTAAAAGTGACATAATTTCAGGGCTCCTTATTTCTGTAACAATATGGATTAGGTGGGATTCTGTAGCACAACAGAACTGATAGAATATGTATGTTTTTATTCTTAAAGGGATTTTCATCCAGCTGGTTAGTCTATTCATACTAAGAAGCTGGACACTTGTGCAGTCCAGTGCTGAAAAACTGGACGTCCCCTGGAGAATGCAGTTATTGACTCCTTGTTGGAAACGTAAAGAAATTGAACTCTCATATCAGTAGAATATCAGAGGAGCATGAGCAGATGCCTTCACTTAGAAGAAAAGGTAGATACATTCAGGCTGCTTTTCCCCTGGATTCCTCATTTATCTGGGTTGCCCACTGAAAGGGAACTGCCCACACTGAAGGCAGATCTTTCCCTCCCAGCCCCACAGGACAGTCCTCTTTGGAAATGTTATGAACCTACAGCTGTGTTTCATCAACCATGGTTGTCTCTCTCCCTCTTTTATGTGTGTGTATATATGATGTGCATGTGTTGAAGCATGTTAGCATGAGTGTGAGGGCTCCTGTGCGTGCACAAGGTTGCCAGGAGCTTTCCTTGGATGCTCTTCCACTTGATTCTGTGAGGCCAGGTCTCTCAATCAATCTCAGAGCTCACCAATATGGCCAGTCTCACTAGTCAGCTTGCCCTGGGGATTCATTCTCAGGTCACCTTCTTCTGAGACTGGAAATTCATATGGGTTTTATGATTCTGAAAGATGGTCCTCTTGCGTGGGTGGCGAGTACTTTAATTGTGAGCCATCTTCTCAGCCCAGTACGAGATATCTCTGAATCCAGTCAAGCTGACATCCAAGACCAACTATCACAACACAGTAAACTTCTGAAATACACCAAATTGTCAAACCAGCAATTTAGCCTGATGGAACTCTGAGAGGAGCTGAGAGTCTGTGACTATTAAAGTTCTTTTTTTCTTTTCTTTTTTTTATTATTAAGAAAATTTCTATTCATTTTACATACCAATCACAGATCCCCCTCTCTTTCCTCCTCCTGCCCCCCAGCATTCTCCCCCAACCCACCCCTGATTTCCACCTCCTACAAGACAAGACCTCCCATCAGGAGTCAGCAGAGCCTGGTATATTCAGTTGAGGCAGGTCCAAGCCCCTCCCCCTGCACCACGGCTGCGCAAGGTGTCCCACGTTGGCAGTGGGCTCCAAAAAGCCTGCTCATGTACCAGGAATGGGTCCTGATCCCACTGCCAGGGGTCCCTAAACAGTTCAAGCTAAACAACTGTCTTGGTATTAAAGTTCTTTTAGAAGATAAATCAACCCCTACTTAACATAATACTCTTCCAAGTGTGAAGTACTCAATTAAACCTAGCCCATGACTCTAATACTTTTGAAGCTAATTTTACCCAGTCTTTGCAGTGCCTTATCCTTATAATGTTCTGAGCACATCAACAGCAGAGTGTAAATGGTTCACTGTCCTCATTCTGAAAATGCTTTCTTTTGCATTTCCCTAGAAAGTGAGTCATGGTTATTTTTTGCCTTCAAATGAACAGAATCCAAGTCAAAATCCATCTTAACACAGTTTGGAAGTATTATACAGATTCATATATTTACATATGATCTTAAGAGACATATTGGGTAAAGATTTGAGAAGGCTGCAATTAAGTCAGGGGACCCTTCTACAATATGTAAATGGCTGATCAGCAGCCCAATTGTTTTTACTAGAAAACTCAGACTCTTAGTCACTCTACTGGATGTGTCTTCTTCTATAAACACAAATTTGCGAAGAATAAGTTGTTTGAGATTACAGTTACAGCAAAGTCAATAAAATTTAACGAGTGACTAGAAAAACGGTTATTGCCAACACTGTGGTCTCTGGGATCTTCAAACTGTTGTGATCTTTCTGGGAATGGCAGACTACTGCAGGGTATAGCTAGTTAATGAGGAAAATAAGAGTACCTCTTCATGAGACTTTACACAAGACAGCTTTTGTTCTAAAACAAATAAACAAAAAAACCTATTAGTGTATATTGGTTACCCATAATAGTGGGTTCCATCATGACATTTTCTTAGGTAGTATATTTTGATGACATTCACTCCTCATTACTCTCTGTTTTCTCCATCTCACTCATGGTGATTACTTTCCACCTTTACAGAGATTTTGAGGATTCAATTTGCCCAACAGAACATTGAACTGTTTTAATTTATTTTATTGTATTATTATTATTATTATTATTATTATTGTATACTTGAGATAATGTCTCACTACTTTGCAGCTTGGGCTTGACTGAAACTCAGTATGTAGCTCATGATGGCTGTATACATGTCCTTGATCTTATGGTCATCTTTTTGTCTCACCTGGAATTACAGGCATGTACCCCTGATTGACATTTGCTTTGGGGTTGCCTTACATTGAAAACATTTAAACTGTATATACATGAGTGACAAAGATCTATGCTGGGAGTTCTTATTCAGTTGCTGAGTGAAGTTTCTCACCTTGTAACTTGTTTCTGAAATCAATTATATCAAGTGGTCAAGGGATGGCCTCCTTGTGTCCAGTCAGTACCAGCTGTTTTGTGATGTGCTAAAGCAAGCTAAAAATAAAAACTACCACTTGAGCCGGGCGGTGGTGGCGCACGCCTTTAATCCTAGCACTCGGGAGGCAGAGCCAGGCGGATCTCTGTGAGTTCGAGGCCAGCCTGGGCTACCAAGTGAGCTCCAGGAAAGGCGCAAAGCTACACAGAGAAACCCTGTCTCGAAAAACCAAAAAGAAAACAACAACAACAAAAAAAAACAAAACAAACAAAAAAAAAACCCTACCACTTGAACAGCCTATTGCTGTGTACATGACACATCAAGCTTGAAATCTCTTTGAACCAAATTGAAGGTACTGACTTAATACCAGGGAGTCGGGCAAATCAGTCCATCTTGTTCAAGCACTTAATTTGACCTTTCAAAGAACTCCAGCTTTAAACCTAAATACTTTTGGATGCCCACAGGAACTGCACTCTTATTGTGTACAATGAATGTGTGACATCCTTGATGCCATCTTTTAGCACTAGCTGGGGCTGACGGGCCAGCAATAGCCAAACATGACTATGAAGACTGAGAGCTCTTCCCAGATGAAAATGACTTCAGGCTGGCAAGATGGGTCATGGGACAAAGTTGAGGTTCCTGCTACGGAGCCTTCTGGGGACCTACATAGTAGAAGGAGAGAACTGACTTCCACAATTTTTTCTTCTCTCTCTCTCTCTCTCTCTCTCTCTCTCTCTCTCTCTCTCTCTCTCTCTCTCACACACACACACACACACACACACACACACACATACACACACACACACAAAATAAAAAATGTAATAAAAATGTTAAAATCCAGCTTCATGGATCATGGTAAATTCCACATTGACTATGAAACAGTGACTATAAAAATATATCACTAATTAAAACCTTTCAGGTAGGTACGTTTGCTTAGAAGTTTGAATGATGGACATTTAACTTTTACAAGTCAAAAACACTAACATTTAAGCTGATGCAAGATATGCCATGTAATTGCCATGCCAAGGGGACACACAGAGAGGATTCCCAGCCCTTAATCATAAGGATGCAAGCATTTATCAGGAGATACGAAAGCTCCCAGAGGGTATACTCCCGCAAAAAGAGGTGGTTACCATGCACTGCCCATGACATCAAAGCAAGTAGCTGGCTGGCAAGTGGGAGGATCTAATATCTACTGGTTTTATTGACATTGTTTTAAATTGGGTTGAAGCATATCCCCTGGAATAAGAGAATCTTCAGCTTTGCTAAAGGATATTTAGCTTTGCTAACTAATATACCTGATGCCATTCAAAGTGACAATTGCCCAGCCTCTGTCCTCAAGGTAATGCAGCAGATGAATGAGACCCTATCCATCCACTGGAAATTCCATGCTGCCTGGATTTTAACCAACAGGAAGATACAAATGATGAACCATGACACTTAGCCAGAATATGTTAGCAGACTAGTCTAATATGAGAAAAGTAATGAGCATTCTCTTTCACATATGAGGGAAACTCAAAGATGTAGGCTACAATTAAGTCCTTATGAAATTATCAGAAAGGATTTCAGATATCTATAAAGGGGAGACTGCTCCCATACTTTGAATATAAAAACAAAATTAGTCATATGTAATAATTTAATAAAGTTCTAAACTCAATGGTTAAGTTTGCTTCCTCTGTGATAAGACCATACCCTGAGGGTACTCTACGTATCTGTCAACAAGGAGAATGAATTATAATAAAGACATGGAAAAGCCCGGAGTGGTGGCTCTGGTGTTTAATTCCACCTAGTACTTGGGAGGCAGATGCAGGCAGAGCTCTAAGAGTTAGAGGCCATCTTGGTCTACATAGGGAGTTCCAGGCTACCCATGGCTACATAGTGAGACACTGTCTCAGACAGACAGACAGACAGACAGACAGACAGACAAACAGCCAGCCATGGAGAAATCAGCATCTAGGAGCCAAATCAATAGAAAGGCAGATAAGACCGTATGATGTACTCTAACCACTCACGTCTCCTTGAAAGTTGTAACTGCCAGCTGTGGACTCTCAAGGCATTATTAAGAAGTCACCCTCTTGAACCGTGTACCTTAGATGGAAACCTCCATGGAAGACTCAACCAACCTCTTGATAAAAAGGAAAAAGGAAACCTGAGCTGGTCGTGGTGGCTCATGTCTGCAATTCTAACACTTTGGAGGGAGAGGCAGGAGGATCAGGAGTTTAAGATAATCCTGTGCTACATGGGGAATTCAAGTCTAGATTGTCTTATGTGAGACTGTCATCCAAGAAAAGAAAAAAAGAAAAACAGAAACATAGGCAATACCTTTTAGATAATCAAGAATGTTATTGTGGTCTGACTCTGCTTTCTATATGTTTTCCTTGTCTCAAAATTAATTAGTCTAAGCTGTTTTCAGATTGAGCTCTTAAAAGTTTTGAGGCTCATTACCTGGCTTTTGGGTGTATGAAAAGTTCTTCCTCTGATACCCATGACCAGTTCAGGAACATCCAATTAGACAACCCATCTATACAAGATGTTATAAGTAAGAGTTATTTAAATAGTCCTGAAATCTGGAAAAATAACTTTCCCCTTAACATGTTAGAGAATGCCTGATCTTTTCCTCTTACAAAGAGGACCCTGGAATGTTTCTAACAGTAGCTGAAGCAAAACAGCTTCTTTTCAATCTTGGTTTGAAAACCCCAGTGTGGACTGCAGGGTTTGTGATAGATTTGGATAGCTAACTTTCCAAAAAGTTCAACCAGAAAAATGCAGCCCTCTGCATTGAAAAAAACTAAATGATACTCATGGAACTTTCTGAATGATGGATTGGATCCCACCTCCAAGAAATGTGTTGTATGAATACTGTTCTAAGTGTATCCATGAGGCTTAGCTTGTGAAATAAACCCAGTATGGTAGAGGCATATTAAGTACCAAGGGGGATTGCTGTGGGCTTATGGAAGCTGTGAGTGGCCCAATTTGCCATTGAATTGGCTCAGTAAATGTACCTAGGGTCCCCATTCCTTCCAGGATGAATTACTTCTCATTTGTCAGTGGTCCCCATGACCAGGACTCTGTAAAAAGTCAGACATGGCTTGAAGAGAGCTTGTTGGTAGTTCTACTCCACAGCTGTCATGACTTCAGGAGCCGTTATCACTGGGTTGAGATTATAGGTAGACGCTCTAGGAAACACACAACAGTCACTTTGAATAAAACCTGACAGAATGTCATCCTCTTCTGTGATCAGACAACACAAACTTGTGAAGTGGTTCTCCCAAACCAGATGGCCTCCCATGTTTTGACTGTTGTCCACAGGACAGCTTGTGCTCATGTTAAGAAGTGTTGAGTTTGCATTACCAATCATTCAAAAGATCTAACTGAAGCAGTGGAGGACCTACTTAAGCACACAGCTGCTGTTGATATGCCCGAGGAATGGATCCTTTCAGTAACTGGCTAAAGCCAGTCTCTATTGAATTTAAGTTTGTATGTTTGGAACTATTATTTTCCTTTTACTTCTTCTGTTTGGGTGCACTTGATTTACTGTATTCATACCAGTATGTAAGTGCCTCTTTCAGTCTCTGGAAAAAACATAAGAACTTATATTTTCTGATCCTGTTAAGGCCTTCCATTTCAGATTTCTACAGCAGCTCCCATCAGTAGGGAACAGTTTCTGAATAAAATGACCTTTGGGTCCTAACCTCTATAGAAATGTTATGATGACGGGGTAGTGGGAATTGTAAGAAAAGCACCCACCCAATTATCCATCACTAGATTAGCTTCACTTTGCCTCTGGACCTCTGTTTTTTGCTCCTTCCCCAGGAACTTTGTGACATGTTTAATTTTGTTTATGGACTTGATTGGATTAAGATATACTTATGGTGCTAGTGAGACACAAGTTTGGATATGTTCAGGAGAATGTTTCTAGAGAAAATTAATTGAGAGGGCAAGTCTTGAACATGGGTGATGGCACCTGCTCTAGTTTGCTTTATTATTGCTGGGTTAAACACCATGACCAAAAGCATCTTAGGGGAGGAAGGGGTTTGTTACAGCTTATACTTCCAGATCATAAACTACCACTGAGGAAGGCAAGGTTAGAGCTTACGCACGCACGCACGGACTAAAGCAGAAAGCATGGAAGAATGCTGCTTACTGGCTAGTTTTCTGGCTTGGTCAACTATCTTTCACATGCAGCCCAGGTCCACCTGCCCAGATGTGGTGCCACTCACAGAGAGTGCGTCCCTTACATATCAAATATCAGTCAAGACAATCTCCTGCCGACATTGCTATGGGGTCAACTGGAGGGAGGCAATTTTTCAGTTAAGGTTTCCTTCTCCCAGATGACTCTAGGTTTTATCAAGCTGACAATAAAACTAACCAGGACACCATCTTATGACTGGAGTACTGGGATGTATAAAGAGGGAAACAAAAACTGAGCCGAGTGCCAGAATTCTCTGCCCCCTTATTCATCCAGATGTTGAGCAGGCATCCTCATGGTTCACTATGCCTTTCCTGTGATGATGGACTCTACCATCAGATTTGAGCTAAAAAAAAAAAAAAAAAAAAAATTCTTCCCTTATATTGCTTCTTGTCAAGTATTTGGTCACAGCATTAAGAAGCAGAACTAACTCAGAAATTTGTTACCAAGAAGTGGGGATATGGCTGCCATAAACCTGACCACGTGGTCCACAGGTCCTCAGAACTTATTTGTGGGAGTCATCTGGAAAATGTGTGGACTTGTGGCCTACAGGAGCCCTCGAATGTTGTAAACAGAATTTAATGGGCCATTCTGCTGGGAGTATGGAAGGTGCTAGAACAGTAGGTTCTCTCTGTGTCTTGGTATCCACCATTCAACGTTTCCTCATACCTGTTCCTTTTAAGGGTCCTAGCCTGTAGTAACCGATGTTCCACCCTCAACTTCAGTGAGATGAAGGGTTTTAGATTCCATCTATGTAAGGTCATTCTTTATTTGTTACTCAGTGCTGGCTTATTTCACTTAACACAATAACCTATAGTTTCTTTCTTTTTTTTTTTTTTAAGATTTATTTATTTATTTATTTATTATGTATACAGCATGTATGTCTGCAGGCCAGAAGAGGGCACCAGAACTTGTTACAGATGGTTATGAGCCACCATGTGGTTGCTGGGAATTGAACTCAGGACCTCTGGAAGAGCAGTCAGTGCTCTTAACCTCTAAGCCATCTCTCCAGTCCCGACCTATAGTTTCAAACACTGTTGCAAATGCAAGACAAATCCTTTTCGTGAGTATAGGTACCACATTTCAAAAATAATTTTCACTCTTTTATAACAATATTTTGTCAAACATCTGGTAAATGGTAAAAACCCAGGTTTTAATTCAAGGTTCTCAGACTTGGAATTTATGTCACATGAACATTAAAAAAAGAAAGTATCAATGATAAATGAAATAATTCAGAGCAGCCTTCATAATTGAAAAGAATAATAGAAATGTTAAAAAGTAAAACCCACCCTGGGAGAAAACACTTCCCATTTTATAAATGAAAATGAGTTAATATGTGAAAAATGTTTCATAAAAATTAAAACAGTAAGAAATACATGCATGAATACATATGATAAAATGACTGAAAACTATTTTTTCAGAAGATGGCACAGGAAAAATGGTCAATGTCAGTGGTTCTCAGGAAAATGTGATATATACTCACATGGAAATAAATAAGGATGGATGTTTATAAGAAATAGGTCTGAGTGGGTGAACGATCAGATGGTTCAAATATGCCATTGACATTTACTAGTAAATTTGGAATCTTCCTTAATGTACAGGACAGCTTATTTTTCAATGTGTAAAATGTTTATGAAACCTTGACATTTGGGGACAAAACAAGAATGATAGTGTTCTGCATTATAAACTGAACAATTCAAACCCCGGAAGGAATGGGACAACTGACTAAATTAAATGATTTATAGCATAAGACAGAAGCAAGTGTTCAATGCACCGAGACAAAGAAATAAATTTTTTTGAAACCTCTTCAGGAATAATAATAGCAACATAAGTTACAGAAATCTCAACTGAAGGAAAACCAAGCAGAATAATCATTCTTGATGCCGAATGACATCTCTAGGAAAATGAAAGGGACGTCTGTCTACTCAGGCCAAATAGAGATGAAGTCAGCAGGCAATGAAAGATTCCATCAAATTTCACATGGCAAACGAATGCTAATATTGGTTTACTCATAGGATCATGGGAACTCACAGGTAGCTGTATGACTGTAGAGTCCCACACCCAGGCTTTTTAAAAACCTCATAGAGTTCAGCACTATGCAGTTGGCAGGATGGAGTGGGGATTCAAATCTCAGAAGAGGAGTCTTATGAGTCTCATATTTTCCCTGCTTCTCTCTAAGAGGGAATGTCAACAACCTCATTATTATCATCACCTTAAACATAACTACCTACTATAATGTCCTGATGACTTTGCTGCCATGACTGTGGGCTATATGAAGCCCAGAGTAACTAGCTACAATACAATGCACCCCCCTGCCTCCCTCCCTTCTGCTTTTACAGTCTGCCTCCTGTTTTACAGAGTTCCCTGAGCCTTGTAGGGGATGTCTTCTATATTTACTTCCACTCTTCTGGGAACTGGACCACTTTGCCACAGCAACAGATACGTTAGAACAATAGGAACTCTGATTAAAAGGGCAACCCCAATAGTGAGGGAGTGACCCAAGGCAAAGGCATCCTTGGCATCCAAATGTTCTGTCTCATGTGTTGCTTTGCCCATCTGAGTGTACTAGTAACATGTGCACCATTATTGAGTCTGCAAGGATAGCATGCTTTCCTAGGGAATGCATATGTCCCAGCATGAGTGCCTCTATTTCCTAGACTGTTCTGTTTTGTAGTCCTCCATTTCTCATTTGAAAAGTTTCCCAGTTAATCAAGAACATACTAGTGCGTAGAGAGGCTGAAGCAGGTGGACTGCCATAAGTTCCAGGCTATCCTAGTCTCTATAACAAGTTCAAGAACAGCCTAGGGTACAGAATCTCAAGCAAGCAAGGAAGCAAACAAACAAATAATATAGGAATATACTACTGTGGATGTTGTCTAATGTTCTTATGATTAAAACTCATCCAAATCCTCACTTGCAGAAAAGCATCTTAAGTGGTACCCTGAAATGAAGAGATACTTAGGGATTATCCTACCAAACTGGGACAGAAGGCAAGTTATTGGAAGATTATAAATATAATCTTGTAGAAAGAAATGTCTTACTGTATATCTGCCTATCCCCTTATGTGGTAAATATGACCATCAGTGGGCCCAACACAGACACCCAGTACCTGCAGGTGAGACATATCCATGCTAAGCAATGCATTCTGTTTCATTGTCCATTTAATGTCTCACATCTATCTAGTACTGAAGCAGCTCTGGAGTGCCAGCTATGCCTATGAAATGAGGTTGTGGTTTGGTTTCTCAAGACATAGGGTAATACGTATGCTGGTATTATACACGTTAATATACAATAGAACACGATGTGCATAGGCTGGATTTATTTTTAGGTTCCCTTAAAACAGCCAGGGCCTTCTTTTTGGTCTGAGCCCAAAAGTGGATAAACTAATGCACATATTACCTAGTGGGAGACCCCATTACACATCAGGTGACCCCCAGAAATCACTTTAATATTGGGGCTAGGGAAAAGTATAATATAGTCAGATCACGCATACTTAACCTGAGAGGGATAGTTCATTCAAATATATATATATATACATAGAGTTTAACTGGTTAATAATATCTTCAGTAACTACCACCCACATGTAATCCACCCTTCAGCTGCAGATGATAGTCAGTGATCTGCAGGCATACGTTTAGAAAGAAGTTTCACAGCCACATCATGTCTCTCTAACAGAACAATAGCAGTAGTTTCCTAGTGGAGAATATGATCAGTCATAGGTTACAGTATCACACTTGAGTTTTCTCCTTGTAGCCTTAAGTGTTTGGTTGCATCCATATCAGGCGAGCCCATATTTCCCAAGCAGGCACATTTGCTTGTCATGATTAGCATAACACATGAAGGCCGTAGGTAAAGAGGGAAGTACTGATGACACTTAGTCCCCAGTAGCTTTCCACGGGACCTCTTGGCAGGGAGGAAGAGCCAAGCTCAGTCTCTGCTTTATTTCTCATATTCTGAGATCAGAGCACGTGATGTCTTGAGCATTAGGGATCTACCATTTATTCTGGAATGTACCAACAGCAGGTAGACAGACTGCATGGTATATCAGGCTTTGGCCAAGGAGGCCAACAACTTATAGCGACAAAACTCACCCTTCCTTCTGGATTCTTTTATTCAGTAACCTGTGGTGTCTGGGAGTGTCTTTTTCTAGCCATTCAGGGCGACTTCTCCATTTAAACTCTTTAGCAGCCCAGATTTTTATCTGTCAACCTAGCCCATTGTATGTAGCTTGTCTCATCCCAGTTCTGAGCATGTATGTGAAATGAATGTCCTTGTCACTGTCAATTTGGGAGTTGGATGGGGGATAGGACCCATATATAACATCGAGTTAGGCAAGACCCTTGATGTTGGCTTCACCCATTGCTGAATTACGTGAAAATGCTTCCAAGGGTCCTTTAGAAGTGCCCACAGAGATGAAGGAACACTTGTACCTTTTACTGACAGATAGAGGCCTTATGTAGTCTCCTTGCCAGACTCATATAGGACAGGCCAATTTGGGTTCTCCCCACAATGTGGCACTGACTCCTCAATAATTTGATTGGAAATTATCATTACATGTTCGGACAGCGGTTAGAAAGTCAAACTGTTTCATCGGAGTATAAGTGGCTTTAGCTATTTTTCAGCCTGTGGTCTCTGCCACCTAGCCAGGCTTTATATGAACGCAGTGAGCACCCTCTAGTGGTAGTTGCATGCAAATGTCTTTATCTGCTTTCTTTTTTTCTTTTTTCTTTTCCCTCCTTTTCTTTTCTTTTCTCTCTCCTCTCTCTCCCTCTATTTTTGTGAACTTTTTTAAAAACTGAAAATAGATTCTTCTCTCATGCAACACATCCCAACCCGTTTCCCCTCCCTCCATTCCTCCTAGCTGCCCCCCTCCTCTCTTCCTAGACCCCCCACCTCCGTTTCCTCTTCAGAAAAGAGCAGGACTCCCAGAGGCAGCAGCCAGACAGAAAAAGAAATTCCTAAGGAGACAACTTTCTGATTTCCGGGACTCAATGGGCCTCCACAAGTGCTGGGGGCTCTGATCCTTGTTGAATCATGTTATGTATGTCCTTTCACCTCTGTTGTCCCCACAGTAGCTGACCCAGCACCCAACAGTTCTCCTTTCTCACTGGGATATCTATAACGTCAGGCTTCTCAATATAACGGTCAGTGCTCACAGACCAGGTGACACGAGTTATTGTTCTCAACTTGGCCGACTGGTAGAGATCTCCTTTTCCTCTCTCCAGGCATATAGGAACAGCTGCTTGTCCCTATATAGTGCCCCTACTGTGCCACTAGGGTACCGGGACACAATGGGTAGTGTCCTTTTCAGCACT
Source organism: Peromyscus leucopus (assembly GCF_004664715.2). Taxonomy (NCBI): domain Eukaryota; kingdom Metazoa; phylum Chordata; class Mammalia; order Rodentia; family Cricetidae; genus Peromyscus; species Peromyscus leucopus. The sequence goes on from NC_051076.1 coordinate 24,459,587, forward strand.
CTGTCTTGTGTGGCTGTTGGTTTAATTACTGAGAGAGGCTTCATGGCTTGAAAGGACACTAGTTCCAGCACAGAATTCATGGCATCTGTAACAAGGCATGGAGGCATCACACTGCATTGCTGTAAATGGGTATAGCACTTTTGTGGTTCACTTCTGTGACACTACAGAGCAAAGCTTCACCAAAGGCTTCTTAATCCACCCTTTTATTGGATAAGCTGTTTTTTTTACTGTTACTGAGATGGGATCAGTGATAGAGCCCGTCTGTCTCTGCCCTTTATAGATGACTAGCCATTGCTGTTCATGTACTGTATAAGGAACTTGTATCCCTATCCATGCTCAGGACTAAAACCTCTTGGGAATGGTTAGCTCACTTTCTGCCACAGCCTGCACACTGAGCTTTTAGTAACTCCCAGAACAAAGGAGACTGAAGTCCTGGAGCACAGACCTCTGGAGCCAGCCAAACATCTCAAGCCTTTTCTCTCTCCCAGTTCCAAGTGGTACCCTGTCTCAAAAACCAAGTTACAGAAAGGACAGGCAACTTGAGCGAAGTGGGGTATGAAAACACCGCAGAACTCCCCCAAACCCAGAGACCTTTTGCATCAACAAGCGAAGGGTGCTGTAGGTTTCAGGAGATAGCAGGTGACACCCATCAACGGACTGCTAGAACCCCTGGGGAATAACCTGGGAATGGTTGGAAAGCAGCCTGCCTCTGGGGCGGGTGGTGGCAGACAGGCACTGGAGTTTCAGGAGCAAAGAAAGAGTCATTTAGAAGGCTGCAAAGAGAGGCGGCGGGGCGCCGGGGGTGGGGTGGGGGTGCAGAGAGCCTGGTTCCTTGTGGGGTGGGTTCAGCAACACAGCTTGGGCGAGCGCACATGCAGAGAGCAGCAGTTAAGGGTAAAGGCAGAGAAAGTCTCAGCAAATGTGCACGGTTCCATTCCGTAAAAGAAAGCTGAAGAGAGCCGAACGGGAGGAAGAGAGAAAACCCCTCTACCCCTGAGATGTAACCCCATTGCCGGTCCACCACGCCCAGGGATGCTTTAGTGGATTCTATCCTCCTCTCCCTCCTTTCACCTCCTTCTTATTTTGCTGGTTTTTTTTTTTTTTTTTTTTTTTGAGACAGGGTTTCTCTGTGTAGCTTTGGAGCCTTTCCTGGAACTTACTCTGTAGACCAGGCTGGCCTCAAACTCACAGAGATCCGCCTGGCTCTGCCTCCGGAGTGCTGGGATTAAAGGCGTGGGTCACCACCACCCGGCTTTTTTTTTTTTTTTTTGCTGTTGTTGTTTTGTTTTTGAGAAGTATAGACGGTGGTGGCCGTTGCCAGCCTGCTAGAAATAGAATCCAGGGCTTTCTCTGGGGTGTTTTTGGTTTTTATTCTACGTCTAGCTTTTTTTTTTTTTTTTTGGCCTCCAACTGCCAATGCTTCTGGCACTGCAGGTGTGTTCTACTATGTCCCTGCCCCTGCCGCTGGGGTGGACAGTCTGAGGTACTACAAACCTCCTAGACACATGCTCAGGGTGTGAGGCTGTGTGAAAGAGCGGGTCAGGCCACAGAAGAACATATGTAGTTGACTTTCTCTCAGCAGAAGTGGAAAGCAGAATGGCCAGGCCCAGGGACAGCTGTGGAGGGAGAACTGGGGAGCTGTTTGTTCATTCATGGGTCATAAGGTCCTTTTCCATTCATAACAACGAGTTCTAGGGGCAAGTTTCATAGATGTCCTAGAGTCGACCGGATGTTGACCGAGCTGTGCTCTAGTCTGCTTGCCTTTGGTGTGATGAACACTCTGACCCAAAGCAACTCTGGGGAGAAAAGGCTTCATTTGGCTCACAGGTTACAGTTCATCATGGAGGGGAAGCAAAGGCAGACACTGAAGCAGAGAGGATGGAGAAACACTGCTCACTGGAGCACCATAAAATAGCAACTACACTTTTCTCACCACTGGGAGGCTGAGGACCCCATAGTGGTTTCATGTTAAGACTGGGAGCCACAGCATTTGGAGTATTCTCATGGTGGCTTTCTCACACTGGAGAGGGTGACAAACCCATAGTTGCTTAGTCCTCACAGCAGGTGCTTTGGCAGTCCCAACCCAGTGCCCCAAACCAGGAAAGTTCCTGGTGAGGTGCTGGTCATTGGTGGGAAACAGAAGCCTGGTAATGCCGGCTCTGATATCAGCTAAGGAATAATCAACATGAGCAACAGTGTAAATGAGTTCAGAGGGAGGGCCAAGCAAGCAAAGGCCAGTGATCTTCTTTCAGCCATACCCCTTTCAATCTGGGCTGCCACAAGAAGGTGTCATCCATACTAGGGGTTGGTCTTCCCACATCACTTAAGGTAATCACGGCAGTTCTTCAGGTAGGTGCCACTTAGCTGATTCTAATTTGTGGCAAGTTGATATTACTACCAATCATCACAAATTGCATGTAATTTCTAAGGTAAAATGAGACAGATTTTTGGCATGATCCATCTGGACGCAGATCCCCTACCCATCTCCAAGGTCCATTTTACCTGGTCAGCTGGGCTGAACCCCATTCACTACACACCTTCATTGTCTGCCTTTGATCTCTCTCATGAGGAGTCATTGTCATACTCAAGAATATTAGGGTTCTGATCAAATGCAGGGGTCAGAATGGAAATCAGTCTGCAGAGAGAGAAAGAGGATTGGGGAGAGAGAAGAACTGACAGTGTTGGGAAGAGGACCATGATGAACTGACAGTGTGGGGAGGAGGACCACAATGGGAGACATGTTTATAGTTTCTTGGAGTGTTATGTTATGGGAAAAATTAGGGAAACAAGGTATTTGCATAAATAGTCCAAATATTACACTGATTTTTTTCCTGAGAAGCCTAGGGGCACATGGTGAGCTTTCCAAGTATTCTGCAGTCAGTGATGCTAATATGCTTGGTCCAGTGAATGACTGTCTTATGCTAAATCCTAACTTGTACACATTGCTGTGATGTGCTTTCGCCACCAGTAATGGATTTTTGAAGAAACTCTGTTAACAGCTTAGTAGTTGCAGAAACTGAACACTAGGTGGCACTCACTTACCTTATCATACTTAGCATGCGGCGAGCATGTGTGCGTTTATTTATTTATTTTTTGAAAACCGGGTCAGAAAGATCGTTAATCCTGTGCGTTTTCAGAAATTATGCACATGTAAGGGTTTCCATGAATGTCCAGTAAGAACTCCAAAGGATCATCATCAGCAGTTTGATTTGGAACAATTGAGAAAAGGGGAGGACAAGAAAACATCATGAAAAATGAGTACCCACGATTGCCAAATGGAAGAGTTATAGACAAGAGATTCAGGAAGGAAAAGGCTCCAGCTCAGTGATAAAGTGCTTGCCTTGCTCACACGAGGACTCCCCAGATTCAGATTCCCCGGAACACACATGAAGCCTGGCATGGTAACACACATATGTAATTCCAGAACTCCTACACCTAGTTGTGAGGTAGAGACAGCAGGCTCCCTGGACGTCCCTCGTTCATGGGTGGTCATATCATAAGCACAGGTGAAGAACAAGAAACATTGCCTCAAACAACATGGGAGGTGAGGATCGACACCCAAGGTTGTCCTTGGTCTTCCAACACATATGGGTACTGTGGCACTTCACACACACACACACACACACACACACACACACACACACACACACACACAGTGTCACAGCAGGCATGCTCTTGTTTTCTGACATTAAAGTTCTTCAAACTCACTAGAGGTGATTTTGGTCACAGCAGTTTACAGGGAAGTGGGAAAGAGGGGGACATTGTTTTCTTCTCTCATATATTACATCCTGGCCTCAGTTTCCCCTCCCTTTACTCCTCCCAACCTTCCCTTCTCAGCCACATCTGCTTCTCTCTGTTTCCTTTTAGGAAAGAGCGGGCCTTCCAGGCATCTCAACTGAACATGGCATAACACTATGCAACAAAACTAGGCACAAACCCTTATATTGAGGGTGGACGAGGCAACCCGGTAGGAGGAAAAGTGTCCCAAGATCAAACAAAAGAGTCAGAGACACCCGCTGCTCCCACTGATAGGAGTCCTACAAGAACATCAAGCTTCACAACCATAAGATATACGCAGAGGACCTAGTGCAGACCCATATAGGCTCCGTGATTACCTCTTCAGTCTCTGTGAACTCCTATGAGCCCTGCTTAGTTGATTCTGTGGGCCGTGTTCTCGTGATATTGTTGACCCCTCCAGCTCCTACAATCCTTTCTCCTCCTCTTCTGTGGGGCTCCTGAGCTCTGCCTTTTGTTTGGCTGTGGGTCTCCGAATCTGCTCCCACCAGTTGCTGGATGACAGCTCTCTGATGACAATTGTGCTATGATGACATTGCTCTATGAGTATAGCAGCATATCATTAGGAATCATTGATTTTGATTTTTTTTTTTTTGCCAGTCTTGTTTGTTTCTATCCTGGGTCTCTGGGGCTGTCCAGCCTCTGGTTCTTGGCCATCCAGGCAGTGTCAGGAGTGAGCTCCCTTTCATAGCAGGTGTTGTGGGATATTTGAATATGGTGTAAAAATGTATTGCTGTTACTGGTGTAATAAAAAGCTGAGCAGCCAAGAGCTAGGCAGAAGGTATAGGTGGGACTTCAGGGCAGAGAGAGAACTCTAGGAAGAAGAAGGCAGAGGAGGCATGAGCAGTATGGAGAGATGAGGTAATGAGCCACGAGACAGAATATAGATTAAAACTAATGTGTTAATTTAAGTTATAAGAGCTAGTGGGACAAGCCTAAGCTAAGCCTGGGATTTCATAATGAATAGGAAGTCTCCCTGTGTCATTACTTGGGATCTGGCTTGTGGGACAGAGAAAGACTCATTTACACATGGCACCCAACATCTGACCATATATATCCACATAAGGCCTAAGAAAGAAAGAAAAAAAAATTGGAACATGGAGTCAAATGCGACTTCCTAGTGACTGAGGTCTCTCAGGTGGGTTCAGAGTGCAGAGACTGCCTGAAGAACGGAGCCAGCGGCCAGTGCCATTTGCCGGCACCGTGTGCTTAGCTGAGCTGTGCTGGTGGGGTGGCTGACACAGCAGTGTAAGATTCGTCAGAGAATGAGTTCAGAGAACACTGCAGATGCTTAGCAAAGCCAGGCCAGACACAGAAAACCTACAAAAAGGTACAGTTTGGTTTAAAGTGTGCTTAGATGCTAAAGAAAGAAAAGAAAATGGGTATAGATAGTCATAGAAAAGAATAGGCAGTTTACAAATAATAAGTATTATTGTTATTATCTCTTTAAAGAGAGAGTAAAGTAATATAAAAAAATAATCCACATAAAGACGGGAAATATACAGGGTGTCTGGATCCTTCATGGTGCTTTGTTGACTTTCAATTTTTTAAATGCTAATGTTCAAAAAACAATAGCTGCTGACAGATTATTGTACTATAGAAAGTGCTAAATTAAACCAACCTATATATTCTAAGAATGTCTTAACTTCAAGTTGGAAGTCAGAAAATATGTTGCAAGTGAGGGAGAAGTTATGCCTTTATTTCCACAGGGAACAAAAAGCTATGGTTCTCTTCAAAATTCATAAAGATCAGGTTTAACTGGGGAGCCCTTCTGAGGATCTTGGCTGCAGACATGAGGAAAAAAGCCAAGGAAAACTACAGAACTGGTGATGTATATGCTGATACCTTTGCATGGGAACAACTGTGAGACTGCATGAGACATGATAAATCTTGTTGGCTACAGAGTCCCCATGACTTATTATTATATACCATCCTTTCATATGGCATGGATGGAGGTTTGTTTATACAGTCCAAATGGACTTATAGAGTTAACAGATGACTTTTACCTGCTCAAACACAGAACAGAAACTCATCTTTAACTGACTTGTGCACACTATACATTCTGTATTAGTGTTAATGCAGATACATATGCTACCTTTAAAAGTTTGCACGTTTTCAGAAAGAAAAAATGGGACTAAACACCAATGAAGACAAGTAGCCCAGATGATCCAGCCTCTTAGATGTCTCTGTTATAATTTTCTCAAAATTGTGCATCCAGAACAACTTCAAGGCTGCTACTTGAGATGGTCCAGCCTCATAGACTATCCAGCCAGAATTTCAGATAAACCTTGTACTTTACCTTTACACCAAGACTGGACAACAGCTAGCTCTCCCAGGACTTAATTATTATCCCAATTGCCTCAGGGTTCCCTAAAGATGTCATTGCCTCCAGACAACAGAAAGCAGTCTAGAGAACATGATGCCCACATTCCCAAGAGGTGAAGTGGTAGTTTTTGTTTATTGGTGGGTTATGGATTTTTGTCATCATTTAGGGGGTTTGGTTACAAGCTGTTATTGGTCATGGTCAGGAAAAAAATATGAATAGAGAAGATTAGGTTCAGGAATCTCTTTCTGAAGGGAAAGGGGGGATATAAAATAGAAATGGTGGGATGGTGGATTGTTGAGTCTACTTTTGAACAACCACTAGTTTAAAATATTTTACATTGGTATGGATTTTTGTATATTGATATAAATTTAAGGTTATTTTTGTTATACTATATATGTTTTTATTCTTGTTTATGATATTGTACCTATGCAACTTATTTAAAAATGTAAAGCTCTTGCCCTTGAAATCTATTTAGGATAATTAAGAAATACAGGTTAGTGGTTAGTCATCTATAATAATCACACTTTTATTCATGTTAAATATGTTTTCAAGGTCAGATATATTTTAAGTAGGTAGATGGTCTCTAAAATCTTCAAAGACTTACAGAATGTGACATTTAAAATGTTTCAATAACATAAGGCTTTTCATGACAGTGAGACACATCTGCTCCTGGCAGCAACAATTTACTTCAAAAAAGGATGATAGTTATCAAAGAAACTCCACATGGAGTTTGATTTCTATGTAGCAAAACTATGCAAATGGTTTTGAGCCAAGGAAACTGCCCTTGCCTCAACTGCTGACAGTATGCTATCCAAACTGGACAAGCAGGACACAAAAGAAAGTGACTACTGTATTTTGCCAATACAAGATTGGGCAGTCTTTCAAAATTCTTGCTTCATAGAAAAGTATTAAGATATTCTAGGCCTGTAGGCTGAAGATGGATGCCCCAATGTTGTTGTTGAGGAATCTTGGGCGACTATCCAGGCATCCAGATGTCTTTGTCATATCTATAGCTTTGGAACTTGTTTGCTCTACACTTCCTGTTTACTCAGATATATCTTCTTGGGTCTCTAGTGGAGTTGAAAATGAGATAGCTATAGTTACAGTTTTCCTTGTTACCAAATTCAGAAAAGAAACTCACAAAAGAAGTTTAAAAGTGTATAATGTTTAGAGACATAAAAGGTTAAATTGTTTATCTAAGAAAATGTTTTGAATTCTAAAAAGATAGTTTCGAGTTGGTAATACAAGTTAGGATAGAATGTAAATTAGGTACAAAACTTTGGACTCATCATGATAAGATAGATAGTAATTTCTCCATATTTGCCAAATACAAATGGACTGGACACTGTGAATGTAATTCTTATTTGATTGTCCTTATTGTATATAATTTTATGGTGTTAGAGTTAAAAGTTTTTGTTTTTATTTAGACAAAAGGGGGAAATGTTGTGGGATATTTGTACGCTGTGTGAAAATGTATTGTTGTTGTCGGTGTAATAAAAAAACTGAATGGCTAGTAGCTAGGCAAGGGGCATAAGCAGTATTTTAGGGCAGAGAGAGAACTCTGGGAAGAAGAAGGTGGAGTTGCCAGCCAGATGTGGAGGAAGCACCATGAACAGCATGGAGAGAGGAGGTAACAAGCCATGAGACAGAAAGTAGATCAAACTAAATGGGTTAATCTAAGTTATAAGACCTAAGTGGGACAAGCCTAAGCTAAGGCTGAGATTTCATAATTACGAAGAAGTCTCTCTGTGTCATTACTTGGGAGCTGTCTGGTGAGACAGAGACTCATCACAGGCAAGGGCCTAGTGTTAGACCAGTCATTGGTTGGTCACTCCCACAAGTTTTGCACCACCATTACCCCAGCATGTCTTACAAGCGGCACAGATTGTAGGTCGAGGGTTTTGTGGCTGGTTTGATGTCCTATCCCACTCCTGGAAGCCTTGCCTGGTTATAGAAGATGGTCAGTTCAGGCTCCCTATCCTCCTTACTGGGAGTCTTCTCTAGGGTCACTTTCATAATTCCAGAAAGTTTCCATTGTGCTAGGTTTCCACATCACCAACAGAGGTACTTTTTTTTGTAGGAGAACTAGATTTCCACCGGAATTTTTTCTTTATTATTTGTTGCTTTATTTTAGTTATCATACTAAGAATTAGATTTCATTGTCATTTTCTTATATGCATATTATTATAATTGGTTCTTTTTTCAGCATTCTTTTAGTCTAAACATTTATTTTTTATTTTGTGTGTACCACATGTGTAGAGGCCAGAAAAGGGTGTCAGATCCCTGGGCCTGGAGTGAGAGACAGTTCTAAGCCATGTGGGTGCTGGGAACCAAACACAGGCTCTCTGCAAGAGCAACAAGTGCTGTTAATCACAGAGCCATCTCCATATGCCCTATAATTTGTTTTTGCTTGCCCTGCCCACTTCTGTCTGCTGGCCCCATAACACTCCTTCTTGCTGATCAGCTGCTTCCTTCCCAGAGTCTCCTTTTCTGCATACATGTCACATATATTCCATCACTCTTTCTTGTCCTCTCCCTTAAGAGCTCTCCCTCTATCATAGTCCCCTTTCTGCTTCCATGTCCTATACATGTGCACACATAATACACATACACATATTTATGATCATATGCATCTATATACATTTAAATTTAGATTCTGAATGTGAGAGAAAGTACTTTTAATCCTTTGGGGTCTGGTGTATTCTGGTAAACATTTATTCTTCAGTTCCATTCATTTTCCTGAAAATATCACGATTTCAGTCTTTGTAACAGTAAAATTCTATGGTATATTATGGTGATATTTTATTTGTACTGAAATGTGATTTTATTTGTATGTTAATAAATAAAGTTGCCTGGAGGTCAGAGCTAATAGCAAGCCATAGCAGAAGTCTGGCAGTGGTAGCACATACCTTTAATCCCAATCACATGACAGGCAGATCTCTGTATGTTCAAGGATACCACCAGCATGGAGACACATGCCTTTAATCTAATACCAACCATAGAAGATCTGGAGGTCTGTATAGATGGGCAATGACGAGGAGGTCATGTGGTTGGGTTTACAACCAATGAGATGGCAGAACAGAAAGTCTATAAGAAGACAAACACACAGGAAGTAGGTCTCTTACAGAGAGGTAGGACAGCAGCGGCAGTGATGGGTAAGGTTGTTAGCTCTTAGCTATTGCTCTGACCTCTTGGCTTTCAACTCTGTATTAGGCTCTGTGTTTCTTATTTAACAAGACAGTTACATCTACAGTATATAAATGAGTTACTCAGTTATAAAAGCAGCTTAAGGAAGGAAGAATGTATTTTGCTCATGGTCTGCAGGCACAGTACATTATAGCAGATAAGGCTTGGCAGTGGCAGCATGGAGTTGTCTTTGTCACACTGTATTCATAGTCAGGAAGCAGAGAGAGATGGATGCTGGTGTTCAGTTCTCTCCTCCATTTATCCCTTTTTGTTCAGTTTGGGATTATAGCCCACAAGATGGTACTGGACACTTCCAAGGTTTGTCTCCTTCTTTGGTTAAGCCTCTTGGGAAGTCCTTTCACAGAGGGCATGCCTAGAGGTGATTCCCAACCTAGTCAGGTTGAGCATGAAGAACACCCATCACGGAATATTTACTTCATTTTCTTTATCCATTTATCTGCTAATGGACCCTTCTAGGCTGGTTTCAAATCTAGGCATTTGTCCATAATGCAGCAATACATGGGGATGGGCAAGTACTCTATGCTGATGTCCATGTCCTTACAGTTCTTTAGATACACACTCAAGCATGGTAGAGATGGGTCATATGGTAGTTCCAGTGGATAACAGTTTCTTTCCCATTTTTTTTTTGCCAGAATTTGTGTCTGTTTTCTTGATGACAACCCTACTGAGCAGGGTGAAATGGAATCTCAGAGAAGTCTTTTGTGTTTATCAGAATGCTCCAATAGTTTTGAAATATTTATTGTCCCTTTGTCCTTTTCCCCTTAAGAACTGTCTATTAAATTCAGCAGTCCATCTTTAAAAAGATTTCTCTATTTTTATTTTATGTATGTCACTATTTGCCTGCATGTGTGTCTATGTAACATGTGCATGCCTGGTGCTTCCATGGGCATGGAAGCCAGAGAGTGTGTTGGATCCCCTAGAATTGGAGTTATAGACAATTGTGAGCTGCCCTGTGGGTCCTGGTAATTAAGTTCCTGGTCCTCTTAAAGAACAGTAAGTGCTCTTAACCATTGAGCCGTCTGTCTAGATATTTAATATTTGGACTTTTCTATAGATTCTAGATATTAATCTCCTGCCCAATGTATTGTTGATAAGGATTTCCCAGGTCTCTGTAGTCTGTTCTTCACTTAATTATTTCCTTTATGGTGTAGATACTTTATAAAATGATATAACCCTATTTAAGAGTTATTTTCTGTGTTATTGGAGACTGTTTGCAAAAATCCTCACACAAGCTTCTATCTTCAAGTGTTTTTGGCCTCTTATTGGTTTCTGACTTATATTAAGGTTTGTGGTTCATTTTACATTGACATTTTTCTGAAAGGTGAGATAGATGGATCTAGATTCATTCTTCAACACACAGACATCTACTTTTTCTTAGTATCAGTTCCTAAAGATACTGCCTTGTTTCTCAAAGTATGTTTTCCATACCTTTGTGGTTTACAGTATTTATATTTTGGAACTAGGGCTGTTAAAAACTAAGAGACAGGAAGAGGAAATTGTGGATGAAGAAGAAAAAGGGAACAGAGTGGGAACAAGGTGAAAGCATATAGGTTAGAGGAATAAAGAGAGGACAGTGTAGAGCAAGAAAGAAAAGCCATTACAATCTTCTTCCTCTCTTCCGCAGTGTTACCTGAGCCTTAGGTATGGGAGTGTTTTGTAGCTATGACAATTGAGACTGGGTTCCGCTACTCTGCATTTTGATTGGTTGTGGTTTTCTGCAGTGGTCTCAGTCTGTTGCAAAGAGAAGTTTCCTTGATAAGGATGAAGATTACACTGTCCTCTGGGTATAAGGGCAAAGGTTTATAGATTGCTGTTAGGAATTATGCTGGTTTAGTAAATTAGTGATTGTAGGTTCTCCTCCAATGACCATGACTTCACTAGCACTGAGTGGTAGCGTGTAACAAAATTGCAAATGTATAATTATTTTTTAATCTAACATCTATGCTTCTTCTGGGATAGGAAAACAACTTTAAACACAGCATATAAACCATATGTTAAGAACATTTTACTGTATCTTATATATACTATAAAACAAGAGATTGTATATATGTATATTAAATATATGTAATATCTATGTTAAGGGCATTTATAGAAATATGTTGTATATCCTATTGGTTTCCTTATTGCTGTAACAAAATATCTGAATAAATGGAGTTAAGGAAGGAAGAGTTGATTCTGGCACACTCTGTATAGTTCATCTTGGTGGGGAAGGCATGGTCATAGAAAGATTAGGAGACTGGTCATACTGTGTCTGTAGTCAAGAAGCATAGAGAGATGAATGCTGGTGTTCCACTTCTTTCTCCTTTGCATTTAGTGAAGGATGCAAGTGCATGGGATGATGCCACCACCATTTACAGTTGGCCTCCCCCTATCAGTTAGACATCACAGAGAATATCCACACAGCCATGCCAAGAGTGTGTTTCCTAGGTGATCATAAATCCATCCGAGTTGTAAATGGATATTAAACATTACACACACACACACACACACACACACACACACACACGTACACACGCACACACGCACGCACGCACACACACACAACTTTATAGGTATTTATTCTCAACCATGTGATTGCCCAAACCCATCTGAACAAGGATGGCACCAATGGGCATGTAAAGTGGATGGAGAAAAGTCCACGAGACCTCAGTCCTGCACAAAGAACTATAGACGACTGAGAAAAGCTACGAGTGTGAAAGGAAAGAACACACCGATTAGTTATCCAGTTCCAAATGGTCAGCTCTGAAAACATACATACAAGCAACATTATAAGGACTTAGCAGGTTATTTTCAAGAACATACATGTATACACACATATAGAGATATGTGTATCAACAATTAGTGAAAAAAGAGGCCATGAATTTGAAGGAGAGTAGGGACAGGTATATTGAGGGAAGGGAAGTGAGAAATGTAATTATATTGTAATTTCAAAAATAAAAAGTACAAAACATATTTATTCTATCATTATTATATTAAGTTAAGATAGTTTAAATACTCAGGAAGTAAATGTGTGCATACGTAAAATATAGTATGAAATTACTTTCCAAAGGGGTGAAGTTGCAGTGTACTGACGACCTCCCAATTACAGGATAGCTACAGTGCTTCGTTTTTCCTTAGATGATCTCTCTGCTTAGGCCTGCAGCATGACTGGGCTGCAAAGCTTCCCGGCACAGTGGCATTCCATTTGCTTACCACCAAAAAAGACTAACTATTATATTATGCTTTTTATTCCCAGTGCATGAGAGCTAAAATATTGGGTCCTCAAATCTATTTGGATCTTACTAATGGATTAACTATGGACATTCACATTCCATCAACATTTCAGAAAACTTTTCCTGAAAAGAGAGAGGTGGTAAATATTTTGAGCATACCATAAGGTCTCTGCTGTAGTCTGAAGTCTTTAATTGATAATCAATTAATGGGCATGGCTATAATCCAGTGAAACTTTGTTCACAGGAGTTAGAGGTATACGCAGGTCAGTGATAGACTCACTGCCTACCCATTACCAGGCTCTGGGTTTGAAAACTAGTACTGCAGGACAAAAAGATTTAGTATTATTTTTCTAATTGAAATGTTGTCTGATATGATGAATGTTTTTTTGAAGGTTTCAGAAGTACTTTATTTTTTCTTCAATATGCTATATTTTAGTGAATACACGATTCTTTGACTTGGAATCACTTCTAAGTTGATTTTGACACAATCACTTGATTATTGTAGCAGCTGGCATGACTACTGATCTCTCCATTCCTTTGGGGTGACTCTGCCAACAGGAGACAGGTTCCATTCTATGCCAATTTGTGTTGCTGTATATGTCCATGTAGAAACACAGAAGAAGAATCCACCTGCTAATAGAGCATTTCCATATTTGTCATGGAAATCAGGTGGCTGCCTTGCCACCACTTGCTGAATGCTTCGAACTTGGAGACGGCTTACTGCGTTCTTGACAAAGGGCAACATCGCGGAGAAGATGGAAATGTAGTGACCACAGCACTGCCTGAGTGCAAATTCGCCCCAGCTACCCTTGCAAAGCGCCCTGAAAGACCAATGATGAATGTTTTAAACCGACTCAAAACAATAGGAAACAAAAACATAATAATTTGGGTTATAATTATTACTTTTTATTGAAAATAATTTTCCTAAACAATATATTCTGATTATGGTTTCCTTGCTCCCAACTCCTCCCACATTCTGCACGCCTCTTCCACCACCCAACTCCACACCATTTTTTCTTTCTCATAATTACTTTAAAAATCAGAGACTCACTCTGTAGCCCTGACTGGCCTGGAACTCACAGAGATCTGCCTGCATCTGCCTTCTGAGTGCCGGTTTTAAAAGCGTGCACCATCATATCCAGACATAAGAGTGCTCTCACACAAACCTAACAATATCTACCACATCACATAGCAATAAAATCACAGTGAGCCACTGCTGATTATGTGGTCCAGTGCTGACCAAAACGCCATGTTCCATGATGACTTTTTAGGTTGAAAACAAAATGTTACTTCAAAGCTAGGTTGATTAGCTATGAAACTATTAATGAACCTAATTAAATATTTATACAATATTTTAAGGTAGCCTCAGCTCTGAGAAGGAGCCCATTTTGTGGGGAGATGATGTCTGAACTAAAAGAAAAAAAAAAAGAATTATTTTGTTTCACAGTACTATGTGTGGAAGAACTGTTTTGTTCTTTGATAAATTTAGCTGCCATTCATTCAATTAAAAGTTGAGAAATTCATGAAGGAGAAAAGGCCTTGCATATTAATAGACTTCTTTTTTCTAAGAGCCCCTTTGAAGGCTCTGTTCTTAATTAAGCTTTTAGACTTTTGTCCCCAATGGTATTGGTCCAAAAGCTTAATGAAATGTATCTCTAGGTTCCATAGGAATGAAATAACACTGAGAACCAACTCCCTTGAGAATTAGATGCCAGAATATTACAAGACAGGGTCCTAGAAAATCACCTTTGCACACAAAAGGGAGTAGAACAGGCACAAAGGAAAATGAGTTCTGAGATATTCGCAGCAGATTTTTAAATGTGTGAAACACATTTGTATGCATACATACATACCTTAGAAACTAATTAAGTATTGGGATTTCTAAACTATATATGCATGCATATTATTTTGGGAGTGTATGTGGCATTTTTGTCTTAAAGTAATGTCTTTTCTAAGAATCAATTAAAATTTTGTTATGTGTGGGGGTATTTAGCCTGCATATATGTTTGCTCACCATGTGTGTGCCTGGTGTCCACAGACGCCAGAAAAGGGCATCAAATCCCCTGGGTATGGAGTTATAGACAGTTGTGAGCCACCCTGTTGACGATGGGAACCAAACCTAGGTCTTCTGGAAGTACAACCAGTACATGGATTTTTCTGCAGAAAATAGTAACATTTGTAATAGATGTATTAAAATAAGGCTTTCAATGCTGGGAAGATGGTTCAAGGAGTAATGTGTTTGCTGTGCAAGAGAGAGAACTGTGTTTCAGACCCCAGAACCCACAGAAAGCCAGGAGGGTGTAACAGCCTACTTGGTGTCTCAGCATGTGGAAGGGTGCTGGACTGTGAGAAATCCTGACTCAGAACATAAGGTGGAAAGTAACTGATGGAGACACTTGCTGTTGTCAACCTCAGGCATCCACATGCATCCCCCATGCACACCTCATACACACACACATCCCACACACATACACACCACACCCACACCCACGTACACACACCACACACCCACACACCACACCACACATACCATATATATATATACCACACATACCCACATACACCACACCATGTACACACACACACCGTGACACACACACACACCATATGCACACCTACCCCACACAAAACACACACACCATATACACACATACCACAATACACTACACACACACATACCACACACACTATATATACACACATACCACACACACATCTCACACACACATAGCACACCACACACATACACACACACCACATGTCACACACACATATGTATACACACACATACACACACATATTATATATATGCCACTTAGTAGTGCTGCTTACAGGTTCAGAGTTGTACAAGGTAAAGACAGGTAGCGCCTGCAGACATTGTGCCAAGGACATTGTCTCTTGTTTGAGAAGAGTAACAGTTTGCTTTGAACAATCTCCCATTTCAGTATAGAGAGCTTGTTGAGAACAATGATATTCTATAGTATGTATTTAGCGATATTTTATTGATAAGTACTTTGTTCCTGGTAAAATACTTCTGGGTATTTCTCTTTCTTTCAATTTATTTGTTTCAAATATTTATGAAGGAGAAACAAAAGTTACTTTAACAGAAAATCTCAACATTTTCTAAACGGATCTCTATGAATTTCATACTCACTCATCATCAGTGTTTTGAGATCCAGCCTCTTTGGGGGTTTACCTCTTTTCAATACAGAAATAGCTGGTTTGGTGGGAAAGCACTTTGTAGAATAAGAGGGTCCAGGAAGAATCCTACAACTTGCTTATGTTTTTATCCTGTTGTTTTCAGAACTGCAGTGAGTCTATTAATAATCTACATAGAAGTCTAGCATGATCACTTATTAATAGATGTAGTTTTTACTAGTAAAAACATGCACGTTGGACAAATGACTATTTATAAAATATTTTCAGGAAAAAACCTACTACATTTCTTAGGAAGTTCCATCTTTTCAAATTATGTATATGCATTTATTATTTGCTGACTCTTAGGTATCATAATGTAAATTTGAATTTGCATTTGCTCATTAAACAAATCCAATTTCCAAGGAAAGTCACATTCTGAGGTATCAAAGATTAGAACTTCAGCATATCATTTTTTTGTAGGGCACAATTCAATCTATAACTGCTATCTCTATATATAATTTTTATTTATTATATTTACATTCTTCGTTTGTTTTTCCACTAAAGACTCCGTCTTTAAAATTTACTTGAGAGGCCTGGGGAGATGGCTCAGTGGGCAAAGTGCTCGCCGCACAAGCATGAGGACCGGGGTTCAGATCCCCAGCACCCCTGTAAAAAGCCAGGTGTGGTGGCAGGCGTCTATAGTCCCAGCTCTGGGTTGGGGGGTGGAGATAGAGGATCCAGAGATTCTGACCAGTAAGTCTGGCCAATCCTGGACCTCCAAGTTCAGTGACAGACAGTGTCTCAAAAACAAAAGATCAGGTGGATAGTGGTAGTGGAAGTTATTTGATGTTGACTTCTGGTCTCCACAAATGAATGCCCTTGTGCATACACCACCCCCACACAAACACGCATGGTCATACCATCCTCACACACATACATAGCAAATATATTCTGCTTTGTTACATTGAATTTTATCTATAATTTCAGAAAGTCTTAACAGTAGCATGTAGTTGATGAATACACTGAGGAACTATATGGTGGTCATCTGCCTATTTATTCCAGAAAGAATTCTGTAAGCCTTAAATTGTTTTAAATTTTATTTTTATTTTATGTGTATGGCTGGTTTGTGTCTGTCCGTGCACCTAGGTTGCCAGTAGAGGCCAGAAGAGGGCATTACACCCCCTGGAAGTGCAGTAACAGATGATTATGGGCTGCCATATGGGTGCTGGGAATTGAACTCAGGTTCTCTGGAAGAGCATCCAGTGATCTTAACTGCTGAGCCATCTCTCCAGTGAAATTCTGATTTTGGTTTTTGGTTTTAACTACTGAGATCCCCATCTCCCCCAGGTCCACTTCTATTGCAAAGTATCGTCTTTTTTAGGGCCATTTTTACATCACGGTTCCTCAAACAGTAGATGATGGGATTGAGCAGGGGAACAATGACAGTGTAGAGGACAGACACCACTTTGTTCGAATTGTAGGCGTACATGAGCTTAGGACGGGCATACGTAAAAAGGGTGGTGGAGTAAAAAAGCGTTACAACTGTCAGGTGAGAGGCACAGGTGGAGAAAGCCTTTTGGCGCCCCTGAGCTGATGGGATCTTGAGAATGGCGATGAGGATGGTGACATAAGATGTCACTACCACACAAAGGGGCACAGCAATGACCATGAGGGCCAAGAAGAAGTCTACCAGTTCAGCCTGGGAGGAGTCCTCACAGGAGACATTGAGGAGTGGAGAGATATCGCAGAAGTAGTGATTGATGTGTGGTGTGCCACAGTAGCGCAACCTAGCTATGAAAACCATCTTAATCATGGCTGTCATGAGCCCACAGAACCAGCACCCCCCAGCCAGTATTCCACAAAGCTGGTTGGTCATAATGACAGGGTAGCGTAGTGGATTGCAAATGGCTACATAGCGATCAAAGGCCATGACAGCAAGGAGTATGTACTCAGTGCAGACAAAGGTTACAAAGAAGTACAGTTGTGTCATGCAGCCATTGAAGGAGATGCTCTTATCCTTGCTGAGGAAGTTTACCAGCATCTTGGGACTGATGACAGTGACATACCACATCTCCAGGAAAGAGAGGTGACTTAGAAAGAAGTACATGGGCTTGTGCAGTTGCCCATCGCTGCGGATGGCCAGGATGATGAGAAGGTTCTCCACCAGCGTCAGCAGATAGGTCACCAGGAAGACAGAGAAGAGCAGAAACTGGAAGGCAGGTCGTGTTAGAAAGCCAAGCAGAATAAAATGTGTTGTCGCAGTACGATTGTCTACTTCCAGAACCTTGATGGCTGTGGGCGTGACTGGCTGTGGGCATAGTTAAAGTCAGTTCCTTCTGTGTCCCAAGCACCACCCTGAGATCACTTGTACTGATAACCTGCTTCTAGTGATTCATCATAACGAGAGCTTTCCTGCCTTCATGTCTCTATTTCCCCTTGAATTATGAACTAAAACTATTGAACAGCAATTAGCTTTAAGGAATTTGTATTCTAAGTTTTAAAAAATTAGTTCAAATGGTATAACTTGTCCAAGATCACACAGTAGTGATATCAGACCTACCATGTCCAAGCACTGTGCTTTTTCAATACATCACTGTTGGGCATAAGGAAGTCCCTTCAGACCACCCTTTCACTATGGGCAAAGCTTTCCTGTCTATAGCATGAAAAAGAAGGCAGAAGACTCAATTACTTATTCTTTAGGTATAATTTGTATGATGACAGACTAGTTTCATGTCCCCACTTATCTGTAGAGACAATTGTATTTGTTTAATCAAAAAATATCACAAAACCTTAATAAAGCAATAATTGAGTATACTCACAGTTTAATAGCAAATACAAGTGCAATATGAACATTCACCATCTTCTCAAAGGATAAAGATGAATGAATAATTTGAAGGACATTTCCTTCAATCCAATCCACTTTGCAGCCATCTTGATGGGCAATTTGGCAAAAGTATAGTTAAATCCCATCCTTGTGTTTGTCTAGGTAACTGAACATACTATATAAGCTTTCAAAATATGAGTTATTTTATTTCTCAGTTAAGAATTATAGGAAGACCTTCATGTTTTGTAACCATCAAATGGGATTTAGAGTTTAAGTTCCCATAGGCATTTGCTGTTATCTTTCCAAGCTACTATTTTTAGCTCCAAATCAACACACATTCTCTACATTATAATTTCCTTCCAAAGGATACACCTCAGCCTACCAATAACAAAACTCTGAAAAACAAATAGGTGAAAATGTCAGTTATTGTTAATGGAAAAAGAGGCAGAAATTGGACATTTTCCCGACTGTTAGAGTAAAGAACTCACCATCTTTTGGGAATAATATTATAAAAAAGCATTCCTGTAAGTGACACTTCTTATGTGGTAATCAAGTTAAGCATGGGCTCTCTCTAGGATGGGCTGAGATTTGCTCCGGGATCTCTGGCATTGAAAGCAATTCCTTGTTTCCAGCCCTCTTATGATCTATCATTTTGTTCCTTTTGTTGTCCGTAGCTGTTCCTGTTCCTTATTTCTCAACAGCTTTGTTTTTGAGATATAGAAGACTCAGAGAAAGCTATTTCTTAAGGAAATGGGCAGAGAGAGATGAGGGACAGAGAGGGAGAGGGAGAGCTGTCTATCCTATCCTCACTATTCCCCTTTCTTCATTATGTTGCAGATTTAGGATGGCAAAAACAGAAGCTTATATTTAAATGATACATGTTTAGTGAGGAAAACACACAAATTTTCATAAGAAAAGGAAAAAACTGTCACAGAGCAGAGCAAATTTAACCATTGTTTTCTGCTGGAATACAATTTTTCTTTTTTTTTACATTTATTTATTTATTCATTATTTATCTATTTATTTATATAATCTATCTATCTATTTATTTATTTGTGTGTGTGTGTGTGTGCGCGCGCGCCCATGTTGAAGTCAGGAAAACTTGCACAAGTTAGTTCCATGTTTTATCTCATGGATTCTGTAAATGGAACTCAGGTCATCAGATTTTAGGGCAAGTGTCTATATTCACTGAGCTATCTCACTGGCCCAGAAGATTTCTTATGCAATGCATCCCCATGCACTTACACAAACATGGAACTGGACTTTGATGACCACAGCCTACTATTCACTCCTAGAACTGTGGGGATTGTAAACAAGTGAGGTTTAATTATATGCCTTAGATTTTGCTTCATCTTCCTTCCTTTTAACCTCTGAATTCAAGTCAAACCAACTCAAAGTCATTTGTAAATCATTTACATTAGTGTTTTCCTGTTCTTTCTTTCTTGCTCTGTTTCTTTCTTTCTTGCTCTGTTTCTTTCTTTCTTTTCTTTCTTTCTTTCTTTCTTTCTTTCTTTCTTTCTTTCTTTCTTTCTTTCTTTCTTTCTTTCTTTCTTCTTTCTTTCTTTCTTTCCTTCCTTCTTTATTTCTCTCTCCCTTCCTTCCTTCCTTTCTCCCTCCCTCCCTCCCTCCCTCCCTCCCTCCCTCCCTCTCTCTCTCTCTCTCTCTCTCTCTCTCTTTCTTTCTTTCTTTCTTTCTTTCTTTCTTTCTTTCTTTCTTTCTTTCTTTCTTTCTTTCTTTCTTTCTTTCTTTCTTTCAAGACAGGGTTTCTCTGTGTAACCCTGGCTGTCCTAGAACTCTCTTTGTAGACCAGGCTGACCTCAAGAGATCTGCTTGCCTCTGCCTGCTGGGATTAAAGGGGTGTGCCACCACTACCCAACTAGGTTAATTTCTATCAGTCTTTCTCCTCCCACATTTCCATCCAAATCATCCCTTCTCTACCAGCAAGGGTTTTGTTGCTGTTTTCTTGGTCTGTGCTAGTATGTTTATTGTTCCAGATCTATGAGCTTGGGTCAGCTCCTGCAAACATTTTTAAATTTCAGAAAACTACAGGCAAGGAATTATACCCTGATGTCTTAACATTCTTCTGACATCTATTATGGACTCTAAAGGCCTTAGCACACAACACAGTTGTAAGAATGGCTCTAGGAAAGCCTCCAACATTTCTCAGTAGCTTCACAATGAACACAGTCATTCTGTAGATATGTTACTTGAAAGTTGTAAGAAAATAGAAGACAATGGAAACAAAAGCATTTCATTTGATTGAAGAGTCAGTTAGTAAATACAAATGGAATATTTTCATTGGAACCATGAAAATATCTTAGTCATCCCTTCCTCCTCAACACCCAACAGAAATACAAACGTCCAAACAAGTGTTCAGAATCAGAGATAAATTAACATAAAGCAAGTGGGAAAATGAAACAGAAAACAGTATCAGACTATATATCCAGAGCATCTGTCTGAGCCATTTCATACTCTAATCATGAAACTTAGCTTTGAGATTTTTAGTAATTGAGGAAAACAAATAATTAGAAGTACAATATGGTCACATCGGGAACTCTAACCTATCATAGTAAATATAGATATAAGCTATGGACATTAAGCTATAATATTAGGGGCTAGGCGGTGGTGGTGCACACCTTCAATCCCAGCACTTGGGAGTCAATGCCAGGCAGATCTCTGTGAGTTCAAGGCCAGCCTGGTCTACAGAGTGAGATCCAGGACAGGCTCCAAAACTACACAGAGAAACCCTGTCTCAAACTCCCTCCCCCACACAAAAGAACCTCTATAATATTAGATGATAAATATCTAAATGTTGTACTTTCATAAGCAAGAAAACGAATATATAAACCCAGAAAGTGTTTTACCGAACACACCAAGGTGTGGGTATACTAAGGAGCCTAGGCTCCTAATCTCTGGGGCCGGGCTGTTTGAGTCACATCCTAGCAGTTTCTAAGACTCATTAGACAGCCCTTCTGGCAGACATCAGAGACAGAGAGTGTGTGGCTTTCCTTCTCAACAACTGCCCTTCTCCAGCATCTGAGTCCCGTGCACGGCAGCTTCACTACTGCTGGGGGCTGCCTCACTCTGCATATCTGAAAATACTCTGGTGTCATTCCCAGTGAACTCCACAATCAGGGACTTAGGAAGAATAAATACCATGCTGACCACTTGATCTAGGGAATATTAAATATTTAACTCATGGCCATACTGCTAGTTACTTGCTTGTTTCAGAGACAGAACTGAAGTTAAATAATTGAATTCCATTTTTTATTGTAATTGCTTTTCATATATACACGATACTGTATGAGTGGGGCACACCCAACATATATGGAGAGAGGGAGAGACACAGAGAAAGAGAGAGGAGGAAGGGAGGGAGGGAGGGAGAGAGAAACAGATGGAGACAGAGATAAGGGGGAGAGAGAGACAGAGACAGAGAGACAGAGAGACAGAGAGAGACTCGGGATAGCCTCAAACTTCCTGCCTCAGCCTCCTGAGTGCTCTTATCTTTGGCGTTCATGACCACCTCTTTGTCTTTCTATTTTTTGGTACTGAATCTAAAGTTATAGTTCTAGTTTTAGTATAGCTGCATATGAGATAAAAATTTAAGAAGCAAATAAATTGCTGAAATGAGAGTCCAGAGATAGGGAAGATTCTAGAATAATAATATTATTAAATTAATGGTATTTTAATTTAAAATTCTTTCTTTTTACCAGATGAGATGTTTTTGGATATTGCTGTGTTGTTCTTAAAGTTAAATGGCTATATGTTGGCAGAATGGTTACTTATTAATGGTTATATGCCAGTCCCTAGTAATCTTTAATCCTGGTTATCTTACATACTTAATTTAATGAAATTAATTGTATCACACAATGAGAGCTTGATGGACAAATCACCTTAATTTTTAGCTTTATTTTAACAGAATTATAAAAATTAATGTGAATCTATTAAGCATGATTTTTTTTACAGTCTATTGCATAATTACAAATGTGTCTGTGCGTGTGTAAAGAAGTAAAAAGAGAAGGATAAATTTTAGCAACACAGGGTTTGGGGACTGCAGGGAACCACATAGGTCAGAAGATTTAACTCTCTTCTAAATTTATGAATCTCAATGCAAGATCAGTGTTTCCACACATCATATCATGGACAGAAGATTTGATACCTAAAATGATAGCACCACTTAAAATAGAGCTAGTCTCTGGTGGAGGTTATAGCCTTTCTCTTCGGAAAGAGAGATTCTACGTTTCTGAGTCCGTGTTTAGTTCCTGGGGTTTCTCGGGGGTACTGTTTTTTTCTTCATCAAAGCATCAGTTCTTTTTCTTTTTTCTTTTAATTTTATTTCTGAAATCCGAATCAGGTCTATTCAACACTTAAATGCCCCATGACCCCTGTCAGCATATGAACACTATGAACACCCCTCGTCTCCATATATAGTCAGATTTTTAGATCCTTCATTGCATGACCCCCAGGACATTTCATGGGAGCAAGACTAGAATGTTCCTAAAAGCACTTGTGGGATTTAAGGCTTGATTTTATCCTGAAAACAGGGAAGGGAATAACACCTGCCTTCAAGCCTCCCGATAGTGAAGAGGAGAGGCTCTGTCTCTGATTTCCCGGTAGGGTGGCAAATGGCCCTTCCACACAGGTAATTAATGAGGCAGCCAGGGCCATGATGGGCTTGGAAAGAGATCTGTTTTGTTGTTTGTGAGGAAACAAGGGCAGAGAAGGACTCTTACTTGGGCAAAATCCTTGAGCTAACATTTATATTAAAAATCGCTGCATGAGCTCTGTGAGGATGGACTCATGAAACTGTGAATCAGAGGATCTCCAAAGTGAAGACTACTAGTGAGAGATGTGACACAATAATCTCCTGTGCTCAATCTAGTATTTCTCTGCTTCCTGTAGAAAAGTAAGAATAACGTGTAAGTTAGTCAGAGGTAGACCTATCCATTGTAGATATTAAAGGGCCAGACATTTTTAAACAGGAAAAAAAAATCCCTGTTCCCCCAAATCTGTTTTAGGGGATACAATTCCAGTCCATCTCCCTTTTCATGGGATACTTAGCAACCACTGTGATTCAGTGTTACAATAGAACAGTTCCAACGTGTGTTTCAGGGCTGAATAATTAGCAGTCATAAAGTCATCTCTGCATAGCTTGGGGTCTACTGAGTTAGACTTCAAAACTATACGGGGAAATATGCATATTCAACATCCCTGATCTCTATACCCTTTGTAACTTTTCAACACCACAGCCTATATTTGAAATAATTATTTTTCCCTCTAGGGGGAAGTGGTTAGATTCTATTGATCTCATTTTGAGCTCCATTAATCTGTAGCATATCCTAGGATTTCTAGTTGAATATAAATGTGACCACACGATGCATTTTTGAATAATCAACACAGTGGAAAGACAGGCTTTCCTTCTATCTCCTCAGTACTATAAACAGTAACAATAATCTTCTAAGAAGTTGTGAACCACAAGTTTTGTATCTGGCATCTTGTTTGCTAGCTGATGCCTTTATTCAACATAAAAGCACGCATATATACTTACATCCCTGGTACTCCTCATACATGTGTTAATTCTGGTGCTGTCATATGTTCCCACCTCCCCCTCTTTGTTCCCTCTCTCCCTCTGAAGAAGGGCGTTTTGCACACCCACAGACTTGGAGTTTTACTTTGCAAGTCAGTGGGTTTACAAGATACAACAAATGGATCTTTAGTTGAACAGGTGACAGGGTAGTTTGCAAAGCCTTGTGCCTGTTTCAGCTAGAGTGGTTTCTTACAGAAGAACCTTGAAATAACAGAGCACTCAATGCCATCTAACAGCTCTTAGTCCCTCACATTTTTCATAAGGCTTGACACCACTGCTGAAGGAATCTCAGTTTAATTACTCTGACTCTGTGTGTGAAGTTTCTTCCTTACCATGTTGTGTCACTGCTCATCAAAGGCCCAACAAAGACAAACCACCCTTTAAAATATATGAAATAAAAATTCTGATCAATTTTCAATTTAAAAAGAAAAATCTCCAATTATTCCCTGCTTCTCTTCAAGAAAATAACTAAAATCTGACCGAATTCTCCTTTTGAAAACAAATGAGCATTGTTTTTTTTTCAACTCACCATTTTCTTAGGATGTAACTATTTTCCTGTCCTTGTTAGAGATCTCCAGACTGTGCCTAGAAAAGAGACAAAATCATGTAGACAGGAAGGAAGATACTGTCCCTCGGCCTAGATAATTGCTGAGCAAGGTTTGTTTCTTATGAGCTAGAAGAGGGCACTGAATGGGGCTATTTGTGCACGTTTCTGTCTCCAGGCTACTGGAGGAGCAGAAACCAACTCCCTCTCACCACAGGGGACCTCTCAAGAGACACAGCCTTAAGAAATGAATTTGGCCCTTTCAGAGCTCAAGGACATCCTGAGGGGATAGTAGAGGCAAAGCTAAGTGAGACCTCAGGCTACAAGAGGGACCTTAGAGTGGAAATACATGGCCTTGTCTTTCCAATCAGACTCTGAGGGAAAAGATTGTGGGAATAAAAGTATAAGTGTGTGTGTGTGTGTGTGTGTGTGTGTGTGTGTGTGTGTGTGTGTGTGTGTATTTCTCTTTCTGGAAACAGTTTTATAAATAATGAGGTCTTCCAAGGATGGATGACTTTAACTGAAGTCATTTAGGAAAGCGTAACATGTAGTCACCCTCATTTGGAGATTTAGGTGCAGGAGTGTGCACAGATTTCCAAACATCCAACACTCAGACGCTGTGCTTACAACTGGTAGCTTTATACATGGCTGTGTCTTTTATGCATCAGTATTTGTATATAAATAATACATGTATAACACTCAGATGAAATCTGTATTTACAAAAAGAGTTTTTGAGAATGCGTTTGTATTTCCTGCCTTTTCATTTTAAGATGGTTACAGGAGCCCGGTGGTATGGGTTTGGAAGTATGTTCAGATGCATATAGTGTTTTATGGGCTCACATCTACCTATATTCTCAAGAGAGGCTAGCTAAAGAGCCATAGACACAGGACTACATCAGAATGTAAGGAGGATCTTGGCACTCACAATGAAGGGTCTCAACCTGTGCACTTCTCTGGAGCTGAGAGAGATGAGGTGTAGTCAAGAGGGGCAACTTCCTCAAATATAAAGTTAAACTCTATTTTAAAAGAATAAAAATTCATTTAAAGATTAGTGTAAGTCCCAGATTACAAAGTGCCTGCTTATATTTCTAGGAGTATCTAGTAGTTACTCACATTTATTTACTAATGGCATAACAGTTTTCAAAAGGAAACCTTGCCCACCCAAAATGAGGATACTATGTCCTGCATCTCTCAGTGGTCTTCAACACCTTTATTGGTTCTTTGGTGGTCCTCTGTCTTACTGATCTATAGGAGCCTGGATCAATTAATCAACAAATACTTGTTGAATGTCTTATACATGTGAAAAATTGACTCTGTTTTATGCCTAGCCCTTTCATTCATGTTTTCACTACTGCTTTTAATCATTTGCCAAACAATTCTGAGCCAGACTCTTCTCTACTATTAAAACACCCATAAGTGGAAAAGAATGTTGATATTTTATAGATTTGATTCATCTTTCCAGTATGACAAAAAAGTGATAGAGGTAACAGGAAATGGTGAAATGCAAAAGAGGACACGGCTTTCATGTGAAAACAAACAAGCAAAAGCCTAACAGGTTTCATTGTTCCATGTGCAGCTCAGGGATGTAAACAGATTCCTAAGCGTCTCCAGATGTTACATGCTTGTCCATGAAATGCAATACTCACATCAAGCCTCAAGTTAGCATTGAGCTGTTTCTCCTAGAATGGGCTATAGAACTAGGAGCCTGACTTAAACACTACTTGCAAGCTTTGGGCAAGGTATTCTGTGTCATCTTGTGTTTTACTGTTAAAATGGCTTATTTATAATAGCGTTTACCTCAGGGTCATTGTGTATATAAGATGCTTAGAACAGGCCTCGCAAGACAAATGCGTGTTCTTATCTGTATTTATATCATGTCTGGTAAATATATGATGTCCAAAAAAGCTAATTTAATTTCTGATGATAGATACTTACATTTTTAAAAATTGTTTTTAGGGGTTTTACTTCTTAAAATAAATATATTTATTTATTTTACATTCTGGCCACAGTTTCCCCTTCCTCCTCTCCTCCCAGTCCCTCTTCCCACTCGACTCTGTTATCTCCCAGCCCAACTCTTCTGTTTCTGTTTATGAAAGGGAAAGTCTCCCATGAATATCAACAAAACACGGCATGTTAAGTTGTAATAAGACTAAATACCTCTCTATCTGTTAAGGCTGGACAAGGGGACCCAGTATGAGGAGTAGGGTTCTCAAAGCCAGTAAAGAGTTGGAGACAGCCCCTGTTCCTACTGTTAGGAGACCCACAAGAGGACTATGCTATACAACTGTAACATATATGCAGAGGGCCTAGGTCAATTCCAGGCCAGATCCCTGGTTGTTTGTTTAATTTCTGTGAGCCCCTATGAGCCCAGGTTAGTTGATTCTGTGAGTTTTCTTGTGGCATTCTTAATCCCTCTGGTTGCTACAATCCTTTCTCTCCCTCTTCTGCAGGATTCCCCAAGTTCCGCCCAATGCTTTCTGTGGGTCTGCATCTGTTTCCATTGGTTGCTAGATGAAGCCTCTCTGATGTCAATCAATCTAGGCATCAATCTATGAGTATAGCAGAATATCATTAGGCATCATTACATTGACATTTTTTTTTATCCCCTCCAGTCATGTTTGGTTCTATCCTAGGTCTCCAGCCTGCGGGTCCTTCCTGGTGCTCCAGACAGTGTCATGGGTGGGCTTACTCTCCTGGCATGGGTTTTAGACTAGACTGATCATTGTTGGCCACTGTCTCAATCTCTAGTCCACCCTTACCCCAGCACATCCCATAGGCAGGACAGACTGTATGTCGAAGGTTATGTGGCTGGGTCACAGGACATGACCAGTTTAGGCTACACATCCACTATTGTTACGAGTCTTAGCTAGGGTCATCCTTCTAGATTCCTGGGAGATTCCCTTGCACCAGATTTTTACCTGACAATGAAATGCACCCCTAGTCTTTCTCAATACTCTTCCCCTTTGCACTCTCTTCTCCCAAACTTGATTGTGCATGTTCCCATTCCCACCTGCTGGCGGTCCATTCATGAAATTTCTTCTATTTCCCCTTCTCAGGGAGATGTAGGCATCCCCCCCCCCGAACCCTCCTTGTTACCTAGTCTCTCTTGGTCTATGGATTGTAGCATAATTACCCTTTATTTTACAGCTAATAACCACTTGTCAATGAGTACATAGCATGATTGTCTTTCTTGATCTGGTTACCTCATTCAGAATGATTATTTTTTAGTTCCATTCATTTGCTTTCAAATTTCCTGATGTCACTGTTTTTAACAGCTGAGTAATTCTCCATTGTGTAAATGTACCACATTTTCTTTATCCATTTTTTTGGTTGAGGGACATCTAGGTTGTTTACAGATCCTGCCTATTGCAAATAAAGCTGTTATAAACACAGTTGATTGAGCATTCTCATACATGCCCATAAGTGGTATAGCTGGGTCTTGTGGTAGATTGATTCCCAGTTTTCTGAGGAACTGCCACACTGATTTCCAGGGTGGCTGTACAAGTTTGCATTCTCACCAGCAATGGAAGAGTGTTCCCCTTGCTCCACATCCTCCCCAGCATGAGCTGCCACTTGTGTTTTTGATCTTAGCCATTCTGACAGGTGTACGATGGAATCTCAGAGTCATTTTGATCTGCATTTCCCTAATGGCTAAGGATGTTGAACATTTCCTTAAATGTTTCTTGGCCATTTGAGATTCTTCTGTTGGGAATTTTCTGTTTAGATATGTACCCCATTTTAAAAATTGAATTATTTGCTTGTTAATGTTTAGTTTCATGAGTTCTTTATATATTTTGGAAATTAGCTCTTTCTTGGACATGGGGTTGGTGAAGACCTTTTCCCATTTTTTAGGCTGCTATTTTGTTCTATTGAAGGTGACTTTTGCCTTACAGAAACTTGAATTTCACGAGGTTCCATTTATTTAGTGTTGATCTTAGTATCTGTGCTATTGGTGTCCTATTCAGGAAGTTGTCTTCTGTGCCCATGCACTCAAGGTTATTCCCTACTTTCTCTTCTATCAGGTTTAGTGTATCTGTATTTATGTTGAGGTATCGATGTACTTGGACTTGAGTTTTGTGCAGAGTGATGGATATGGATCTATTTGCATTCTTCCATATGCTGAGGTCGAGATACTTACATTTGACCATGAGAGTTCTGGGCAACTCTGGAATTTCTTATGTACTGAAATGGAACAGTGGAAATACTTCTGACTGGGTAATTTTTGTTAACAAGCTTCTCTATCAGGTGTTTTCACCTTTGCAGCCTTCATTTAAACCGATGCAGAGCTTGCAGCACCCCGAGTCTTAAATGAGCTTCTGATTATTTAGCTTAAAAATTGTGGTGGAAGATAGGAAGACTAAATCTCCTAAAATCAGTTCAACAAAATCCTTGGACTAAGAGTCTTAAGGGCAGAGACTACACAATTCATTTCTTTTTTATACAGTGTTCAGTGAAGACCTAAAACACTCATTTAAGGAGTTAATGAGGAGAACTTCATTTTGTTTGAGTTAATTAAAGTATAGCTTTAGTGTAGAGGAAGGTAACATGGGTAGCTATAACATGGAGCAGGGATTTTTGGAAAAGCTGCAGCTACCATTTCAGACTATTAAGTCTTAGCTACTATGGTGAACCGAAGATGGATCCTAACAAACATGGTCATTCTGTTCCTTTGGAAAAATTTATAAAAATTTCTTGTGAAAGAAGTATCTAGAACTGGGTACTTACAGTGAAGAAAAATGGTCATTTATCCTTCATTGCTTTCTGTCATGGAAGAAAATAAAGTAAATTAAGGGATAAACTAAAAAAAAAAAATAAACCCACTAACATGTATACCACACATTTGAGTTGGGTGAGTAAATTTACAGTATTTGTAGAGTACAATAAGTCTGGTTGTGGGAAAATATTCTGGATGAGTGTTCCCTCAGACTTGGTAAGGAAAAGCGGAGTAACTTTTAAGTGAATGAAATAATGTTTAAAGAAGAAACCTATCACATTTGTTATATTAGTATTTGATAACTCTGCACATGTACATTTTTTATTTTCTCTCTAAGTCATAGTTTTTGAAGCAGACAATCATGTGTGACCTTTCTGTAGGAAATAAACATCACAGAATCCATGTTTTAATTTTAATGTAAGACTCTTTATAGTTAGCTGTGATGAAAGTGTTGCTGCTTAGAGCGACACAGGAAGTAGTAGGGAGGGGCTTACTTAGAAAGATTCACTAGCCTTTTAGATGGAGGAAGGACAGAAAGAGGAGGCCACCGGTTGCTTCTCCGCTTGTCTGATCAATCAGGTATATGACTCCCAAGTTTTATTTAGTAATGGAACAATATAAGTAATTGCTTCAGCTCAGGCTGGGGACATAGCTCAATTGATGCAGTGCTTGCTTAGCATTGCATGAAACTCAGTGGATTCCGTCCCTATTACCACATAAAGCAGGTATGGTGGTGCATGCCTGCAGTCCCGGCACTCAGGAGGCAGACAGTTAAATCAGGCGTTCAGGGTCACCATTCTCTGCACAGTGAATTTGAGGTCAATGATAGATACATGAAACCTTGTTTCAAACAAAATGAAATAAGTAGCTTCCTCAGAAGATAATCATTTATATTTTAAGTGGAAAAAAATGGGGTAGGTAGCCACGGCTGGTAACAAAGCTGAGTGAGTAATAAAATATAGCAATGCAGGTTTACAGCTTTGGATATTTTTATCTTTGAAAAAAGTCTTCCTAGGAAACAAAAGAGAAGAAAAAGAAATAACCATCTCTTAAAAAAATTTGATTTACGTGTATGTGTGTCTATCTGTGTGCATATTTGTGCACATATATGTTGGTGCCAATGAAATCCAGAAGAGGGCTTTTGGATCCCCTGGGACTGGAGTTATAGACAAGTTTGAGCCACCCGTGTGCATTCTGGGACCTGAACTTGGGTCCTCTGCAAGAACAGCAAGTGTTCTTTACTGCTGAGCCATATTTCCAGTTCCTTATTTCTTTTATAAATTGGAAGTGAATTTATAGCAAGCCATTTGCCCAATGCATTTGAGTTAAATGTACAGTTGGCAAAATAACAGAATATTTGGAGAAATATCTGAAAAAAAGTGAGAAACCAATTAACATCAATTAATAGATGGTAAAAACTCCTATTCCTGAAGCAAAACAATAAGATTTTCTCACCACATTATGGGAATGAATATCACATGAGAAGAGCAGTTTTTATGTAAGATGACATTGTCTGGCTCTTCCTCTTGTATAATAAAAACAAATATATATGATTATCAAGTATGGAAACTAGGCTAAAATGGCTAAGGAAAGAGTCATGGTTTGTGTTTGATATTCTATTTGATATTCTAACAAAGACACATGATATATTTTTACTCTTTTTAAGAAGAGAAACTTCGTTTGTGAACTTGAGTGCTCTTGTGTTTGGTACATAGATGGTACAAATTGCAATGTCCTCTTGTTGGATTTTTCTTTGATGAGCATGTAGTGTCCCTCCCTCTCTCTTCTGATTAGTTTGGGTTTGAAGTCTATTTAGTCAGATATTAAAATAGCCACAGTGGCTTTCTTCTTAGGCCCATTTGCTTGGAATATATTTTTCCATGATTTTATCCAGAGGAGATGTCTATCATCAAAGTTAAGATGTATTTTTTTTTTTTATGTAGTAGGATGCACTGTTTTCTAATCCCTGTTTGTTTTGTCCTATTCTAGTGTGATTTTGTTTTATCTTATTAATTATTATCCCTTAGATGTCCCTTTATTCCCTAATGAGAGACAGAAAGGGAGCGGATCCAGGTGGGAGGGGAGGAGGGGAGGAACTGGGAGGAGCAGAGCTAGGGGAAACAGTAACACCATATACTGGATAAAACAAAATCTGTTTTCAATTATAGAAAAACTAAAGAGGAAAACCCTCATTTACTCAACCCAGTGACAGCTTGGCATAATTTAACTTTCTGTAATTGGAAATGCTAAACTTTCTAATTATCTTGTTACCTTTACAAATAGTTAGAAGGGTTCCTGGATCTTTTCTTTGCACAAATTTCTTAGAGAAATCCAATGTCTTAATTTTTGAGTGAGCTTAGTACACAGTTAATAAGACAGGAATATCTGTTGGAAAGCATAGATTGGTATTAATAATGATAAAATGATGGTAATAAGGGACCTTTAATATCTAGTGAGTGTTTACTGTCAACTCTGTTATAGTCCAGATCTTCTAAGTATCTGCAACATAGCCCAATACACACACAACCCTGTGCTTAGCATCTGAGGAACTTGGAGAAACATATAGGATAGTAAACCAAACACTTAGCACAGTAGTAATAAGAGTTTGTATTACAGGGAAAGAGCAATGAAAGCAGCCAGCAGGCAAGACTGCGACTCAGAATTTTAGCTATGATAATATAAGATCTGTACAAAGGAGTGTACAGTCCGTTTTTGTCTTGAGACCCTCAACTACATAATAACCCACATTGCTAAGGAACAGATCTATGTGTATGCAGAGCTTCCAGACCACAGTGGCAATAATAAACAAAGTAACAAGAGTAGTCAAAGCTGGGATTTTTTTCTTTCCTTTTTTTTTTTTTTAAATCTCTGTGTCTGGAGGACATTTTTGGATCATAAACAATGTTGTCTAGCAATATTTCCCAGGTTTCAATCCATCACAGGTAGGAAATTAATCCTTAGTATTCATAGAGAAATCTATCTGCAGAGAAGAAGAATTTTCAATCCGTTGCTTAGACGTACCACATTTACTGAGTTTCCACAACAAACACAGGAAGTGATTGGTGTTATTTTCACTATGAAGGAGAGAAACTTTGAGTAGGGAATTAAAGTTCTTTGCTTAAGATTGCTTAAGGGTCTAGCTTCTTCACCATAAACTCCACGCCTTCTGTAACTATGAGAGAAAAAGGGACTACAACAGAAACTGAGTCATACGTAGGGAAGAATGTAATGCCACTTTCAAATTTTATAAAAATAGAGCTAATTCTGCTATTATATGTAGGTCAGATTATTATTATGATTATTTTTCTGATTTTTTTTTTAGAAAATAGAAAACCCATAAGTAGTTTTCTTTGATGAATGACCATCTCTACCCCTACCTGAACACACACATGTAAAGGCAAATGTATACAGACAACTCTGTGTTCTATTGGGATTAGTTCAATTTCATACTTATTTTATTTTTTCACATGTTACTGACTTGGTTCAGCTTGGAGAAGTTTGAGTAAACAAATCTAGAAAGCAGATGGTTGTGACATTGTCTATAAGTAGTTCAGCTTACTAAAACTTGAGGGAATTTGGTAGAATTTCAACAATTAGGGTGTGAAGCTGAGACATCCCATTTAGAACAGAGATCTCTTCATCTAGCCTCTGGATCTCAAATATTTTCTTGTATTATGTTGTTTTCTATTTTTATCCTTTTTCCCAGAGGATTACAAGTGTTTGATAAATATTGTAGCCCAGATGGTAACTAGATGGCCTTGAATAAAGGTTTTCTAACACATTTTGCTTACTACTTAATCAATATCTACTAAGCAAATCAACTTTATATCCTCCTGAGGTTCTAGAGGAGAGATAAGAAGGACATTTCATCATCTTGATGCATATGTGACTGAATGAATACCAACATTGCACTATACATCTTGACTTTCAGTTGGTTTGAGATCTGTAGAAATTAAGGCTAGAAGAGTCCATAAGATTTATTTTTCAGCTTCATATAATAGATACGTTTACAGTTTATATAGAAGCAGAATTTGAGAATATGGATCTTTAAATACCCTGTTATTTCAGATTTTTGCACTTATCTAATAATGAACTGGATTAAAGCAGGGAATCTTAAACTGGTTGTGAAATAAATATTCCTAGGAAGTCTGAAAATTACTCGTGGCAGGGTTATGACTCAGATGTACTTGATCACACTCTTCACATACTTTTCAGGAATCTTTAGTTTTTAATAAAAATGTGATTTAAAATTTGTCATATAATATATTTTGATCATGGTTTCCCCTTTCAACCTCCTCCAGATCATTACTACTTCCCTATCCATCCAACTTCATACTCTTTTTCTCTGTCTTTCTTCCAAAAAAACTCCCAAACAAAACAAAATCATGATCAAAATAGACAAACAAAAACCAGTAAGAGAAAAATAAAATAAAAAAAAACAAACAAAAAACCCAATAGGAAAAAAACATGGTATTAGAGAATCTCCCTTTGAAAACTTCCATCGAAGGTAACTCTCGTGTATCTAATCCAAACTTAGTTTGGAAATGGATGTACAAAATCAGTAATTTATTAATTTTCATATGTATTAGGAGGTTCCCAGACAGTTTTTTTTTTTCAAATTAGGATTTTTTTTTATTCTACATTACTGTGTGTCACTGTTGGCAATTTTGAAGTGTTTACTAATTGACATTGATCTTCCCTATAAGGCCATTCTGTGATTGCTAGTCAAATCCTTAGTAAGAATTGGTTTCCTCTCTGCCGGTGTCTGTCACACATCAATCTGTGACATCCCTAGTATGGTGGCACCTCCCCAGCATGGTCTTCCGGAAGGCATCTTTCACCTCCTTGTTTCTTAAGCAGTAGATGGCTGGGTTGAGGAACGGTACAATGACCGTGTAGAGCACAGAGATGATCTTGTTATAGTTGAAGGTGTACATGGCTCTGGGCCGTGCGTAGGTGAAGAGAGTGGAGGAATAGTAGATTACAACCACTGCTAGATGGGAGGTGCAGGTGGAGAAGGCTTTGTGCCGTCCCTGGGCAGTAGGGATCTTCAGGATGGCTACAATGATGGCAGCATATGAGGAAACCACAGCCACTAGAGGGAGCAGAATCATCACCAGTGCTAGCAGGAAGTCTACTAGCTCTGCTTGTTCCTTGTCTGAGCAGGTGAGATTGAGAAGTGGGGAAATATCACAGAAAAAGTGGTTGATGATATTGGGTCCACAGTAGGATAGTCGAGAAATGAAAAGTAGCTTCATCATGGAACTGAAGAAACCGCTGCCCCAAGAAGCAGCTGCAAGGCGAGTGGCCAGGCTGGGAGGCATGAGACTAGGATAACGAAGGGGTTCACAGATGGCCAGGTAGCGGTCATACGCCATAACTGCCAACAGGACACATTCAGTGCAGGCTAAGGCAATAAAGAAGTAGAGCTGGGTCATGCAACCCACGTAAGAGACTCTGCCGTCCTGGGTAAGAAAGGCTCCCAAGAGTCTGGGAATAGTAACATTGATGTACCATAGTTCCAGGAAGGAGAGATGACCAAGGAAGAAGTACATGGGGCGATGGAGGCTCGGGGTGAGCCAGACTGTAGAAACAATGAGTATATTTTCCAGCAATGTCAACAGATAAATTGCAAAAAAGAAGACAAAGAGGAGTAGCTGGAAGGGTGGAGAGGTAGGAAAGCCCACCAAGACAAATTCCTCCACATGGCCCGCACTCAAATTTCTCATAATGTCTGTCCACTCAGATGCCTGCAAAAGTAACAGGGATAAGCAAGACTACAAAACAGGTGCATAAAAGCCAGAACATCCTCGAACAGATTACAAACCTGTAAATGTTCAATGATTCACTGTATTACCAATTCTTATTATATATTCTCCCCTTCACTTTACTGTTGAATTTCAAGGGAAAAGTTCTCAGACTTGAAGATGATAGTTGGTAACCAATGACCCTCAACTACATTAGGTATTCAGTGAATGCTAGCTGAGAGACTTCAGAATGAGCTTTGGTATTTGGAGTCTTACTTTGCAACAATATTTAAAATCTATGATATGCTCTTCCCTCTCTTTCCTCAGGAACAACTACAAACTCCCAAGCCCCAGAGCATCTTTACTTAATATTTAATGAATGAAATAATAAAAGGAGGATACCAAGATGGGTCCTTGAGGCTTGTCACTGAAGGGAAATTGACTGGGATGTAGTGGGAACTCAGTGACTGCTGGAGCTGCATTTCAAGACAGCACAGCAAGAAGAAGTAGTTTGAAATGGGTTCACTCCAAATGGAGAAACAACCCAGTACACAGACAAGGAAACACTGAAAAGAATTTCAGTTAGAATAAATCTTTTTGAGGTCATTGCTTATGCCAGAGTCATCATTTTTCATTTCTAGAACTAGTGAGGCTGACTGCCCATGCCAGACAGAGTGCTTATGCCTTTTCTCCCAGCTACTCAGGAGGATGAGGCAGGAAGATTGAAGTCGAGAGTTCAGGACTAGCTTGAACAATATAGGTTTTGTATAAAGAAAAATGTTTCAAATCTGCGTGTTATATCCACATGAACTCATACGCAGGCACACACACACACACACACACACACACACACACACACACACACACACACACACACACACGAACACACCCACCGGAATACAGCTAAAGCCAATTTATTGGCAAGCTGCAACAAAAGCTTTGCCTATACTA
Organism: Peromyscus leucopus; assembly: GCF_004664715.2. NCBI lineage: Eukaryota > Metazoa > Chordata > Mammalia > Rodentia > Cricetidae > Peromyscus > Peromyscus leucopus. Next base: position 24,495,632 of record NC_051076.1, read on the forward strand.
ATCCCCGGAACCTGCGACTGTTACAAAGGTTTTGAGAGTATGATTGAATAAATACTTTAAATTAATAATTGCCAGATGGAGAGACTGTTCTAAATTAACTAGGTGCCCTTACATCCAATCACAAGAGACTTTAAAAGAAGGCAAGAAGGCAATCTGAGGTTGACCTACAGACGAGAAGACAACATGAAGATGGAACACAGATTTGAAGACATGGCTGGTCTCAAAGACTGTATTGATTTGACTACAAAGTAAGGAACACCAGCAGCTACCAGAAGCTAGGAGAGCTGAAGAAGGAATGATGTCTCAGAGCTTCTAGAAGAATCACAGCTCTCCTAGTACCATGACATTAAAAAAGTAGTGCGGATTTCAGACTTCGAAGGTGAAGGACTCTGAGAAGTAAATACTGTTCTGAGCCACCAAATCTATGTAATAAAATGGTAGTGGCCACAGGAAACTGGCAAGCCTATAAGGTAAAAGTTCGTCATGCTGGGGCTGACCATTCTCCTGTGCTTCCCTGCTCTCTTAGCAACACTGCCAGTGATCTGACATCTCCAAGGGGTTGTTGGGGAAAGCTGCAAATCTGACTTAAATTAGCATCAGATGCTCAACACGAACATTTCCATTATCAGCGGGGTTTATGCGTGTCACATTTCTTCCCCAAATAAACTTAAAAATGTGATATACAAGGTTGTATACCATTTTAATAAGACACTTAAATAGTTGAAAGAGCCTAATCCTACTGCATTGGGACTACTAATCTAAATGAAACCACTATACCACCTCTTCATCTATTCAAAGCATCTAAATGTTGATGTTATGATGTCCATTAATACCTGTTTTAAATTATGTAAATGAATTAAATAGTAATATTAACACCCAGTATATCACAGGAGTCACAGCCAAGGGTATTATATTTTTATTATCGCAATTCTTTTATGGATTACTCTGTATCTATCTATGTGTTTTTGTTTGTTTCTGAACTTTTAGGATTAAAAGTTCTTTGTAAAAGATTTTCCTCTAGGTGTTGCATAATTAGTATACATTTAACCCAAACAGTATAAATATATTTCAAAGTTTGAAAAATTGTATTAGACACAATATTAAAATTTCGTTGAAAAGCCATCTTCTATTGTTGTGGATTGCATATTTTGATTCGAATATGCAACCATGACTACATATTATCCCAAATGAGAAAGATTCTGGCAATAATTACATTCTTGTATCTCACTGTAGTACTCTAAACACTGAGAAAAATTAGCTCCCCCAAGTGACACCAATGGCTCTCAGAATGAAAGTTGCTTTGCTATGGCAACGACACCAATTGTTTCAACTTTTTCTTAGTTATATGCAGAAATTACATAGTCATCGATCATCAAAAATACTTATATTGATCTATTAACTGACAACTTGATTATCTAACAGAAGAATTTGCTGTCTTCTTATCTGTCCTTTATTGTTCCAGTGCTGATTGGCCCTGATGCTAATTTGCACTCTGGGATACTTTCAGATCATAATACTCAGTTTTTGTCTCTTCTAATCAAGAAGAGATTGATTTTGAACAGGAAAGTTGGAAAGGAAAACAGCTCTTCCTCCAGCAGGTTGATTTTAGGAAGTGCTCATGAGGAAGTTGAATGATGAGGAGAAACAATTCCTTTGGTATTATTTCTACTTTGATCTTGGGGAAAAATTGGACCCCAAGTGCCCATTAACCTCAATTTGGAAATCAGTGAAATAATGGACTAGATGCTTTACTGAGAGTTAGGACAGGCTTGCAGGCTCTCCAGAGCAAGGTGGCTAAGTTCAGATGCTGAAGAAGCCTGAGCAATGAGAGGTTTGCCGAGAAACATGCTTTCATTGCCCTGTTCCCAGTGAAACACTGCACACTGTTCCCTGTACACAGTTAGACACTGTACACAGCAGTGTCCGAGATGCAATAAGCTCCCACCAAACATCAGTGGACTAGATTTCAGTCCTGTTTGTATGTATGTATATGTAGTCATCTTATATAGCTTCATTCAGATACATGTTTCATAAACTTAAAAAAAAAAACTAAAACAAACACAAAAGGTAATTCTTGCTTGCAGCACTGTATGAAACCTGGTTAAAGTTTCAACTTGTCCAGGGTCGTTCTTAAAATACAGGGGAACAAAAATGTCAGAAATGAAATGAGAGTGGGAAGGAACACAGGAAACCCATTCTCTCCTTCACTTCAGATTGGTTGACATCACTTCCCCCAGAAGCCCACCATGACGTCAAGACAAGCCAACACAATGAGTGCTTCCTGCTCAAAGGTAGCTCTGGCCCTAACTCCCTCATCATCCTCTTCTGAGGCTGACAACAGAATCCTGTCTGCTATTCAGAATGGCCAAGGACTTCTCCCAGCCAAGGCAAGTTTGACTCATGATGTGAGCTCGGTATATTTTCTTTCCTCTCTTTTCTATAATATGCTTTGTGAAGAGGCTGTCCGATGTAGACTCTTAAGTACAGGATTTGTTTGCTTCGGTCTGTCTGGGCTCCATGGGTGCTGACCTCATGTTTAGCTGTGCTTTTTTTTTTTTTTTTTTTAAATCTGTTTGCTCTCACTTCTGGGAACGACTCATGTCTTCCTGCTTGCACTTCAAAAACTTCTATGATATCACAGCTGCACCCTGATATCAGGACATGACAGGACAGAAGAGCCTGACATTTTAACTGACATGATGACAATATCTTGAAATATACATTTCTCATTTGGTGAGTAACATTCTAAATAGAAATTTATAGTGGTGTGAGTGTGTGTGTGTGTGTGTGTGTGTGTGTGTGTGTGTGTCTTGAATAACCCTCTCAATACATTTCCTTTTTGAAGATAATTTGCCCACAGAGTGAAACAATTTATTATTTTATAATAGCTCGGTGATTCCATAGGTAATATGGACCTGAAGACACAAAAACGTCTCTTGATCCAATTTGGATATTTACATCAGCAAACCTACCTGACCAGACCCAGCCTCCTGTATGCCACATATGTGAAATTTTAACAGGCCATTTCAGGACCTCTGAGGATGCTGCTGCATAGGAAGTATTAGGGCCTTAATCTGCAGACATGACTAGAACCCTCCACACAGAAACACTGTTTCCAGAGAAATCTAAGATTACTCGATTTTCAATTTTCCTTCAGTTCTTCTGATGAACACAAAGTGAACATCAACGCTCTAGCAAATGATGTAGTGGGTCCATAACTGAGGACCACTGAAGTCACTGACAAGTAAGGAAGATGTACCAGTGGAACACAGTAGCCTGTGGCAGGCTCTGCATACTTGTTGAGTGCTGACAATACTCACAACAGCACAATGAGCTGAAAGGCCTTAATCTCTATTTACCGCTAATATGGAAATATGAATATTTTCTTTTTTAATATCATATACATCTGGGATACTGTGGGTCTAGTATAAACACAGAAAATCTTTCTGTGGGAGCAAACTTCACTTCTGTCTTGCAGATCATTCGGGGAAATGAGACAAAAAAGGTAAGTTTTGACAACTGATGAATGGCAGAGTTTATTAATATGTATTTAAAAATCAATTCAATTTTTTTCTGTTAGATATAGACATAGTAGGTATGGCTTTAGGCCTGGGAATACCTTCCCCTAAGTATAACAAAGTCAGTTCTACCTCTCATCACTGCTCTGACCTTTTAAAAATTTTCCTTGAATTTTCTGCCATGTCTAATATCTTTACAGACCTCCAGAGTTTTGCTACATTCTTACTTAAACATATCTATATGAAATGAACATGGAACTATAGTAAAATATCATGTGATCACAGTTAGAAGGGCTATTATTGGAACAGAAAAAAAAAAGAGCAAATGTTGTCAATGACGTGGAGGAAATGAATCTTATTGTAGTTGTGAATGAAAAATAGTATAGCTACTGTGGCAGACAGTATGGGGGTCCTTATAGCAATAAAACTAGATTTATCTTGCATTCAGCTATCTGACTTATGTGGGGATATTCAAAAGAAAATAAGTCAGCATTAGAAAGATATACTTGCATACTTTTGCTTCTTGCAGAATTATTCACAATATTTGTGATGTGTAATCAGTACATTTGTTCTTTAAGACAGGACCGTAGGCCTCGGGAGGTGGCTCACTGAGGAAAGTGTTTGTGGTGCAAGTAGAAAGACACAAGTTCAAATCTCTAGGACCCATGTAAAGCCAGGAGAGCATCATCTTTCTGAAGAAGGACCCGAGTTCAAATTTCTAGGATCCATGGGAGAGTACCATGCTTCTGAAATCTCAGTGGTGTGTCTTCAGACATAGATAGGGGACACCCCAGAAGCTCATGGGTGAGTCAGTTTGGTGTTTGCAGCAATGAGCAATCAAGAAACTGTCTCAAGAAAGGCAGATCGTGAGGACCAACACCAGAGTGGAGGTTTCCTTTAACACACATACACTCAATAGTCACACACATGAACACACTCACACATCACACACACACACACACACACATCACACACACACAAGAGATAATTAGTTGAGAAAAATATGGTTATACATACAGAAAATGGGATATTATTAAACTATGTAAAAGAGGGAAACTACCATTTCAGTAAAGTGGAAGAAATTAGTTGGCACAGAAAGACAAACACTGTAGGTGCTCCTTCATAGTGGAAGCTAAAAATGTTGATCCCAAAGTGGAAGAGAGTGAAATAGTGTTTGCTAGAGATGAGAAAGTACAGGGATAAGGGGATGGAGAGAGTTTTGGTGAGTACCTAACACGATTTGATCGGATCACTAGGATGTCCTACAGGACAGTGCAGAAGAGTGGGCTGACTGTAGTTTACGGCTACCTAATACTCATTTAATGAAAAAACTATAGAAAGGAGTTCAGTCTCCAAACACAAAGAAATGATAAGGAAATGCTAATTATCCCTCTTTAATTAGTCATTACACACTGTAAGCCTGGGTTAGAGTATCACCTCTTATTCCATAATATATCATCATTACATTCAGTTATAAAGAAAAGAAATGAAAACATTTCTATATCTGAGAATACACTTACACTAGTGAAATTTTAAAAAGCATTTATTGCTTACCATTTCCATAATCATAAAAACATAGGTCTAAGGAATCATAGCAGGGCACTCACTATGAGATACTGAATGATTAAAATTTACCAGAATTTAAGTAGCCTGGACACCCAGGGAAAATAAAGAGCTTTGCAACTTTATGAATAATTTGAGAACTGTAAGGAATGATGAAGGGCCTGAAAAATGACACATTTTCTTTGAGATGCTCACCTGGTCCTTTAGCTTTCCACTCCACAGTTACTTTCTTTCCATCTTTGGATATTTGTTAGGTCTGTTTCCCTGTTGATTCTGGGCAGGCATGGTCTATTACAGGTCCCCTTCAGTAGACCTGACAATTTGTGATGGAATTAGAGTTATCTGTGGCAGAACAGGACAGAGATGGAGCAGTTTGGGCCCCAAAGCCATCAGGGGTGACCGTAGCCAGCTCTTATCTGCAGAACTGTCCCTCATCAGGGACATGGCCCCTTAAGACATATTGTCATGGTGACCCATGCTTTTCCAACAAGACTGTCCAAGTCCCACACCTCAGGGAGAACTTTTTCCTAGGGAACCTGTGATAATGTAAGGCCTAACAGAACACAGAACTGCAGTGAATTAGGGTGCAACCTTCAAATGTATTGCTTCTCAAATTCTGATTTCAGAGAGGCTAGAGAGGCAACTAAATAGGAAAACTCAAGACTAAAATTCCATTGAGGCAATGAAAGAAAGAAGTCAGAGAACTGGGGATGAATGAAATCTCACAAATCTATTTGGGTTTTAAAGAGATGGTTATTTGTCAAACTAGTCTGTCTTTTTATCTTACCATTTATTTCTGCCTATTAGTTGAAGATGCATGCTTTTTTTCCCCCTTTCATAGTTACAAGCTTCATGAGGGAAATATCCTTTCTAGATTTCTATTTCGCCCAGACATGTTTCTAGATAGAACTGTGCTAGGAAGTCAGGTAATGTGGGCCTCAGAATAACGGGTCAGGGAGGCAGAGGAGTAATTGCAGACTGCTGATGCTGGATTCAGGGCCAAGGCAGTTTAAAAATGTGATGAATTCTTTCTACAACAAATCTGGATTTCCTGACTGGTTTCATGGGCAGGTGGCTTCTTGGTTTTTTGGTCTGCTGAAGATGTCACAGATGAAGCAAGTTATCTCTTGAAATTCATGCTACAAGTACAAATCGTTTATCTCTCATGCCATGTTAAGGGAAGAATGAGCTGCAATAAACCCAAGCTCTCTCTCCTCTCTGCAGTAATGAAATCTTCCTGTGACTACAGAACAATAGAGATGCCAACACAATCATATGTGGTATAAAGGGGCATTGGTCCCATTGGTGACAAGGAAGCTGACAAATTCTTACTATCAAGTGATGTAAAGCAGTATTATTCAGAAGTTTATTGTGATCTGGTATAAGTGATCTTACTGCAAAGCTAGTTTCACAAAACGCTAGTACATAAATTGTGTGTATTGCAGACTTCATAATGACAATAAATGACTACTGGGTTATTTACTTCAGCATAATTCTAGGGTCTATTTCCTTTATATATTTTTAAAGCTAATAATGGTAATAAACAACTATGCCAGTGGAGTTTGTGTGGTTTTTATATTGAACTTTTTGTCAATTTTATTTCAGTGCTGGAGATTGAACTCAGGGTCCGAGATATGTTAAGCTTGTATTATATCACCAAACTACACCCCAACCATTATTACTTTAGAATTTTCTCATACTTGTGCATAAAGACTTTATTTATATAAATAATATGCATATTACATCTGCAGCAGCCTCAGATAGCTCATGTTTACAATGTCTTTTGATTAATATATACCGTCTAGGCCTGTACAAATACTTAAAATTGCCTATTGGAATGTTTATCAGAATATGCGGCCCTTGCTAAGTGATATACAACTACATACTTTTTGACAGATTAGTTGAGACTATAAGGGACCGAAGCTTTAGAATTGTGTCTGAGGCTTTAGTCCAGTGGTTCTCAACCTTCCCAATGCTGTGACCCTTTCATACAGTTTCTCATCTTGTTGTGGGTGACCCTTAACCATGGAATTGTTTTTGTTGCTACTTCTTAAATGTAGTTTTGCTACTGTTATGAATTGTAATGTAAATACCTGTGCTTTTTAATGATCTTAGATGATCCCTGTAAAAGGATTATTTGACCCTCAAAAGGGTCATAACCCACAGCTTGAGAAATGTGAAAAGATGATCATAACTCTCAGAATGACACAGGTAAAGCACAAGAGAAAATCAGTACTGACATATGAGTGCAAGGAAGAAGTAGATACACATTGTCATTGCTTTGGAATGTTGACTTGGGTCTTAGATTTAATAAATGCAAAGGATCATATTTGATATGATTAACAGAGGAATAGAGTTAGTGACAGAGAAGGATGGGGAGATGAAGAGGACAAAGGAAAGAGGATAATGAACTGGAAAGGGATGAACAAGAAGTCTTTGAAAAAGCTACTTTGGCTGACAAAAGGATGATTAAAAGATCAGGAGTTATCCAAGAGAGGAATCACAAGACTCAGGAAAAGACAAGAGTCTAGTACTCTGGATGTTAAGAGACTAGATATTTCAAGAGGTGTGTGTGTGTGCAAATGGGAGAAAGTGCTTTCAGTAATGAAAAAAGTAGAACTATAAGCTTCTTCTGGGAGGTGCAAAAAATACACAAACCCATTTTATTGGTTATTTATGATGCCACTGTATGATTCCCACCGTGGGATTCAGTCCATGATTTCCACAGATATCTGTGTATACATACCTAGATCCCATATGTAATAAATGGTGTAGTGATCAGCCATAGATCTCTCCTCACTTTCCTGTATGATTAGAATCATCTAAGATTATTTATAATTCTTGATACAATGTAAGCAATATGCAGCCATTAGTCTAGATTGTTTCTAATTTGTATTTTAAGGTATTTATTGCTATATGTGTTATTTTACTGCTTTTTCCTTTAAAATTTTCTTTTTAAATTTAAATTACCTTGCTGTGGGATGGTCTATATGTCACATTGCTCTGATTGGTCAATAAATAAAACACTGATTGGCTAGTGGCTAGGCAGGAAGTAGGTGGGACAAGGAGAGAGGAGAATTCTGGGAAGCAGAAGGCTGAGGCAGAGAGACGCTGCGAGCCGCTGCCATGACCAGCAGCATGTGAAGACGCCGGTAAGCCACCAACCACGTGGCAAGGCATAGATTTATAGAAATGGATTAACTTAAGCTGTAAGAACAGTTAGCAAGAAGCCTGCCATGGCCATACAGTTTGTAAGCAATATAAGTCTCTGTGTTTACTTGGTTGGGTCTGAGCGGCTGTGGGACTGGCGGGTGACAAAGATTTGTCCTGACTGTGGGCCAGGCAGGAAAACTCTAGCTACATTACCTTTGTTTTATTTTTTAACATTTATTTTTTATTTTGTTTGATGTGTACGGGTATTTTTCCTATGTACATGTTTACATACCACATGTGTTCCTCATGACCACAGGAGGCCAGAAAAAAATATTTACAACACAACATGTCTACAATCTGAAATGACAAGACAGTAGGCAACAGCTTATACAAGACAGACTTTTATTTCTTCTTACGTGACTGCAGTGGTCAGCTGCTCACCATTAGCCACGCTTCCTGGACTTTAGGAAGGTGATGGTCACTATATAAAGAAAAGAGGGTTATTTGCATCACAGTTCGGAGGCTATAACAACATTGAAGAGTCCATCTATTTTGCCCCAAGTGAGGGACTTGTGGCTGCATTACAAGGTGGGGAGCACTATGGAAGGAAAATACATGAAAAGAGAAAAGAGAGAGGAGGGAGAGGGGATGGGGAGGAGAGAGAGAGAGAGAGGGAGAGATCACAAGGAAAGACAGGAAATAGGAAACTAGAGAGAGGCTAATAATGCTATTGATGTAGCAACTTATGCTTATGGAACTATTGCATTCCGATAGGATACGACTCTGGTGAAATAAAGTATCCATCCGTTTATGGGAGTAGAGCCTCCATGACTAAATTAACTTTCACTAGTTCCACCTCTTCAAGACCCTCCATATGGTGGGAGGCCAGCTCCCACCTTTTAAAGAATTCCTATGAGGAGAAGAGAGGATAATAATATAACAATAAGAAACTTTTACATAGAAAGATAGTGGAGAGGAGACAGAGAGAAACACAGGGTAGCTTCAGGAGGACCTGGGTCAAAATCCAATGTCCCTTTCTGTCTCTTCAAAGGGCTTCAAAAGTTGCCCATATTTGCATGGGTGTGTGGCTACCCACTGGGACTTGAGCAAGCCACCAGTGGTGACACTCCCAAAGGAATGTGACTCTTTCTCTCTCTGCAGTCATCAACTGACAATAACTTCTTAGTTAGAGGTAAGGCCCTGTGGTGGAATTTTGATGGGCTTGGTCTTGTACAGGCCTTCTGATCTTGCACTGGTAAACCAAGCTGCTACAAGTTTATACGTGGAATATCCTTGCCATGTCCAGAAGACAGCATTTCACAACATTTCTTCCCACCCTATCTCTTGAATTAGTTCTGCTTCCTCTTCTGCAATGTACTTTGAGCCTTGGATAAAGGAGGTTGTTATAGATGACCCATCTAAACTTGGATAAATAGTGTCATAGTTTCAGTAGTTTTTTTTCCTTTTATTGAAAATAGATTTTTTTCTCACATAAATTATTCTGATTAAATGGTTTCTCCTCCCTCTACTCCTCCCAACTTCTCCCCACCTTCCTTCTCATCCAGATCCACTCCATTTCTGTCTCCCATTAGAAAATAAAAAAGGCTTCTAAGGTATAATAATAAAATTAAAATATAATAAGATAAAACAAAACTAACACATCACAACTGGACAAAACAAGTCAACAGAAGGAAAACAGCCCAAGAGAAGGCACAAGAAACTGTAGCATGAATCTTAAAGAGTCTTATTAATAAAAACAAACCCGGTGCCAGGTATTGGGTTAAAGCTGGAAGATCAGAGAAACAGAACAAGCCACAGCTTCCTCAACTTGCAATTCCTCAGCTGATCCTGTTTCCTCAGCCTGGAAGCCTCTGTGTCCTTATCAAAATGGATCTCAGCTGAACTGCTTCTTGAAAGCCTGAAAGCTTAACCAACCCTAGTTCTAGTTTTCCTGCCTTATTTACCTTTCTGCCATCACTTCCTGGGATTAAAGGCTCTTGTTACCATGCCTAGCTGTTTCCAGTGTGGCTTTGAACTCACAGAGATCCGGATGGATCTCTGCCTCCCAAGTCATAGGATTAAAAGCATGTGTGCCACCATTTTCTGGCCTCTATATCTAGTGGCTGTTCTCTTCTCTGACCCCAATAAGTTTATTAGGGTGCACAATATTTGGGGGAACACAATATCCCCACACATTCACATTCAGGAATCCCATAAAAATACTAAGTGGAAGCCATAATATGCATGCCCAGGACCTGGTACAGATCTTCAAAAAGATGACAGGACTCCACAATGTTGATTCCACAAGGACTATGGTAAAGCCATCAAGCCGATTAACACCATGGAAAGATGGACTTTGGACTACAAACTGCTCAGGACAATTTCGAGATGGCTAGCTGAGATGATCCAGCCTGACAGACTACTTGAACACAGACTTGAAACAAGCCCTGTACTTTCTCATTATGCAGCGACTGGACAAATGATACAGGACTTGACAATTAACCCAAAAATTTTCTTTGCAGGATTCCTTAAAGATGTCTTCACCCCTAGAAAGCCGGAAGTAATTTTTTAAAAAAAGACACCCCCATTCCCAAGAGGTGGGATGGGTAGGTTTTTGTTGTTTGATGACTTATGGATAATTGTCATTGCTTATGATGGTTGGTTACAAGTTGTTAATTGTTAATGGTCAGGAAAAAAGCTGAACAAGATTAGATTCAGAGGTTTTGCTTAAAAAAAAAGAAAAAGAAAAAAGAGAATATAAATATGAAGTAGAGCAAATCTACTCTGAGAAAAAAGATAAATAATAAGATAAATGGGTAGATCACTGAATCTACACTAAAAAGAAAAAGAGAAAGATATAAAAATGACAAATGGTAGATCACTGAATCTATTATGAAAAGAAAAAATACTTTTAAAAAGGAATAACTTGTTTTATATAGGATAAGTAATGAAAAAATTTTTTTGTCTGAGTTTATCAAATGTTACTGGACTGGACATTGTTAATATATATAATGGAGTTTTTATCTGAATCTGTCAAATGTTAATGGACTAGACATCATTAATGTAATTTTGACTGTGTATATTGTATATACTTATTGGATATAATTTTTCTTGTATTAGTTATAAACTTTTTTTTAATTTTAGACAAAAAGGGGAAATGTGGTGGTATTGTGTTCCCCAAAATATTGTGCACCCTAATAAACTTATGTGCATGCTTCCCCAATCTCTGAGTTTATATGCTTGATCATGTTGATTTTTATTTACTTGATGTCCTCCATCCTCTCTTGATTTTACATCTGTTCTGCCTCTTCTTCAGCAGGGTTCCCTGAACCCTGAGGGGAGGGGATAAAGACATCCCATTTAGAGCTGAGTGTTTCAAGGTATCTCATTCTTTGCATATTGTCTGGCTGTAGGTCTCTGTATTTGTTCCCATCTGCTGCAGGAGGAAGCTTCTCTGATGATGGCTGAGAAAGGCACAGATCTGTGAATATAGTAGAATCTCATTAGGAGTCATTTTATTGTTACTTTTTATTTTTATTTATTTATTTATTTATTTTTTGGTTTTTTTTGAGACAGGGTTTCTCTGTGTAGCTTTGCGCCTTTTCCTGGAACTCGCTTTGTAGACCAGGCTGGCCTCGAACTCACAGAGATCCGCCTGGCTCTGCCTCCCGAGTGCTGGGATTAAAGGCGTGCGCAGCCGCCGCCGCCGCCGCTGCCACCACCACCACCACCACCCAGCTATTGTTACTTTTTATATTTCTTTTTTAGAACAGTAGTATTTGGTTTTACCCTGGGTCTCAGGTTCATGGTCACTCAAACAGTGTTACGTATGGGTTCCATTTCATGGGGTGGGCCTTCAGAAAAATCAGATATTGCTTGGTTACTCCCACAAACTTTGTGCCACCACCACACTAGCATGTCTTGCAGGTGCTACATCACTGTAGATAAAAGTGTTTGTGGCTGTACTGGTGTTTATGTTTCTCCTTTGGTAGCATGCAGAATACTTTCTTAATACTAAAGACACACAGGAGTGAAGGCTCTGTGTAGGCACCTGCTGGACATCTCCATGTTTGATGAGTTGTGTAGGTATTGTCTTCAGCAAAGGGGTACTGCTGGCAGCTTGTAAAGAGTGATCTATAGCCTTAGCAACAACTTGGGTTGTTTGAGGATTCCCACAGGACCCTTTTGATCTGGTTGCTTTAAGTGATATTTTTTATTTCCTCTACAAGGACCTCTATTATACCCATGAAGGCTATTTTAATGTCTTTGTCTTGTGCATCAGTTATGTTGAAATACTCAAGGCGTGTGGTAGAGTTGCTGGACTCTAGTGGAGACATCTTGCCTGTGCTGTGTTTTAATGCTGGCATCTAGGCATCTGGGTTTTGGAAGAGAATAATTGTAGGTGCTGATATCTGCTCTTATCTTTTTGGATGAGTTTCTTTGTCCTTGGTTTCTGGAGCTCTTTCTAGTATTTAGGAGAGTGTGGTGGTTGTGTGTTGCCTGGTAGACAATTCTTTTGGGATCTTGATAGGTATGGCCACTAGTGGTTCCAAGTAAAATGTGTCTCTAGGTGTTGGGAACTGACACTAGGGATGAGGATAGGCTGAGGGAGGGCTGAGGGGTGTAGCTAGAGTTTTTCTGCCTTGCCCACAGTCAGGACAAATCTCTGTCACCCGCCAGTCCCCCAGCCGCTCAGACCCAACCAAGTAAACACAGAAACTTATATTGCATACAAACTGTATGGCCGTGGCAGGCTTCTTGCTAACTGTTCTTATAGCTTAAATTAATCCATTTCCATAAATCTATACCTTGCCACGTGGCTGGTGGCTTACCAGCATCTTCACATGCTGCTGGTCATGGCGGCGGCCGCAGTGTCTCTCCGCGTCAGCCTTCCACTTCCCAGAATTCTCCTCTCTCCTTGTCCCACCTACTTCCTGCCTGGCCACTGGCCAACCAGTGTTTTATTTATTGACCAATCAGAGCAATTTGACATACAGACCGTCCCACAGCAGAGGGGGTCCAGAAGAGCAAAGAAATCAGAGTGTTATACCAGTATATGCTTAGTCCCCTGGAAATGGGGGCAGAGAGTGAGGAGAGGCCAAAACAGATGGTCTACTAAAGAGCTGGGAATGAAACTAGGGAATTAGGCTTGGAGGGATGGAGGAATATTTGCAGGTAGCTTATCTGCTTCACTGGCCAGAATGGCCTGTGAGTTCCAAAGAAAACCAACTGGAGTCAATGGATGGGATAAAGCAATGTGTAGGGCAAGGGAAGTTTGGAGGAGAAAATCTGTATGATCCATTGGAGAAAGGAGCAGGGGAGTGGGAGGGAGGCTACAGTGATGGTCTGCTAAAGAGCTGGGGATAATACTGGGGAACTGTTTTGTATGAGCTAAGGGAGAAGTAAAGATCTGCAGTGAGCCTACCTGGTTCTCTGGCTGGAGTCCAAGTTTCAGTAGTTTGACCAGTTATGAACCTCTACATTAACTACTATTCACTGCAAAAAGCAACTTCTTTAAATAAGGATGAGAGCACCTCTGTCAATGGGCATACACAAATATTCAGAAGGCACTTTGACAGTGTGGGCATGTAGCCAAACAACAGTACATACCTTCACCTTCCAAGACCTTGGACCTCCGCCTTAAAAAAATATTTTAACCAGATTTACTAGCAATGAAACCTCTCCTTTGCAACAAGCCTCCAATCAGGAAGTGCTTGGTTGCCCCACAGCTATCATGCAGCATAATCCACCAGTGCACACATCTTGCATCTTCGTTTAGTATTATAGCATGTAAAGTTTTTTTTTTTTCTTTACTAAATTTTTCCAGGCTCTAGTAAACACTGGCCCATGTTCAGGTAGTCTTTTTCAGTTTCCACACATGAGAGTAAATATATAACTTTTGCTTTTTTGTGTATTATTTTACTTAAAATAGAATCCTCCAGTTTCAATTCTAGATTAAACATAATATCATCTACCCACACTATTTATTTCAAGACATATCTTTTCCTTGGATTGAAAAAACATAGTTTCAGGAGTGGAGACAAATTAAAAGAACATTAATTCTATTTAAAAATTTCAACAAATTGAGGCATGTAGAGGCCGTGGTTTAGACTCGATCTAAACACGAGTCCATGAAAAGTAAGAGAGTCACGATGGCAAATAGTAACCTCAATGATCTGATATGTATGATGATTTTCATTCATTATTTCATTTGTCTTTTTAAAACGTCACATATATACCACATCCTCATACAGAACTTACACCTTTTATACACATCACAGTCAGTTAACTAAGAAACTGATAAAAGCTTTCAAGGAATTTTCTGTATTTTTGTTCCTGAATTGTTAGTAAGAGCTTTCACTATTCTTCTGTTGCATAATTTGTACAGTGTTTCTTTTCTATTTCTGACTAGATTTACCTGGTATTAAAAGTTTTATACATTGTTAACCTTGCTGGTATTGTCAAAAATGTTTTGGGGGGGGCATCAAATATCTCATTATCACAGCAATCTTATTTGAATATCCTGGTAACAGAGAATAAAATAATGCATTTTTATATCAAACATTTCACAAATCACAGAACACTCAGGTATTGGTATCTTATTTGTTCACATGAAATGTGTTGAAAGAGTTGTCCTATATGTAGAAGTTATTATTCAGAAGTCATGTGATGTCATAGTCACAAATAGGGCACTATTAAAGTATTTATTAATCAATCTGTCATTGGTGTGGTGTGACTACTCAGCAAGTGGGTTTGTGTATTTGAGAATGTGTGTGTACATATGCATATTGATGTTTGTACAAAATAGCCAGTTGTTGGATTTTACAACATAGATCTCCTACCAGAAATAGCTTTTCTACTGGAAAGTCTAACTCTGTGCATTACAATCTGTGACAGAAAAAAATAAAACAAAAAAACTAAGACTTAATCATTAGATAATAAAGACATTTATCTATGCAGTAGTCATATTGCAGCTTATCATGCTGTTCTGTTTCTTTTCTCACTTGTGAATGACACAAGAGACCCAAAAATTGATTGGCAGAATCCTTAGATCAGCAGGACTAAGGATAGTAGAGAGAATGGATAGCTTTCTGAACAAGCTTATAAAATATCCAGAAAAGCTTTGATGAAAGTACCATCACTTGCTCCTACATCTGAGCCATTTTATAGAAATGACAGAGCAAATGCTCCATGGACTAATGAAGAACCACATATTAACAATAATATAAGATTATTTTTTCAAGGCTACTGTCTTTCTCATGACCTTTCTAAAAGCGTTCTTCATATCCTTATTCCTGAGGCTGAATATGATGGGACTGAGGAAAGGGGTAATGACGGTATAAGGAACTGCTATGAGTGTGTCATCCCCTCCTGAGGCTTCTGGCTTCAGATAAACAATTGAGGCAAACCCAAAGTGGATGATGACCACGGTGAGGTGTGAGGCACAGGTGGAAAATGCCTTTTGCTTACCCTCAGCTGAAGGGATCTTGAGGACAGAAGAAAGGATGAACACATAAGTCAAGAAGATGAGTAAGAATGTACCCAGCAAACCTGACACTGACATCAGTGTTACAGTGAATTCTGTGAGGTCACTGTCTGTGCAGGACAGTCTCACAACTGCCCTCATATGGCAGAAGAAGTGTCTGATGAGGTTGGGCATACAGAAAGACACCCTGAATATCAGTGCAGTCTCTATTAGAGAAATGAAGAATCCTCCGGCCCAAGCAGAGGCCACAAGTTGTCCGCATGCAACATTGGTCATAAGAAGAGGATATCTGAGGGGGTTGCAGATGGCCAGGAAGCGGTCATACCCCATCAAGGTGAGAATGATGCAGTTTGTTCCACCAAGGCCCAGGAAGAAGCACATCTGCAAGCCACAGCCTGTGACAGAAATGTGTCTGTCCTTGTCCAGGAGATCCACCAGCATCTTGGGGATGATAGTCAGGGTATAACAGGTTTCAGAGAAGGAGAGTGCACCGAGGAAGAGGTACATAGGGGTGTGGAGAGATCTGTCCACCCAAGTCAAACCCATGATGGTCAGGTTGCCTGCAAGAGTGAGAATATAGAGGCAAAAGAAGACCACAAAGAGGAAGGACTGTACATGTGGGTAAGCAGAGAAGCCTACGAGAATGAATTCCTTCAGGATTGTTTGGTTGATTGCCATTGCTTGGGTTCCTGAAATGTGAAAGAAGAAACAAATAAACCTTCAATCATCATTAGTTTTTCATATTGTCAAATGAAATGCATGGTGTGAATAAGAGAAATCATCAGACTTACAACATCAATCAGTTTTCCATTCAGTTTAGTGAAACTCAGCCATGTATGTAGATGATGTGATTTCCTAATTATGCATTCATTTATGTCTTCAACAATATCTTAATTGTGACTTACTATGTCACCAGAAAGTTTACTTATTCTGGCCTTAGAGAGGTTAACTATCAATTAAAAATCCTAATGCTGTGTAGGGGTGACCTCTCTTGAGCTGTTGGTTCCTGGGGTTCCATAGACCACCAGAACAATAAAGGCTGTTGCCATTGCTCTTGGTGAACATTCATAACTTATGGTAAGACACTATTGTTATAGACATCACATAATTAAGTCATATGATTTAGGGAAATCAGGGTGATACGGATTCATTCATGGTGATTAAGTCTGATAATGCTAGAACTGGAACATTTATTCATGTTGACTAGGTTTTGTAGTGCTAGAAATTTCTGTCTACACAATCAGTGAGGAAAGCCATCAATCCTTGAAAAAACAGTAATGGCTGGCCTTGAAGATATACCCACTCTTGTAAAAGTGCATCTAGGTTGTGGGAGTAACCAATTACTTTATAATTGGATTTAAATCCTCCTTCACAAAATGATACTTATGCCTGGTACTATTACTGGGCCCCAAACCATTGACAGGGCATGATATAGGCAATAAGGGAGAATTTAATGCTACTATTTTGATATGTGGGCATAGTAATTGACTACTCCCTAAGTTCTTGGCTTTATACCCATAGGTTAGTGCATCCCTCAACCCTCAGAGGAGAAAATTTTTGTCAAAGATTGTGGTTATTACAAAGACTAGCCAATATGCAGAGAATTAGATTCTGTGGCATGTTCAGCTCTAATTGGGATGCCTACCCAGAGGGCTCAGGGATCATTGAAGAAGTGTGGGGTATTGCTATGGGCTGCAAGTATATGAATTAGAGATTCAGCTATATATGATAAAGCTATACCTATAAAGGTTAAGGAATTCTTCTAGAAGAAAGTCAAATATCTGGGAATATTTGATGTTATTTGGCTTTTAATGTATCAGCCTTTTCATACTATCAATTTCTTGTGTGCCCATAACTCCTAGGCCATAATGGCAAACAATATAAGCTTCTCAGACCTACTGCTCATCTGAACTAGGTAACTCCTCTACATAGACAATTTCTGTCTCCTAAGCATAGGAGACAGGTGGATTATAGCTACATAGCTTTGTTTCTTGTGCAAATGAAGCTGAGCTGATCCCTTTCCTCCCGGCCTAGTGGCATTCTAGAGTTCTAGAGCTATTGACTAAGGACAAAAAGGTTTTTTTTTTTTTTTTTTCCATAACCATGTGTGAATGAGGGCCGGGGCAGGTTTTCCTGGTCCAGGCAGAGTCTCATGGCTGGAGAGGAAGGGACAAGGCAACGCTTTTGTAGACAGTAAGGACTGGGTCAAGTGAGGAGAGTAGGAAAAGAAGAAATGAGCATGGAGAGAAAAAAAAAACAAAGATGAGATCAAAAGCGTTAGGGCTATGAGAGGACAGGAAAAGAAGGGACAGAGGGGAACTGAGTGTCAGAATGGAACTGAAGCTGTGTGGATAGAATTTTGTCATAAAGAAATAAAGTGAACGGACGAAAGAGCCTGGTGTACTTAGATTCTTTTCCCCCAGAATGCCCCATCTACAGTCATAGCGTCTTCCCCAGGACTCTGGGAGGAATCTTCTCAGGGCATGTCCCAGGGAAAATTCTGGTAGGTTATAAGACTAAGAGTTGGAGGTTGTAGATGTGTGCAGCAAAAAAGAAAAAAGTATTTGCTCAACATGACCTCATAGTGGCTGTGAGCTCAAGTACAAGGTTGGCAAGATCACCCCAACCAAAAATCCCAGCATGGACAGGGAAGGCACTCATGAAGTCCCTCCTTTAGCTGAGAAGCTAGCAGGAATTGATAGCTGTTGGGAGGGAAAAGCAGTGATAGGGTGAGAGGGGATTTGATCAAAACATTGCATATATGTATGGAAATTCTCTAACAATAAACATTAATAAAAGTAAAGAAAAATGTTTGGGGAACATAAATGAAAATATTGGTCTTTCTTAAAAAGGAAAGTAATTTACCTCAAAAGAGATTTCATTGGCTAGTAATGTAATAATGATGAGATACTGCAATCTGAAGAAAGAAACTCAGGTACTTTAATGAATCCACTTTTGAATAAGACTCTCAACACTGAACGGCGCTGAGTGATTCTGGGACCTGGGGTATAAGCTCAATGGATAAAGCATTTGCCTCTCAGGTATGAAGACTTGCATTCAGATTCCAGCACCTACATACAGGTCGGGCAGGCATTGCTGTCTGTCTGTTATCCCAGTACTCAGGAGTTAGAGACAGGGGTCATAGGTACACCAGTCTAGTGAGACCATTTAGAATTGGCAAACTCTTGGTTCAACAGATACCCTTTTTCAATAAGCATAGAGCAATGGACGTAGACCTTTAGTGTCAGCTTCAGACCGCCACACAGATGCACACACATGTGCCCACAGATATGTCAACATACCACACACTCATACACATACAACACACAACATACCACATATGTGTACACATGCAACACACACCATACCATATATATGTATACATGCAACACACAACATACCACACATGCACATACATACAACACAGAGCATACCACACATGTACAATACAACACACAGCATACTACATATGTATATACATACAACACAGAATATACCACAAATGTACACAAACACCACCTACCACACCATAAACATGTACACATACAACATACAACATACCACACATGTACACATACAACACACAATATGCCACATACACGTACATGTAAACAAAACCAAACAAAGTAAATGAAAACATGTCTAAAACTTTCTTAGTTAGATTTTCCTTGCTTCAATAAACATGACCTAAAAGCAACATGAAAGGAAAGGTTTTTCCCATTTTACAGCTCACAGTGTGTCATGGAGGAAATGCAGGGAAGGAATTCAAGGCAGGCACTGAAGAAGAGACCAAGGAAGAACACAGCTTACAGGCTTGTTTCCTATGGCTTGATCAGCCTGCTTTTTTACTGCATCCACAAGATGCCAAAGGATGCCACCACACCCAGTGAGGTGGGTCTTCCCACATCAATCATTAACCAAGAAAATATCTGGTAGGTTTACCCACAGGCCAGTAGTAATGCCTTCTACAGAGGCATTTTTCTCAATTAAGATTTTCTCTTCCCAGATACATGTAGGTTTGTCTCGAGTCAAAAAAAAAAAAAAAAAAAACAAAAAAAAAAAACCCAACCCAAACACTGAAAAAAACAAGTAGTCTAACACAGCCATTCCTATGGAACATACAGTCCTATGTCTGTTAAGGAAATATTGAAACAATTTCCTGGCCATTTGAGGACTAAGCTTGGATAATGACTTAAAATTGTTGGAGAAACCTTAAATCATCATTCCTTCTTGAGGTTGGCAACCAACCAGGCACTAAAACATCAAAAGAAATTAAAACAAAACAAAACACACCTCTCAATTGATACTTTGAGGGGAGAGAAGGGTGGACATTAGGGCACCCCAGCATTGTTAGGATTCATAGTAATTAGCTAGAGGTGTAACACTAATTGATAAAGACTCTATATGTAAGCTTGAAACAGGAGGCAACTGAGATTATGTCCATTTTCTTAACAGCAAGCTCATCACCCAAAGATAAATGTGAAATCACTGTGTGGATTCTTCAGTAACTCTCCATCTATTTGCTCTCATCTTCCAACTGCCACAACATGATGCCTGTCCATATAGTTAAAACATTCAGTTTCCTATTAGGCAGAGATATTTTTCCTGTCTCACATGTCAGCATATTTGATAACTAGCATTTATGGAGTCTGCATTTCCCCAAATTCTTTCAAATGATTATTGATTTTTCACTTCACTGCATAAATATGAAATGCGTGTGACAGCTGCGATCTGTGTGGGACAGCTGAGATTATCTCACTTTGGAAATAATTATATCTAGGAAGTGGCATATTTGTAACTGGAATCACACTGTTTTGATTCCAACTCCCCATTCTTTCCACTCTCCCGTGTTTTCCTTTAAAGAACGGGACCATGATCACCATTTATGTATTTCTCAAGGTGACACTTTAAGAAGACAAGAATTCTCAGTAAGTGTTTTATGAATAAGGTAAGAATCAGAAAGTACCTAATTTAGAAACGGTGTCTGTTTTACGTTTTCGGTACTGTGAGTTTTGAACATGTAGAGCACCAGAGTTTCCACACTGCTTAGATCTAGTTCAGTCTAGATTAAGCTTCTTGGCATTGTCAGAAGATGCACAGAAAAATAATATAAACATATTTTATTCAAATTCACTGTGATTCTTCCTGATGTCAAAATTTGCTTGGGGGTGATTGTTCCATTCTGCAATAATTAGTTCTCTGTAATATTCTGGACTTTTACCCCCCTACTCCCCCAAGGAAAATTAAGCTTTATTAGGGACCTTCTGTTTTCCCTAATACGAGGAAACTCATTTCTCCCATCAGAACATCTTACACACCAAAGCTTTCCCTTTATAGCAACTCTATAAGTAAGTCAATTCTAAGTGTTTGAAGCTAAAAGGGTTAAATTCTTGTATCAAAGATATAATAGAACACATTACCAAAACAAGCTGATTTAGTTTCTTGTGTATTTAGAACAAACCCTGCAATTTCCCTGTAACATACTATGTATAAGTAAATGATAAGAGCCGGGCGTGGTGGCTCACGCCTTTAATCCCAGCACTTGGGAGGCAGAGGCAGGCGGATCTCTGTGAGTTTGAGGCCAGCGTGGGCTACCAAGTGAGCTCCAGGAAAGGCGCAAAGCTACACAGAGAAACCCTGTCTTGATAAAACCAAAAAAAAAAAAAAAAAAAAAAGAATAAGTAAATGATATATTTTATTCCACATGCATGATCCCCTTCCAGCACAATCAGGGGATGGGTGTTGTTTGCAAAACCATTATTAATTTTAGAAGAATTTTGAGATGAATGCAGGAGGGTTGCCTGAGTTCAATGCCAGCCTGGGATATGGTGAATTCCAGGAAAGGATGAACAGAAAGCACTGCAGTGTGAAATCCTGTCTCTCTGTCTGTCTCTTTCTTTTCTTTCTTTCTTTTCTCCTTTCTTTGTTTCTTTCTCTCTCTTCCTTTTTCTTTCTCTCTCTCTTTCTCTTTCTTTTTTCTTTCTTTTGCTATAGCTTGATGGATTGCTCAGTGCTTATGAGCATTTGCTGCTATTCCAAGGGACCATAGTTCTGTTCTAACATGCATATCACCCAACTCACAAGTGCCTGTAACTCTTGCTTCAAGGGATCTGATGCCTGCTTCTGGTTTCCTCAGTGCAAGCCACATGTCCATAGCATGAACATACACACACACACACACACACACACACACACACACACACACACACACACTACATATAAATAAAATAAAAATTAAAAATCTTAAAAATAAGAAAGAAAAATAAGTGAAAAGAACAGAAGCATTTTGAAATATTCTGCAATGTAAAGAATGAGCAACACACATTCCACAAAGGGATCTTTCCTTATTTGGTCATCACCTAACTATGTGCTAGACTTTTTCTGGGTGAGTCATCGATACCACAGTATGGCTTCCAGATTTTTGCTCTACCTTAGGCATAGTCTGAATTAGGATGTGGCTATTGGATCCCACCTCATCTTCAACTCTCTCTAAAGTTAATCAACTTGTGCCCATTTTAATTTGTGTTACCAATCTTTAGACAAAAGAATCACTTACTTTTTCCAGCTTCAAAGAGGAATAATGAGTGAGTGATAACAATTCATTGTTAATAAAAGAGAGTCACAGGATGTGAGTAGTGTCCTACCTCGTTGCTTCATTAGGTGACAAAGCAAATCACTGCCACTGGTAAATTCTGAAAGATATTCTTCATGGTTTTTGTAGAAGAACACCTTCTTCTTCACTCAAAAGAAATAAAAACCAAGTTATGAACATCACTGCTCTGAGGGTCTGGATTCTTCTATTGCTGGGTTGTTTGGTGACTTTAAGAAAGTTGTTGTACCTTTTGTATTTGAATTTCTGCAGTTGGCAAGGATGGAGTTTTCTGAGTTTGTGCAACGTTACTCTTTCTGTGGCTCTAGAGTTGTGTGATATGAGGGTTAAGTGATTAAGTAGGCTATGTTCCCTCACCAACCACTAAAGACTGCTGGTAGAACCTTGCTTCCTGCCTCTGTGAGATGCTGTGTGATTATTATCAAAGGCTGAGGCTCCCCTGCTCTGGAGGTTTGTATGGTTCTGGTTAGGAGAGCCCTGGAGATCCCTGTTGTCTTTCATCAGAGAAGGAAGAAAACTTTCTTCCTCAACTTTATAATTTGGTCTCATTAGTTATAGGGCTTTGTGTAATACACGACCTTTAAAACACTTCTGCAAATCCTTGGGGGTTTCAGGTGTGCAGGATTCATCATGCACATTAAAAAAAAAGTCTTTCTGCTGCCTGTAAATTTTCTTTTGGCTGGAAGCCTAAATGAAAGTTAGAACACCAATGCTCCCTGAGTTCACTTTCATTGACAAAATCCTGCCTCGGACCAAACTTTATGACCAGACTATAAAAGCACTTACAGAGTGTAAGTCCTTGAAGGACATTCAGCATTATCATTCACTAGTTAAATGAAAATTTAACAGTGTGACTCTACTAAATGACTATGTTGATGGCTAAGGCAAATACAATTGTATGTACACATTTTTACCATCTGTTCATCAGTTGAAGGCTATCTAGGCTGCTGCCATTTCTTGAAAGTGTGAATAGAGCAGCAATGAACGTGGCTGAGCTATCTCTGTTGTGGGGATATTGAAGCCTTTGGGTATAGGTCAAAGGATGATATAATTTGGTCATACAGTAGATCTATTTTTAGCTTCCTGAGCATTCATACTGATTTCCATAGTGGCTATACCAGTTTAGCGCCATAAACAGTGAATGAGGATTCACCTTGCCCACATCCTCATCATCATTTGTCAGTTGTTTTCTTGATCTTAGCTATTCTGACTGGAAAGTAACCGAACTTGAGTTTCCTTGGTTGCTAAGGATGTTGAACACATTAAAATAAATATTTTAGCCATTTTTATTTCTTATTTTGAGAGCTTCCCCCCTCACATCAGTAGCATGGACACACACACACACACACACACACACACACACACACACACACTCAATTGAGTCATTTGTTTTCTTGATTCTTTCTATTTTGAGTTCTTTATATATTCTGGATATTAATTCTCTATTGGATGTATAGCAGGAAAAGATTATCTCCCACTTTGTGTGCTTTTTCTTCTCTAAGTAGATTGTTTCCTTCACCGTGCAGTAGGTTTGAGGCCCCAGTTGTCAAATGCTAGCTTTATTTCCTGAGTCAATTCAGTCCTATTCGAAAAGTCACACTCCACTCCCGTATCTTGTGGGATATCTTGCCCGTGTTTTCTTCTATCAGTTTCAGTGTTTCAGATTTCACTTTGAGATTTTTGATTCATTTGGAATTAACTTTTGTGGGGGTCTTAGATATGGATCGAATTTCATTCTTCTGTGTGTGGTTATCAGTTTTCCCAGTACCATTTGTTGAAGATGCTGTTTTTTCCTTCAGTGTGTATTTTTCATCCTCTTTTTTCAAATACTAGATGGCTGAAATTGCATGCAATCATATTTTGTCGGTCTGAACGACAGGTAGGGCAGAGACAGGACTGGTCCAGCAGATCTCTCCCTGGGGCTCAGTGGGATGGTGAGTATGGATGGCCCAGACCTCCCCTGTCCACCAGAGAGAAGCACACTGAGCCAGGAGTCTTGTCAAAGCAGGAACTCATTTTATTGCATCAGGAGTGGACTTATATAGGTTGTTGTGATGCGGGGAGGATATGGGGTGAGGATAGTGGGCCAATGAGATGATGCCATCTCAGCAGTTACTAGGCAGAGGCATTCTAGGTCCAGTAGAACTGAGTCACTTGTATGCAGAAATCATGTCAAAAGACAGGTCGCCAAACTCTAGCTAGGCTCAGGAAGTTACACTGGGCCTCACACCAGAGCCTTATGGGGTCCAAAAATATTTGGGTCTTACATTTTGTTCCATTGACCAACATGCCTATTGTATTCCCGTAGCATATTATTTTTATTACTTTTCTCTGTAATATAGCTTGAGATCTGGTATGCTGCTCCCTTCAGAATTATTCTTTTGGTCAGGATTGCTGAAGTCATCCTAGGACTTTTGTTCTTCCATAAGAATTTTAGTTTTCCCCCCTACTCTTAGAATAATGTCACATACAACTTGACTGGGATTGCATTGAATCTGTAAATAGTTTTTAGTAAGATGGTAATTTTCCCAATTTTAATTTTTCCAGTGCATAACCATCAGATATCTTTCTGTCTTCTAGCATTTATCTCAATTTCTTTGTTCAGAGGTTTAAAGTTTTCATTGGAGAACTCTATCATCTTCTTGATTAGGTTTATTCTTTTGTATATTTTTGAAGCTGTTATGAATAGCAGTATTTCCGTGATCTCTTTCTTGGCAATTTTGTTCTGGATTTATAGAAAGGCTACTGGTGTTTTGTAAGTTGATATTGAATTCTGACACTTCGATGAAAATGTTGATCATATTTAGACATTTTCTGGTAGAGCATTTTTGTCTGCAAATAAAGATAATTTGAGTTCTTCCTTCCCAGTTTGTATCCCTTTAAGTTCCTTCCCTCATTTATTGCTCTGTGTAGGGTTTCAAGCACTGACTGAAAAGGAGGAGGGACTATGAATAGCCCTGGCTTGTTCCTCAGTTTAATAGGGTTACTTCAAGTTTTTCACCACTTATCATAATGTTGGCTGTGTTTTTATCATATGTAAACCTTGTCATGTTGAAGTATGCTCCCTTCATCCCTATTTCCTGTAGGGTTTTTCTCTTTCTTTCTTTCTTTCTTTCTTTCTTTCTTTCTTTCTTTCTTTCTTCCTTCCTTCCTTCCTTCCTTCCTTCCTTCCTTCCTTTCTTTCTTTTTTTTTTTTGTTTTTTGAGACAGGGTTTCTCTGTGTAGCTTTGCACCTTTCC
The DNA here is from genome assembly GCF_004664715.2 of Peromyscus leucopus. Lineage (NCBI taxonomy): Eukaryota > Metazoa > Chordata > Mammalia > Rodentia > Cricetidae > Peromyscus > Peromyscus leucopus. The sequence continues at coordinate 24,521,201 of NC_051076.1, forward strand.
TGGAACTCGCTTTGGAGACCAGGTTGGCCTCGTTCTGTAGGGTTTTTATCATGATGCTATATTGAATCTTATTAATGGCCTTTTCTTCATCTATTAATAAAATGAAATGACTTATATCTTTATATCATTATTATTATACTAATAAACTAACATATGTTGAACCATCTCCACATTTCTTGGATAAAGCAATCTTGATTGTTGTAGGTGATTTTTTTTATATATGTGTGCATTTTGTTTACAACTATTTTAAATAATTTTAAATGAGTGACTTATTTTATGTGTATGAATCCTTTGCCTGCATGTACATATATGGACTGCATGTATGCTTGGTACCTGCTGAGGTCAGAAGAGGGCACTGGAACTGGAGATCATTGTGAGGCACTCTGTGGGATCTGGGAACTAAACTCAGGTACTCTATGAGAGCAAGTGTTCTTAACCTGTGATGCATCTCTTGAGCTCCTAATTTGTAAGTATTTTGTTGAGAATTATTTTCATCTATGTTCATTAGTGGTAATGGCCCTTAGTTTCTTTATTAAATTTTTAGAAATTTGATCAAAATATAAATACGTCACTTTCCCCTTCCCTTTCCTTCTTCTATCCCCTCACAGGTCCACTCTCTCAGTGTTTCCATTTCCCAAACCCATTTATCTCTCCAACTCATAGCCTCCTTTTCTTTGAGTGTTAGTGTTCCATATGTGTATATTAATAGGTAAATATATAAATACAACCTGTGAAGTTCATTTGTATGTCTGTGATTTTGGGGCACCCACAGTGGGGATATGTACAACACCACTCCTGCTTCTAAGGCTCAGGGAACTTTCTTTAAGAGGGAGGGGAAGGATTCTAAGAGCCAGGAGAACCAGGAAATCCGTTGTGAGATTGTGTCTCCTAGAAATGGCAGGGAAGCTTCACCTATGGCCCTCAACAATATGGGTGCCTAAGCAAGAGCTAAACAATGGCAACAGCAATAGACATGCTACCTCAGAAAGTCGAATCTCAGACTCCATGACCAGAGAAAGAACCGCAGGGAAGTGCTGAGAGAGGGAGAGGTCTTTCTCTTTTGTGTTGTGTCTTTACCTGGCTATGCTGTTAGAGTGCTATTGGCATCGTAGAAGGAGTTTGGAAGTGATTTCACTGTTCCTGTGTTCTGAATAATTTGAGAGGTATTGGTTCTTCTTTGAAAGTCCAGTAGAATTTTGTATCAAATCTATCTAGACCTGGATTCTTTGTAAAATTTATTTTGGAAGAGGTTTTATTACTGTTTTAGTTAAAAAAGAACACACTTGCTATTTAAACAACTTTTACAGGTTAACAACACTAGAGAATGTGACTGTAGATGTGTCCCAAATATGATCCTCTTAAACTAAGAGAGCCAAGACAAAGTGCCCTTAATAAACTCATATGTATGACTATTTTAAGCAATCATTATTTTCATAAAAATATCATATAAACTAGAGTTAAAATTACCCTAATATTTTTCACATAAATTTATAAGTACGTGCCTCAGTTTAAAGATATATATATATATATGCCTTTCACGGAAGTCACAGAGTTGTTTGACAGAAAATAATTGAGGAAAAGTTTCCATATATTTTCCAGACCTTCATGACTGAATAATTAGTAAAGTCTGTCACTATTCCTCTGTTACATAAATTGCAGTGTTTCTGTTTTGTCCTTGGCATTAAAAAGTGATGGTATATTCATCTTTTTTCCTGTTTTACATTTGCTTACTCTGTTAACATCTTTGTTAAGTGAATTTTTGGTCAAATATCTTAATATCATACATAACCCATTGACACTTGCTTTTGAATATTCTCACCACAGAGATACAGAAGCACACTCCTTATATTCAACTTTCATCAAATGATAAAATGTGCAGTTATTAATAGCTTGTTTATTTACATGAAAGGTGTCAATAGGTTTCCTCTATTCTCTAAAGGTGGAAATCATTGACAGACAACAGTCTCTTAAATATGTTATTGTTAAAACAATAAGTAATGGATGAAGGATAAGTATGATAAGAATACATTGTAATAAACTGGAAATTCTAAAAGATCTAATAAAATAAAGTTAAAGTACAAAAATGAATTAGTAAACAGGAATCAGTATGATGTGAATATTTAACAAATGAGATTTTGTTTTTGTGTATATATTTATGTACATATATATGTTTTCACAAACAAATAGCTGCTTTTTTTTTTTTTTACAATATATCTCCTGTTAGAAATAGCTTTCTCATGAGAAGTCCAACTTGGTACATATAATCTTTCTAGAAATATTGACCATTTGCGTCTTTAGATACTGAAAACATCTCAGTGTAGTGGTCACACTGCTGCTTTCCCTCCTGCTCTTTCCTCACTTATGACAGGTACAGAATGCCCAGAAATTGGCAGAGTCTTCTTATCAGTAGCATTATTTTTCCCATAGCTGTGGAAAGAAGAGAGATTGGATAACTTCCTGAGCATACTTAGAAAATGGCTAGGACAGGTTAGGTGAAAGTCTCAGTCATGTACTCCTGAATTTCACCTTTCTATAGAAGTCACAGAGTGCATGCTCCGTTGACTCCTGGAGGAAGTTAAACAATACACTAAACCAGAAACAATAGCCCAAGGTTAGTTTTCAAGGCTACTGTCTTTCTCATGACCTTTCTAAACGCGTTCTTCATATCCTTATTCCTGAGGCTGAATATGATGGGACTGAGGAAAGGGGTAATGATGGTATAAGGAACTGCTATGAGTGCGTCATCTCCTCCAGAGGCTTCTGGCTTCAGATAAGCAATGGATGCAAACCCAAAGTGGATGATGACCACAGTGAGGTGTGAGGCACAGGTGGAAAATGCCTTTTGCTTACCCTCAGCTGAAGGGATCTTGAGGACAGAAGAAAGGATGAACACATAAGTCAAGAAGAGGAGTAAGAATGTACCCACTAAGCCAAACATTGACATTAGTGTTACAATGAATTCTGTGAGGTCGCTGTCTATGCAGGACAGTCTCACAACTGCCCTCATGTTGCAGAAGAAGTGTCTGATGAGGTTGGGTATGCAGAAAGACACCCTGAATACTAGTGCAATTTGTATAAAAGAGACCAAGAATCCTCCAGCCCAAGCAGAGGCCACAAGTTGTCCACATACAACATTGGTCATAAGAAGAGGATATCTGAGGGGGTTGCAGATGGCCAGGAAGCGGTCATACCCCATCAAAGTGAGAATGATGCAGTTTGTTCCACCAAGGCCCAAGAAGAAGCACATTTGCAAGCCACAGCCTGTGACAGAAATGCGTCTGTCCTTGTCCAGGAGATCCACCAGCATCTTGGGGATGATAGTCAGGGTATAACAGGTCTCAGAGAAGGAGAGTGCACTGAGGAAGAGGTACATAGGGGTGTGGAGAGATCTGTCCACCCAAGTCAAACCCATGATGGTCAGGTTGCCTGCAAGAGTGAGAATATAGAGGCAAAAGAAGACCACAAAGAGGAAGGACTGTACATGTGGGTAAGCAGAGAAGCCTACGAGAATGAATTCCTTCAGGATTGTTTGGTTGATTGCCATTGCTTGGGTTCCTGAAATGTGAAAGAAGAAATAAATAAATCTTCAATCCCTCCTTAGTCTTCAATATTGTCAAATGAAATGCATTGTGTGAATAAAGAAATCACTCACAACATCAATCAATTTTCCATTCAGTTTAGTGAAACTCAGCCATGTATGTAGATGGTGTGATTTCCTAATCATCCATTTATTTCTTCAGCAATGAATTCTTAATTATATAATTATGACCAGAGGGATCATTTTTGACTATTTAAAGTATTTTATTGGCTGGTAATTTAATATTGGTGAAATACTCCTCCTGGTATTCAGATAAAAGAAATTCAGATCCATTAGCTGAGCTACATGTGGATAAAACTCTCAATGTTGAAAAAAATGCTGAGTGAGTTTTCAGCCTGGGGAAATTACTCAGTGGATAATACATTTGCTGAACAATCATGAGGACAGTAGTTCAAAATACAACACCTAAATAAAATATGGACAAGCCTGTATCCCAGCACTGAAGATGCAGAGGCAGAATACCTGGCTATTCAGACTATTTGGAGCTGGCAATCTCTGACTTCAGCAAAAACCCAGCGTCAGTGAATGAAGTAGAGAATAAAGAGGAAGACACTCAGTGTCAGCTTTGGGCCTTCATGCACATGTGTATCCATGCACACCCAAACATATATGCAAAACTCATACTCCCATGTAAACATGAAAACCATAATATAAAATAAAAGACATGCTGAAGGATAAAGGGACAGAGTTAGTTCTAACATAGATACTCCTAAATAATAAGTAGCCTGTAAATATTCACTAAGTAGAGACTGAGAATGATTTCTAAGTGCTATGGCTTACAACTGTTAGAGAAACCTTAAGTGATTTTTCTTCTTGAAGAAGGCACCTAGGTCCCAAATTATTAAAATAATACTTTAAAAGTTTTGCTTTTGATACTCTGAGAGGAAGGATGCATGAAACTTATAATATCCCAGCATTCAACAAAACATGGCATATCAAGTTGCAGTAAGACTAAAGCCTCCCCAGGTATTAAGGGTGGGCAAGGAGACCAAGTATGAGGAGCAGGGTCCCAAAAGCAAGTAAAGAGTGGGAGACAGTCCCTGTTCTCACTGTTAGGAGTCTCACAAGAGGATCAAGCTACACAACTGTAACATATATGCAGAGTGGCTAGATCAGTCCCATGCAGGCTCCTTGGTTGTTGGCTCAGTCTCTATGAGCCTTTATGAGCCCAGGTTAGTTGATTTTGTGAAATTTCTTGTGGTACCCTTGACTTCTCTTGCTTCAACAATCCTTTCTCCTCTTCTTCTGCAGGATTCCCCGAACTCTGCCTAATGTGGAGACCCTCCCTAATGTGGGAGACCTGCCTTTTCCTAAACAGAAACATAGGAGGAGTTGATTGAAGGGTGGGAACAGAGGGGGGACTTGGGGGAGGAACTGGCAGGAGAGTAGGGAGGGGAAACATCCCTGGGATGTAAAATAATAATAAATTTATTAAAAAATATCACAGCATTCAATTTGAAAATGGTTAGTTATCATGAGACAGCTAAGCCCTAAATGGGAGATATATACATATATATTTAGCACTGCCCCACTATCAAGGCTCTAGATACATTACAGAAAAGGAGGCAGAAAAAAATTGAGAACTGGATGATGGGAAGAATGTTTTGAGTTGCTGTCTTGTGGACATTATATGGTGACCCCAGTCATATTCATACAGCTACACAAGATCAAGTCAGCCGAAATCTCAGCATATAGAGCTGATGGTCTCCAGACCTGATTACATCTGATTCTCCACTGGCAGTTGATTGTTTCTGGAAGAGGAAAAAAAATTAGTCTTTATTGACTATCTGGCCACTGGTAGGTTTCTCATACTCCAGTGGAAACACCCATGCACTAATCGGTAGGTCTAATTGGATTGAGTGTTCAGATCTATGTGTGGTGCACAGATATGATTATACTTCATTGCATATAATATGCATATATATATATATATGCAATTTTCAAAAAATGAGAAAAGAATTAGAAAGAACACCCCAGGATAATCAGGATTAATAATGATTAGATCACGTGATATTGACAGTCTCAATATGTAAGCCCGATACAGGAGGTAATGAGATTGTGTTCATTTCCTGAATGATCAGCTCGTCATTAAAAAAGGAGAGACAAATGCTGTGAAATCAGTGTGAATTCTTCAGTAACTCTGATGTATTTAATCTTATCCTCCCCTGACTTCCACAACATGATGCCTGTCTTTATAATTAATATATTCGCCTTTCTATTACACAGAGCTATTTATCCTGTCTCACATGTCAATGTATTTGATAACTGAAATTTACAGAGTCTGCATTTCCCCAAATTCTTTCAAATGTTTATTGATTTTTCACTTCACTGCATAAATATGAAATGCGTGTGACAGCTGTGATCTGTGTGGGACAGCTGAGATTATCTCACTTTGTAAATAATTATATCTAGGAAGTGGCATATTTGTAACTGGAATCACACTGTTTTGATTCCAACTCCCCATTCTTTCCGCTCCCCCGTGTTTCCCTTTCAAGAACGGGACCATGATCATCATTTCTGCCTTTCTCGAGGTGATACTGCACAGCACTTTCAGAGGACAAGTAAGTGTTGTACGGATAAGTTAAGAATCAGAATGTGGCTAATCTAAAAACAGTGCCTGCCTTGCTTTTTCAGTACTGTGAGTTTTGAACATGTAGAGTTTCAGACTTTCTGTATTGCTTAGATTTTGTTCAGTCTAGATTAAGCTTCTTATGACAGAATCTGTCTTGCACTGTCAGAAGAGGCACAGGAAAACAATGTAAATATACTAACAGTTTCAGAGATAATACAAACCCTGTGGACTCCACCTGACATGTTTCTTTGATTCTTCTCTCTCCTTCCACCTGCTTCCATCATCTTTCTTTCCATGCTGTGCATGAACAATGTGCTCTAGTTTTCCTTCCTTTTTTTCCCCCTTTGTCATGTTGTCTCAGTAGCTTCTTATCTGTGAGTAATCATTTCTTAGTTGGAAGGTAGGGAGTTCTGTTCTCTTCATAGGTACCTTACAGCTGGTTGCATTTTAGGAAACCCCAGCCTTCCTCATGAGTCATTCTGTGTAAGCCTCCTTAGTATCTGAGTATACCGTAAGTCTTCCAGGCCTCAAAATTTGCTTACGCAGTATTACTCCAATTACCCCTAGAGTTACTTTTCTGTAACAATCTGGGATTTCACCCTTCCCCTCCCAGAAAAGTTAGGTCCCTCAAAACCTCTTCTGTTGTAATCTATCACCCAAACACATGCTAGTGGGAGTCGGTAGGACACCTCACACACCAATACTCTTAAGCTCTCTCACTCACTCTTCATGTAGCAACTCTGTAAGAAATTCAGTTCTATGTATTCTAAAATCAGAGGGTTAACTTATTTTCTTAAATCACATAACACGTTAGCAAAAAGGACGCTGATTTAGTTTCAGTGTCTTTAGAACAAAACCCATAACTTCGCTGTAACATATTATGTACAAGCAAATTCCATATTTCACCCAACCTATATAGTTACTTCCAACAAAATCACGGGGTGGGGGTTGCTTGCAAAACTGTCGTAAATAGAAGCATTTTGAATCGCAAACACAGGTATGGTGGCTCAAGCCTCTCATCCTGTAATCTCGGCACACAAAAGGCTGAAGCAGGAGGCTTGCTTAGTTCAAGGCCTGCCTGGGCTAAACAGGGAGCTCTAGGCCAGTATTGGTTAAAGTGTAGTATCTTTTTTTTTAAAATGAGCTGGAGAGATGGCTCAGCAGTTAAGAACACTTGCTGCACTTCCTACGGACTCTAGCTCAGTTCCTAGTACCCATATGAGGCAGCTCACACATGCTTGTAACTACAGTTCCAGTTATCGGAGCCTACCTACCTCATCTATTTTTGAAGTTGCCACTAAATTTACTGTCTCCAGTTTAGTTTGGGTGATCAATCTATGGTCTTCAATGACAAACAGAAACAGTGAGGAGGGGCATAGTCAGTGCTGTCCCACGGATACTTTCTTTCTGTGGTGATAATTAATTATGAATAAAAGAGAGCCAGCAGAGCTAGAATACTTTCCTACCTTTCATTTAATTAAATGCCAAGGCCAGTCGCTGTCACGGGTATATTCTTCTGGAAGATATTCTTCACAGTTTTGGTGTCAGCATTTGTTGTCTCCACTCATCAGAAATAAAAACTGAGTTATGAACATCACTGCTCTAAGGGTCTGGCTTCTTCTATTGCTGGGTATTGCTGTACCTTTTGTATTTGAATTTCTGCAGTTGGCAAGCATGGAGTTTTCTGAGTTTGTGCAGCTTTACTCTTTCTGTGGCTTTAGAGTTGTGTGATATTAGGGTTAAGTGACTAAGTAGGCTGTGCTCGTCCCTCACCAACCACTGAATGACTGCGGGTCATTGCTTCCTGCCACTGTGAGATGCTGTGTGATTATTATCAAAGGCTGAGACTCCCCTGCTCTTGAGGTTTGTATGGTTCTGGTTAGGAGAGCCCTGGAGATCCCTATTGTCTTTCATCAGAGAAGGAAGAAAACTTTCTTCCTCAACTTTATAATTTGGTCTCATTAGTTATAGGGCTTTGTGTAATATGCGACCTCTGATACATTTCTACAGATCCCTGGGGATTTGCTGCATGCAGAGTTCATCATGCCCACAAACAAAGCTTTCTGCTGCTCAGTGATTTTTTTTTGGTCTGGCAGGAAGCCCAAGTGGAAACTGGGAACCCCAGTGCTCATTGGGTTTTCTTTGACACAGATGCTGTTTTGAATAAAACTTTATTGAGTCTCCTTCCCCTTACTTCTTATTTAGAGTTTGGCCCTAGGCTGCAATGACCAGGCTTATTGGGCCTATATAAGCCAGCTATAACAACAACAAAAAGTAAAAATAAAAAAATCTTGCTATGTAAATGTAGTGGAAATCTCCCATCTGATCCTCTCCAACATCTCATTAAACGTATCTACTCCTTTCCTCCAGGTGATGTCTGGTTATCCCAGCTTGCATTCAACAAGAGTCCTATTGAATCAGTTTAGCAGGAACCCCTTTTGACCCATCATATTTCTCAGTAATTTCTCATCCACAGAACTCCCCCCCCTGTGCCATGGCTACATCTCTGCTTTTCCATGCTGTGTAAAAAGTTGTGTCTGTGCTCGATTTTTAGGTGGATAGCTTTCTTTCTTGATGTTTTGGTTTTAGTTGTTTATATATTCTAGATACTAACCATCTCTCAGATTTATAGCCAGTAAATATTTTTTCCATCCTGTAGGCTGCCTCTTCACTCAGTTAATTATATCTTTTGCTATATAGGATCCTTTTCTTTTTCTGAAGTCCCATTTATTAGTTGTTGGTCTTAATGCCTGTGCTGGCAGGGTATTGTTCAGAAAGTCCTTTCCTCTGTCAATGAGTTCAAGCCTACTCCCTTTTTTTTCTTCTATATCACATTCAGGGTACCAGGTCTTATGTTGAGGTCCTTGATCCATTTGGAGTTGAGATTATGCAAGATGAGAGACAAGGATCCACTTTCATTCTTCTGCATATGGCCATTTAGTTTAACCAGCACCATTTGTTGAAGATGTTGTCTTTTCTCCAAAGTGCATTATTGGCCTTTTTTTGGTCATGAATCAGATGGATGTATAAGTGTGGGTTTATGTGTGGGCCCTCTGTTATATTCCATTGATCAATGTGTCTAGTTTTATGCTAGTATCATGTTTTTCTTTTATTACTATAACCTGCACTATAACTTGAAATCTAGGATAGTGATCCCTCCTAAAGTTTTGTTATTGCTCAGGATTGTTTTGACAACCCTGGGTCTTTTTGTTTCCATATTAAATTTGAGATTTATTTAAATGGAGAATTGCGTTGAGATACTGATAGCTATTGCAATGAATCTTGAAGATGGTTTTGGTAGTTTGACTAAATTTCTCAAAAGATGAAATACAAATGGCTGAGAAACATTAAAAATTATTTATTTTCCTAAACCATTAGGAAAACACAATTTAAAACTACTTCGGAATTTCAAGTTTCCTTGTGGCTAAGATTTAAAACAACACCCCCCCCCACACACACACACAAACAAATGACAGCAAATATTGGTGTAGATTGGGGGAAGGGGGAAATTACTCATTGCCAGTGGAAGTGCTAATGGATGCATTCACTAAGGAAATCAGTGCGTCATTTCCTCAAAATGCTAGAAACAGATTTACCATAACACTCCTATGCATATACCCAAAGAATTGTACATGCTAGTATAGCTATTCTTGCTCATCCATGTTCATTGCTGCTCTATTCATAATATCCAGTGGCTAAGAGCACTTACTGTTCTTCCAAAGGAAATGAGTTCAAATCCCAGCATCTAAAGGGTGACTAAGAATCAGTTGCTCCAGTTCTAAGGGGATGCAATGTCCCTTTCTGGCCTCTGTGGGCACTGGACACATGTATTGTACAGACATATATTCAGATAAAACAATGAAATGCATAAAAACAAATAAATCTTAAAAAACAATGAATAGATAATAAAAATGTGGCACAATGGAATATTATTTAACTGTTAAGGAAATTGAAATTTTGGAATATACAGGTAAATTGATGGGACTGGAAATAATCATTCTGAATGAGGGAACATATCCAGAAAGACAAAAATCACACATTCAAAAAATAATTTGTGAATGTTAGCTTTTAATCTTCAGATATGTATTCTCTATTCTCCATTTGGAGCACTCACAGAGGCAAAGAGCCATATAGGGCAATTTTAAGGCAGTGGAGATAGAATGTAGTGGAGTATAGATGGATAGAAGAGAATTATAGAACAATCTGACCAAGACAATTCTCATATAAGAAGACATTTAATTGGGGCTACATCCTTATCCATAGGTTGAGAGAGAAGCTGGACCTAGAGAGACTTTTGAAACCTCATGACCAACCCCAGTGACACATTTCCTCTAGCAGGGCCAAATCTTCAATACTTCTAATCCTTTCAAATAGTGCCATTCCCTGGTGACTACACACTCAAATATATGAGCCTGTAGAGGCCATTCCTAATCAAATGACAACATTCCGCTAACTGGCTCCATATTATAATCTAAACAGATAATCAGTCTATCTTCAAAAGTCCCCACAGTCTCAACAATGTTTAAAAGTCCAAAGTTCAATGTCTCTTCTGAGGCACAAGGCAATCTCTTGCTGTAACCTCTGTAAAATCAAATAAAAAAAAAATCAGATCACATGCTTCCAAGAAACAATGGCACAGGATATACATGACCATTCCAAAAGGAAGAAAGGAAGCATAGTGAGCAAATACTGGAGCAAAACAAGAATGAAACCCAGCAGGACAGACTCCAAATTCTGCACCTCCATGTCTGATGTCAAAGAGCTCTTCAGGTCTCCAACTCTTTTCAGCTCTGTTGACTGAAACACACTTCTGTCTCTTGGGCTGGTTTCATACCTGGTTTACAGTAGGTATCCCATGACTCTGGCATCTCCAATACCTTGGGACTTCCAAGGCAGTCCAGGTTTCATTTTCACAGCTTTACACAGTAACCTCTTTGGTCTTACATTCAGGCACACCCCTGACACATACCTTGCCTCAGTGGCTTTTCTTAGGCATGGAGGGGGAGGAAGATTCCACAATCCCGTTTTATTTTATTTTATTTTATTTTTGCATCCTTTACTCTAAAGCCAGAATGATGTGGCTGAAGCTGCCTGGTTCTGCTGCTTGCTGGGGCTGGAACTTGACTGCCCCCCCTTTCAATTACATTTATACCAGCTTTCTGTTGTTGATTTTTTTTTTTACACTGATCAAGCTTTTCTTTAATTCCTTTTCACAAGTTCAAATATTACCTGAGTGAGGCCTTACCCCAGCACTGTCTTTCATGTTTCTTCCAGTATGGCCCAATAAGCCTTGCTTAAAGCATTCAACCACTCTCCTTGTTCAAAGTCCCAAAGTCTTCCATATTCCTCCAACAAATAGCATGATCAGTCCCGCCAAAGCAATATCCCAATCCCTGGTACCAATCTCTGTCTTAGTCATTGTTTCATTGTTGTGAAGAGATACCATGCACAAGGCAACTTATAAAACATTTAACTGGGGACTTGTTTACAGTTTCAACAGATCAGTTCATTATCAACATGGTGGGAAGCATGGTGACATGAATGGCACGGGAGCAGCAGCTGAGAGCTACTTCCTGATCTGAGAGAGAGGCTGGACCTAGAGTGGGCTTTTTAAACTTCAAGGCCTACCCCAGAGACACACTTCCTCTAACAAGGCCAAACTTCCTAATCCTTCTAATCCTTTCAAATGCTGCCATTGCCTTTTCCTGGTGACTAAGCATCCAAATGTAAGAGTCTATGTGGGCCATCTTATTCATAACACCATAGCTGGCCAACACATTATTCCATTTTGTAGACTGCCTCAAAGGTATAGTGATTGTTTCTTTTGTTTTGTGTAATCTCACGTGTTAATAAATAAGTATTTGCATTCTTTCTCTAAAAAACTTTGTTTATGTGATGACTTAAAATGTTTTACCTTTAGCACTTTGTAAGTTGCAATTCTTATATTAAAGTATTTATTACCATTTGAGTTGATCTTTGGACAGGCTGAGAGATATGGATTTAGTTTCTTTCTTCTGCACATGGATATCCAATTTTCCAAGTTCCATGTTCTAAAGAAGGTGTCTTTTATATGATGAGTATTTATGGTATCTTTGTCCAAACCAAAGTGAACATGGATATTATGGCTTCTTTATGGGTCCTCCATCTTATGCTGTTGGTCTACATGTTTGTTTTTATGTCAGTACTAAACAGCTTGATATTCCTTCAGCATTGCTCTTTTTAACTTAGGATTACTTTAACTATTCAGTATCTTTTGTGTTTCATATAAATTTTAGCATTATTATTTATTTTTAAAGATTTATTCATTTATTAAGTATACAGTGTTCTGCCTGCATGTATGCCTGCATGCCAGTAGAGGGTATCAGATCTCATTACAGAGAGCTACCATGTGGTTGCTGGGAAGACTTGAACTCAGGACCTCTGGAAGAGCAGGCAGTGTTCTTAACCCCTGAGCCTACTCTCCAGCCCCTGCATTGTTATTTTTTTTCTAGAACTTTGGTGAGGATTTCATTGAATCTGCAGATCACTTTTGATAATATAGTTTTTTCAACAATATAAATTCTACCAATACAAGAGCATGGGAGGTCTTTCCATATTCTACTGATTTCCTTACTTAGTTTCTTTAGTGTTTTGAAATATTTGTTATAGAGATCATTCATATTTATGGTTCTGTTTCTTACTAGATACTTATTTTTTTCCGCTAGTGTACTGTGAATGAGATCTTTTATCATGTTTCTTTCACAATAAGTTTGTAGCTGGTATATGGAAAAGTTATTGATTTTCTACCCTGCTGCTTTGCTGAAAGTGTTTCCAATGCTAAAAGTTTTCTGGTGGAACTTTCAGGTATTTAAGCTGTAATAATATTATCTATTAATTTGGATACTGTTGACTTCTTCCTTTATTACTTACATCTCTTGTGTTTCTTTTTCTTGTCTTATTGCTCTAGCTAAGACTCCAAGTATTGAATAAAAACAGAATAAATGGACTTCCTTGCTTCATTCCTGATGTTAGATGAAATTCTTTCAACATTTTACTATCAGTATAATGCTGGCTGTAGATTTGCTATACATAAGTTTTGTGTTGAGAAATGTTCTTTCTATCCTTGTTTTTCTCAGAGCTTTTACCACAACAGGAAGTTGAACTTTTTCAGAGGCCTTTTCTGCTACATTATCCTGTGTGCGTTTTTTTTCTTGTCTACTTATTATGTGTATTACTGATTCACATATATTGAGCCATTATTATATTCCTGGAATGGAATGGACTAGGTTGTGCTCAAGGTGCTTAATATGTTCCTTAATTTAATTTTCAACTAATTTATTGAGAATTTTGCATCTATGTTCATTAAGGAATTTTGTCTATAGTTTTCTTTTGTTGTTTCTTTCTGGTTTGACTATCAGAGTAATACAGACTTCATATAATCAATTTAATAGTGCTGCTTCTCTCTCTCTCTCTCTCTCTTTTTTTTTTTTGGTTGGTTTTTTCGAGACAAGGTTTCTCTGTGTAGCTTTGCGCCTTTCCTGGAGCTCACTTGGTAGCCCAGGCTGGCCTCGAACTCACAGAGATCCGCCTGGCTCTGCCTCCTGAGTACTGGGATTAAAGGCGTGCGCTACCAACGCCCGGCTTTTTTTTTTTTTTTTGAGCTGCTTCTCTTTATATCTGTGAAAAGCTGTTTTCAATGCCAGTATTATTCTAATATAAAAACCAGGCAAAGGCACAAAAACAACAAGGGAAAACTATAGGCCAACATCCCCAATAAAGATAGGTGCAAAAAATCCTCAGTAAAATAATTGCAAACTGAATAAAGAAGTATATAAAAATTATCATCTAATGCAATCAAGTTGGCTTTATCCTGGTGATACAGAGATAGCTCAACATACTTAAGCCAACAGCTGAAAAATCATATAAATTAAGCTAAAGACAAAAATTACATGATTATACCAACAGAAAAAGAAAAGGCCTTTTGACAAAATTTAATATAGCATAATGGCAGGTGTCCTAGAGAGAATATAACTGGAGGGAACACACTTCAACATGATAAAGACTATATATGACAAACCCACAGCCAAAATAATCCTAAATGGAGAAAAATTCAAAGCAACCCCATTTAAATCTAGAACACAACAGGTCTGTCTATTATCTCTACTCCTTTTCAATGTAGTACTTGAAGAACTAGCTAAATCAATAGTACAAGAGATGAAAATTTAAAGAATATTTATTTTTAAATATAAATTATTTTAGTTCCTTCTAGTTGTATACAAATAATAACCTAGTGGTATCATAAAAAAATTTGGCTTTAAACAATTTATTATTACATATGATTTTACTAGTCTTCTTTTTCAATTTTATATAAACAGTGTAGAATCTGTGACATTTGCTATATTTATTGAATACAATTTATACTATTGTTTTTGATTATTTTGATACATTTTTCCTAAAAGTTTTCTATTCATCATGAAATAACTTATATAAATAATAGTTCATATTTCAATTGCAAGCACTTTAAGTTTTATATGATTAGAAGACCTAGGAAAGGAAAAAAAATACTATTGACTTTATTCAACTTGTTCAATAAATGTTTGTAATTTTTTTATTTTTATTGATTCTTTGTGAATTTCACATCATGCATTCTGATCCCACTTGTCTCCCTGCCCCCTAGCATCTGTGCTCTGCCTTGCAATCCCCCACCATCAAACAAAACAAAATTTAAAAGAAAAACTAAAAGCCAAATGAGACAAAAAAAACAAAACAAAAAACAACAACACAAAAACAAAATGAAGAATCTTGCCATGGGAGCTGCTGTAGTGTGGCCTGTTGAGACACACAGTTTACTTGCAAGTGTTCATTTCCTGGTCTGGCTTGAGGCCCCTGGTTTCTGCTACACCACTGATAATGGACTCTCACTGTGGCTCCTCTTTGGTATCCTGTTGTTTTTGTCATGGAGATGCTGCTGTTTTGGATCTGTAGGTTCCTCCCCTTCACAGGTTCATTTACTCAATGGATGTTGGGGTGGGACAACTCATAGTCCTGGTTCTGAGCCTGAGTGGTAGCTGGGTTGGTCAGCTCGTGAGCTTTCCCTCATTGTATAACATGTTTTAACACTCATTCTCTATTTTCCTATGTGTAAAAAGTATATGATAAGTTTTTTGCACTCAGACAAGCCTCTCTGCCAGACGCAGCAATCCAAATCAGACCAAGTTAGAAAAGCCTGGGTTTAATGTGTAAAGCATTCCCGGATGATTCTCCAGCCCTGCAGAGAGGAGACTGGAAGGAGATACTGGAAAACCACGTGTTTGTTTTCAGGGATGCAGCTTATATACCTTGTGGGACTGGTCTTGAGCCTCTCTGGGGGAGGACCTGTGTTTGGTGGGCTTTGAAGAGGCAGGTTTGGGGAAAGAGATGGGAGGAGGAGAGTTGAGGTGGATCTTCAACCAGAACACCCCAGACTCTTTGGGTATAGGGTTGCCAGGGTGCCAGGGATTGAGGTGGAGCTCCCCCAAAACAGTATAGATTTCACTTATTCAAGTTACGAAACTCTTTGTGATTTATATAAAACCTAACTAAGACCAGTATGATTTTCACTTCTATGAAGTATTTAACCCATGACTGCCACTTAGTACAATTGAAAGACAGTTTGATATTAAAATATGGATTTTAAACATCTCTGAAGGTTGGGGGTTGCACAGGGCAGGTTCAGACTCCATAAACAAAAGGAAACACAGGAGCATCTTCCCTAGACAGTTTTGGTTGCCTCGTGTATCCCATCTTGGAGCTGAGGCAATCATCAACTCAGAAATGCCAATAGACACAGATGAAAAATAACTGTTTAAGATCTTAAGTCCTAATTTTTTTTTCTGAAAACCAGAAATGTGGAAGCCTATCAATATAGAAAATTTGTGGTGATACCTGTTTCACTCCAGTCAAACACCACAGAAAATGCTGTCATCTCATTTTTATTTATGGCAAGAAAAGGCCACATGAGGAGGCTAACCTATCCTTTTGAGTCTGTAACAAAGTGGTCTTACAGAGTAGTGTTAATTATGGCTGACTATAGACTGAAGATTTCTGCAGGTAAGTAGTAATCTCCCCTCCTGATTCTGATTCCCCTTATGAAAAGTTTGGTGGAGCCTGGTATTTCCACTTAAACTAGGAAGGACTCAAGAAGAGTTGGAATTTCTCCATTCCCAGAGGTGCCTGGTGAAATGGAGGCTTTTGGAATGAGTGTCACATAAGAACTTCCTGGATAGGTAGGGTGGTGTAAACAGAAACACAATGGGGAACTGGAAATAATACTCTCAGCCAGTTCTGAAAAGTCTCATTCCATCTCCAGTGTTAGGATTCTGCCACTCCAGCTATATGACCGCATATGTGCAGTTCAGTAGCTAAGTAAGGGGTTTTACATCTTACATCATCAGTGCACTGTATGATTGAGCAAGTGTGTGGCGTAGCTCCATAAGCCCACCTGCACATGTGCATGGGAATCCTCAAAAACTAAACACAGACTCCTCCCTTCTCCCTTCTGCTCCCCCCCACTCTCTTTCTCTCTGCATGCACTTCTTCCTAGGGCTGGTTACCCCCTCCTCCTAATAAAGCTCTGACATTATTTAAAACCAACACCCAATGCCAACAGAGCCTGAGTGGGAAACTAGACTTCTGGGTCAGCTGGTAGTGATATTCTGATTTCTCACTTTCCCTGCTGGAGTGGTTCCAGAAGTGAGATAAAATGAGAGATTTAAGTAAGATCTGAATCATTATGATGTGATTATCAGGGTTCCAACCACTCATAATATCAACCAGGAAAGCTCAGTCACTGTTTTTAAATCTCCCATTTCTTTGGTGACATTTCTTATTTGCTGAGTGTATCTCAAATGCATAAACCTAAAGAAATGCACCCTAACATATGTCAAAATAAAATTTACAAAACCCAAAGGCAAATCACTTCAAAATCATTAAGGAAAAGAAAGGATTTTGGTTTGATTGTAGAATGTGTCCCATAGGTCTATGTGTCTGAATACTTGTTCACTATTGCTGGAGCTGTTATGAAAGTTTGTGGAACATTGAGGAGGTAGAATCCCACTAGAGGAAGTGAGTGTTGGCCTGACTTGGTTTGATAGCATAGCTCCACTTCTTGTCCATTATGTCCTTCCTGACTATGGATGTAATATGATGGCAACCCCAGGCATATGCCTCTATGTATTTCCATCTTCAATGGGCTGCATCTCTTAAACTGTAACTGAAATAATCCCTTCTTTCAGTAGACTTCCCTTGTCATGTATTTTGTCTCAGCTACAAGAGAAATAATGCAAGAGATAAAGTAAATTGAAGCATCACAGATTTCTCATGAGGAACTGAGGATTCAAATATAGAATTTTGCAGAGATAATTGTTTTTGCAATTGATAAGTGACATATTCTCAGGAGATCAATAAAGCATGAACATTTTAGAAAATCCCAATTTCCAAGATTAACAAACATCTTCAGCTTACTAATTCTCTGAATATTAGATATAAGTAACTTAACATTGTACTAATTTCATTTTAAGCTTTTAATAGTAGAGATAATGAACACAACAGTGAGAGATTATTAATGGCACAACACAATGCAGTTTGCTTGTTTTAAAAAGCATATGTCTTATTTTAAAACTGCCAAATCTAATATTTTACTGAGTTAAAAACTTACTCATCATAAAATAGTTACAAGTAAGGAGAATCACGACTCACTTCAAAATAGAAACCACATTTAAACTTAAAATACCAACTTAAGTTAAGGTAATTTTATGATGTATATTATCTGCAAATGTTTTTTCATTCTCTCTCCAGTGTGCAACTATGATTCAAGAAGATTTTATTGAGCTTTATTACGCATATTTTACATTATTAAATCAATATGCTTTTAAAATTGAGTTTTTATTTACAAACAGCAAAATGAGCAGAACAAGATTGACTCAGTGGTGGATAGTGCTTGGACAGGACCAGTGTCTGGTTGTCAGCAGCCATACTAGAGGACTCATAACTGCACATAACTCTGGTTCCAAAGGACTTGATGCCCTCTTCTGGCCTCCCTGGGCACCTGCACACCCGTGCCATTCACTCAAGCATACATGCACCCATACATAAAAAGAAACCTTAGGGAAAGCAAAGAAATGCTAAATCCATCCTTTATGTCACAGAGTGGAACTCACCCATGAGAACTTGTTACAGAAAAGAATGAAGACTGCTGAAATGATGGACACTGCTTAAATATAAAGCACTGTGCATAATTATACTTTTTCTCTTACTTTGTTTATAATGACTCATGTCTAGAAATACTACAAATAATTCCATAATAATTTTAACTGGATTGTGCTTAAAATGCATAGTAAAATTCCAAGACCACCAACTAAAACGGTCATAAAACTTGTATTTACACTAATACTTAACTTTATTTCAAATATTTCTCATCTTTTTCATGTTTTTAACTTGTGACAGGTTATCAGGAATAGTGTTGAAGTAGAAAGAATATTTTTTTAAAAAGATGATATATTATGGCTTCATGAACCCTCTTGCTACTGTGTCACCAGTTAGCTTTCTTAACATAAAATCATCTTTTAGGCATTGCATTCAATTTTTCCTTGTATTAGTTATCTCTCAAATATAGTGATAATATTACTAATCCTTAAGTATTATACTAAATCCATAAAATGGAATTAAATATTTTATCCATATTAACCATTTAATCCATAAAATAGAATTTAATCATTCTAGTATTGAACTCATGTTACCAGTTATTATTATGGTTTCCATTGCATCAGAGAATAGAGCTGTACATCACAGGTGCACATATTGAAGAAATGTGTTTTGAGAATGTCAGTTGCATACAATGATTAACCTATCCTGACTTCAGGGGGTTCATGTTGTTCAAAGGGTGGGAAGTGGGGGCAAATCTGGATACAGAAATTTCAGCTTTGTAGCAAAAGAAAGAATATGAAAATAGGTGATGTTACTTTTTTAAAAAGAGTGATACTGACCAAGGGAAAGATGAGGGTAAAAGAATATATTGACCCGCAGAGATCAAGATCATCTTCACAATGGTCTTGAGACTGGACACACTATGAAATAGTTGCTATAAACTCCTCAGTCCACAGTAAGAAAATGTGAGCTCCTGCTTTCTTATAAGTATATTTTATAGATTACACATTTTATCTGTGAGTTTGAAAGCACAAGTCCCAAGTATTGGGATCTTGGATAAGTCATTTCATCTTTACTGGACTAAGTTCCCTTGTCTAGAAGATGTAACTTAACGTTATTTTCCTTATTTCAAGTTTTAAAAGAGATTTAGTAGGTGACAATAATATATTTATTGCATACTAGATACACAAATTATTGTGGCTTGAATCAATCTTAGCTTCTCTTTGTTTACATTTCTCTTCACTGCTTTCCCCAAAAGGATAGTCCCAAATGATAATAAGAAGCACAATTAGATGTGTTTCCTGAAACAGCACCCGATGGGACTACAGAACCCTCTGAGAGAGAAGCTCTTTGGAGAGAAGCAGATACAATTCACCACCTGGGGCCAAAGTTGAGGAAGGAAGCTTCCTGGTATCCTTTGGACACATCACTATGCTCAGAGTAGAAGCTTCTGAGATGGACCTCAAGTCTTACTCCTGCAGAGCCGTCTTCTGAGAGCTGCCTATGGCATGGCATGGCTACCAAAAAGCAGGACTCAGTCCCACTGTGATCTTCTTCATGTGAGTGAAGACTCCCCCTTTCTCCCGCAACACTGCCTGCTCTCATTCATGCGTGGGTTCACAGCAAATCTGAGGGTGGGAAATGTAGTGGTGTTGGGTGGCTGATTATTGGGCTAATGGAAGCTGATGCACACAACCTTTGCTGTATTCTGTTCTTCCTCCAGTGTTCAGCATGTTGGTAAAGAAGCCTGCTTCACTCAGGGAAGGCATTTACAAAGGATAGAATGTCTTGGAGGGGAGTGATTGTATAGAAACAATTTATATTGGGCAAGATACTTAATCTACACTTATAATGGTCCCACGGTGCCTGAAGAGAGTAATCATTCTGTGAAAAAGTGATGCTGAATTATAACACAGCAAATCTGTTCTCCAGTCCTGCTTTGGTTTGACTTCAAAAAAGTTACCTCTGTTGACCTTTCTTGCCTAATCTACAAAACATTCGAAAATCCTTCCACCTCTACTGTATATTTTAATAGGCAATGTATTTGTGTTTGTCTAAATGTGTATTCTTAGGTAAAAGGTCAGGATGAATGAATACATGGTGCATGAATTTCAAACTTGCCTATATATAAGTATATGTGCATTCATTAGATAAAAGTACAACTTACATGCAGTGTGATGATTTGTAGAAGTTGTGTAACACATAGTTTGAGTGCATTATATAAACTCATGTGTTCCTATATTTGCCTACATGTACTTAGACATACTGGAGTTTCTGTTAATTTGAATGTAATAACATACATGGATATGTATAGAGTGGACCTATACATGACTTGTGTCTAATGCAGCACATAATTTTCTAAAGTTTAATTACAGTGTAAACCAGAGATTCTTTTGTGTGTGTATTCCTGACAGGCACACAGAGAAGAGAATCCCTCTCACCTGCATCTAAAGAGGCTAGACATCTGCTGGCATGGTGGAAGGAGTCAAGAGAATCACCAGGACTATCATTCAGCATGGTACAGACCAATGCCACCTGCTGGAGTGGCTTTGTCTTCCTGGGCTTCTCTAGCTTTGGGGAGCTTCAACTTCTGCTGTTTGTCTTGTTCCTCTCTTTGTACCTCATCACCATCACCAGCAATGTCTTCATCATCATAGTGATCAGGCTGGATAGCCATCTGCACACACCCATGTATCTCTTCCTCTCCTTCCTGTCCTTCTCTGAGACCTGTTACACATTGGGCATCATCCCGAGGATGCTGTCTGGCCTGGTTATGGGGGGACAGGCTATCTCTTTTACGGGATGTGCTACCCAGATGTTTTTCTCTGCTTCGTGGGCTTGTACCAACTGCTTCCTCCTGTCTGTCATGGGCTTTGACAGGTATGTGGCCATTTGTGCCCCACTACACTATGTCAGTCGTATGAATCCCGCCCTCTGTGCCCAGCTAGTTGGCACCTCCTTCTTGGGTGGATACCTTTTTGGACTAGGAATGACACTAGTCATTTTTCGCCTCTCATTCTGTGGTTCCCATGAAATCCAGCACTTTTTCTGTGACACGCCTCCAGTGCTAAGCCTCGCCTGTGGGGATACAAGACTAAGTGAGCTGGGAATCCTCATCCTCAGTCTTCTGGTCCTCTTGGTCTCCTTCTTCTTAATTGCTGTCTCCTATGCCTACATTCTGGCAGCAATCCTGAGAATCCCTTCTGCTGAGGGGCGGAGGAAAGCTTTCTCTACTTGTGCCTCACATCTCACAGTGGTCGTTATTCACTATGGCTGTGCCTCCTTCATGTACTTGAGGCCCAAAGCCAGCTACTCTCTTGAGAGGGATCAGCTTATTGCTGTCACCTACACTGTGGCGACCCCTCTTCTCAATCCTATTGTTTATAGTTTAAGAAATCGGGCTGTGCAATCAGCTCTTAGGAATGTTTTTCGAGGGAATTTACTAGGTAAAGGATGAAGGCTAGTCCAATGACACTCTCCTTTGTGTAAGCAGGTCCTAGACACAAAAGAATCCCTGATTTATGCTGTAATTAAACTTTAGAAAATTATGTGCTGCATTAGATGCAAGCATGTATAGGTCCACCCTATACATGTCTGTGTATGTTATGGATAACCATTCATTACATTCAAATTAACACAAACTCCTATATGTCTAAGTACATGTAGGCAAATATGGGAACACATGATTTTACATATATATATATATACATATATATATCAAACTTTGTATTACACATCTTCTACTAATTACCACACTGCAAGTAAGTTGTACTTTCATGTAATGAATGCAGAATTCAATCTAATGGGCCAAATATTCCAAAATTTTGGCAAAACTGCTGTACCTCAAAGCCCACATCCCTCCTCTGCCCTTCCTCCTGCAATTCCTGAAAGGATAAGCCAGGATTTCCTGCTCTGGTGACTGTGCTCAACCCACAGTGAGCTGAAAATCTTAATATTCACTTTCAGTCTCATAGATGCCACTGTCAGTGGTCAGAATTCAATTAGAAATAGGAATTTTCTTAATTCATTAAGATAATTACAAATTTCCCAGATGAGCTAAAGAAGACAAGGGAATTTCAGAGTGTTTAAGTTCAAGACTAAGATGTCAGGAACTGGGTACACTGTAGAGAGTTGTCACATGATTACACAGTGAGAATATTTGACCAATAATGTTCTTCTAATGTCTGAAACTCAGCATGTAGCAGTCCCAGGGATGCCAGGCAGACAGAAGGCCTGCTGCTGTATTTGCTTCTCTCTCCTCATTCAAGCTCTTATATTTCTGACTTTGCTGTAGAACTATTTATTTTGCCTGCTCCATCTTCCACCTGTAGTGTTCTATATATGTTCTGCTGGGTATTGTTAGGAATAAATAAAAGTGAACTCCCACAGTGCCCTGGCAGGAAGTGTGAACACCAGCTCCTTAACTAGCTGTGCTAAGCTGGGTAAGTCACTTAACTTTTTCAGCCTCAATGCCCTCATTTCTAAAATAGTTATCATCTCATACTTTTGTGTTGGTGACTAAACATGTTGTACATAGATAAAGAATTTATCAATATGCTTGACGTCAGTCATTTTTTAAATAAATGTAAACTGCCACTTTTAATAATGCAGTCTGGAGAGTGATGCTGGCTTTAAGTCCATGGAAGGGGTTACTCTAGGTGAGGAGCTGTGAAGGCTTCATGCCTAAAGTAGCATATGACCTTGTTCCTAAAGAGTGGGTGGAGCTGGGCGGTGGTGTTGCACACCTTTAATCCCAGCCCTTGGGAGGCAGAGGCAGGTGGATCTTTGTGAGTTCGAGGCCAGCCTGGTCTCCAAAGAGAAACCCTGTCTTGAAAAAAAAAAAAAAAAAAAAAAAGAGTGGGTGGAACATTTCCTAATCTGACTGGGACCTTCAGAGAAGATAACAGACTAACAGAAGCTGGGCGATAAGACACTGTGAATGTTTAACAGAGCTGATTGAGGGTGAGAAATATTTTAACCCATGGTGGGGGATGTTGTTGAGGGTGGTCATCAGTTGAACACCTCACTTCAGGTAGGATCCTTTCACCAAGAGGGAGGAGACAGGGCACAGTAAACGGAGGTGAGAGGCATCTGTGAACTGACTTAGAAAGACTAACCCATGAGCAGGGGTGATGGAGTTTCATCAGAGAAAATAAGAAGCAAGGGGATGAGGAAAGAGGCAGAGCCATCACCCTAGAAGGGAAGGCTGAAAGCTGAAGGAAGCGGGAAGCTTTGAAAAGCTAAGCTCCAGATCCGCCAGACTTAGGAAAGAGATGGAAGTATGAGTGACCTGAGAAATGAATGTAGGCGGACAGGACAATTTTTTTTTTCTTTAAGAATTTTTTAAAATTCATTTTACATACCAACCACAGATCCCCCTCCCATTCCTCCTCCTAACCCCCCCCCCCCCCAGTCTCCCCTAACTCCCCATCCTCTCCTCCAAAAGGGTAAGGCCTCCCATGGAGAGTCAGCAAAGCCTGGTACATTCAGTTGAGGCAGGACTAATCCTCTCCCACCCTGCATCAAGGCTGAGCAAAGCATCCAACCATAGGTAATGGGGTCCAAAAAGCCAGTTCATGCACCAGGGATAGGTCCTGATCTCACTGCCAGGGACCCCCTCAAACAGACAAAGCTACACAACTGTTCCCCGTATGCAGAGGGCCTAGTCCGGTCTCATGCAGGTTCCACAGCTGTCAGTCTAAAGTTCAGGAGTTCCCACAAGCTTGGTTCAGTCAGACATGACAATTTTAAGACAGGAGCTTATACTCATTTTTAATGATCTATTATGTCATACGCCTCCATTGTAAAGATTTTGGTTATTTGTAACTGATTTACATATTGGCAAACAACTATTTTCAGGGTATGTTCTGATTGCTGTATTCCACTGTAGTTAATGGCCTAGGGCAAATATTATAAAAAAACTTACATATCATTTTCAAATATCTTTATTTGTAACCAAAATTATTATTTTTCTATTAATTTTTTTCATTTATTTTACATACCAACCACAGTTTCCCCTTCCTTCTCTCTTCCTGTGCCCTCCCCTCACTTCCTGTGTACTCCCCAACTCCGCCTCCATTCAGAAATGGGCATGCTTCCCATGGGAGTCAACAAAGCATGGTATATCAAGTTGAGGCAGGACAAAGCTCCTCCCCTCTGCATCAACGCTGAGCGAGGCATCCCACCTAGGGAATAGGTTCCAAAAAGCCAGTTCATGTGCCAGGGACAGGTCCCGATTCCACTTCTAGGGAGCCCCAAAACAGACCAAACTACACAACCATCATCCATATGTGGAGGGCCTAGGTCAGTCTCATGCAGGCGCCGTAGCTGTTGGTCCAGAGTCAGTGAGCTCTCACTAGGTCAGGTCAGCTGTCTCTGTGGGTTCCCCCATCACGATCTCTTGATTGTACATCGCCCCCCCCCCCTCTTCAGTTGGCCTCCTGGAGGCTGGCCTAGTGCTTGTAGCCAAAATTATTTTAACTGGCTCCTGTGATGAGATTTTTCCAAAAATTAAGACGGGGTTAATTTCTACTCAAGTGGAAGAACTGAGACTTAGTATAGTAAGTAAGGGGCAATATTCATGGGTGAGGGACTCTTTGTGTAAAGTGCTATGTTATTCATTAGGTAAAAAAGTTACCTAAGAAACATATCTGTCCAGAAAATACCTAGATATAGTACCATATCCTCTTGGATTTTCCCCTTAATTCATAAGTTCTGAACAATTTCCCTGATTCTTAAGAGAAGACAGAAATGAATAAGCACAAGCATCATTTGTATCATATGAAAATGTAAGAGAGTATTCAGGGACTTAGAGCACAAGAAGGTACTCTGATATGTCAGAATTGTGTCTTTCCGAGAGTAGAAACATCCACTCGAATGGTGAAATACAAAAACAGGAAAAGAAGTTTTGTGTTATCTTTATGTGGTTCTGGTTCACAGAATAAGATAAAATAACACACCTTTTTTTAAAATTTCAAATTGTAAGGATTTAAACACACTCTAAAGCTACAAATTGTAAATCACCTTGAATTTTATTTATTACTTTATTATTGTCCTTCTTCACAGCATAATTAACTACTTGTATTTAGTAATAATATGGTTCCCAAAATGCAGAAGCACAATTTTAGTTAAGTTTCCCCTTTTAAAAGAAATACTTCTATAATCAGAATGCAGAAAAATACTAAAGGCGCAGAATACATGCACACACACACACACACACACACACACACACACACACACACACACAAAAAGAAAAGAAAAGAAAGAAAAAAATCTTAGCACCCGAATTAGAGACTAGGTATATTCAAATAATCCTATAGCTGTCTGTCCTCTCTTTGCAACATCTTGCAACATCATAAACTTGATAAAATTTTTTGATTCTGCAATAAGTGTAAAGCACACACACACACACACACACACCAACTCTTTCTCACACACACATAATACACACACACAGCATCATCTTTTCTTCTTCCACACTTGTCTGTGCTTCTTATCCTGCAACACTTCCTGCCACAGTATGACCTATGTCACATAAAGAATCTGCTTATCAGTTGCCAAAGAATGAATTGGTGAAGCCGACGTAGTCGTAGCCAGCAGGTTGGCTTCGACCCCGTGGGTCCATGTATTGCTGCATGTGTATGGTGCAGAATGCCACTTGTTCTGGGGTTAGAGCCTGGAAAGAATGGAAAGAGAAAGATGCAGTTACAGAAATCCAACACTAGTTGTCTCTGTGGGTTCCCTACCTGTCCGAACTAAACACAGGAGGTGGAGGGACTCCAGGAGAAGCAGGCTTGTTCCTATCACTCTCCTCTCTCATAAATTTATTACTTCCAATGAATTAAAAACGATTCGAATTTCTACCTGAGCCTTTCTTCATATCCCATTCTTTAAAGTTTTTTTGAGAAAAAAATGAATATATGACGTATTATGTTTTATTATGGCGTTTCAAACACAATTTGATTTTATTGATCTTGCCCTCCCCCATTCTTTCCCACCACCTTCCTGCTTGTTCTGTACCCTTCCATTCTGACAGTCCTCTATGCAGTTTATGTGTTGTCTGTGTTCTGTCTGTCCCTACTTCTACTTCAAACCCTCTTTTCCTATCTGTAGTTCGCTTTCTAGTTTCTTGGTCTATACCTAACTCATACCCAACCTACATACATGCTTACAAACATCACCATTTAGTGTTCCAGTGTGAGAAAGAATATTCAGCATTAGCCTTTCTGAGTGCTGATTACTGCACTTAATACAATAATTTCTAGATTCATCAATTTTGCTGAAAGCTTCATATTTTTTCTTATGGCTCAATATATATATGAAAATGGAAAATGATTATATATATATCTCACTTTTTTCATTATCTATTCAATAGTCCATGAGCATTTGCAACTTAAATATTTTTATTTTCTAAATTTAGCTTATTAGATAGAAATGATAATAAATTGTTGAAAAATTGAGTTGCATACTTTGAACTGACAATTATAGTCAGTAGTAAACCTTTAGAGAGTTTTGAGCTAGAGCAAGGTAAATGATTTAACTGAAACAAGTGATACCTTGTGAAAAAGGAGACCTGAGGCAACACAGTGGGTATGTGTGTGGAAGCTTATGGAGGAAACAATGAAGGCTAAGATGACCCAAACCAAGGTTACAGTGTCAACACAGAAGAAGCAGCAATGAGAATCTCACCTGTTTCATGTCTTCCTTGGTAATATAGGCCTTGCCCTCTGCCAAGGCTTGGAATCCACTTTCTATGTCATCACAGGTCTTGATGTTCTCTGACTCCTTGTCAATCAGGAATGATGTATAGTCCTCCAAAGAAACATAGCCTTTCCTGTAGGAGAAACAGCAGGGGTTGAGCCTTCTCAAGACAAGAAAGTGTATTCCTTCCATCCTGTGCAGTATCTCAAGTTTCAGGGGTAGGGGAAGCCAGATCCTCTGTAGTTCTATTTCAAGTAGGCTCTATGACACTTGGGTTCTGCTCTCCATTCTGACCCCCTCTCACCCTCTTACAGACACACACTCAGTCTTTGAGACTCCAGAAGTGCCTATATGGGTCACCAGCCATGTTTCTTTGGAATTTCCTATCAGTGCAAGAGCCCAGATAATAGTCCTTTGTCCTCTTCCATCTTTAGAATCAGAAAGAATTAGTTCCTTGCACTTACTTGGCTTTGTAATATCTACCACAAGCACACAAGACTCCACCATAAACTGTGGCCTTTGAATTACTAATTTCCCCTTAAGAGCTCATAGACAAGAGATGATTCTTCTCTCAAGTCCCTCTCTCAGAAACAGCTGAAATATACAGAATAAACATAATCACCAGTTGAGAAAATTGTTGTGCTTGGGACTAAGTTAGGGACAGTGCCATTTACTTCTGAGCCAATCTCAAAAGCAAATAAAACTTCCCAATTGTCTTATTTGCCTATTTCAAGCAAGTTAATTTTGTGTTCCATGGATTATTTCACTCTATGTTAATCTCCAGTCAAGTCCCAACCTTTAGCCTTTTCTTCTTACCTCCCTGGATCCACAGCATTCAGGAATTTCTCAAACTTGGGCTCAGGTTCACCTTCCTCTACCATAGGCAAGTAGTAATTGAGTCCTCTCAGGCAGGACCGGAACTCTTTATGAGTCAAACGCCCTGTCAAATTCTCATCAAAGTGTCTGAAAAACAAAAATATTTTTTCAAACTCAAGAAAAATCCATGTTAGATTAGAACAGAACAGGTCAGGTCCTGATGTATTGACTAGATCTTTAATGCATGCCATAAGATTGCTGGAAAATAGAGTAGAGTAAAATTATTTGTGAACTTATTCTGAATTTTCTAGAAGCAAAGGACCACCCAACTATGAACTTATACTCACTTATATGTGGAACTAAACTCCTTCAGTGTCTCTTCACTCACACCTATGGTGTCCCTGGAAGGAAAAATATGAGTTAACTCTGGAAATAAAAGAGGACATTTCAAAAGACTGCCATGTGAAAGGTAGAAGGATTTTAATGAACAATGTATTACTTGTGCTATCTAGTTCAGAGGTTGCCAAGCTATGCTCCAGGAGCCATATGCTCCAGGAGTCTAGCCTCCTCCTGCTTCTACACAGCCCATATGCCAAGAATGGTTTAAAATTTCTTTATAGTTGAAAACAATAAAAATATTTTATGAAGCATGAAGAACAGGTGAAATTCAAATTTCAATGACTACAAATAAAGTTTTATTGGAACACAGCCATGTTCATTCATCTACAAATTTTCTTTGGCTGCTTCCCAGTACATTAGAAAAATTGAAAAGCTTCAACAGAAATTTAATGGTTCGAAAAGGCTTAATTATTTATAATGAGGTAATTTACAGAAGGTAATTGTCAATTTCTAATGTACAAAAAAATACTTCCAAAGACTACTGAGACAGAAAGCTTCTGTGATGGGTTTAATTTATCTAGGAAGGATTAATTTCTTCCCTAATATGCCATTAGTCGTAGTTTGAACCTTCCATTTTAGATATTATATCTTCAACAGAATTTTATCAAAGGGAATGGTTTCTGAAAGATCATAAGATATTAAAGGGACCCTGAAAACTGGATGGAGGACTCATGTGTCTAGAAAGAGGATGTGTACATACACAAGGAGGTGGTACATCTCTTATTTCATAGTAGACTCCGGTATAAAGAGAAATAGCCCAGTGGTGGAGCAGAAAAGAGAGAATATTGGTATGGTAGGTAAGCATAGCATCTCTCAGCATCTCTTAATTAGGTGTCCTAAGCCCAGTCTAGTTAAGCTGCAACATCTGACATCACCTGCATCTCTCCCTGCCCTGGGTTCAAACCATCATTACTTGGCCTGGATCTGTTGCTCCAGATTGTGTTGCATTCGCATCCCCAACTGGTGCAGCTGATCCCACTGTTGGGCCAGTCCAATGGTGCTGTATTTGATGTCAAGGATCAGAGCCTCTTCCATGCTGTCCCCCAGGTCTTCAATCTTAGTCAGATGTCGCTTCATTGCCTGGATCTCTTTTTGCTTCCTCTGGACAAAGGAAAAGAAAAGAGGCAGTCAATCAAGCCACCAGTTACAACCTAAAAGGTAGGGGAGAAGAGGCTGGATTTCCCTAATTTGTTCATTTTCAAAGTTTCATAGTTCTCTTGAAACATGAACGACTCAGGAAAAGTACTTCACTTTCACAATCACCCCTTTGTAAAACGGTAAGAAGTCTACGAGAGATGATGTCTGTCATCCTGGAACTCAGACACCCCAAGCTCCAGTTATTGCACTGTGAATTATCCCCATCATTCACTGGGGCTGAGCTGTCTGGCTCATCTAATGCCTCAGTGTGTCCACTTCCCAGACTCCCTCATCATCAGGGATGATGGGCTGCTGTTGCCATCCAAGCACATTATGCAAAATTTTTCTACATTTTCCCAAAGCATTCCATTAAGGGGGAACTGTTCACTGAGGAGTCAATGGGCACAGTGGCTCTGAGGGATGGGTGAAAACTTCAATGTTATAAAGCAGATTAACTCTGCCTGACATGTTATTCTTCTCTCATTAAGAAAAATTTATATTTAACTAAATTATTTTTTAATCCTGGAAAGAGGCAACAAAGTATACAAACCTGAGAAATACTCTTTTAACTCGCTGCTTCCCTCAGTTGGAAAGAGAAGATTTACATTTAGTTATTCCATTTGGCTGCATCAAATAATAGAAATGTGTTGATGCTCCAGGTTATAGGCTAGGAACATGTATATCTGCTCTTTTGGTTAAGTGCATCAGCAATCTTTAATGTATATGTTAGCTCAGTTGTATTGTTGCAGAAACCGACACGCAAAGATTTAATTAAGCTGAGGCCTGTATCAATAATGTGGTGGTCTATATAGTTGCAATGCACACTGACATCTGAGTCGGACTACAACCTTGGTTTCTTGACCTTAGGTAACCTCTACCTAAAATATCACTGGGTTGCTTCTATGTGGTTTTCCCCATCCTTTTTAAAATTCAAGCAGTGTCTTCAGCTAGTGAACAAACATTACTCACTTTATTTGCTTCAAGTTGAGATTCCAGAGTTCCGGTTTCCTTGAGCAACGATCTAATTAAGAATCAAAAGAAAACATTATTTGTTATAACAGAAATCCGTATTTCACAGACTCATTAGCTTAAAGCCTCTGCAGTTCATTGTTTCTGCTTCTTTCAAGTTACATAGAATCCATAAAATAAAGTTTCATGAAGCCAAATTTTAATAAACAAGCCTTCTAGCTGTCAATCTTTCTAGATAGATGAAAAGGAAAGTAAAGCCAATCCTAGCTCTTCTGTGTTTAGAGGAAGGTGTCACATGTCTTTCTTAGTTCTACTCTCCCTTGGGATCTCCCTTGGGGGTCTCTATGGTTACCAACATAATGGATGCTGCAGTTACAAAATGGAAATGTGCCACACAGTATGTCCATGTAATCTATATTGCTTATAATACCTAATATAATTTAAATAGTTGTTAGGTACTTTAAAGAGAATGATGACAAAATATACGTTTATATATTCAGTAGAGACACAGTTTTTTTTTTTGAGTATTTTCAGTCCATAGTTGTTGAACATATAGATATGATTCTCATTGGATAGGAAGGTTTTATTCTATACATTTAAGACATGTGAGAGAGGTACCACCTACTACAAGTGCAGAGCTAGGAGTCAATATGAGTTTTTATTCTTGCTCTATATCTTTAATTAGGAACTACCAGATTATGATGAGATAGGATACCTCTGCCCCAAAGTTATCTTAACTAATTATTCTAGGACAATATAAGAAAACAAACATAATTATAGAAAATACTGACCCATCCAGAAAATAAGCCCTGGACATGATGGAATGGAGCAGGAATCATGAGAGAGAAAAAAAGGAAGACATATGTTAGCACAAATAATGATTCCATTTCTTCATGTTGATGAAACATTTTAAGTCTGTTTTGGTCACAAAATAGGAACCCATACACCCACATGCTGATTTCAAATTCTCTGGTACTCTGGGAAACTCAGAGACTTTGTGAAGCTCCCCTCTTTGGGAGAAAGAGCACTCATAGCAATCAGTATGCTGAGTCTCTAACATACATTACGGGATTTACATAAAGGAAACAAAACCAGGGCAAAGGAGGATGCACTGATTAATACAGCCTCAGTCAGGTGCATGTTTTTAGATAAAATTCAATTTTTCTTCTTCTAGAAACATTATTATGGATTATCCAGCCAACACTAAACCTTGAAATAGCACATTAGTGACCTACCTAATGGACATAATCTTCATACTTTAGCCATTTATTCTAACATATTACACTTTTTATGTATCCTCTTTTCCTGGTCATTTACTCCAAAGATGTAATATACATTATCTTCACGTACTTCTTGCATCTAATAAATGAAATTAGGCTATATTACACTACTCCATTCTCATTATGGCTTTAGTTGGCAGGCAACATAATAGCCACGCAATAGGTGCTCACAGTACATTCTGATTTTGGTCATTTCAATAAATACATGTGACCTTGAATAAGACAATTTATCTAGGTGAACTTTCCACACTTGAAAGCAGAGGTAATAAGATACATTCTGCACTTTTCAAGGTCGCTCTGACAGTTAAGTGTGATAATGGCTGTTGAAGCACTTTATAAAGTGTAATGTGGCATGCAGTCACAGGACTGTTGTTTTGAAGTGTAAGTGTACACAATAGGAGGGGAAGTATGAACTATCAAGAAGTAAATAAAAAGGGTGGGTGAGAATAATGGACATAATATAGAATTGTGAAAGTTGTTAAATATAAAGCAGAGTCAAAATAT
Source organism: Peromyscus leucopus (assembly GCF_004664715.2). Lineage (NCBI taxonomy): Eukaryota > Metazoa > Chordata > Mammalia > Rodentia > Cricetidae > Peromyscus > Peromyscus leucopus. The sequence continues at coordinate 24,553,338 of NC_051076.1, forward strand.
GGTGATGGGGACAGAGTACCTAACACTTCCTCCTGCCACCTACGCCATCCCGACTTAAAACAGCACGTGTTGGGGGTCTTGGTTTGAAGAAAGCACAGAATACCTGGTCTCCTGGATCCACTGAAGGAAGGCACTGGCACTCTGCTCAAACTCCTGGCACATTTCAAAGTTCTTGATCTGCCTGGCCTCTTCTTTCTGCAACTCCTGCTCCCGCTCCTACAAAGCGACAAAGAGAAGAGCTGGTTCACACAGAAGGGCTTTGTTTACCATAAAAGAACTATTTAGTAGGTATAGGTGCACATTTCTATTCCAATGCTAACCTGTTTTCCATGGGTGCACATCGATGTATGTATGTATGTACATATGTACGTATGTATGTATGTATGTATGTATGTATCTACCTACCTATCTGTCATCTATCATCTATCTGTCATCTCTCTCTTTCTCTCTGTCTATCTATCTATCTATCTATCTATCTATCTATCTATCTATCTATCTATCTATCATTTCTCATCTTCTTTTGCTTCCTTCAATCATTTTTCAATTTCCCACAAAGTACAAGACAAGAAACCATAAGATACACCTAATGCGACACACACACACACAAACACACACACACACACACACACACATATTCCAATTTTCCTTAGATAGTTTGGTTCTTGATTTCTGCCACAGCCTAATTAATGACAACATTCCCCTCTTTCCTCTAACACATCCACCGTTCATATGTGTTTACTGGTCATGCTTCTTATAGCACAGGATGTTAGGTTGCCCCCCAAGATACCTTGATGATGTCAGGCAGGTGCTTCCAAATCCTGCCCAACACTTCCACTGTTAACCAGGTATAAGGACTGGATGGCTTATTTAAGGCTTTAATCTGCTGGTCTAGCTCCAATAAATGGTTGAAGTCTTCTTGAGCCCCAGCCAGAGAGGCCAAGAAGTCCTGGTGTTCCTTCTGCAGCTGCCGAATCTCATTCAGGGAGACGCAGTGCACAGGTTCTGATAAGTCCTCTTCAGCATTCTCACACCAGTTGTTGAAGGCTGAAGCCTTGTGTGCAAATTCCATGAAGAGCTCCTCAGCCTGCAGAGAAAAGACACCCTCATTGCTTCCGATAATATTCCCCAGGAGCAGAGAATACTGAGGATAAAAATAATGTCTTCCAATATTTGCAGAGCAGCAGTCTGAACTGATGAGACTAAAATTAGCAGGGACACTGTGATAGGGTGGGATGAATGTAAGTTAGAGGAACTGCCAGGGTTTAGCCTTTTCTCACTGTGTGAAATTCCTCAAGTTCCCCACCGTCTACAGATGAAGAAAGTGACTGGCTCATGATGTTCTTTCACCTTCTTGATCTGAAGGTGACAATGGTAGTTTTCAATCACATTATCTCTTATTCTGAAGTCCTACCTGGCACAGGAAACACTCAGAAAGAAGTATTCAATGACCATCTAAGAAAATGACTGACATAAACCAAGCAACTCTGTTCTATCCGTTACCCATTCCCTCTGTCTCCCCTTTAGCTTTTGTAGATGGCATACCATGAAAATTCTTTGACTACACCAAGCCACTTTCCTACCTTCCTTTCTAAACCATGTGGTCTCATCTGATGCCTAACTGAAACTTTAAAAGTCACAGAGTAAGCCCATCTTCTACACATTGACCTACACCCTGTGCATGAACTACATTTTCCAACACTGTGGTCAGTGGTCAGAGCTACCCACATGCTTAAAGGACTCTGAACTTATGTGACTGGGAGACAGAAAATCATAGACAGTTCTAAGCAGCAAATGATAAGGGATGACTCCAGATACTAAGTACATCACAGGTTTTTAACTCAACTGATTGACTTGTCCACATGATTTGTCTCAGCAATTATGAAAATCAATTTTCTTTCTCAAATTTAAACTAGTTAGAAGAAAATTCATCCAAATAGAGAAGGGAACTATCTTACATTAATTTTAGTAATCCATATGCTAAAATAAATCAACATAAAGAAAATGAACACAATCTATAGGCCACTTCATGTTATATTAAGAGTGTTATAGATTAATTGAATATTTATAATACAAATATAAAATACATTTTTTGTTATTTAAAATGAAAGAAAATGGAATAAGAAAGTCAAGTAATTTTCTTTTTTTCTTTTTTCTTTTTTTGGTTTTTTTTTTTTTTTCTTTTTTCTTTTTTTTTTGGTTTTTCGAGACAGGGTTTCTCTGTGTAGTTTTGCGCCTTTACCTGGAACTCACTTGGTAGCCCAGGCTGGCCTCGAACTCACAGAGATCCGCCTGGCTCTGCCTCCCAAGTGCTGGGATTAAAGGTGTGCGCCACCACCGCCCGGCTGGTTTTTTGAGACAGGGTTTCTCTGTGCAGTTTTGCTCTGTTCCTGGAACTCGCTTTGGAGACCAGGCTGGCCTCGAACTCACATAGATCCTCCTGGCTCTGCCTCCCGAGTGCTGGGACTAAAGGCATGCTCCACCACCGCCCAGCTTGTCAAGTAACTTTCTATGTTGAATGTATATATACACAGAAAGCTACCAATATAATTGTTTTATTTTTTTTCACTTAAGATTTATTTCTGCTGTGTCTATATCCTTTAATAGAGTAGGAATTAACTAGGGGTTGAGAATGTATACTTTTTAAACTCCTTGCTTTAAATTATTATCAAGTACAGTTGTTTTTCTCATCTAGAAATAGTAGCAACACTGACCATTCTGTGGGTCTGAAGATCAAACCCAGGGCCTTGTGTATTCTAGGCCTGTAGCAGGAATCTTAAAAGTTCTTATTAATAAAATCAAACCTGAGGCCAGTTATTGGGGTCCATGCTGGTAGATCAGAGAGACAGAACAAGCCACAGCTATCTCACCTCGCTGGATCCTCAGCTGGTCTTGTCTCCTCTGACTGGAAGCTTCTGTGTCCTCATCCCAATGGCTCTCAGCTGAACTGCTGTTCAAAAGCCTGAAGCTTAACCAGGCCAAATGCTTAACCAGCCAAAATCTTCTAGTTTCTGGTCCTCACGCCTTATATATCTTTCTGCTTTCTACCACCACTCCCTGGGATTAAAGGCTGGCTTTCTGGGATTAAAGGCGTGTGTCACCATGCTTGGTTATTTCCAATGTGGCCTTGAACTCACAGAGATCCAGAGGGATTTCTATCTCTGGAATGCTAGGATTAAAGGTGTGAGTGCCACCATTTTCTAGCCTTTGTATTTAGTGGCTGTCTGTTCTCTGACCCCAGATAAATTTATTAGAGTACACAATATTTTGGGGAACACAATACCACCACATAGGCCAGTATTCTACTACAGACTTATTCATTGGGTTACACTACTAGTCTTTAATTTCTTAGACAGAATCTTGCTATGCAGTCCAGTCTGGCCTAGAACTCTTGATCCTTTTGCTTCTGCCTGAGTCAGAAATCTGGGATTTTAGGCATACACCACTACCTTCAGCTTGGGTTCTTTTTATTATTGATATGTTTTACGATTGCCATTTAATATGCCTCAGAAGCTACCATTGGAAAGAACACTATAGTCGCCTACATCTACACAGACTACTGCACTTCTAGATTCATTATCTCATTTAATAATAAGAACTCAGAAAAGTAGAAGGGGATGAAAATATGTTCCTGTTTCTTAAGAGGGAGGCACATGTTTTAGGACTAAGTAAAACATTCATTCAAGGATGCCCTCCTAGTGAAGAAGATATACTGAGAACATGTTTTACAGGTACTTTTCAGTGACCATTTTATCTGGGTTAGAGAAATGCACAGGACCAGCTTCGCTGCCAGTTTTAGTTTTGTGTATGAACTCTTTCCACACTCTGGTTCTATCCACCTCTCTCACTGCATGTGCCTTCCATCCTAAGTCAACCACAAAATTTCTTAATCCGTTGAAATCAAAACAAAAAGAGCTTCTACTCATTCTAAGAAAATGAATTCATTTTTGCTCAGTAAGAATGTTTCGTTGACCTTTTTCTCTGTCCTGAAATGTCTATAAAATTTACAAAATGGGTTTCTAGTTACTGTGTCTGAATTCTCTGGCTAACAACCAGATCATTGAGGTCCTATCCTACTTCATTGCATTTCATTTTCACCTTACTGTTTTTTTCCCTTCCCTCCTTTCTCACCTTCTGTAAAGGCAGCTGCTTCTCTAACAGTTTCTGCCTGTGAACTGCAGAGGCCTCTAGCAGCTGCTCCCAGCGCCTCAGCAAGGCTGCATGCCGCTCCTCAATGGCTTTGCTTTGGCTGTGCTCAGCAGCCACCAGCTGGTTCTTCAGATCCGTGATCTCGGAAAGTCGTTCTTGCTGAAAGCTCTGAAGACTGGCATCCAACGTGTCCTTAGAAGATCAAAAGAGACGTAATGAACAGGCACAGTGAAGACCACTCATGTCTGTGTCCAAACAGATTTTTATCATGGTGTGATGGTTAATGACAATTGTCAACTTGATAGGATATGTTTAAAAAAGATGATTAGAATGTTGTCCAAGGGAAAGAAAAAATAATTTAGTGATTAGAATGAATATTTGAGCTTGGAATTATGGTTAAGTACTAGTGTATGTATGTTTTATAGATTATATATTAGAGATAAAATTGCTAAGAGGATGGAACATGATATGATAATTCAAATATTTACAATTAAAATGAAATACTACTTATAACACACTTAAATTGTTACACTGTAGTGTACTCTACACTGTACTGTTAGGGGCCTTGGATACACAAACTCATAAAAGCCCGGTATATGCTGGTTACAGAAATTAAATTTTTGCAGAAATGTTAATATCAAAGTCACAAATTTCAGGAATGCTAGGTCAGTTTTAACAAAGTGACTTGCATTAGAACAGTTCTATCTTCCTCATCCTCCTCCTTCTCCTCTTTTTCCTCCTATTCTTTACCCTTTCTTTTTTTGATACAAGTTCTCACTATGTAGCATTCATTGGCCTGGAGCTCACTATGTAGATCAGGTTGGCCTCAAACTCATAGAGATGTGCCCTCATCTGCCTGCCTCTGACTGTTTCTGCCTATGCCTCTGCTTCTCCAGAGCTGGGATTAAAGGTGTGTACCACCATGGCCACCACATTAGACTAATTCTCCTTTTGACAACAATTAAACATTTCATTTTATCTATTTTATTATTTATGTGTGTGGTATTTTAATCTGCATGTACGCCTGTGGAGACCTGAAGAAGACATTAGGTCTTTTTGAACTAGAAATTCAGACAGTTGTTACAACCATGTGGGTGCTGGCAACCAAACCCAGGTCCTCTGGAAGGGTAGTCAATAATCGTAACTGTTGAGGCAACTCTCCAGACCCACTGAGAACAATTTAAAAATTGTTAAAACATTTATTGTTTAAGTGTAATCAGACTACAACTGAAGAAGCTACAAATGAATGGCCCACAATGCCTGAGAGAAAGGAGGAGCACTGCAGTAATGGCAATATTCACTCCACGTTTCCCTTCTCAGAATAAGCTGAGCAGGGTAAGACAGTCACAGGAAAGCATCTCCGAGACTTTGGCAATCACATGCAGTTAAAAGGACAGAAATAGCCATTCCGGGGAATTGGGGCATCCATTTTTGCAGATGATATAGAAAGAGAACTGCAGGAATGTACAGTCACCATTCTTCTGTATTTTAAGGCACTTTAGATTCCAAAAATGAGCAGGTAGTGTCTGAGTAGTAGTCAAGCAGAAATAGTAGTTAGAGCCTCAGATGCTAAGTATGGTTTCTTGTGGTGTCAGCGTGCTGACTGCAGGACCTACCAAGCAGATGCTCTAGCTAAAGCGCTTAGGAAAAAGGACAAAGGTGTGAAGTCCTCACACAGAGGATATGTTTTGTAACCTTTTAATTCATGACCAAAAAGTAGAAGGTTTGGTGGAGCAGGTGTTAAAGCTTCAAATGAAGTTTGTGAATTAATTATCTTAAATGTAAACAGATTCACCTTTCCAACAAAATTTAATAAATTAAAAAGTAGCGTGCTATCCAAATATATACTATTGGTAAGACACCCATGTGAAACTTTTCATCCTCTGTGCAGTGATGGTGCTATGAGCTCTTTAAGAGACAGTGCTGAACAAGTGGTCCTTAGGTCACTTGAACCAATGTCCTCAGGAAAGATTTGTATCACCCCCATCTCTTTCCCACTTCCTTTATGATCTCATCGTTCCTGCCATGCTCTTCTCATTTGCCAGTGACTTTGTCATTTCTTGTACTGTTTGAACTAACAGCATTATACTATGAATGAAATGCTCTTTTTAAAACAAGCTAACTTAAGCTTATTGGAAGGTCCAAGTCTTGTTTTCTCTCTGTGTGGAGTGTTTATATGTGTGTGTGTCTATGTACATGCAGAGGGTAGAGGTTGGCATCAGGTGTCTTCCTCATTTCCCTACATTGTCTTTGTTGAGACAGGATTCTCTTGTTGAATGCAGCAGCATAAATTCCCAAGATCTTTCTGTCTCTGCCTCCCAAAGTTAGTGCTGGATCTGAAATCAGGTCCTCATGTTTGGGTAGCAAGCACTTTACCCACTGAGACATCCCCTCAGCCTTAAGTTTCTCCATGGAACGTTTAATTATAATAACAAAATGGCCTAATTACAGGAATTAGTAAAATGCACAAATGGAGAAAATTAGAAAAGCCAAAAGTTGACTCTTGATAAAATTCAAGATGACAAACACATATACCTTAATAGCAGGGAATGGGCCTGGGAGAGAGAGCGAGAGAACGAGAGTGAGAGCAAGAGAGAGAGCGAGAGAGAGAGAGAGAGGGAGAGAGAGAGAGAGAGAGAGAGAGAGAGAGAGAGAGAGAGAGAGAGAGAGAGAGCAAATTATAAGCAAATGATAAGTATTGGCCTCCCTGGCCCCATTTGACATGGCATCCCTTACTCACATGCTTTGCCAGGAGTGTGAGGAAGGCAGTGAGGTCTGCACCATTGCTCTTGGTCTTCAGACTTGCTTCTTTTTCACCTAGAAAGCAAGGAAAGTCAGGAGGGAATATTAGATGGCTATTTGTAGTAGTCAGTGAGAAAGCTTCCAGATTCTCAGAACAGGTATATCATATATGAAATTACCAGTCCCTAACAACTGTTCTGCGGCTTTACGACACTTAATTACCTAATGCCTGTGTGTGTGTGTGTGTGTGAGTGTGTGTGATTGTGTCTAGAAGAAATAAAAATAAGTAGTTCACCTCATTTCCAGAGGTAAAGGTAAAATCCAGAGACCGTTCTTCAAATAGCAGTCTTTGAACCAAGGACCTCGGCCCCAGCATCTCATACCTATCCATGATTCCACCACATCAGCCTTCCAGTTAAACTGCTGGAACGCATGCTCCTCATCCAGTTGTGACTTCCAAGCAGCTATTGCCTTAGACAGAGAAGTTGTCTTTTCATTCAGAACTTGGATCTTGGTGGAAATCTTATCCTTGTTTTGAGTTTCTTCCTGTAAAGCCAAGGTTGAGAGGAGGAGTCAGGCAGACAAGCTGAGGAGCTAGAAACATGATTCTTCTTCACCAGTGAAAAGCTCTCAATTCTCTTATCCAAAACACCTAACTGGTATATTCTAGGTATATTGCAATGATTCCATTCCTCAGATGTGTTCAAGAGTGATATTTCCGTTTTAGCATCTGGACAATTGTGACATGTTTGTTTATTCAAGTGTGATTTTATTTATGAAGTTTTTGGAACACAGAGTCATCCATTTTTAGAGATCAATGAGGCTTTGTAAAGATAATGCAAGTGGGGCTGGAGAGATGGCTCAGCAGTTAAGAGCACTGGCTGCTCTTGCAGTGGTCCTGAGTTCAATTCCCAGCAACTACATGGTGGCTCACAACCATCCATAATGAGATCTCGTGCCGTCTTCTGGCCTGAAGGCATACATGAAGACAGAATGCTATATATATAATAAATAAATAAATCTTAAAAAAAAGATAATGCAAGCAAAGAAAGATTCACAAATAATCAAGAGGTTCTTGTGTGGTCCTCTTCTCAAGAGGCCTAGAAGATAATGAACTTAAGGCTTTTGGGGTACTCTATGGATATACTGGCTAGTTTTATGTCAACTTGACACAAGCTAGAGTTATTTGGGAAGAGGTAATTTGAAGTGAGAAAATGTCACATCCAGATTGTCCTGTGGATAAGTCTGTGGGGGCATTTGATTGATTGATGATTAATGTAAGAGGACCCAGATCATTGGGGGCAGTGCCACCCTTGGGCAGGCAGTTGTGTGTGTTACAAGAAAACAGACTAAGAAAGCTAAGGGGAGCAAGCCAGTAAGCAGCATTCCTCCTTGGCCTCTTTTTTAGTTTCTGCCTCCAACTTCCTGCTCTGCTTGAGTTACTGCCTGGAATTCCCTCTGTGATGGGCTGTTAGCTAGAAGCATACAATGAAATAAACCCTTTCTTCCTCAATAGAAACCCTAACTAATATAATAGTCAAAACTTGTTTTAGGATTTATGGAGATTGGCAAAAATGCCATTAATGTATTTTTGTGGAATGATGAAAGAACATATAAGAACTTGTAAATAATTTTCAGAAAACACCAATTGAGTGGGTAAAGGGTTGCTGCAGGAAACAACTAAATTCTGCTTTGAAGAGGTTAATAAAATTCTGTGTTATGGGCTGAGTATGATTGAGCAGGTTTTCAAATCCAACACTTGAGAGGCAGAGGAAGAGACAGAGGCAGGGGGAGATAGAGATTTATGGGTTTGAGGCCAGCCTGGTCTACACACCAAGCTCTAAGCCATCCAAGAGTTACACAGTGACATGCCATTTCAAAAGAATCTCTCTATAATTCTATTTTATTACTTTCTATAGGCAATTTCATCACTGTTCTTGTTTCCGAATTTGGACCAATCACTTTCAGAACTCACCTTACTAAGAATTTCTTCTCCTTGTGCACACACATTTTGTACCCGGGTCTGGTGCACAGCAAAGTCATTCTCCAAAGCTTCAAGCTTCTTTAGCAAACTCTGCATGAACAGATCAGCAAAGATCATGATGTTCAAGAATGGTCAACCTCCATCTACATACAAGTCCACAGTATGTTATTCAACAGAGTTGGCCCAGCCAATTAATGAATTGGATGAGGGTGCACTTCCTCTGCAACAGCTCTATCAAATTCCTCTTAAAAACTCTTTCCTGCCAAACAGGGTGATCTCACTGGAAAGAGTGACAGGAATCCAGGGACACTGTTTCTTACTTCCCACATGCCTCTAAGAGTTGTTTTCTTTTTATCTTGGAATCAAAAGATTAAGGTGAAATATGAGGATTTTTCAACACTGAGATTCATGCAACTCTACAAACACTCCATCTTTGAGAAAATATCAAGTATTAAGAACATCCTAAACTAAGAACTATTCCTAAAGGTAGGAGTTAAGGAGAACATGGCGTCATTGAATCTCATCCCAAACCTTCTTTGTTAAAAACTATTATCTGGAAATCAGGCAATTTGTGCAGCTCACAAGATGGAAAGGGAAGTGAGGATAGAGTCTGAATAGTGTTTCTATCTCCTTATGAAATTTCCTCAAAAATATTTATGCTAGCCCTCACCACCTCCTATCTATCTCTTTTCATACAGGCATCTTATTAATACTTATTTTTCCTATGTGTCATCATAACTCAAGCTAATTAAACAAAACGAATGTCTGTACCTTTACTAAATCCTATTTTGAAAATAAATTTCAACATATCAGATGCCTATGCATCAGAATAGATGTTTATTCATTTTCAAATAATATAGGATACAATGTGGTTTTTATATCATTTTTGAAAAAAATTGTAATGGAGATTTGAAAGGTAATTCATGTTGTAAGACTGAATGCTTTAGTTAACCTTGAATTGTGTGTGTATACCATGTATACTTCTTGAAATAAAGTTCTTTTACCATTTTTATCTTCTATTTCCAAATGATACGTTTAGAAACTAAAATATAAGTAAATAAAAGAAAACTGATGCCACACAAAGAGAAAGGATCTCCAAAAATAACTGCCAAGAATTAAATAAAAATAAAATGCACAATGTTGAATAGATGGATAGATCCCTGGAATTAAACCTGCCTTGAGTAAGTCATTAAGAAATGCAAGTCTGAACAGTAGTCAGAAATCAGAAATTTCAGCTCAGCAAATTCTAGGACCAGATGGCTTCACTGACTAATTCAACCAAACACTTAAATAAATCATGCCAACTATTTATAAACTGTTCAAAACTTTAAGAAAAGAGGATATTTCCCATTCTCTTTTATGAAGAAAGCCTTATGGCTACCAGAGTCAGATGAAGACATCAGAGTAAGAGAAAGTTATAGGCTCATGTTCTTGAAGAACTGAGAGGCTTTCGCTGTGTTGAAATTTTCTGATTTCTGACTACTGATCAGACTTTGTATTTCTTAATGACTTACTCCTGGTAGGTTTACATTCCCAGGAATCCATCCATCTATTCAATGTTGTGTATGTCCTTGGTGAACTGAGAGGAAGACTCCTCAACAAAATGCTTTGCAACTGAACATGTTGGGCAATAAAAAGGCTTTTGCGGGAGGACAAATGGAATTCACTCCTCAGATGCCAATATGCATCAGCATATACAGATTAACAAATGGGATAAATCACATTAAGAGAAGAAAAGAAAAATCACATCAGACCTCATTCAGTACCAAAAAAACACTTGACAAAATTCAGCAGTTTTTCCAATATAAAAATTATTGACAAAATAAAAACAGGCTATTACTTCAACACACTCCACATATGAAAAGTACACAGATAATATTGTATCAAATAGTTTTTAAAAAAATAAAAAACTTTCCCTTTAAAATCAGGAACAAGATAAAAATATGCACTTGTGATACTTTTATCCAACATAATTCTGGGAGTACTAGCCAATGCAATTAAGTAGGAAAAAGAAGTAAGGTGATCTAAATAAGAAAGGAATAAGTAAAATAGTCTGTTTGGGAATCAAGTGATATAACATGTTAAAAACTCTATACTTCACAGAAACTGTGAAACCAATAAATCTAAGAGAAAAAATTCAGAATAGAAGTCAACACATAGATATACTCCATTTCTATATATTAATAATGAACTACATGAAAGATGAATTAAGAAATCTTCTTTATATAAATCTCATAGAAACCAATGAAATTCTTGACCATAAATTTAACCAAGGGAATCAAAAAGGTATACATTGAAATTTAGGTAACTCTGATGTAAGAAATAATAAACAATGCAAGTAAATAAGTCAATTTCACATTTTTCATTGATTAGAAGAATGAAAATTGTTAAATCCACATATCACATGAAAAGTTCTACAGATTCAACATAATCCTTATCCAAATTCTTAGGACATATTTTACAGAAATAAGAAAATCAAATCTCATATTCAGGTGAAACTACTGAAGAATAAAAATAGCTAAACCAAGCCTGAAAAAGAGAATAAAACTAGAGATCTCATGTCATGATTTCAAAAGCATGTCATAATACTACAGTAATGAAAACAATATGAAACTGGCATAAAGAAAGACATAAGTGCATAGAACAGAAATAAAACAATATATATGCAGTCTCTAATAGTCTCAAAAATATACCACAGGGAAAGGATAGTCTCAATGGTACTTAAAATCCTATATCTACCCTTGCATAAGATATAGATCAGCTCATTGTCTTAAATAATGTCTTTAAAAATCAAGTAAAATAGATTAAAGACTTAAGTGTATATAGTGAAAAGTATGCCCCCTCTCTCTGAGAGGACACAAACAGGGAAAATTTCAAGACTTTTTTTTGGCAATAGTTGCATGGGTTTTACAACAAAATCACAGACAACAGGAGCCACAAATAGAGAAGTAGGACCAAATCAAACTCCAAAGCTCTGCACATCCCAGGGGACAATCAACAGAGCTCAAGCACCACCTGCAGAATGATGATAAACACACAAACCGCTTATCTTGTAAGGGTTAATTTCCAAAGCTTTAACTCACTACTGGAATAAGTAAGTAGAGAAACATATGACAGGAACATTAAAAAGGAATGCTCAATGGTTTGATTTAAAAATAGGATAATGATCTGAATGAAACTTCTTCAAAGAAGGCGTGAACAGCTCACTGGTGTATGAGACATCTGTTCATGATGATTGATCAGGAGGAAATGGAAATTAAAGCACAATGGGCTATCTATTACCTCATGCCTAGGAGGGTGATGACTGACAAAAGCAAAAGGCGATACATGTTACCAAGGATTTTGAGAATGGGAGCCATGATAGGCTGTTGGCAGAAATTCAGACTTAACTGCTTTGATAAGTGTAATTGATATTGTTCAAGACAATTTAAATATAATGTCCATATCCTCCAGAAGTGCAATTATTGTATATTACTGGGGTTTTGAAAAGACATTGGCATTTTTATGCTCAATGGAATGTTCATCTCAAGTCACACCTTTAGTCATGAAAAACTAAATCTGAAAGTCTAGAGCAGTAGTTCTCAACCTGTGGGTGGTGACCCCTATTGGGTCAAACACCCCTCTCATAGGGGTCACATGTCAGAGATCCTGCATATCAAATAATTACATTATGATTCATAATAGTAACAAAATTACAATTTTGAAATAGCAATGAAATGAAAATAATTTTATGGTTAAGTGTCATCACAAAATGAGGAACTGTATTAAAGAGTGGCAGCATTAGGAAGATTGAGAAACGTTAGTCAGATGTATAGGTAAAAATGTAGTACAAACTTTTATATACATATAAGATATAACAGTTTCACTTTATAAATTTATGAGAGAGAAATCTTTATAACTTATAATGCCAAAAGATAAACATTGTGGAATCATGCCAAATAATGTAAGTCAGTTATTTAAAGACTTTCTGTGTGACTTAACTTGTAGGGGGAAATGCATAGAAAGAGTAGGATGGTAGTTACCAGGAACTAGAAAGGGAAAGTGACCTGCTGCTAATGATCCATCATAAGTTTCCATCAAATAAAGAGGATAAGAGTTTTGATATACACTGTACCTATCTTCACCAATAATATTTTGTGTATGTATAGTTTTATTAAGTTGACATATCTCATATTAAATGCTATCATGTATAGAAATTGATACAAGGTGTGAAGAGACATTTCACAGTGGAAAATATAGAGATGTCAAACAAAAAATATTATTAAGGAAATGCACATTAAAAGCACAGCATGGTGTCATTGTCCACTGACTGGGATAAAGTAAAATTAATGTAAACACAATGCTAGTGAGCATGTGGAGAAACTGTATCACATATGCATTGGTGATAAGAGTGTTAAATGATCAACCATACTGGAAAACAGCTGAGCTTAATTTACTGTTGCAAAACTAAGCAGGCATTAGCATATACATAGTCCAGCAATCCAACTCCTGAGTATTTGTCCCAGAGAAATAATCACTTATGTGTGCACAAAAATTGTGCAACAGTGTTTACAAGAGCTCTTTTCAAAACAGACAGAAAGTACAACAACCCAGGGGAGTGGCTAAGCTGTTGTACATTGCTAGGGATAAAAAAGAAATGAACTTTGTTGCACACAGGAACCTGAACTAATCACTAAAGCATGCTGCATGAAAACTCCAAACTCCTTCAAAAGTTACAAATATCTGCCTCCTATGTTTTCCCATCTATTTGACGTTGTTTTATGTCAGTGATTCTTCTGCTTATGGTTTCATATCTATCCTTTTGTTGTTGTATCAAAACAGCAGCTGTCTAGCCTAAGATGGATTTGAACTCATAATAATTATCTTGCTTCAGTCCTCCCAAGAGCCAGGATTGTAGCTGTGAACCACAGTACTCAAGGCATCAAGACAAATGACAAAATTATAGAAATGTAAAAGAGGTCCAGACCTGCTGTCATGAGATTCTAATTCTAGCTACTTGGGAGGCAAGGCAGGAAGATTACTTGTTGAAGGTCTACCTGTGCTAACAGTGAATTTAAGGCCAACTTGGGCCACTTCATGAAAACCTGTCTCAAAATTAAAGTAATATGGTTGGGATTACAGCTGTGATAGAGTGTATTCCCAGTAAGTGTTAGCTTTTAATTTCCAAGATGAAAGAGCTATCTATGTCTATGTCTATATCTAACTACTATCTATCTCTATCTATCTATCTATCTATCTATCTATCTATCTATCTATCTATCTATTTATCTATCTATCATCTATCTATCTATCTATCTATTTATACATCTACCTATCTATCTATACATCTATCTATCCATCATCTATCTATCTATCTATCTATCTATCTATCTATCTATCTATCTATCTTCTTTCTCTCTTCCCCTCCCTCCTTCCCTCATTTCTCTCTTTCTCTCTTTTTCTTTCTTTCTTTCTTTCTTTCTTTCTTTCTTTCTTTCTTTCTTTCTTTCTTTCTTTCTAGAAGGTTAAAAAAGTTAAGAATATCAATTCAAGAGCTGGAGAGATGAGTCAGCTATTAAAAGCTAGACTCACAGCCAAAACAGCAAGTATAGCAGTTTGAGGTGGAAAGAATTGGAAACAGTTATAGATGAAAAATGGGGAGGGGGACATTTTGTGATGGCCATCTTGAAAATGTGAATATTTTGATACTATACTGTAGCTCTTTTTAAATGTGAATATATTAGCATTAGATTATATTAACAGGTTATATTAATTAGATTATATTAACACAATTAGAATATATACTAAATGATGTATAGTTTCTCTGAATTATTAATTCTAAGGCATGTACATCTCTGGTTTTCAAAATAAAAGGCTTTGATACTGCACAGTCACACTCTAAGCACTTGGGAGGTTGAATTAAGAAGATTGACATGAGTTTGAGACCAGCCACTGTTGCATGGTGAGTCTCTGTCTCACAAAACCAAAACCCAAAAAATAACTAATAAAGCTTAAATTTTAAAAAGAGAACCCTTTGGGAGTATTTGATATGAAATATTAAAATGTTAGAGCTTGTACAGGGCATGTTACAAATTATGTTTTTAGATAAAAGGCTGATAATTTGAGACATTTGGTCTTCAGAATTTAAATGTTTTCCTGCAAATCTAAGTCTTCCTTTATGATCTCACATAGAAGTGATTCATCTCCACACAGAGCTCTTAGCAAAGTCTCTGTATGTAAGGCTGTGAAACAGACTCAAAGTCATCAGAATATTACTCTTCTGTGAAGGCTTTCTCCACAGCTGCCCAAACTTACATTAACTAAAGAGCACACATAGAACTTGTTAATTCTTTATTCACAAAATCCAATAAAGGTAGCTTAAAAGGATGTCTCTAAATGTGGAACTGTTCTGTTAATATGCATGCTAAAATCCTTCTTTTTCTAAAATTTTATATTTTGGACCTGTAGCCAATTCAAGATAAATGACTATTAATTTTTTCCTATTAATGGAACATGGATACTTGATAGAATCTCTAGAAAAAATATTTACAGCCTGTAAGGACTCACACGTATAAGGAAAGTTCTCTCACTGTGATGTTTTCTATGCAGTCAGCACACAGGTTCAGCTCTGAATTCTGCTTTCATCCCTGTTTGGCTCCATGACTTAAGATAAGTCAGATCTTGTTTTCTCATACTAAAATTAACAGAAGCATCCACATTTCTCTAAGCCAGGAGATGGGTTCTAATTTCACAGGTGAAAACACCACATTCTTAAGGGAAGGTTCAAATGATAGGGATGATACAATTGACCCATTTTGCTTTTCCTTTACCTGAGTAGCAGCCAGTGTGTCTCCAGAATCCCCCCGGCTGACCGTAGCATCTTTTTCGCTCAGCCAGGCTTCCTCTTCCTCTGCGTTCTCCATGAACTGCAGATACTGAAGAGACTCTTCCAACTGTGCCCCTCTGTGACAAGGCAGTTAGCCCAACAGGAGTAGGAAGGAACAGGTCAACTGTGGAGCTACAGCAGGTTTCCCCACCCCAGAAAACCACTGGTTCTCAGGACAGTCACAGCGTAACTGGGCAAGAACACACTCTACATGCCTATTGGTCAGTGGTGCTGATCCCTCGTGACACAGAAGAGACTAATGTCCTCGAAGTTTATTATGCAATAGTGCTGAAACTTTGATTGAATGAAGGAAATTCCACCCAAACAAAAGTCTCAGTTCAGTAGACACTCCGTAGTGAGGCAGTGACTCCCCGTGTCAAGTACTATCTGTCCTCTTACCTGATCAAGTACTGCAAATCCAGAAAAGATCCTTGTTTTTGTTTTAAAACAAATTTTAAAAGATTTTGTTTTTTAAAAAAATATTTTTTAAAATTGATATGCATGTGTATATGCCTGAGTGCTAACTCTGGGCTGGTGATCCAAAGTGCTATAAGAAAGCAGGCTGAGCAACCATGGGGAGCAAACTAGTAAGCAGCACCCCTCCATGGCTTCTGAATCAGCTCCTGCCTCCAGGTTCCTATGCTGCTTGAGTTCCTGCCTTTACTTCCCTTAGTGATGGAATGTGATGTGGAATTGTACACCGAAATAAACTCTGCACTCCAAATTGCTTTGTTTTATGACAGCAGTAGGAATATTAACTAAGACAGTATGAAGGTACACCAAGTGTATACCAGTGCCTGTGGAGGCCAGTAGACAGCACTAGATAGATCTCCTGGAACTGGAATTACAGATGGTTGTCAAGCATCCAATTATGGATGCTGGGAACTGAACTTGGGTTGTCTGCAAGAGTATGAAGTATTCTTAACTGCTGAGCCATCTTTGCAGCTCTGGTGAATTCCTCTTATTCCCCAGAAAGAACTGTCTGCCTCCACAGCCACCAGAGGGAAGGTTCATGAAGGACTTGGTTTTTGAGTGTGAATTAATAAACTAGATTAGGGTCTGTAGGCCATGTTGAGCTGCAACATAAGCATCCTTCAAACAACAGTCTAATTCTTCAAACACAGGAACCATACTGGGATTTCTATTGTCCAACTCACCTGGTCTTTGCCAACTCTTTGAGCTTTTCCCAATGCTGAACAAACTGACCCAGCCGCTCCTGGATCTCCTCTTTCCCTATAGCAGCCTTGTCTTTCAGGCTCTCTGCCGTATCCAGCACATTCTGAAGAATACATATTCCACAGTCTATCATTCTATAATATCCTCCTCTCAGTAAGTCATAATTCATAGCAAGAGATCTAGTCTTTCCTAACATCGGATTACCCATGTGCTCCTGGGACTTGAGGTAGTCCCGGGATCCTGGGAATATGAAGAAAGCTATAGCAATATCTTCCATGCTAAGCTTTCCCAATTATTTTGGCAAACATCCCAGAAACCCAGTAGACTACTCCTTTTATTCTGCCTTATGGGTTATTCACAAACACAGGGAGACTGTACTGCTAGTTCAGAACCAGAGTTATCTTTCCCAGGCATCTCAACCCACATCCCAATTGTCAATGACTGTCCATCAGTGTCAGAATTAATCTTTCTAGGAAAGATCTTGGCATCCTGTTTAGAACCTCCTATTCCGAGTTCACAAAATACACACAAGAGAAGAATTCCCATTATCTAAATGAGGTATAGCTATGTCTGAACACTGTTTTGCATTTTACTGTATTGATTTATCCAACTATGATGTGAAAAACTGCTTTTAGGTGATTTCTATCCCCTTTAGGTCTGGCATTCGATTCCTACCTGGACAGCAGGTTCATGGGCTACCAGCTCTCCCTCTAGGCGTTTGTGTTTCTTCAGTAAGTTCTGAACACTCTGAAGGTCCCTCCCAGAGTCTTTTGAGCTCACTCGTAACAACTTCTCCCTGAGACCCAGGAAGAAAATGGAAAAATCAGAGGTTAGATATATCTGAGATCAACCCAGAGGAATAGCTTTCTAAGTGCATGTGTGGTAAAAGCTGAGAGATTTTGATGAACTCTATGACTGTGGTGGCAAGTTTTATGTCCACTTGACACAAACTGGGGTCATTGGGAAGAGAGAATCTCAAGTGAGAAGATGCTCCTACAGCACTGACCCATGGGCAAGCCTTTAGTGCATTTTTCTGATTGCTGACTGATATAGGAAGGTCCAGTTCTCTGTGGGCTATGAAGAACAAGCAGCACATGCTCATTGTCTCTGCCATCAGCTCCTGCCACCAGATTCCTGACCTGTTTGAGTTCCTGCCCTGCCTTCCTTTGGTGAAGGACAGTGCGGTTGAAATAAACCTTTCCCTCCCCAAGTTGCTTTAGGTCAGGGTGTTTTATCAAAGTAATAGAAACCTTTACTTATCCAGAAACCAACACCAAAAAGATAAGCAGTAGAAGAGAATTTCAGAAAACTTGATTTATATCAACAAAATTAAAATAACATAGCAACATCCATTATGTATATAGCTGTAACAGCCTCCCATTGGTACTCTAGAACATATATTAATGTTCACTTCTTTAAAACTATAAAAATTATATTACTTTTATTATTTTGTGTATTAATATCAATAACAATATCTGGAGATATAGCTTAGTGGTGGAGAACTTGCCTTGTTTGTACAAAGTCTTGAGTTTGATCTTTATCACTATAAACTACATGAAATGTTTGAACACCAAAAGGTTATAGTATTTTATGACTACTAAAAGGTCCAACTTGACACTGTATAAACCATGCTTCCAGCTAATTTATTTGTTACTTGCAAGAATCTGCAGATTGGCAGATGAGAAACAAAGTAACTATGAAGCAGGCAAAAAATATTGATTTGTTAAGAATTTCTCAGCCTATTTAAAAGGATGGGATCAGCAGTAAAACTGTGACAGATAATGTGGCTGCTTAGGGTCATTTATTATGTAACACGGAGAAGTGGCTCAGTGGATAACGGCACTTGCTGTTCTTGCAGAGAACTGGTTTCTAGCTCTCACATCAGGAGGCTCAACAACCACCTGCATCTCTAGCTCTAGGGAATTCTATGTTCTCTTCTGGCCTCCATGGCACCTGCATGTAAGTACACATACACACAGACATACTCACATGCACATATATAAAAACAAATAAACCTTAAAAGGAAATGGTAATGGCAATGTTGTGATCTTCTGTATAAGCTGCAAAGGGTCAGCTATGTATGCCCTACAATCCAATGTACTATTTAAAACAAATGTGTGTGGTGTCTGAATTTTATTCCCAGAGTAGTTCATATGAATAAACTACTCTTCCTATCTCCCTCTGCACTTGATTTCCTGCCTGCATCGACTGAAGGTGAAAAGTGAAACCAATGTTTACTTTCAGTTAAGACAGAGGTTTAAAAGCATTATCAACATGCAAATCAATTACATAAAATGAGTCTGTTTGGTGGGTTCTCCAGTGAGGTGGTGATACATACTCTATCCAGGCTTCCTCATCATCCAGGTCTTGAAAGAACTGGAACAAGGCATAGGTCTCTTTCAGTTTTTCATGGTGTGCAGCTGCCGAGCTCTGGACATTTTTGAAGCGCTCATTGACACCATTCATTTTCTCTTCTATCTGGTCAGTGTTGAAAGTTCCACTGGAGATCAGCTCCTCAGCCAGATTATTCAGATCTTTGAGAGGGTTCTAGAAAATCCAGCATGCTTAGTGAATGGAGTATGGTGTTATACAGACCTAGACTTCAGTGGTTCTACTTCCTTAACTAGGTTCAATAGACTGCTTTTGAAGACACTGAATTGATATACATGATTAAGTGTTTCACACAAATGTGGTTGCAAAAGAGGTACATCAGCAATATAGATATCATGCCTATATTACTCCAGATCACATGTATCCCTAGTTAACCTAATCCTCCTCCTATGTTCTCTCCTGCTTTCACCAACTAGAATAATAACTTGTCCCACACACGACTGTCTTCACAGTGCTGCAATTGATAGTTACTAACCAATTGATCAAAACACTCAGCAGTACCCTGTTTTGTAGTATTCTTGGGCTGAGCACACAACACATCCATGGCCTTTTATGCATGTGCTCAATCTAGAGCAGCCCAATAATTATGTAGTGGGAACTATTACAAAATCCTGACACATCAAAACCACAGAGCCTTTGGCTTTTTGACCTTTTAACGTATATCTTTATTATTAAGTAAACTAATTTTATATAATTATCTGGTGTGTAATTGATAGTTAACCCTGTCAGAATTTTGGTACTGGCCCAGGTTAGGCTGCAAATGGAATCCTCCACAGGACTTACATAGGTACTTATGTGCTTCAAACAATTGCATTCTCCCATTTGGTTTTATTTCTTTTCTTTCCTTTATAAGGTCAACTTTTCTTTCAAAGTCTTTTCTTTCAAAGACCAGCTCAACTTTGTAGTTTCAGAAAGTAGTAAGTTTATGCACCAGTAAAATGATAAATAGAGATAACTTTCACGATCCACTTCCCAGAGTCTTAGATCCTATGCTTCAGTGCTAATCGATAATGACTCTCACAATGGCTCTGCAGCCCATGGATTTGACCTGGCTAAAATGGTCAGTGACCTCAAGGCTGTCATCTCAAGTATTCTCCTAAGATAGGAGGTCAGAATTCTTTCCGCCTTGTCCAGAAGAGTGAGATTCCACCACATGTTACCTCTCGAGCCACCATTTCTGCTTCCAAGAGCTGATGCTTCTTGAGTAGGTTTCCTGCTGAGGTTAAGTCTCTGGCCTGATCTTTCATGGCCAACAAGCCTTCCGCCTGCGAATAGAGAAACAAGAAGGAAAGATTTTAGGAAAAAACTGCATTTAAGGAACATAAGATTTAGCAATCTACATTATCAGATATTTCCCAAGAAGGGTCAAGGAAACAATTCAAATATAAATTAAGTTACTTAACAGGTATTTATTAAGTTCTAATGTCTACATCATTCTCAGGTACAATTACCTCTGAAAGCCAGAACTCAAAGTCCCGGATGCTGGTGTTGAACCTTTGCTGGCGACTGGCCTCATTGAGTTTCTGCCCTTTGTCAATTGTTCTCTCGAGGAGATAATCCCAGTTTTCCTTTAGGTTGTCCAGTTGCTCCTAGCTCCAAGAGAGTGAGAACTCATTACAGTCTTTGGAATCATGGGCCCTGTAAGAACTTGAAGGAATATTGTGGGGAGGGTCTTGTTATAAATGAAATAGTGATATGTAAATGTCATTCATTTCAAACTAGTCATGTTGAATTTGGGAAAACAGCAGGTGAGGTGAAAGGAAAAGTTTGAAAACCAAGATGCTGAGCTGTGTTAAGTGACTGATGTCTGAATGCCAAAAGGTTCTTGGCAGAAAAGACAAAAAATGTCAAATAGACAAGGTTAAGCCAGAAACCTCTTTGGAATTCCAGGAAGTATGACTATATTTCTATTTCTACTGAAAGAGTGGAGGACTTCTCTTCACATGCCTCTGGAAGCCAAACTTATCTAAGCACAAACTTTACCTTCATGTTCTCTTCATTACCATCACACGCTCTTCGCTCAATCAGGGAGTTCCCAAGGTTGATGACATCGTCCACCTGTTCTGCACGACCATTGACTTCTTTTTCAAAGGCCTGATGTTTCAGATATTTCCTCTGAAGGCAAAGAAAAAAAAAAACACTTCAGTTGCTCATCTAGAGAAGCATTATTAGAATCTTATCTAGAGAAGCATAATTAGACTAATGGAACAAAACAACTATCTCCCCCCAACCCCCCATACCCCTGGCAAAACAACAACAAAACTAAGCCAACCACCATAGGAAGCGTTGAGTATCAGGGTGACCCCTTCAACCAACAGTGAGAGTGGAGAATTTTTTCAAGATTTCTATATTGAACTTGCCTGAATGTTAGTGGGATCTTTGTAAGATTCATCACAGGCTGTGGGCAGCATCTCATTGATCCATTCCTCTAGATCTTCGAGGTCACGATAGAATTGTTTCAGGTCAGCATAGTCCCCAAGCTTTCCCAGCTCAGCAAGCAGCTGTTCTTTGAGAGCTTTCCATCTAAAGGATGAGGCCAGATCATTTTCTACCCAGGAAGCCTTTGCTTCGATGCCACATACATAATATTTTCCATCTTCCAACCTGACCCTTGGCCTTTCATAGACTCTCACTTTTTCATACATACTACAGCGTTTAAGTAAACCTATGAATTGTCTTCCACGCTTTTCATTCTATAAGTCTAGAACAGGAAGTCTCCTAAGAAATACACATCAAGAGGACAAGAATTTAAAAGTATCTCTTTATCATGATGCTATTGCAGAGAGAGGACTTTGCAGGCCTGACCTGTCTAGCACACGCTGGAGGCGAGCAGCAATCTCTTCCTTGGCATAGTGGTCATCATCTATGAGCCTTGTGGCAACACGCTCTAGGTCATCAATCTTCCCTTCCTGGGTAAAAGGAAATGGCTAGTGATTAGATCTTTGATATAATGCCAGGCTCCACCCTAAAGATAAACTCTGTATGTGTGTGTGTGTGTGTGTGTGTGTGTGTGTGTGTGTGTGTCTGTGTGTCTGTCTGTCTGTTCAGTTGACAGTATCAGCATCAAAAAGTAAACTCCTGGTACACAGGGAAACATCTACTCTGCTGGGATAGAACAAACTTTCCTTGTGGCTGCTGTGAAGATGAATCCTGCATTGTGTAAGATGCTGAAACAGAGTAACATGAAGTCACATTGAGTCCTAAAGACTGTGTTTTGGAATAATGGAGGCCTTAATGTGAGAAAGCCAAATGTTCATATGTAGTTTGTCAACATCCCCTTCCTGCCCCATCATTCCCATAAGAAGCAAAGGTGACTTGGGGATTAACAGCCTATGGCTTCTGAGAGTAATGCCATCCACCCACACAGGTTACATTCATTCTAACTATTCCATCTTATTTTTTGATTAGTTTATCAAGTACCAAATTTCCCTATGACCACTTTATACATGTTTAGTTTTGGTTGACCCTTATCCTCATCCCTTTCTGTCTCCCATATCCCTGTACCTTCTCCGTGTCTTTAAGGCTTTACACACACACACACACACACACACACACACACACAGGCACGCATGCACGCACGCACGCACGCACGCACGCGCACACACACCTGTATTCCTGCTTCACTTCACATCACATGTGATCTACATGTGTTTAGGAATCTTTTTTCCTCTCCAATAGACACCTTTCTACCCATGTTCACTTCCACACAAATGCACATGCACAAAAGTTAGGATCAGGGGTCCTCATATGAGAAAGGACATTTGTGTTTGTGTTAGATAGGGTTGATAAAGCCCACTCCTCCCTGAGGATTTGTGTACAGTTATGAGGGTGAAGGAGAGTTATCTGTTACTGTGGCATAGCCACTGGTGAGGGGCTCTTCTTCCTGCAAACAAAATTATACCATGTTCCAGTCAACGAACTTTATGGGCCATTAAAAAAGAAAAGGCAAAAGGTATGGAAGTAGAATTAATCAGGGCTAGCTGAGAGGAAGAGGATGATAAGGGCAGGAGTGGGGGGAAGACAAGGACAGGTAACAGGAGATAAATATGTTCAAAACACTGTGTACATACATGGAAGTATCCTAAGGAAACTCCCTAGTATTTATAATTAACACGCTAATAAAACAATGATTAAAGAGAAGCAAACGGAAAATAAAATGCCTTAAAAATCAGAAAACCCGGCAAGGGTACAGAGTATCTGTGATTATTACTAATAGTTTGCCATGGTCCCTGAGACTGGGAAGGGGTGTCAGTGTGGAGGGGCCCCCAAACAGCTTGACCACACACCTTCCATGACAGGCTTAGTGGCCCAGACACAGCTTCTGTGACAGACTTACTGGTAGGTAACATCCAGATCCAGGAAAAACCATAAGCTGACACCACCCAGGGATCCACCCAGGGATGGGGAAGTACCTGACATCCCAAACATTCCAACCATTAGATAAGGTGGCCAGATGTTCCTGAGTCTATCACACACCTATTTTTGTTTTACAAATACCCCTAGACAATTGTCAGCCAATCAGGGTCCTGAACCCTGGAAATCCCCTCACCCCAACCTCTGCTATGATAAAAAAACCTACCCTGAATGGGCTCAGGGCTCTCCACTCTCACCACTGTATGGGACAGACAGACCAAGGCCTGGAGCTTGAAAATAAAAGCTCTTTGCTTGTACATATGGAATTCGGTCTCCGTGGTGGTCTTTTGGGGGTCCCCAAGATCTGGGTATAACATCAGCAGAAAAAGAACTGTGTCTGACCACCAGATGAATTTCACACAAATGGCCGACCCCAAATAGCTTTAGCCATGTTTATTTATACTTCAAAAACAAGCACATTTTATCCAGCCTCCAGGATTAACCTCTAGTTAAAAAAAAAAATACATTTTCCCCCTAAACTTATACATCAAAACAACTTTTAAACCAAAAACAATGCTCAGGATTTTGTTAGCTTGGCTGAATATTAAGCCAGGCACATCTTGTCTTTATAAAGTTAAAAGGTGATAAACTTAGGCACACATTCTCAAAATGTGTCCATTCTCAAAACAAAAGGGTCCTGCATGCCTAAGCGTCTCTATAAGAAACCTGAGAAGCATCAGTTCCCAAAGAATTTTAGAAAATACTGGAGAAAAAAAAAATAGGCTTTCCAGGAATGATTACATCTATCCCATGTGTGACTGACAAAGTGAAACTAAAAGCATCCAAGAGAATCATCAATATCATGAGAGATAAGAGAGTGTGTAGGCTATGTGTTTCTAGCAGTGTTCTGTGCTGTTTCAAGGTCCACTGGTCTTGGCCAATTGAGAGACCATCTCCAAGGGCCTTGCCTCATGGCGATCCATTGGACAAGTATTTATATGCTGATCTGAAACTAGGCCATATAGTTCTCAACAGTAGTTGTTATTGGAATTTTTATATTTATTTTTACCTGGGTAGTGATTGCTTTGTCCAAATCATCCCGTTTCTTCATCAAAGCTTGTAGACTGTTTAAGTGGTCCCTGTCGTCTGACCTCAGGGAATTCTCACGTGCCACCATCCAGCTCTCAACCTGTTCACAGTTCCCTCGGAACAACTGTAGTGGGGGTGAGTAGGTGAAATCAGAGGCATGCATATGGTTATTCTACATGGGCCAAGGAAATGATCTTATTCCTCTTCAGTGGTTATGACACAAAGCATCTTGCCAGGGCTGTTGAAGTCTCTCATGAAGCATTCTTTTAATGAATCTTAAGTATACTGTCACTTTACTTTTTGCTTCAAACATACCTTATGTGTTTTATACGACATAGTCAATGTAGTAAATGTGAGGATGCTTTCTCTATATGTGGTACATCTAGGAGCTACTGACTGGCATTCTCTCCTTCTCTTCCCCCTCTTTCCATTAAAATTTGAGACAGAGTATTAGGTAGCCTAGGATGGCATCAAACTCAGTATAGAACTGATGATAACCATGAACTACTGATCTAAGTTCTGAGATTTTCTATGCATCTAATTTTCAGCTGGTTATTTATTTAAAACTTTGTCAAATATTATCTGTAGATGTGTCTGATCAAATACCTTTACCCACTGAGCCATTTCATAGACACTGGTTTGTCTCTTTTAACAGGAACAAGAACACAGAATATAAGGATGCTCAGTCTAACAACATGGGGTACAGTATGAAACAATCAAGAGATACTAGTGTTTAAAGCTCACAGAGCTTAACACAGTGGATGCCCACAATCAACATATAAAACCATTCTCAAGGAACTGAGGCAAAAACCTCAACTATCCAGAAGATGCTGTACCTGAAGTTCTAAGCACTGGTCTAGCATCTTCTTGCGGTTTTCCCAACCCTTCTCCAACTCGTCTCTCTTTAATTTAATATCCCAAAGAGTGTTTTCAATTTCATAGCTGTTACGGTGGTCTCTGTCTATAAGTTCCTTGCCAAAGTCCTGTAAGGCCTGGAAGGTGGGGTCTTCTGCCTTCATGTCATCATGATGCTCCTGTGGAGAAAGTAGGAAAGGTGCTGGTTGAGGACTGTAGGAACTTTTGAAGTGAGAAGAGAGTTTTACATTCATGGCTAGTAGCTGTACCTGGTGTCGCTCCAGCAAGATCTCTGTGCCAGTTAAGTCCTCAGCCAGCTCCGGTGATGATATTATGCCACCAACGGCTTTGATCCAATTCTCTAGATCACTATAGAAGTAAATATATTAGGATAAATCATGGTTATCCTTATTCTTCTCTGCCTCCAGCAGAAAGAAAATCCATACCCCAAACTCCTCTTCTGGCAACACCTAGTATATAATATGTACTATATAGAAGCTTTCTTAGTTGGCTTGTTTACTTCACATTCCTTAAAGCAACAGTATTTTAGGGCTTCGAGCATTAAACCTGGTTTTTCTGTGCCTTACTGGAGATGACACTTGGACATTGTCTTCATAACCTAGCATGCCTGCTGAATGTCAGCCTTTTGAGCTTTACCTGGCCTTGCTGAGGAAGAGGAAGAACTTATGGGCCTCATTTAGACTCTCCTTTCGATCATTTGTAAGACTCTGTAGGGTATCCCAGGCCTCATTCAGCTCTGTTTTCTGCTTCTGCAGGTCCTCAGTGGCATCTGGGTGGGACTCACAGAGACGCTCAGCTGTCTCCCCCAATGTGGTCACCTGGATAAACAGAAGTATTCTGATAACCACATGGTATTTCTCTGAACTGGGAAAAATTGCCTTTGCTGTTTTTTTGTTTTGTTTTGTTTTGTTTTTAAAGAATTTATACAGAAGAGGAGATGAGTGACCCTGCTCCTCAGCAATACTTCAATTCTGCAACCCCTGGGTTTTAATTCTTCACATGAAGATATTCTTTGTGCTCTGCATGATGATGCCAAGCTATAGGTTGCCTCCAATGTATTTGGAAAATTTCAGGCTTCTCTTTTCAGCTTTGAAGTAGGAATAATCTTATTTAATTATTGACTGAGGAAACACTTCCCAATATCTAGACATAGTCTGACTTTACTGGCTATGAGTATTCATTTTCTCCTAGGCATTTGTTTCCTCAGTTGGCTACAAATCTATTCACTTGACATTCTCTAAGGAGGCAAAGGAATATAAACTATTCATTTAGACAATAAAAGTTCAATAGAGTTTTTCCTATGTTAATGGATATGGAAGCATGATAATTTAATGGTTTTTTTTCCGGAGGGAGAGTGTACAAAAATTAGTATAATGCAAAATTTAAAAGCGAATAAGAATAATGGGTTTGACAAGAGAACCAAAGAAAGGTACACTGACTGTTACAGGCATAAACTTGGAGAAAGTATTGAGAAAGATTGAAAACATATTTCTCACCTTTTCTCCTAGGGGGATGATGTCTCTCTCAAAGACCTCATGCTGCCTCTGGAGGGTCTGGACACTGAGCAGGTCAGAACCAAGGTCAGCAGCATTAAGAGCCCGACATTTCTTGTCAATCTGTTCCTTGATATCATCTGCTTCTCTGGAACACAAAAGAGTAAAGAATATAGGAGTAATAATGGGCCATAGAAGGCTGGCTCACAAGGAGGCCACCACCACCATCACCTTCAACATCATTCTCATCCTTTGTGATATACTAGCATTTAGGCTGCTTTGATCTAGAGGCATAGATATTGTTATTATTTCCATTCTATGTATCAGAAAACAGGAGTTTAAATATTCCTTAAGATGCTATCATTGTCAGATGGTGGAGTTCAAGTTTGAACCTGGTACACTAACTGCAGAGACACTTCGTTAAACAATACATTTCACATCTTTGCAATGTAAGCCATTCTCAATAGCCAGGCCCATCCATGTCTCTGTTTTCTCTTTGCATCCTCAAAACCACATTCATTTGCAGGAAATTATTCAATTTCTCTTTTGTTTGCATCATTATTTACTTATAAGTGGTGTGTGTGTGTGTGTGTGTGTGTGTGTGTGTGTTTCTTAGTATAGATGTAAATTTGAGAATGAAGCATTAAAAAGATTGTGAGAGTAGATTAAGAGTGGTTGATATTATTGGAAAACCTGCTCCTTTTTGAAGGGAAATGGTGGAGCAGTGGATTTGAGGGAGAAGGGAGGTGGGAGGGCCTGGGAGGGGCTGAGGAAGGGGAAGCTGTGGTCAGGATGCATTGTACGAGAGAATAAATTATATATATATATATATATATATATATATATATATATATATATAAATAATATATATATATTATATATATGAGGTATGATATCTGCTGCTGTTTACCTTCTGTTTCTAGTTCAAGAGCAAAATGACCTAAGCCCGATTTATACTCCAAACTTGATTCTCTGTTATAGAATCATATCTGAATTTCAAATTATGTGCTATGCCTAACTGAATATTGAACTTGGTTATCTTGGAGTATCCAGTGTGTCAGGTGAGGAAAATCTGCTGAAAAAAAAAATCTTGTCTGTTTGTAAACTGTCTCTTTTTGAGGAAGAAGGCTATATACTATCTTTTTTTCTCCACAGTGACTAGACTTAAGGGCCCACAGTGAGGGGGCTGCAGTGGAGCAGCACCATTCAGGCATTAAGGTGCTTACCTGTGAAACATCTCAACAGCATGGGCACTGCTTAGCAGCTGATGCTGTTCATCGGCCAGCCTCTTCAAGGAATGCCAGCGGGTGTTCAACTCCTTAAAGAAGTAGACATATGGATTTAGTCAGAGAGCTAGTTCAGACAGCTTCATGTTGGCATGTCACCTCCTGCTTTCCTGGTAGCTCTTCAGAATGTATATAGCTCTGCTTCTCTCTGGCATAGTTTTAAGACAGTGCCACAGAGGAAGGGATTTCCTTTCATCCCAGCTGATGTTATATGTAGGACCATTAGCCCTAGGACAAGTATAAATGCCTATTGTCACAAAGGGCACATTAGAACCTTTAAAAATGAGTTAAAAGCATTGACTTGGTAGTTGGATGTTAGCTCATTTATTTAGGTCAAAAATAGCTTTCTGCATTTTGAATTCAAAAGCAGAAGTAGCCTTACAATGCCTTGCTTGCTTCCTGTAGGGGATAAGTACACTGTTTTTATATCTCTTCCTTCTATGTTCAATTTCAGGAAAACTACCATAAGAAAGAGGAAGTGAAGTCATCCTTACTGGTTTATAAAAACCAAGACTGCAAGACTGGTCTTTACAATAAATCCTCATCAAATTTATAATAGAACTGCAGGTCAAAACACAATGCGGTGAAGAACCCCACTCCTATCTCTACAAATGATAAAAGAGACATTTAAATTCTCCTTCATTTATGCTTCTCAAAGCCAATTACTTCTAGTAAACTTTCTTGACTAGCCTCTTCCCATAATCACCAGTCTCTTGTGTGTACTATCTTTGCTTTCTTGTATCTGAGCACTGAAATTTTAGTGTGTGCTCGGCAGTTAAGAGGTAGGTGAGTACAGGTCCATTTTTTACAGATTTTACAGGCTAGTTAAATTGCATATAGCTTAAAACTTCAATACAAAATATCTAATTTTGGGTAAGGTCATAAGATAGGAATTTCATGATCTATTTGTTAGAACCAAGTAATATAAGTTGAAAGGATATTTGAAGATTGTTTTACGAAGTCACCAAGGTACTTTCAAATTCAGCAGTTTTTACAAAGAACACATAGATAGGGTTAAGCCAAGACTAAATCCAACTTTCCTGATGCCCAGTGCAATATCTTCTAAACTTCATTTTTTGGTGTGTGTGTGTGTGTGTGTGTGTGTGTGTGTGTGTGTGTGTGTGTGACATGTTTTTGCATGTGTGCATATGAGTATACATGTGCACATATATATGCATAGATGTGCATCTGCAGACCACAGGTTGATGTTGGGTGTCTTCTTCAGTTACTCCCCAGCTTATTTTTTGAGACAGAGTCTCCCACTGAACTCAGAGCTCATCAATTTGACTAGATAAGCAGCTCTGGAGACTCCCCTATGTCCACCCACCCTCTCCTAGTGCTGGGACTAAAATCATGTTTTTTGGTGTTTGGTTGTCAAATGTGTTCTGGAGAACCAAAATTAGGTGTTCACGATTTGTTCAATAAGTCCTTTACCAATGGAACATCTCTGTAGTCACTAAGCATCCTAATACTGCCTCTTGAGTCTAAATAGGAATTTACTGTCTTAGAATTTTTGTTCTTCACACTCCAAAAATTATGTGCAAGAACATAGAAGATATTTGAAATATGTCACTAAGTAAATCGGTTTTTTTTTAAGATTTAATTTTTTTATTATGTATACTGCATATATGACAGCAGGCCAGAAGAGGGCACCAGATCTCATTACAGATGGTTGTGAGCCACCATGTGGTTGCTGGGAACTAAACTCAGGACCTCTGGAAGAGCAGTCAGTGCTCTTAACCGCTGAGCCATCTCTCCAGCCCCCGTAAATCTGGTTTATTAAAGTTCTCTGAACCAATAAAATTGGCTGGACTATTTGGTCTGCTCTCCTTGACCTTTTCTACAACCAGTTTCACACTGCCTTTCCATCCTGGTCTTTGGAATACAAAGCTAAATCAACCAATGAGGACTCATTGAAGTGAGGACTCCAGAGCCCAGCTGGCATTGAGGAGGGATGGAAGGAGCCTGTGATTACCTGCCGTATGTGAGCGCCTTCTGGTGTTAGGAGGTCTTCATATAGCAATTCATCAGCCACCTTGTTGATATCATTGAGCCGAGGTTCATTGCTCTTCAGATCCTGGGTAAGAAAATGTATCCAAAGCACTATAAATCTTATTTCTAGACCTTCCATACATGCCTGCCACCTGGGCCCACATTTACTTAAATGTTACTGAAGCAAATGGCTAATATCATTTGTGATATGCATGCTGCTCTCTCATTTGTCACTGCACTGTGCCCTTAAACACACTGACACTCAACAGCCATCCAAAATTTGCTAGAACCACCATTTATTTAGAGTCTGAAGTGTATCTATTTATCTTAAATTCCTTAAATTATTTTCCATGTATTTATTTATATTATCAAAACATTTTATACCTCAGGTATATATCTACATGCCAATATATATGTATATTGCCACATGGAGAATAGCAAAAGGAAAAGACAGGATGAAGCACATTTATTCTTTGTTCTATTTGAGATAATAAAATAAATATGAGTGAAGAAAAATTGATGAAAGAGTTCTCAGGAGGTAAATAGTAATTTTCTGACTATGAAATCAGGTCACTTCTCTTTCCATCTCAACTGATGCTTCATATTTGGAGTCCACATGAGTCCTGTGACACTCCATCTCAGTTTGGGATTCAGCAGTACAGTATGTTATAGGGCAAATTTTGAAGAATCACAGCAGTGGCGGCAGGGGGTAGGGTGTGTGTGTGTGTGTGTGTGTGTGTGTGTGTGTGTCCCTCAACTCCCTAGCAGATTTTCAGAGAGCCAGGCACTGAAGTTGAAAAGTTAAATTGTCTAGTTTCAGATATCTTTGCTTTCTAGTTATTAACAACCATTGGGGGTATTAACTTGTAGAAGTCTCAAAAACTGTGGAGAATTTTTAACAAATACAAAACAAACACCTCCAAAAGAGACATTTAAGCAAAGTCCCCTCGCTTACCCGCTGAAATTCATCAAACTTCTTCTGCAGCTCCCAGACATCATCCAGTTCCACCCCGGTATTCTCTGCCTTTTTCTCTTGGATCCAGTCCAGCATGTCTCCCGCCTCATAGGCCAGCAGAAACTCATTGTAACGTTGCAGCAGGCGACGCCTTCGCTCTTCTGCTCGGTCCAGGAGGGAATGGTAGCTGAGTGGAGAAATTGAGAAGGTGGGAAAATAATGGGTTGAAAAACAGAGAAAGCATAAAAAATTAGAGCCTGGATGAGAAAACTAGAGGGAGAAATGGAAGGAAAGGAAAAGAAGAATAAATTAAAATAAGATCAGTAAAAAAGAGGAGAAATAAAATGGGAATAAAACAGACATGAAGAGCAGAGGGGTGAAGAGTATTACATGTAAAAACTGAAGTGTCTCCTGCACCCAAGGCTTAGGGAACATCCTGGAAGAGATGGCAGAAAGATCGTAAGAGCCAGAGGACCAGGAAGACTTTTCTGAGACTATATCTTCTAAAATAGCTTTCTAAACAAGACCTGAACATTACATGCTAACTCTGAAGGGAAAATATCTCATGCAGTCATACCCTTAGACAAAGAACTACAGCAACTCATGACAGCTGAGAGAGGAAGAATTAGCCTCTCCCAGGGATAAGTCTCCTCATTGACTATCCAATAGAAAATGATCAGCCATGAAATCATATACACCTAGCAAAAATATATTTAGCAGGTTTTATTTACATGTTTGCCTATCTATCATCTGTGTATCTATAATCAAAGAAAAATAGGCCATCAATTTGAGGGTTGGTAGGAGGACATGGAGAAGTTGGGGGAGGTAGAGGGGAAAGGGAAAGAAATTATGTATCAATATTTTAATTAAGAACCTTTGAAGTGGGCTGGAAAGATGGCTCAGAGGTTAAGGACACTGACTGCTCTTCCAGAGGTCCTGAGTTCAGTTCCCAGCAACCACATGGTGGTTCACAACCATCTGTAATGAAATCTGGTGCCCTCCTCTGGCATGCAGTCATACATGCTGTATACATAATAAATAAATAAATCTTTTTAAAAAAGAACCTTTAAAGTATCAATGGGTGAAAAAAGTGTGTTTTGAGAAATTTTACATGCCAGCTAGATATGAAAGATTATACAACATTCTTATGAATGTCTGGAGACTTAGAAGGAAGCTGGCCAACGAGTTGGAAGACATGGCTTCAGAAAGTGTCTGACACTGAGACAATTAATACTCCTGGAATTTCCTTTCATCATATACAAACTAAATGTGTGAAGGTTAATACTTATGAATTTACATCTCGGAACTGAAAGAGACAGGGCCATGAGAGGAAAGCAGGTCCTTTCATGTGCCAATCCCCATCAAAGCCTCCATCCTGTGAACTTACAGGCTCTCTATCTGCTGCTGGCGCTGGGGAATATTGATTGGCTCTTCTTGTCGTCGCTGTGGTAATCCGGGTAGCTCATCGTGGGCCAGTTTCCTGACGTGGTTTGCTGGCACAAAGCCCTGGTGATCATCAGCTTCAACCTTCCACCAGTCCTAAAGGGAAGACAGATTCACACTCTTTCCTTCATCCTTCAAAAAGTCACAAACCATGGAGTCTTCAGCTCTCACAACAGACCCAGGAACAGGAACAGCTGGCTGATGAGGGCTAAGCATCACTCATGGATGGCACATAATTTCCATGCATTATAGAAAGAGTTAAAGAGGGGCTGCAAGAATTTGTAGAGGTCAGCCCAGGAAATCAATGAATGTGGTATCTGATGTCAGATGGGCATGGTGCTCGAAAGCCAGTGAGGGGATACTTTGCTCCTCAGGAATCAGCTTGCCTTCTTGGGGGTGGGATCTATGTTTGATAGCAGTGTGTGACAACTGATTCCTCACATCCCACTTCCAAGGCACTATGTAGGGCCCTGGATCCCCATATTGAGTAAACTGTTGCCTGCTTGCTGACCTTGACCAGATGTCCTCCCTATGCTGATTCCCTCAGCTTTCCAAGTGCCTGGGACCAAGGTACATATTGTTTTTCACTAGGCTTCTCCTAACCCTAAAAATGTTGTTTTACTCACTAGGAATCCTGTCCCAGAAGAGGAACAAGCAAGGATATGAGAAGAAAAGGACAATTTAGTCCTGTATATACAAAAACAATTATATGGTCGCTCAACCCTTATATATCTTCAAGCTAACTCCATAAGTTTTTTTTCTTCACTGTTTTATTAATGCTAAAATTAATTAGAATTCAAAAACCCCAAAGGTCTATCTATCTATCTATCTATCTATCTATCTATCTATCTATCATTCTCTCTTGCACAATACTTTGAGAAAAATATTACTTAAACTATAAGAGAAAAAGGATTAATTGTTGAACGTTAAAACACCTATCTGAGCCTTTAATCCCAGCACTTTGGAAGCAGAAATGTAGCTAGAGTTTTCCTGCCTTGCCCACAGTCAGGACAAATCTCTCTCACCCGCCAGTCCCACAGCTGCTCAGACCCAACCAAGTAAACACAGAGACTTATATTGCTTACAAACTGTATGGCTGTGGCAGGCTTCTTGCTAACTGTTCTTATAGCTTAAATTAATCCGTTTCTATTAATCTATACCTTGCCACGTGGCTCGTGGCTTACCGGCATCTTCACATGCTGCTTGTCATGGTGGCGGCTGGCAGTGACTCCTTCTGCCTTCCTGTTCTTTTTTTTCTCCTCTCTGTTAGTCCTGCCTATACTTCCTGCCTAGCCACTGGCCAATCAGTGTTTTATTTATTGACCAATCAGAGCAACACATTTGCCATACAGAACATCCCACAGCACAGAAGCAGGTAGATCTCTGTGAGTTTGAGGCCAGCCTGGTCTACAGAATGAGTTCCAGGACAGCTAAGACTACAAGAGAAACCCAGTCTTGAAAAAAGAAAACAAAACAAACTCCTCCTGCCCCCCCCCCCCAAACCCAACCAACCAACCAAACAAAAAACAAGGGGCTGGAGAGATGGCTCAGAGGTTAAGAGCATTGACTGCTCTTCTAGAGGTCCTGAGTTCAATTCCCAGCAACCACACAGTGGCTCACAACCATCTGTAATGAGATCTGGTGCCCTCTTCTGGGGTGTAGGAATATATGCAGACAGAATATTGTATACATAATAAATAAATAAATCTAAAAAAATTATAAAAACAAACAAACAAACCCCACCTATCTGATGGAGTCAGGAAAGAGCTGTGGAAGAGCCATGTTACAGATGGTAAGAAAGTTTAAGAAAAATTACCTTGTTGATGGAACTGAGCAGAGTTAAGACATCGCCCTTCTTCATGCTGACCTCTCTGTGGCTGCGGGCCACAAAGTCAAATAAAGCTATAATCCTAGCTTCTCTACCAGCCTCATCCACTGGTGCTGCCTGCTGTTGCTGGAGAAAAACAAGCAAAGGAGACATCAGTTGCACAATGCAAGTCTTTTCCTATGCAGCTCACCAATGGTGGGCAGTTTCCAGCACCTCCCAGGAGAGAGTAGCTGGGGTTCTGATGTGGCTGCAGGGTCTGACAGTGGTCATCATCAGGGATGCTGTACCATGAAGCACCTATTAGAAAGCTGGAAGACTGGAAAATATGAACACAGTCAACAGTACACAGGCATTCTTTCAGAAGCACTGAATGTGCTAGTGGGAAGGGCAATATGCTACTGTTCTTTAGTGCGAAGGGCAATATACTTCTCTGTGCAGATTCAAAAGGACCACATGTATCCATATTTTAGAAACCTGAGAACACGATAGACTGTGGTGAGCCACAGGAATATGAAATAGAAGTCAAGATGGATAGTATAAGTTATACCTTGACCAGACCAAGGGTCAGTTGAGTGGAAAGCCAATTAGCAGGGACTATTGGTGTTATGCAGCTTAATATTTAGTTGTGCCTTGCTATGAATTCCTTGTGCTCATAATTCTCCTAAAATGTGTATGTGTGTGTGAACCTCCATTTCAAAGTATCTGGATAGTCACATAAACAGAACCTTTTGCCTCTGAGCTCCAGGCCCCTCTTTAGCATTTGTTTTGGGTATCTGCCTTTTGCAAATACCATCCCTGAGCTACTTCCTAAGATAGAGTCAACCCCAAACAAAGCCTTAAAAGACAAGCAAGGAACAGATAGCTACCAGACCATCTATTAGACACCTGAACAGCCTCGCAACCTCCCCACCCCTGCCCTGAACTAAGGTAAAGCATTCTCTCTGAGACAACCTGTCTCACAGGCCAAGTGCCTGGCCTCTAGATGAACAAGCTTTGTTTCTTGTGTAAATCAAGGCCTCCCCCTCTTTCTCCCTGGCCCAGAGAACTTCTTAGATCAATGGGGTTTCCTCTCAGCAGGCATTTCAAGCTGTGATGCAGATTAACTAGCTATCAGTACTCTTCCCCTGCCCTGTCAGGAAAACGGCAGCAGAGGAAAAAAGTGACAGTTTTAACTTTTAGTGACCTACACTTTCCCTACCCTATCACCTGTAAGTTTATAGTTGAACACGTTTATGATAGACTTGTAATGCCTTCCCCTAACCACAGTAAGGATATATTTCTAGCACATAAATTCCTTTTCTGATTTATTCTAACTGCTAACTGACTCCACTCTTATCTCTCCCCTTTTGGGTTGCAAATAAAATTGCCAGGAAGCCTCTGACTGGAACCCCTACAATCTTGTATTGTATACAAAACATGTTGCTGCTTGGGGTAGGATATAGACCTGTCTCAGGAGAAGGAGGGTGACATTAAGAGAATTGGAACTGAGGGACTTAGGAGAATGGAGAGAGTTGAACCGGTGACTGAATGATGGTGACTGACAAATTGGACGAAAGAGCTTTGTGCAACTGGATTCTTTCCTGCGCCGATGGTAGCATCTCTCCTGGGCCCCTGGAATTGTATAGTATTAAGGCTGGGCCCTTCAATCTTATACAAAAATAGACTCTTTGTCTGTAATTACTTTCTCCTTAAGCTGGGTCTTCACTAACAGATTTTCCCACCTGCTTGGTCTTTAATTCATTTTGTTAAGGAATTGTGAAATTTCTGCTTTAGAGATTGACAACCCACAGCACAGAAAAAGCAACAGAATTTGAAAAAGTGTGAACATAGCATATTACTTAAAAATCTCTCTTTCTCTTTAAAGAAATCCCTCTGTTCCAGGATACACTTTCTGTTTTAATTTCTGATCAGTGTTGTCGTCTTCTAAGCATGCTCCCTTCAGGTTGCTGTTGAAGGTGAGTCTGTCATAATGGGTTCTCTGACTTAATGCCCCTCACCTGTTGCATTTCCTCATGACATGTGATGTATCAATCTGTCTGTCTGTGTCCAGGCACCTACTGGGTACATCCTGGTTCAAGCATGAGTGCTTTGAACCTGTGTTGACTTGCTGTGCTCAGTGTGTGTCTAATCTGAGTGTGTGAACTCTCAAGCTCTCCTTATACTCTCTCTCTCTCTCTCTCTCTCTCTCTCTCTCTCTCTCTCTCTCTCTCCCTTCCTTTTGCCCTTATAAGAAATAAGCTGTTTTATCATTTACTTAATTCCAAGTTTATCACTCTTGAATACCCCTTTCACCCCACTTCTCAGCATGCCAACACTCTCAGCTAACCATGTTTCTGACTGCCCAGATATACTTGATTTGTCTGTGTCTTGGTGTATCTATTCTCATAGATTATGGGCTATAAAAGAGCCTCTTCATATCTGGAATATAAAAATGTTTCTCTTTCCTGTCACTCACGTTCCATGTGAACAGAAGGTTCTTTTCTACTGTGGTCCCATTTTTGTTTTCTGCTTATACATAGACTTTAAAACTATTTCTAGCCATTAACAAACTAATTTTGTGATAGGATTATTTCAATCAAAACCTGAATCTCTATATTTAAAAAGTCTTATGTTCAAACAAAAACTAAGTCACAAAGCAAGGAGAATAAGGGAATAAAAATGAAAGGTATGGAGAGAAGAGATAAAAAGGAGCAAAAGAGAAAGCCAGAACGTATGTTACCAAACCTAATGCTTATTGAAAATTTCTTTTGGCACACATCTTTGTAGATGCTACTAAGAGGTTAGAATTCTTACCTAAAATACAGAACTAGTATTTTCTTTGCAATTCTTCTCTGGTTTGTTGAAAGTGGGGAAAAACATGAGTCAGCAACAGAATTCTGTTCCATCTATAGTGAAGGGTATGATTACTGTCAGAACCCAGCACTTCTCACCTGGCAGGCTTCTGCCTGATCCCTCAAAGCCTTTATGCTGTTTCCAAATGCCTTGAGATCCACCAGGAAGGCCTCGTGCTTCTTGAGAAGGGCCTGGATTTATTGAAGGAAAGATAATTAGAGCAAATATCAGAGAAACAGCAAGCATGCCAGGGAGGTGTTTTAGTGACTATT
This sequence comes from Peromyscus leucopus, assembly GCF_004664715.2. Classification (NCBI taxonomy): domain Eukaryota; kingdom Metazoa; phylum Chordata; class Mammalia; order Rodentia; family Cricetidae; genus Peromyscus; species Peromyscus leucopus. Next base: position 24,591,061 of record NC_051076.1, read on the forward strand.
ATTAATGGATTATGTGATTGGGTTAATCAGTTACTTACTTCTGTATTAGAAAATTTTTTTTCATATCACATTTGCAAGCAAGACTCAAGGAAATTTCAGTAAACAAATGAATAACGATTTCAATGTATTTGCTCAAATCAAAATTAAGTAAGATTTACACAAATTGTAACCAAGGCATATCACAGCTGTGAGAGGGTGTGACTGTGAACAATACTATGGATAATGTTACTTTGTAGGATTCATATCAGAAAAACTTAAAACACACACTATTTCTAAAGGTAATTAAATTTACTTTATAGATATGATGCTTTTTATATGACACTGAACATAGTATCGGATGTAAGAGTGATTGAAAGAAATTATGATCCTTAAGGTTCCTCCTGTCCCAAAATGTCTGTCTTATTTCTCTTCAATAAAAGAGTTAAGGTTCCCATTTTTTAAAACATTTATTTATTTATTATGTATATAGTGAGTATTCAGCCTGCAGGCCAGAAGAGGGCACCAGACCTCATTGTAGATGGTTGTGAGCCACCATTTCACAATGCTGGGATTTGAACTCAGGACCTCTGGAAGAAGAGCCAGTGCTCTTAACCTCTGAGCCATCTCTCCAACCCTGAGGTTCCCATTTTAAAGGTATAGTTAGCCTATAGAAGTGACTCTGGGTGACTGAGAAGTTCAGAATAGGACTGGGACAGATATAAATCTTTGATCACAGATTTTGGATTTAAGTATTCTTTATAGGACCTATGGAATTCTATGAGATTAGAAAAAATGTCATGTTCCTTTGGGGTCTCTATTAACTTTGAGTATATTACAGCAGATCAAGGCAAAAAGAAAAAAAAATCACTGCTGAAACGAGATAATCTAGCATTTGATGGAATTTGGTGACTATTCACTGGACCATGGTCATTCCATCCCACCTTACCCCAGCTGCTTCTTCATCAGCTCCATAGTTTTTATTGTCTACGATTGGTTCTTTCTCCTTAATCCATGCTTCTGCTTCATGCAGATCTGCCAGGTACTGTTGGAGTTGGACACTGGCCTTGAGATCATTCTCCCTTCTAATAGCTCGAGCATGGAGAGACTCCATATTTTTGTTCAAGCTCTCAACCCTAGATGCTATGTCTTCCGCAGCAAAGTGTCCTGTGGAGTAGGTATAGGCACAGTGAGTATGACCCTGGTTCATAGCTGTTGTGTTCTTATCCTCATCAAACCATGGAGAAAAACAAGAGGCAAGGAGATGATGCTAAATTTAGTAAGGATTACAATAGAATTTCTGGGAGTTGGAATGTCTTAAGTGAGATTAAGCAGCAATAGGTGGGATATATATATATATATATATTACAGAATGAGTTGGTTTAAGCTAAGAAATACATACACAAAAATAAAACACCCATGAGTGCTATAAGGCTCAGAGGATGAAAACCATTTGTTCTCTAGATTCAGCAGAAGGACTAGCAGATCTCCATTCTTCCTTAAAAGTCAAAACTGGTCAATATGGAATGTAATGATTTTCAGAGCATTACTAAAAGGAAAAGATGAGACATACTCTAATGATGCTGTAGCTTATGTCTTAGATAGTTTGGAGGTTCTATGCCAGGAAACTAACTCAAGCTAAATACAAGTTAATGAGATAGTGAATGGGAAATTCAAGAACTAGAACTTGTGAGACAGAGAACACAAGAGATGGGGTCTTCACAGAGGAGGAGCTTTAAAGATGTTCAGTGAGGTCTCTTAGGATGTATGCCTAATGAGTCATTTGTATACATGCAAAGAGAAGATGAGAAGTGGTGTGAAGGCAGCCATCATACAGTCCTTAGGACTCATTTAAATCTGCAGGTAGGTAAACTACAACCCAATGAACTGAAAGGATACCATTAACCCAAAGTAGGGTCATTAGAAAGGTATGTTAGTACTAGACTTATCTCTAAAGTAGTCCAATGGTACAGTCTGTCTGAAGGATCACAATGAAGATCCAAGAAGCCCTATGGCTGTCATACTGAAGAAACAAATATGAATGATAAAGAGGAAAGATTCAGTAGCTTTGAAACGAAGATACATGGCAGACAGTGGACAACATCAGACTTCAAATCAGAAACCACAGTTCTGAGGGCAACATACTTGCATCTTTAAGGCCTATGGAGGCTACTTTGACATGTAATGAAAATACACTTGAAAAAAAAATGAATGTAAAATAAATGAAGACTTTCGTATGAACATAAGCAAAGGGACTTGTGGCTAGCTGATCACACTACAAGGACCTCCAGAAGAAGTTCTTCAAGTAGGAGGAAAGCAGTGCAGATGGTAAGCTTGACCAGCACAAGAGCAAGGAAAAGCAGAAGAGGTAAATATACAGAGAGAAATTTCTTATTTATCAATATTATTCAAAGCTAATTGAAAATTAAAGTCAAAATAATGTTAAAGCATCAAAAGACTTATAACGTAACAAAATTAAAATGTGTAACAGCAGGAAAAAGATGAAATATGGAAGACTGCACTAGAAGATGTTCCATTACACATGAAATGTTATATTATTTAAGGTTAAGTTGTCATAAATTAAAATATGTATTTTAAATCCCAGAATAATCGCTCCCAATGTTTTGCTCTCAGAATACCTATAAAAACTAAAAACAATGTCGAGTACCCCTATTAAGCTGCCACACATATGATTATATCTATCAATAGTTACCATATAAGAAGTTAAACATGAAATTTTGAGGAAAAAACTAATTAAAAGACAAACCAAATGATCACATTAAAAAAAAACATTGAGAAGATTCAGAAAGAAGGAATATTTCTGGGAACAAAGATGGATATATCATCTTGTAGAAATTACAAGTGATCAGAAAGACAAATACCTCAGCTGTATTTGCATATAACAATAAACTTCCAAAACATTATAAAACAAGAACTGATGAGCATATACTAAGAAATAGAAAAATATCAACATCTATAGTCAGAGATTTAGAGAATCAAAAAGTTACGTGCTATGACAAGATAGAATTATAAAACAAACAAATGGTTAAACAACAACAATAAAGAAAAATAAATTTTATTGGTTTGAATAACTTAGTTCAGAACTCAAAATTTCTCAGCAAACTCTATTTCAACCTACACCTTTAAAAACTAGATACTAATAATTGATTAGTTAACAGGAGGATTGTAACCTGGGTTGCTTGTCCACACCTGGCATATGATGCACAAATCTGAACATTCTATTTAGAGAGTAGAGCTTTCTAAGTATGGATTACAAATATGTTTTATAAAGTTTTATAAAATGAAAAATTTAAGGGAATGATGAAGCAAATCTTTTAGACATTTGGAAGGCCTTACATAGAAAAAGGTCTCGTGTTTTACAAGGCATTGAAACATAGATTTGAATTCTGCAACTTCTCCAAAGAAGCATACTGATAATTTAGACTAAAATTGATTTATATTAATGAATTTGGATATGCAATAAATAATTCTCAAAAGTGTTTGAACATCTTTTACAGAAGGATTATAAAAACACAATGAATACTGCTCTATCAGAAACACTCAAAGGGAATTTATTAAATTGGAAAGTGATGGCATCTATTTTTAAACTCACTTTAAGTACTAAGATTATCTAAATTTCTTCCCCCAGGTCTGTCATGGAGAGGTTTTGGGCAAATCAATCAGGGTCACACGTACCTTCCTCTACCATTTTGTTTCCCCTCTCTGTTATTACTCGAATGCGTGGCTCATGGCTGGCAATGTCTGCCAAAATGACTTCATGTCTGTTCAGAAGATTCTTGGCTGCAACCAAGTCCTTGCCTATGGAGAAAAAGAATTCAAGGTTTGATATTATCCTTGTGAATGGGACTTGCTTATAAAACATGCTTCACCTGCTGCCCAATATTAATACCACACAAATATGACCACTTTCATCCATCTTCACCCTCCCTGCTTCCTCAGCATACTTAACCCCTTTAACTTCCAGACTTTCTTCCCTGTACCTGGCACTACAGTATGTTGTGGAATATTATTTTAAGATGTGTTACATTTGTTTATGCTGTGGAACATTAGTTTAATGATGCAAAGATGTGTTGCATTATTTTATGTTGCATTTGTTTAACTCTGTGAAGCTGTTACTTTGCCTGTCTAAAACACCTGATTGGTCTAATAAAGAGCTGAACAGCTAATAGCTAGACAGGATTAAGGATATTCAGGGCTGGCAGGCAGAGAGAATAAATAGAAGGATAATCTGGGAGGAAAAAAGAAGGAATGAGAAAAGGAGGAGGAGGACATAGGGGCCAGCCACCCAGCTATACAGCAAGCCATGGAGTAAGAAATAATGAAAGGTATACAGAAATAGAGGAAGGTAAAAGCCCAAAGGCAAAAGGTAGACAGGCTAACTTAAGAAAAGCTGGTAAGAAACAAGCCAAGCTAAGGCTGGGCATTTATAATTAAAAAAAAAGTCACCGTGTGTATTTATTTGGGAGCTAGGTGGTGGACCCCTCAAAAGAACAAAGAGCCAAAAGAGTAAAGAGTAAAAAAACCAACAACAGTATCTCTCCAGACACTCTCCATGCTGCTTCAACAAGAATCAGGATTTTTTATGAACTTTTTGCAGATTTATCCCTCTATGGCCTTTCATAGATACTCCCAGTACGTCTGCATAAAGTTGTGCAATATTTGTGTGTGCTTTTCCTGAACATCAAGGCAACTATCCTGGAAGTCACACTTATGAATTAATAAGTTCTAAACTGTAAGACAATTGTATGTCTACATTTTACTTTTGAATCTTTGTGGGTAGGTCATATAATTCTCAAAGGGTCACCAATAACCCAGACAAATATAATTTGATACTTCAAGCATTATCCATTACTTCTCAGTAAAGAAGTATCAACAAAACAAATTTCAGCTCCATCTTCAGAAAGCTAAGCATTCCACCACTTCCTAAAGGCCTTAATTCAGGCCATTGTTCATGTCTATCTTATAAGGTGAATCTGTTGGCACAATTTTTAAATATTAAACATTGATGGAGGTCAGAACAAAGTTTCCTGAGTCTGGTGTGGAAGAGCCAAGAGTAAACTTTTATCCCGTCACTGCTGTATCTTGTTCTCTCAATCTGGAGAACTTGGTCCTTTCCTGACTGCTCAGTCTGATTATGTTGCACTGACCGAGATGGGTGGAAGCTGCTGAAGGTTCAGTCTCCTGGATCCAGGCCTCCTCATCTTCTGAATCTCTGCAAATCTGCAGTAGCTTGAGTAGGTCAATGAGTTTCTTCTTCCTCGTGGTCAATGGCTCTTTCAGAGCTTCGAAGCGGGACACCAAGGATTCCTGCCTTGCACGGATGTCCCCGGAGTCAGGATGGCCTATTTCTTCAAAATGAAGAGCCAAGTCTGTGAGGTTGTCCACTTGATTCTGGTGGAGAAAAACAATGTGTATTAGGAAATTACATAATTTATAAAGAATGGATAAGATGAGATTTTTCAAATACTGAAAGTTGGGGTCCTATTAATTTAATGTTCTGTAAAGGTAGGATTATAATATTTTTTCAAATGGATTAGTAAGAGTACATGGATACAGAATACCAGCATGGGTAGCTCTTACATTATAGGTGATAGTATTGATACAGACTAGTGTGAAATGAGCTACAAATGAGTGAATGAGAAGTGGCTGTCTAAAAAAGCCTAGGATTCTAGACTGAGAAATTGGCATGATATTTAGAAGAGTCAGTAAGTGCTTACATTGGTCATCAGTTTCTAGTGGACATGCTCAGGAGAATGAAAGGACTTGGGAGTTATTGGAAAGAGGCAGTTCACCAATTAAGTTTTTGAAAAATTTCCTTTGGTTTCCTGATAACTTAGTAGGAATAATAATAATTATAGATTATGCATATGCATAGAGTATATGTCCAGTTTTCAACAATTATCAAAAAAACTAAAAACCTGGCGAGCAGTCACAGCTGACTCCAGAAGTCCATGTTTCCTCAGTAGATTCTGCACATCTGCCAGGCCTTTCCCATAATCTTCAGAGGTAACCTGCCATTCTACATCCTCTAGCCAGTTCTTCAGGTCTTCTGCATTGTTATCAAACTGCAGCAGCTGGTTAGCTTCATGTAGCTGAGTCCCTAGGGGAGGGTATCAGGGAAAAGACACAGAGAATTATGGCTTTTTCTCTGCACATTATAATACCCCATCCCTCAACTTAGGGAGAAATATATTTGGACATTCCAAAGAGAAAAATTAGAGAACCATCTCATGTGGTGATATTTTATCTGTGTCCCAAATAAAGTTTATCTGAGGATCAGAGGATAAAGCCAGCCACTATATTAAACATAGAAGTTAGGCAATGGTAGCACATGCCTTTTGTCCTATCACTCGGGAGGCAAGAATCCATTTGGATTTCTGTGAGTTCATGGCCTCACTGGGAACAGAGTCAGGTGTGGTGGCACATGCCTTAAATTCCAATACTAGTTAACCATAAAGGTCTGGAATTCTGTACAGACAGACAGGAAGTGACATAGCTGGCCAGGAAGAGGAAGTGATGTAGTTGGGCGGAGAGAGAAAATGAGTTAGCAGAACAGAAAGGAATATAGGCATGGGTTTAGAGGAAGTAGGTAAAGTAAGGTTGGTTTTGGCTTGTCCTATTCCTCTGATCTTTCAGAAGTTACCCCAATATCTGTTTAATAAGACCATTTAAGATTCGTGTTACAATCTCACATCCCATTATAGAAGAAGTCATCTTAAGTTAGTACTAATTTTGGGGGTATTTGGTTTTAAATACAGAGATGTTAACAAAACATAAACAATAAGCTACATAGTCTGGTGAAATGTAGTTATACTTGTTAGTTGTCAACACTTACATTGTACAGACCCTTCTTTGGATGAGATTCAAATCCAAACACCACATTTTCTAAACTTTGGGGCTGGGTAAGTGTGAAATTCTGAGGTTGTTTGGAGTATGGCTAGCCTTACTACTAATGACTGTCTTTCATCACAAACCATGATTCATTATTTTATCTTCTAGAACTATGTTCATGATTCCTATTATATTTGGCTAATTCTTTATTCTATTACCTTGTAGCTATTTGCATTATTATTATTCAAAGCAATTACTATGTCTCCTGCTGTGGAAAGTAGTCATTACATCTTATTATTAAAGTAACATTACATTTTTTCCTTAAGCCCCAAATCAGGATGACATCCAAAGAAACCAATGTAATATCTTCTACACCCAGGTCAAAATCCTGTCTACAAATGAGAGTCATAACAATGCAGGTATCGATAGAGAAAACATCATTTGTAATAATTACTGACAGACAAATGGTTAATTTATTTGTAAGATGCAAGAAAAAATAAGTTAGAGATATGTATTTGAAAACTTACAACAGGGTCTGATCCATTTCAACATAGGCAAAAAAAAGCATTTTATCAAACTCTATAAGAACAAAATATATAGGACCATTGTGTGTAATAGCAACAATCTTTTCATTCCTAAACTCTTAATGTCAATTTTAACACTTTATATTATGACCCATTTATATATCTAGTTTATATAACCAAAAAATGTTAAAAAATATAGCATAAAAAACTCTAGCATATCAGGTTTAGATACAAAACCAATACCAAATTTGTGGCTTTCAATATTTTAACAGAGATCTTGCCTTGGAGGAGGTGGGGATGGGGGGTGAATGGGGGGAAGGGTGGGAGGGTGGGAGGAGGGAAGACGGGGGAATCTGTGCCTGATATGTGAAATTAAGTTAATTATAAAATAAAAATATTTTAAAAAAGAAAAGAAAAATTTAGGAGAAAATTGAAGAAAAAATTTTGTTTCAACAACAACAAAACCCCAGTATAAATAAAGAAAATATTTAGAGGATTAAATATATAATGTGATATATTTAGACTAGATTTTTAAATGTTGATTACCAGATGACATGGGGAAGCAAATGGCTAGGGTCCCATTGCAAGCAGTTGACCAAATAACATGTTGCTAAAGAGAGAAATGGTAGATTTCAGAATTTAAAAATTGAATTATCATTTACGCAAACTTTTGCTCCTAACCTTTTTGCGCTGTTGCCTCCATCAACTCTTTCCAGAGGTTGGCAACCTCACTCATGCGAGTGGCCACAGCATCAGAGGCGTAGTGACCATCCTCAATCATCTCCTTGCCAGTTTTCTCCAGGTTGTTGAGCATAATCTCATTAGCTGCCAATTCCCTTTCGAAGTCTAGTTGCTTTTGAACCCGGCTCTTCAAGTTCTGTACATCCTGAGAGAAGATGAGAAAATCAAGGAAATCACTGATTGAAGAAGGAAGACAGACATTTTAAGAAAAACCAGGAAGATGGTGAGACTCTATAGAAAAACCAAATTGGAACTGAGCTGGAAGATTCCATGTTCATTATCTTTCATAGTACCAATCAGGCTAGTAGACAGAAGGTATCAACTATCTTGGCTAGTAGAGAGAAGGCAGCAACAATCTTACTCAGCTATGAATTCCACTCCATAGAACACTAACATGCAAGATAAATGCACCTACCGGTGAACTGGAGGCAGGACTGCCACTGGGGTAAACAACTGCTCTCTGCTTAGATTTGAAGCTTGTTCCCCCCAAGGGAACTCACATTTGGTGCTATAAAGCTAGTCAAAAGGCCATGGCTGAGGAGGTCTTATTCTCCAGGGGTAACTACTCATGTAAATTGTGACGATGTCAAACTGCCTTATAAACATTTATGTTTATATCCATAGACAAATGTTACTCCCAGCCTTAATCAGAGAATCATAAGTGTGCAATAAATGATGGTGAATGCAGAGGTACATGGCTGATGAAGGTGCTGACAATAAATGAAGGTTGAGAGCGTAGCCATCAACAGTTTATATAAGGTTCAGGGAACATCCAAAAAAGAGAGTGGAAAGAATATAAGAATCAAAGGGTAGGGAGAAGGGACATGAAATGCTGGGCACAGCACAGCCAATGCAGTCATGATCTGACTGCAGGTGGGACTGATTGATTGCAGTGGGCTGCATTATAGTGGGCCTATCAACAGTCAATCACAGGTCAGCAGGAACTTATGGGGCCCTACCCTTCACTGCTGAACTATTGACTACTGATGGACCCTCGAGGAAGAGTATTTATTGTCTTTTGTTGTTCATCTGCCAATGAGTTCACTAGGCTCCAATGCATGCATAGCTCCAAATCCATGATCACACAGATGATTCAGGTCAATCAAGTCAGTGCCACAGGAGCATGTGCACATGTGTGCTTGTGAGCACACCCCCCCCACACACACACAAAGATAAGAAATAAAAACCTTGAACCAAACTCACAAACATAAAACAATAACAACAAATTTTATAAATGTGGGAAAGGAGTTTGTAGGGGCAAGGTGGAATAATAGTGTCGGAGAAAGATTAGAGAGGTTGGAGATTATAATTAGAAAACAGGAAGAATGCAATTCATAATCCATGAAGTTGTTAAAGAGCAAACTCAATAAAAGTTATTAAAAAAAGAGATTTTGAGGGCAAGGAGTTACGTTGCTATAAATGTTAAGAATACAGGGAGAGGCAAGGGAAGAGTTAGAGGGGGAGAGGGGTAGGGAAGTTATGTAAATACAGAACTCACGTAAAGAAGTATCACAATAAAGTAAATGTAACAAAGAAGGGAAGACAAAGAAAAGGATTCTTTCCCATTGCTGGGGAAACTCATGTGGCGATTTTTCCTATATACAAGGAAGAATGTCTAAGCCTTCCATCACTAGGTCATGAAGACTGTTAATAAGACCCCCTGCAAGCATGAGTCATCAGTCTGAGCTATTGTGAGAGATGAAAATTATTTTCCATTTCTTTTTCAGTATATACACCACCCACGCACTTGCGTTTTAGAACTCTGTTTACTCTGCACACACAACAACTGCTACTCCTATAGAAAATGCAAACACGTGCTTTGTACTTCCATGGAGTGAAAGGTGAAGTAAAGTATTCACAATTACCTAAGGAATGAACCAAGTACGCATTTATGAATAAAGCAAATATAGAAAAGTAGATACTTTCAATATTAGCCTAGAAACTGAGAGACTAATCTGAGCCTTGATTGTTAATGTGAAAGGTTAGAAGCTGTATACACATGTGCACATAATAGCTTGTCATTACATATGTGAGTGAAAACATGCATTGGCACAACTCTAATGAAAATAAATCAGTAGCCTAAAGATTCCCCAGCAACTTTCACAGTCACAAAAACTAAAAACTACCAGGCAAAATTTCAAGCCCAGGTTGCACTTGACAGTCTATGATTTCAATATTTATGGGTAACATGCTCTAAATAACTAGATAGCTTTGGACACCTTCCAATTCAGAAGCATGCTTCTTCATTCATAAAATAAAGAATTGGTTTCTCCCAGCCAGAAAGCTGAGGGAGTGAGTCTGCATTACCCAAATGCTTAACTTACTTCTGCAATCACTTTAGCTTTAAAGAATTTGAGTGGATGGCTTGAACCTGGCACAATATTATCAATTACAAAGGTATGTAGGAGGACCAGTTATGGTGTCAGCACACAGCTTTAATTCTAGCTGTTCAGGAAGCTGAGGTAGGAAGATTTTACGTTTGAGACCTTCTTGGGAACATAAAAGGAATCTGTCTTAAAGGTTCACCAGTGAGAGAGGTGTGTAGAGGAGCAGAAGGTATACTAGAGGGACTATGAGTATCCGAGCAAGGAGCATCCTTGCCCCCCATCCTGTTAAGGACACTAGAAAGTGGTTTGGTTGAGAGAGGAGAAAGAAAGGGTATGAGAAAACCAGAATCCAGATCCTTGGGTTTTATCTAAGTGTACAGCCCTAGGGGAGCCATCACATTTTTTTCATGCTCTGTTTTGTCATCTGTAAATGAAGATCATCAGTTGCCTTTAGCTCCAAACTACAATTCTATGAATCCAATTGATATGCCAATAGGTATAAACAAGGTTGAACAAATCTCCCTACCTTGTAATCTTCATCATCTGCCAATGCCAAATTTTTCTTCTTAATGATCCAGGTTTTTAGGTCATCTGAGTCTTGATACAGTTGTTGGAGAACCTGGGAATCTACCAGCAATTTTCGTCGAGCAGCAGCCCTTTCACGCAGGGCGTCACACCTGGCCAACAGCTGTGAAGCACACACACACACACACACACACACACACACACACACACACCCATTAATCTGTGAATAAGCTCACAGCCAACAAAAGCAAATATAGACAGTTGAGGTTGTTGCCCACCCTGACCATCTTTCCCCCAATGCTTTTCCTGATCCCAGTGCACAGGCAATATATTGGTTAGTTTTGATCAATTTGTACAAACTAGTCACATGGAAAGTTCAAACTTCAATTCAACAATTGCATCCATAAGACTGACCTGTGGGCATATTTGTGGGGACATTTTCTTGATGAATGATTAATGTGAGAAGGCCCTTCCCACTGTGGACAGTGCCACCCTTGGTCAGGTGGTCTTCAGTTTTATAAATAAGCAGGCTGAGCAAGCCATGAGGATTAAGTCAGTAAGCAGCACTCCTCCATGGTCTCTGCTTCAGTTTCTGCCTCCAGGTTCCTACCTCGGCTCCCCTTTATAGTGTATTGTACCCTGAAAGCCAAATAAACCATTTCTTCCCCCAAGTCACGTTTAGTCAGTGTTTTACCACAGCAACAGAGAAGGAAAGGCAGATAGAGGCCATGGGCCTTGGGCATACCCCATCACGAATAGTAGCAATGTTCTCAGAGTCATAGTGGTCATTCTCAATAAGGTTGGTTGCAGTCTCATTCAAGGTCTGAAAAAAAAAATACAATGACTTTGCCTCAGCAATAGTTAAATGAGTGGCCCCAGTTTGAGCACCTCTCTAAGATAAAGAATACCAATGTATAAGTACAACAATCTAATCTTGAAGATCAGAAGGCCTGGATCCTAGTTATAAATTCTGATATGCCTGTATTTCAGAAAGTATACTCTAGGCTTAATGATTATCTTTTCTGCACTATATTTTTTCCAGTCTAGGTTATAGTGCATGAATTTAGATGTCACTATGAGTAGACACAGAAGTACTACCAAGGCTAGAGCCAATGTCATTTCCTTATCAGCTCTTCTGTCTAGCCCATCCAGCAATCTATTATATGCATCTGTAGCTATATTTCTGTTTATAGCTACACTGGAATAAGGAGAGAAGAAGTATAAAAAACAATTTTTATCCATATTCATTCATCAGTCCCTCAAATTGCTAATGTTCAGAATGTATTTATTAGTTGGGATAGGAATATATAAAATATGTTATAACACAATAATATGAATTACTCTATACTCAGATTTTTACCAGTGAGTATGTATAATAGACATATAAATTAATTAATAAAGTGTCACCTTATTGTGATATTAATTAGTAGGGGAGATTTAGAATTCACTTATTATTTTCTATGCTAGTGTTGGTGATGATATATATGTATATATGTATATATATATATGTATATATATATTGTGTGTGTGTCTGTGTCTACTGTGTACTACCTTAGGAGACAATTAAAGATAGATAGTGTATTTCATCACTTACATATTCATCATGCTCTTGAAGTCCTTCTCATATATTGATAAATTTTGTGGCATATTATAACCTAAGTTCCACAGAAAATCTCTATACTAGCACTAGATGAAAACAATAAAAAATTAATATGATAATATATTAAAGGAAAGTAATGCTTCAGGAAAATGTATATGATTAAACATGAAAACTGAGCAAAGAAAGTACATTAAATTATTATTAAAAGGAAAAACATTTGAAATATTTAAATGATGATTCTATATTGAATATGGATCCAGAATTTATATTTACAATTCAAAATACATAATACAAAGTATGTGCTTCATTAGAAGATGTCCTACCATCTTGAAACCTCTTCCTAAATGTATTTTGTAGATCAAGAAATTTATTGGTGAAATGGGTATTATTATCACTGCTTTGGATATTTTCCTTTTTTCCAAAAGATAAATCTTGATTTGGCTTTCACTTTCACACTATAAACAATCTATATTCTCACAGAAACAAACCACAGCATTTTAAGACATGTAAGTAGATATTATCAACAACAAAGGAAGGGTTGGCAATTCACAACAGCAGCCCTGATGTTAGGTTTTGTGGTCACAATGGTGATTCTGTTTAGAGGCATGTATGGAAACAGTGTATGGAAATAGGAAACTAATGTTCAACCAGAATCATTACTTACTATAATCTTTTCTTCCTGGGCAGTGAACGCTTCTTCGAAGTCATCATGTTTCTGAAGAAGGGCTTCTACACTGCTCACTGAGTTTCCCAGGTCCTCATTTTCTAGGAAGGCCTGTAGAAGACAGAAAGACACACCCTAGATTTCCTCACTGGTAAGACCCTTTCCTCTTGGAGTTTCTCAGAGACAAGGACAAAGGAAGGAGTCTAGGGAACTGGAGAGCAAGGTGAGAATTTGCATAGATAAGAATATTATGTAGAAATTAACTTCAAATACCATGAGCTTAGACTCCCAGTCTTTTAATGCTTGCATGCAACCTTCTTACCTTTATCTCTGGATCTATTCACATGAATTTCTGTCAACAACTAACGAAATATTATTTAGAATTCTCAAAACTACCCCAGGAAGACTACATTCTCTCTCTAAAAAGTCTGTTCATTAGCCCTGTCTGACTTATTATAAAATTTTCTTCCTGAGCTCTTACCAATTTGATATTTATTTTATTTTTCCTTAACTGTAGTCAAAAATCTCTGTGCTGCATACTTAAACAAAGCTTTTGAGATAGTGTCACTAGGCAGAACAGACTGTTTTCAAACTTCTGACCCTCCTATGGACTCAGCATCCTGAGTCTTGGGATTGCATGCCTGCGTACTATGCTCAGCTTGTAATTAACTATTTTTCTATGCTTTTGCACATGAAGGGGATTGTAGCAGCAGCTTTAGAGAGCAAACTCATCTTTACTTTTTGCCATGGCCATACTGCAGTTCCTGAGACAATTTTGTCCAAAAGAAATAACTTCTCGGATGCGGATAGTAATCAAAGAGGTAAATAAAGAATGGAAGAAGTGATATCTGAAGACTGGCCCGGTGCCTCCTGTTACCTCTTGTCTGCTCATCCAACTATCCACTTGTTCACTGTCTCGGCAGAAGAGGTGGAAATCCAGGCACTGATGATACTGATGCTGACACTTGTCCCATAGTTCCAGCAGGGCAGCCCAATCGTTGGCTAATCTTGTCATCTTAGCAAAGGAAGGGACATTGTATCAGAAGAAAATTAACTAATAAATTTTATCCTTCACTTACTGAGCAGCTAATAAATGCAATGCTATTTGAAAAGTGCAAAAATGAGTAAGAAATGAGCTATTCTCCTAAGGTCCCACCATGCAAACAAATAAGTGCAGTATTGAAAAATAGGATACATGCCATGAAAGAGACATAACATGCTTTATATGTTTAAAAAAAGAAGAAAAGATTAATTCAGGTGGGGGACTTAGGGAATGAAACTACAGAGAGTATAAGTACTGTTTAAAGAAATTTACAGAGTTAGTGAGGAGCATCAGGGATGATGAATAACATCAGATCATAAGAAAATTATATTGCCAGGTCATGAACAGTTGTGTCATACATTGCACTTTGGAGAAAAATGGGTAGACATTTCATGATTTCCTCATCAGCTTAATTTGAGTGTTGTATAGAGGAGAGCAGAAATGGTACAGGTGCACATCACTGGACTAGACATTATAGGAGACTCAAAGATTATTAAAGTACACACATCACTGAATTTACCATCTAGAGATGAGTGTGAGGGTGTGATAAAATAAAGCAATAATGCAAGATGGTATAAAGGTTTCAAATGAGGTGTTAAGTCAGAGAATTGATGTAGTAATATCCAAAGCAGAGCAATCACTCATCTTGTGAGGATTTCGAGTGACTCAGCTTAGCCATTGCATATGTGATGAGGACTAGGTAGACTCCAGACACACCATTAACATGTTTAGGTGTCTCTTTCCCTCTTTTCAAAGAGAGATTACCATATGAGCATGAGATAGATTAGGGCTGAATATATTATTGAAACTTTACACATTGTGTGAAAGCAGCTTACCTTCTCACGAATTTCCTCAGAAGCTTCATGATTGCCATCCAGCAGATCTTGGCCAGTTGCATCAGCAGATTGAAATCGGTCATCATAGGAGTCAATCTCATGCTGTGGTCACAAAGCAGAATGTCTCAAATGTGGCAAGAAATGACTGTGATTTCTCAACACTGAACAAAATTCTTCCATCCTTTCTCCTATTAGGGAAGCCTTTGCTCCTTACCTTATGCTGCTGGTGTCTAGCTAGTAGTGCTTCCCCACTGGCTACATCTGTTGGCAGCTCATCAGCTTTGATCAGAGCTGTCTTTTCCTTCATCCAGCCTGAGAGCTCATCATAGTCAGATAAGAACCGATGGTACCTGTGAGAAAAACAGGATAAAGGACAGGAAGGAGATATCTGATTTGAAAGGACTGTGAACAAAGGGTTATGAGTGGCATAAGTAATGGCATGTAAGGTTCACCTTGTCCTAGTACCATGTCTCTCTCCCTTTCCCCTGCAGTGGAGTAGGTTATGAAGCCTTTCTACACAGGGTGGTAGATCCAAGAATAGGTGTATCATTGTGTGGGTGTTCCAATTCTGTCACCTTAAGGTCACATCCACCTCAGAGTAAAGTCTCATGATACAGTCAGAAAATGAATACATGTCCTATAACTCTCAGAGTAGGGAGAGAGTTGTGTTTTCTCAAAAATAGCTTTGCTAATATTTACTCTATTAATCTACTAGTAAGGTCATTATCCATTAAAAAAGTTAAATATTCACCATTTGGTTGTAAATCATAATGATACCATGAGTACTATCTTCTATCTCTTGATGGTTGGATTACTATTAACTACCGAATTAACTACTAAAAGGATACCTTATTATCACAAATTTTTATAACTTTTGGCTGGTAGCCAAAATTCTGGAGTCATTTTGACTCTGGCTTGAAACCTTATTTACAACTTTTGTTGGAGTCAAGATCTTTCCAACTTTGTAGTCTGCTTTATAAAAATCTTACAACTATCCAGACAGAAACAATAAAGGGGTATGACTGAGGATGTATGATACTGAGTAGTATACTAGTTTACACAAGAACTTTCTTTGACAAATTAGTTTTCATTTGCTTCTACAGAGCAGGCAGGAGACCTGGGAGTCCTTTCACCCTTTCTCTGTTTTGGGACCCCCTGGAAGAGGTAGAACAAGATGTGCAATTTCTGACCCATAAGAAGCCTTCAGCTTTGCATATCTGTTAGTGGCCAAGGCACGGATGCGTTCCCAATTGGAGACCAGATCCGCTTTCATCTGCTGGATCTGAGATGCATCTGCAGGATGGGAAATCATCAGCTTGTCTGCTTTGGCACATAACTCCTTCACCTTTGGAATAAGAAAGAAACCTATTAAAAAATTCAAGCACTGTGACTCCTGGCAGAGCTTTATGGAAGAGTGTATAACAAAAACAATCACATGAATAGTAATAACTGATAAGTATATTTATATGAACATACTTTACTAATATAAAATATCCTATGTTAATGACAATTTTTAAAATCCTTATTATCCATACTATGTTCCATATTCTATAGGCATTTTCTCATATTATGTTTGTTCATTCAATAATAGCATCAGAAATATTATTTTCAAAAAACAAAACAAAAACCAACAAAAAAGAAATATTCTTTTCTTTTTTTGGAAAAATTATTCTTATTCTTATGTTACATGAGTAACAACAGAGAAATACTATTTTATTCACTCAGTAATTCTGCTCGTTTTCTGAAGCAAGGTTTGGAACAATGTTTATCTGTCGCCATCTCTCTATGATGTCTCTGTAGATGTTATTGTATAGTCGTAAAGGACACTTTTGCCCCAAACCTTAAGAAAACCACATGACTCCTTTTGAGCTTTAGGCCAGGTATACTATAGTATAATATAGACATGGGTGACTTTCCACATGCCATCATCATTTCTTTAGTTATTTAAATATAATCAGATATTGTTGAAAGTTTGAAGCTTTGTTACCATAACACATTAAATCCTATAGTTTCAGTATTTATTACTAGAGGAAAATAGACCAGCAATAACAACAACAACAATCCAAGAAATGAACAATAGTGGAAGAGGACACTAGAAATGGACCTGGAGACGGCTTTAATCAAAGCAAGCATGTGTGATCTTTCTGTACTCTGTCTCTTTGTTGGAAACATATGGGTTTCTGCCTTAATTGTAGCTAAAGTTGTAAAATGGAGTATAATGGTAAGTTTTGATTGCCAACATGATTGGGTTAATAAATGCCTAACTTAGTAAAGCACTTCTCTATCTGTGAGAACAGTGTTTCTAGAGACAATTAGAGCTCTTATTACTCAATCTCTTGATGGATTTATAATCTGGTATTGTGTGTAGGGGGTATAGGGCAAAAGAAGGTAAGAGACTAGGTGTAGCTGGAGGAAGCAGGTCAAGGAAGGCATGTTCTTGAGAATTCTATTTAACTCTACACGTTTCCCATATTCCTGTCTCTACATCTTGGTCAACCATTAAGTGAACAGCTGTCCTCCACCACTTTTCCATCACCACGATGCCCTTCCAAAGCACATGAAGCCAAGGTATGGTAGACTGAAATCTCTAGAATAATGAGCTAAAATAAGCATGTCTACACTTATATAGTTTCTGCTGGTCACAGTGGCAGAAATGTCAGTAACAAGGGAAGAAATAAAAGACAGAAATTGTCCAGAAATGTAGGCTTGCTCTGAGTTCTAGTGTGCCTATATCGTTCCTCTAGACATAGAAATGGGAGCTTTTCAGTTTTTAGAAGGGAGTGGAAAGATAGATTTAGATTTTAATGTCTCTCAGTTCATTATGAAAGAAGAAAATTCATTCCTGATTTACAGTATGAAGGACAAAAACCAGGATCTAGCTGCAACAGAAGAAAATGTGCTCAGAGGGAAGAATCTAGTCCTAAGGTGCTTTAGTGAGAGCGATCAATGAGTTTCTTGGAGGTATTTTCTTTAGTTGCAAAATATACCACAAATATGAAATTGACGTGTGTGTTAAAATAAAAGCAGTTTGAAGCCGGGCATTGGTGGCGCACGCCTTTAATCCCAGCACTCGGGAGGCAGAGCCAGGCGGATCTCTGTGAGTTCGAGGCCAGCCTGGGCTACCAAGTGAGCTCCAGGAAAGGCGCAAAGCTACACAGAGAAACCCTGTCGGGAAAAACCAAAAAAAAAAAAAAAAAAAAAAAGCAGTTTGAATAAAAAGTAAAGACTTGCGGTCTCACTGAACAAATATGAATTAGAATGAGGAGGAATACTGTAAGAGTACAGAAGAATCCATCCTTTATTGAAAAGTGTGAAATGACTATGTCTTCTTCAGGATGGTGCTAGGCAGAAGGATCACCACGTAAATTTTGTAAGTCTGGGGCTAGCCGTCTCTCCGGCAAAGGCTTACCTTGTCATCCATGACAGCGAGATTCCTCTCGAGCCCCTTGTGACTGTGAAACAGTGCCTCGGAACTAACAAGATCTTTGCCGTAGTCCTCAGAGGTGAGTAGAGGCTCTTTCTCCTCCATCCACTGGATGGCTTCAGTGACATCCCTGCCAGACAGTGTCATGAGCACCCACAAACCAAGACGGCAGGCATGGCAGGGCAAATAGAACCACAGGACTGGTTCCCACAAGTAGCAACATCTCTATTTTTCAACAAACTGGCATGAAGTAACTTAAAACGTACTTGCTTGTCAGTTATTTTTTGTCCAATGTTCTAGCCCCAAGGGTTCTTGACTATTGAGCTACCAGAGACACTTCCCGTATCTGACATGTGAGCAGTTATTCATGAATGCCATTCTCTTTCCCTCTAACTCATCTGACTCTTATATAACCTCTTTGCTTCTGCAGTGCCAATGCAGCAGAGCTATACTATTTTATTGTTTGGATATACCAAAATCTATATATTGGATATCAAGTTGGTCTTTGCTTTCTTAAGTCATTTGCTATCTCAAAGGTGAAAAAATGATAGCTTTTGGCTTTTAAGGTTTTGGTAAGTAATTGCTAACAGGAGTAGAGAGACGAATACATATAAATCTGTTGCACACCTATCAATGCCAAGATCACACTTTTTGAAGTCCTTATTCACCAGCTTCTACTTCTGGGATGGCTAGGATTGTTTGCCTCTACTACCTTACTTTAGATAGTGATGGAGATCAGATCCAGGGCCTCTGGTGCACTAGGCCTTTATGTACTGTGCTGTACCTTCACCATCATACCTTTTGAATCTTTGGAGGTCTGCAGCATTCGAAAGAATTTCTCGTCTCTTGAGTGCCAGGTTCCAGAGACGATCCCACGCAGCATTTACCTCATCTTGCTTTGCCTTTATCTCAGGCAACTTAGGATGTTCCTCCTAAAAAAGAAAACCAACAAAGATGGCATCATACCAAAAATAACTTTCACACTGAACTTATATATCACACCTTGGTCACACTGTCATATAAAGAAGCATGGCTTCATAGGCAATGGGAGACCATTGCCATGGAACACACACACACACACACACACACACACACACACACACACACACACACACTGCCATTTTATGGATCAAAAAGGGGAGATTGTAACCAGAGGAGAAAAAAAGCTTCTCATGACATGTTGGTCCATGGAGGTGCATCCCTCTACTTTCTCACATTATCCTCATAGCCCACCTACTAGTGGCCATGAATTCTTTAAGACCAGAATCCTTTCTCTGGAATGCCTCTTTTGTCTCCACCTCACCTGGGCACACTCATTAGCATATTGGTTCACTTTGTCCACTTTTCCCTTCCGAGCCGTCAGTTCTTCCTGGAACTCTTCAAACTTCTTATGCAGGACTTCAGTTCGTTCCCAGTCATCTCCCAGCTCCACTAATGTCACTATAGCTTCCTGTAAGTAAGGAAAAAGTCCACAGAATCACCAGTAAAAAAAAAAAATCTCGAATTTTCTTTGCAGGTCAGAAGTCTCAAGCCCCTGTTAATTTCTCAGGATCACTCATATGGGGCCCTTTCTTGAGACAAGCCAGACGCAGGAGAATATCTTAGGATGACACCTTGATCTGGGGATTAGTTTCTTTTGGGATAATCCTTTAGTGAGTTCAGGGAGATTACTGGGAGTCTCCGGAAGTTCCGTCTATGCTTTAGAAGACAAATGAACAATTCTTCCTGCTCTGCCTCTTTTTGAATCAAGCATCTGCAAAAAGCACTCCACTGAGCTCTTGTGTGTGTAAGACTTCAGCCCCAACTGGGGGGGGGGGGGAGACTATGCTTGAAGTAGTTATAGGTACTGAGAAACAAAAGTTGAAAATTATTTCAGCCACAACTCTGAGTGTAAGGAAAACCATTGAAGTTGGGCATTAAACAGCATGGGGAGAGAGGGTAATGAGTCTAGACCATACTGGAAGTATGGTGTTAGTCTTGACTTTACCATAAGCATACCCATAGTTTTAGGCTTATGCCCTACAACATTAATCTTCAGAATCTCCCCAAATCTTTGCCAAAATTCACCTTTTCTCTAAAGAATGAAGTCCAGAAACAGATTCCTCAACTACTCCAGAGTACTTGACTATGCTGTAGAGAGTGACAATAGAGTACTTGGACAGAGAGCCATCAAAGTACCCAAGAGTATTCAAGACTGTACCTTTTCTTTGATCCACTCCAAGATGTCTTCACACTCCTGCAAGTACTGATAGAACTTCAGTGCCCGAAGAAGCACATCACTTTTCTCTTGGGTCAACTCCCACAGCAGATCCCACAGGTGGCGAAGTTGCATCAGATGAGTCTTTAAGGGAGAGAGGAAGAATGCCTGGGCTGGCAAATAGCTCAGTGGGGAAAGGCATTTTCCTTGAAAACCCAACAACCTGAGTTTGATTTCTGAAAACGATGGTTGAAGGAGAGAATGCCCTAAGCTCTCTGCAAACATGCCACGCTACACACCATGAACACCCCCCCCCACAAAAACCCACACACATACAATGATAAATAAAATGTGATTTAAAAATTATCAATGGAATGCAGAAATATGGAGGTAGAATAAGAAACTTGTACAGAAAAAATACCTGATTACTAATCCCTCCTCCTATTCATTCATATACTAATGACTCAACGAATATCTAATGAGAGAAAAAATATATATGAAATAGTTACTAAACATGTGATCTTCCATGAGAGAAAATTTTGTTAAAATATCTTGACATTTTAAAGAATTGAAAAATACTATCAGATGGCAAAATGGGGGCAGGGAGACAACTTTGGAGCAAGTTTGCACAGATGGCGGCTCATTTTGCCTGAGCTCTAAGGACAGAAAGATTCCTGATGTATAGATGATAGGCAGAGAATGTTCTACATACAGCAAACAGCCATAGTGACAGCATAGGAGAAACATGAACTCTTTTTAGAAAGTATAAAAGATACAGTTCTGCTGAGTAACTGGTAAACACTTTCATTAAAACAAGAAGATTATTTGGGTAGTATGTAGTTTGACAACATGTAGAGGAATCTGAGTGCCAGAGGAGACCAGAACATCATGTTGCACCAGTCATGGGAAACTGGCTAGCATTGTGCCATCCTTTAAAAAGCTTGCGTCTTCGCCCCCTCCATTGCCTAGAGTAGGATATGGAACACATTTCTCTGAACCCTACTGTGGTGTCCAGTGAAACCTCAGTGGTGATGATGCATAGCTGTTTAAAGACTTTTCAGGCATTTTTGTTTTGTTTTGCATTATAAGTTTTAGCAAACAACATCTTACTATGTAGTGCAGACTACAGTTGAACTTATCACCCTCTGCCTCTATCTCTCCATTACAGGCATACACCATCATATCCAGTTTTAAATATTTTACTTAATATAAGACTTTACACAGAGCATTATAACATAGAAGTTCTATTTTAAACAAAAGAACAAGACTTGAGATTTTCTTGTTAATACTTTCTAATCAGATTATTTTTCTAGTTAAAATTACTTTTCTATCTTGCTGACATTAACATGGGTTAGAATATTTATAATGCATATAGAAAGACTAGCCTCAATTGAAAATTATGTCATACAAATTGGTTTTGCAATTTAAAAATACATAAGCTAAAACGTGTACTTGTATAACAGGAAGAATATATGAATTAGTCAAAAAGTAGCTGTGACATTAAGAATACTGACAGTTGGATCAGGATCAATCCCTGGTGCATGAACTAGGTTTTTGGAGCCCAATACCTATGGTGGGACACCTTAAACAACCTTGTGACAAGGGGAGGGACTTGGACCTGCCTTTACTAAATGTTCCAGGCTCTGCTGACTCCCCATGGGAGGTGTTACCGCCTTGTAGGAGGGAATGGGGGGTGGGCTTGGAGGGAAGGCTGGAGGGGTGGGAGGAGGGAAGAGGAGGGATCTGTGATTGGTATGTAAAATGAATAAAAACTTTATTAATTAAAAAAAAGAATAGGCACACAGTGGTAAACGATTATTTAATAACTATGATGTTCAGATCTCGACATCCAAGAAAATTTTCTAAATTAGGGACTTGGGGGGTTTTGTTTTGTTTTTGTAAACAGAAAGGAATGTATGGAAAGATATACTGTGAGAAATGGGGTGTATTTGAAAAAAGCAAACTTTCACTGGCAAATGGGAAGAATTCAAAGAAGATTCAAATGGGAAAACATCACTTCGAAGTCAGAATTAATAATTATGAAAGAGTCTTTATAAAAGTCATTTCATCTGAGAAATGTGGGATAGGCTGAAGTGGACTTGATCTTGACATAAAGACAAGTATAAGGACTGCCAAATGACATTTCCACACCATTGTCTTTTTCCATCTATGAAACACAAGGATGATCTGTCATTTCTCCTGCCTCAATTTCAATAAAGAACAAGCATTTTGAGCCCTTGTTCTAAGCCAGCTACAGTGAGGTTTATCTAGCACAATCCACAGAAACCCTAGTAACACAATTAGCAACTAGAGGCTTGACTTTAAGACCCTACAACTCATTTACCTTGGTGTCTTCATGGGCAAAATGATCTTCTGTAAATCGGGCTTCCCTGATTTCTTCTAGTTCAGGAAGCACCCTTGATTTGACTTGTACCTCTGATACAAAGGATTCATGCTTCTGATACTTCCCCTGAAGTTTAAAAATCAGATTTTATGAGTAATAAAATGTAGTCTCACGGGAACAACAAGTACTCTTTTGTTTCTCCTCTCAATTCTAAGCAGACTTCCCACTCCCCAACCTGTACTCAGCAATTTCCCTTGGCCATAGCAGAAACAATCCCATTCTGAAACAAACAAAGGTGTACTCAAGGTAGAACACCTGAACACAACTCCCCTGAGGCCACACAGACAGTCTTTTCTGTTGGCACTTCTTTTGGAAAACTATCAATAAAATAATACTCTACTCAAGGCTCCACAGACTCCTATGTGAATAAAACCATGTAATACATCGTGTCACTGAGTTCTCTTTTAAAAAGTACTGTGCAGAAAATGAAATTATCCATTAAAAGTTCATAGTAAGCTCTGCTCTTGTCACATATGAATTAATCTGTTGCACACATACATCACCCAGATCTTGTGGCACTGTTCCCTGCTCAATACCAATCACTAACTATGATCCGGCTATGCAACATGGCAACTCATAGATGTAGAACTTTCCACCAAACTTCTTGTCCTACAACCTTGTATTTGAACTTAACTGCCATTAAATAACAATTTTGAGGAAAGCTAGAATAATCGCCACTGCTGAAAAGAATGGACAACCATTGCTGTAGAAGCACTAATGATTTTTACTATCTTAAAGAAAATCAGTTGTTTCATCATTAGTGTCACAATATTGAAAGCACATGGTATGTCACAAGTTTCTTGAACTTTCAGCCACTATTTTGTCTAGTAAGCTCTCATAAAATGCTGACTTAGTCTTATTTGCAGACAAGATTCTGAAAGTTAAGAAGTAGAAGACAGGGACCAGGTAGAAGTAGAGCTTTTGTCACTAGTAAATGGTCTAATCTTTCTATGACGTCTATATAATTATAAGGATGTGAGTTCTGAATCAGATGTCAATGTGATGCAGTATGAGTCTGTATTTTCAACAGCTGATATAATGTCAGTTTTTGGTTTCTTTTCTCTTTCTTCTGTCTCATATTTCCAACATTACATAGAAGGAGCAATGTTAACCTTTTTCTTAACTAAATTTGTAAACTTCTCATTCCACCATTTTGGCTTCATTCTGTACATACAATCAGGTCGTGCTTACACCCACCCCTCAACATTAACATAAAGAAAAGTTCATTTCGCCGGGCGGTGGTGGCGCACGCCTTTAATCCCAGCACTCGGGAGGCAGAGCCAGGTGGATCTTTGTGAGTTCGAGGCCAGCCTGGTCTCCAAAGTGAGTTCCAGGAAAGGCACAAAGTTACATAGAGAATCCCTGTCTCAAAAAAACAAACAAACAAACAAACAAACAAAAACAACAAAAAAACAAAAACAAAAAAAACCACAAACAAACAAACAAAAAAAACCAAAAAAAAAAAAAAAAAAAAAAAGTCCATTTCACTCTCTAGAGAACTTAGGGTCAGTCTGGGGAACATCTGTGGCACTAAGTCACCTGTATATTCGTGGGCTCATAGGTCTTATCCTTTGCAGTCTCCATCTTCTCCATGATCCATTTCTCCAGGTCATCTGCATCTCTCCTGAAAACTTGATAGTGATAAGACTCTTCAAGCTTCTGACCTCTCTCAGCGACACGTTGCTTGAACCTCTGGTATTGGTCTAACACCTCCTGTCTTCTATGCTGGATTTCTTCTGCTGTTTCCAAAACTTTTGGTCCACTGCTTTCCATAACCTATAAGGTAGAAAGTCTCTCCGTGTTTTGAAATAGTATTCTGTATCCCAAAATATGGATGAGTGTGGTTACTATGTCAATTAAAGATTATAGGAAGAAAAATAAATAATGTTTCTGTTGCTACTTCTCATATTTATAATTCTATCTTTCTTATATATCCCAAGGCATTTACCCATATTACATCTATGCTTATCTTTGTTAAGCCTGTTAATTCTTACTGTTGGAGGGGCTGTAATATAACTGTATAATTTTTAACTATAAATAGCTATTGCTCAGATTAATAGCTCTTAATCGTCCAAAATATTCTATAGAAAGGACAAACTTGGACTGATGAAACAACATCACAGAATTTCAGATAGACAATAAGGAAATGCTATTTTATACCCTTCAAAGGCTAAACAACATTAATAAGTGTTGATCATACTGTAACTTTAAGGAATAGTCAGGGATAGTTTGCAATTAATTTAATGAGTCACATACTGTGAATATTTTTCTTCTTAATCAAAAACATAGATTATGTATTATGTACTCTTACTTGATTTACTAAAAAAATTCTAAAAGTAAAAGAAAATCTAAGTTCAACTTGTTTTCTACTCATTTGTCACAACTGTAAATTATTAGTGTTTTAGTAATTGGTTTTTGGAGTATAAAATATTATATTCTTATCAGGACAAAATTATGTTTTAATTTAATGAAAACCAGTTGTATGTAACAATATCCAGGAAAATTTCCATAAGGTCATTTCTATAGAGTATTGATTTCTTTGTTTCTTATATCTAAAACATGCAATACAGAGTTTATATTTTAATGTTTCTTTATTTTTCATAAATAGTTTTCTAGGGCCAGTAATTACTGATATGATTATAAATTTAAGTCATTCCACAGAGACACAAACTATTTAAGGCATTATTTGGTTTCAAATTACCTAGTTGTTTTCTATATGATATATCTGATTTCAGCAAGCAATTGTTGAGTTTTTATTATTATATAGGTATAAAGTTCTAGGTTATAAACCAAACTAGTGGGAACTCATGAACTTTAGACCAACAGCTATGGAAACTCCTTGGGACTGGGCTAGGCTCTCTGCATAAGCGAGGCAGTTGTGTAGCTTGATCCATTTAGGGGGCCTCCTAGCAGTAGGGTCAGGGTCTATCCCTATTGCATGAGCTGGCTTTTTGGAGCCCACTACCTATGGTGGGACACCTTGCATGGCCTTGATGCAGGAGGAGGGGCTTGGACCTGCCTTACTGAATGTACCAGGCTCTGAGGATTCCCTATCGGAGAACTTGCCTTGTTGGAGGAGAAAATCGGGGGTCGGTTGGGGGAGGAAGTTAGGAGGGGTGGGAGAAGGGAGGAGAGGAGTATCTGTGATTGGTATGTAAAATGAATAAAAAATTCCTTATTTTTTTTTTAAAGCTATACTACACACACACACACACAAAGTTCTAGGTTATTTTTAAAAGTAAAACATTCACAAAATAATTAAAATCAAAATTTTCTTCTACTGTAAAGTCAACTAAGTGTAATTTTTAATGACCCCAGTGAAGATGGAATAGAAAGCTCAGAGGAGGTAGCTTTCCTAATTGCATCAGGGATGAGAATTCATCTGTACTCACAGTTTCCTTTGGAGGGTGCTCCATCGCTCCCCAAAGTCTAAACGTTTGCTAGATGAAACGTAGCTAAGAGAGAACAATTGTTCTTTGAATGTTTAGTCCACCTCAAATAGGAATGTTGGAAACACGAATGTGGCAAGGACTAAGAGAAAAAAGTTTTAGAATCCCGCCAAGCGTAGACAATCAGCATTATCTCCAGGCGACAGTTTCAGTTGAAGCAGTGGCCCACAGCCACAGACAGGTGACTCAGCAGTTTTGGGGGGCTGTGGTTCTCAGGACCTCAATAGGAATTTAAAAAAGAAAAGAAAGCAAAGTTTTCAGATGCAAAATTATCAGAGAAAAACAGTGACAGATGAAAGGCAAGTGGTTGTGTTGGGTTGTGTTTTATTCAGTAATAGATCTTGTAAGGTCAGAGAATTTATAAATTAGGAAGGAATTCCAGGTTTCTCCTTCTTGGACTCCACAGTGGAGGGTTGAGAGAATTCAGAGAGGACATAACTTTCTTCTTCTGATCTCTTTCTAGGACGTAAAATGTAACTACTTTGTCAAGACCCAACTTCAGGGATTTAACTAACTTTTAGTTAATAACCTGTTTCAAAGTTTGCTCCAGGGTCTTTCTGAAAATTGGGAGATTTTTATTTATGACCTCATAGATTAGATTCTTAAAAAATATGGTCGAGCAGTACCTTTAATCATTCAAGTAGAAAGTACACAACAGTAGGATGTATGAATGTTTTTATTTTAGAGTTAATGAAACAATATTTTAAAGTTACTGAAACAATAATTATTGTTTGGAAATATATATAAATTATTCACAGCATGTTTAAACATGCCTATGATATGAGGTAGAAACCACACTGTTTTACATATATTTAAGGGGCAGAACTTCTTTCCAAGGTATAGTTACTTTAGGTTACTTTACTAAAGAAAATAAAAAATATGATCATATAATGTTTAATACTCCATCACAAAGCACAAAGGTGTTAACCAGCTTCAACTTCATCCTGTTTGCTCTTATTGCTCATGCTTTTGTTCCTGTATCTCAGAAATCATTGTCAAAACCCATGTCACAAAGCCTTCCAACAGTTTTGTATTATACTTAAGTATTCACACAATGAACAGAATTTTAATGTAATTTAGGATATATAAAATTTCTTTGTTTTTGTGGCAATATTCAATTTTCACAGCACTATCTATTAAAGACACATTTTTTTTTCATGATACCCAGTCCAGTCAATTGGGCCACTCTATATGTGTGTGTGTGTGTGTGTGTGTGTGTGTGTGTGTGTGTGATTATAAGCTACTAAATATTTTGTACTTACTGTGAGATGGACCCAGAATGTAGAGACCACAAACATAAAGGTTGGTGGATTAAGAGAAGACTGACTAAAAGCAAGGAGGAGCAGAATGTCATGACATTCATATTGGTATAGTCTTGACTTATTATTTGAATACCTCAAAGCCATAACTGCAAGATGAAACTTTGTATTCCAGTCCATTTATTATGTTTTCACACATAAAATTGAGACTATATAACTTTCAGAAGCCTATAAAATTAATATGAATTAATCACATCAATATACAGAGTTTCCTTAGCAATGTGATATAACATATTTACTAAACTGGTGCCTGCCTTTGTCTTTCTTGTCAATTTTTATTTGAATATATTAAAACCATATAAAACCCCTAGAAGAAAATATGCAGGAGTTTCATGAAATTTGTCTAAGTAATGACTTCTTGAGACTGGAAAAAAAAAAAAAGCAGGAACCATAAAAGACAAGTGGCACATCAACTTGAAAAGCCTCTGCACAGTCAAAACAATCAACAAAATCCAGGGGGAACATATACAAGAGAAGGAAATAAATTGAAATACATTTGACAAAACCATAAAGTCACACCCTCATGACTGCCTGAATATGAGATGCACACGAATGACATCAACAGACATGGCAAAGTGAACTGGGAAGCCCACGAGGCCGCCACCCTACACAAAGCATTACAAACAACTAAAGAACATTGAGAGTGGGGAAAATAGTCTTCCCAGAAAATATAGACACAAGTAATATCATACAGAGTGAGCAGGCTATATTAAGGTATAAATATGTATATACAAATGTGCATATAACAACAATTAATGAAAAAAGAAATCATTAATTTGAAGATGAGCTGTCAGGGATATATGTGAGGGTTTGGAGTGAGAAAAGGGAAGGGAGAAAGGTTATAATCATAGTCTCAAAATTTTAAAAAATCTTAAAAAAAAACCATAATGCTTGGCAGATCCCACAGAAAAAAATATTATGGTCAAAAACTGTGTTCAGTGAGTGAGCGAGGTACATAAAGGAATATTAATTTATGTAAAACCCCAGAACTGATCACATACATATAGGTTAAAGAGAAAGCACAAGAAGGAAATTATTTAATTAAAAAATATTATTTAAAGTAATGCACAGATGTTCAAATATAACTACAGGAAAATTTCCTTCAAAGATCTGAAATGACAAGAGTAAAAGTTAAATATTGACAGCAGAAGGAGCTTGTAATTTTTAAAGGAAATTGCTTGCTGTTTTGACTTATTCATCACACGTTAGGAAAGTTGTAAAATGAATGATTTTTACAGAAGTCTTTTGTGTGGGGGTGGGGTGACTTGGAGGGCTGTCATTCTGGGTTATCAGCCCTGGGTATATCTACATTCACACAGCAGTAATCAGCTCTGAGCAGCTTGCTTCACCCAGGCTTAGCCATCAGGACAAAGTGAGCTGTTTGATGTCCTCCTCTTGGGCTCAGAGGATCCGAGAGCTTCACAGCCCCAAATTACACTTTCTATATTGTAAACATATTTTCAAGTTGAACTTTCTTTATTGATTCATCAACAAAATTTTATTTACCTTAAATTTAATATGAAACTACTATTTCCCCTAGAATAGAATTTATCATCAATCCGTTTTTCTTGAGATTTTTTTTACCTTTTATTTTGCTGGAGCTATTTTGTATTTAAATTTTTTTTTTTGATTTTTGCCTATTAAATGGGCCAAGATAGTAGAACATACTGTTCAGAAAATGAAAAAGGTATTCTGTTTGGGACATAGGGTTTCCATAGGTTTCTCTTAAACTCTAGCAATACCTGCCCATTCAGGTTCGTTCTGCTCTGTTCACAAAAGTCAGGAAATGGAAACAGCTTAGATTTCTATCAACTGCTGAATAGATAATGAAAATATGTTGTTGGTTTTTTTTTTCAATTTACTTATTTCTTAAAAAGTTTTTTTTATTTACATATCAATCCTAGTTCCCCCTCCCTCCACTTCTCCCACCATCCACTCCTCAGAGACCTTCCCTTGGGGAGTCAACAAATTCTGGCATGCTAAATTGAAAGAGGATCAAGCCCCCCACCCCTCTGTGTTAAGGCTAAGCAAGGTATCCCACCCTAGGGAATGTGTTGCTAAAAGCCACTTCATGATCCAGGATAAGTCCTGGTCTCACTGTCAGGGGCTCCCCAAACATATCTATATCTAGCCACATAACTGTGACCCATATCCAGAGGGCCTAATTCGGTCCCATGCATGTTCCCCAGCTGACAGGTCAGAGTCCATGAGCTCCCACCAGCTGGGGTCAGCTGTCTCTGGTTTTCCCCTTCATGATTTTGACCTCCTTTGCTCCCTTGATTCCTCCATTAAGGGAAGGCAGAAAGCAAAGAGTGTGGAAGATAGATAGCTACAATATGCCCAAGATAAGGAGACTATAGGCGCTGGTCTCTGGAAGAGTTTCAGAATGCCCAGAGATATGCCAACCTTCAAGAATAGAGGGTCTGATTCCTAAGACCTGAAAATTATAATACTAGCCTGTCTTAGTCAGGGTTTCTATTGCTGAAACGAAACACCATGACCAAAAAGCAAGGTGGGGAAGAAAGGGTTTATCTGGCTTACACTTCAGCATTGCTGTTCATCACTGAAGGAAGTCAGGACAGGAACTCCAGCAGGGCAGGATCCCAGAGGCAGGAGCTGATGTAGAGACCATGGAGAGGAGCTGCATACTGGCTTGCTTCCCATGGCTTGCTCAGCGTGCTTTCTTATAGACCCAGGACCACCAGCCCAGGGATGGCACCACCTACCATGAGCTGAGGCCTCATTGATAACTACTAATTGAGAAAATGCCTTATGACTGGATCTCATGGAGGCATTTCCTCAACTGAGGCTCCTTCCTTTCTGATGACTATCTTGTGTCAAGCTGACACACAAAACCACCGAGTACAATTGACCCACTGTCAACTTGACACACAAACCCATCACTATTAAGCCACAACTTTTCCTTTCTTATTCCTCTCCAAGATCTCACATTAAAATCATAAATAATTTTAAAGTCTCACAGTCTTTACAAATTCAAACACATTAAAATTTCATTCTCTTTAAAATATCTAATCTATTTTAAAAGTTCGAGTCTTTCAGCTGCGGGCTCCTTTAAAAATCAAAATTAAATACCTTCTTTCAGAGGGAAGAACCAGGGCACCATTACAGTTTGAACCAAGCAAACCCAAACTCTAACAGTATAAATAACTCAGTATCCAATTATCCAAGATTCACTCATGATCTTCTGGACTCCTCCAAAGGGCTATGCCCTCTCCAGTACACGTAGCTTTTCTTCTAGGTTCCAGCTGGCTCCACTCCACTGCTGCTGCTGTTCTTGGTGGTCATCCAATAGTACTGGCATCTCCCAAACACTGGGGTCTTCTGCTGCACCTGGGCTGCATTTTCAACAGCCTTTCATAGGCTTTCCTCATGGTGCCAAGCCTCAACTCCTTTGCATGACTCTTTCAGTTCCTGGTCTTCAACTGCCACTGAGGCTGCACCTTCACCAATGACCTCTCTTGGCTTCTCACAGTTCTAAGCGTCAGCTGCTTTCCATGACCCCTTTAATGCCTTCAAAACCAGTACCCACTGGGTGACTCTTACACGTTACCAAATCCAGCTGCCAGCACGAGGTACAACCTTGGCTGCCTCTGGAGCATAGCTTCTCTGTTCTCTCAGAAGTCTTTACTTTTGCCTCAGTGATGCCGGTCTCTTGTTAATCACCACTAATGTGGGAATTTAATGGAAATGACTTACAGGCTGCAGTCCAACAATGGTTAGTTATGAAGCTAATGTCCAAGAATCAAGTAGCTGCTCAGTCCCACGAGGCTGGGTGTCTCAGCTGGTCTTCTGTAGATGCTGGAATCCCAAAGTAGGCTCCAATGCTAGTGAAGGAATGGATATGCTGACAAGGCAATGTCAAGTAGCTGAAAAATGAATTAATGTTTCCTTCTTCCATTGTCCTTATATAGGCTTCCAGCAAAAAATGTGGCCCAGATTAAAGGTGTGCCTTCTTGCCTCAAGATCTGGATCACAAGTGTGCCCCCATTTCTGGATTGTAGTGCATTCGAGGTATAGTCAAGGTGACAACCAGCTATTACATAACTCAAGAGCTGAGGGTTGACATGTAGAATTTGAAATCTGTTTCACTCACCATCACCAGCTGCTAAAAACTATGGGTCACTGTTCAGTGAGTGCAAGTCACTGCCAGTCAAGAACCAGGGCAGGAAAGCCTCTGACTTGAATAGAAAGAGTTGTAAATTTCTGAACTCTAGATCTTGGAGCTATAAGCTTCTAGTTCTCAAGATTCAGAGCCATAAGCCTCTGGGGCTGTAGTCTAGATCAACGGGTCCGTGGACAATACTCTGGAAACGATGCCTTGGCTGATTGTGATTCCCCTCATGATACAGCAATTAGAACCTCAGTCAACTGATTAATCTCCTAGCTAATACAGTACTTCTCTACTTTCTCAAAGCAACAGTATTTGGAAATATTTCATGGTGGTTAAGGCAAAGCTTTTGGAGAAGGTTACATTTGAATTTGAGTTATAACAGCCTTTTGCAAAATAAATATACTGAGACAAGTCACTTAACCACTATAAGCCAATTTTCTCTCTTTTGTAATAGGAACAATAAAAATGAATACTACAAATTACTTTTGAAAACAATATATAGGAGACAATTTGTATAGTGTCTTAAAAATATAAATGTGCAATAAATAGAAAATTGCATTGTTAGTATCAAAAATGCAAATATAAGTATGAATTTGTATTGTTATTTTATTTTTTACAACAATATTGTATTAATGAATTCAGTGAAATTTTTGTTAAACAAGTATCCAACTTAAAGTCAACAGAGAATGTGTTAGTAGCTCCCATTATATTCAAGTCAGAAAGCATGTCACTTGAATTCTGTGTATTCATGCAAATTATATTTACAATGTACTATTAATGTCATCACACCACAAGTTTTAACTCTTCCATTTTCTCTATTTTTTTCCTGAGCTTGGAATAGTTTGTATTCAACACACACACACATGCATGCATGCACACACACACACACACACACACACACACACACACACACACGTGCATGAGCACAGGCACACATACACACCAGTTAGTGAAAGTGCTATAATAATTTGCAGTGATTGTGTTTGACTGTGGAAGTTTCCTAGGCAAGGTAGTAAACTGGTAAGAACTAAGCTTTGAGAAAGAAGCCATTCTACAGGGAGCGGGAGGCTTGGCTTCAGTGTAGGAAAGCATGGAGGAATAAATTAGCTATATTTGTTTCTAAAGGCATTGGCTGTGTCTAGAAAATAATTATGTAATACAAAATCTAAAAGTGTAGTGGTCAGAAAAGGAAATGGAATAATTTTTTCATATAGCAGTTAGTTATAAATATCATTTTTAATAATGATACTACAAGAAACACAAGGGAATGGTGCTTGTTAAGTACTTAAGGAGCATTAACAACACACCATTTTCCTGTAAAGAACATATAATATTAAGTGAGGTCACACATTCTCAGAAAGAAAATTAATCACATGATCCAACAGTTTTGCCTGAATCTCTTTGTCATTTTTCTTTCACTCCAAAAAGGAAATATCCTGAAGTGTAGTCTTACTTTAACTTCTACCCACAACATAAAACTTTCCTCATTTTCCTCTGTTTCTTCAGTCAGGCTCAGCATTAAATGGTATTGGCAGTTTAGATGACGGACCTTCCTTGTTACTTCTGTCTTTCTATAGATTTCAAGTGAAGGTGAAAGATTATGGTACAGAAACAAGGAAAATAGGCTGACTGCTGCAGAGTTCATGTTGGTGGAAGAAGGAGGGATAAAATTTTGTCAATGTATGCAGAGTAATGAGCCTTATTCCATCCAAACTAAAGCACAGGTCCTGGAGAAAATTA
Source organism: Peromyscus leucopus (assembly GCF_004664715.2). Classification (NCBI taxonomy): domain Eukaryota; kingdom Metazoa; phylum Chordata; class Mammalia; order Rodentia; family Cricetidae; genus Peromyscus; species Peromyscus leucopus. The sequence continues at coordinate 24,624,813 of NC_051076.1, forward strand.
CTCCTTATGAAACATGCATGACAAGATGTCAACAAAGGAAGTCCTTAACACTGCCTTCAAGAGTATGGGATCCTGAAAGCCGAGGGAATAAAGGCCTTGAGAATGGATTTCTGTTCAGCATGTTGGCCTGTTAGTTGCAACAATCAGAATTTAGTGTGATGACACTGGATTATTAGTTCAACAGAGATTTATTACATACATTGCTTAATTTTCATGACACCCAAGAGTACACTGAAAACAGATTAAATTTTAATTTATTATGAAAAACTGATAATTTTGTGTGTAAGTTAGCTTAACTTAAATTCAAATACTCAAAATTATAGATTAGGGTTGTTCCTCAATTCTATACACGGTGGCACTTAGTCTTATGAAGACTCTACACTTAATACATTCCTAGAAACCTTTTTATTTTATTTTATTTTATTTTTTGGTGACAGGATTTCTCTATGTAGCCCCAGCTGTCCTGGAATTCTCTAAGAAGACAGGCTGCTTGCCTCAAACACACAGAAATGTGCCTGCCTCTGCCTTCCAAACTCTGGGATTAAAGGTGTGCACCACCATCACACTGGCCTTGTTGTCTTGTATGTTGTTGATTTATATTGAGGATTGACCTTGGGGCCTCATGCTTGTTACATCAGCACTCTACCAACTAAGGTTCAATTCAAATCTCAGAATAACTGGTTAGGTTATGTTCAAATTAAAGTCCTATCAAGATAACTTCAGCAAAATTAAGTTACTGTATATAACTTGAGTGGTATAATGTTCAAATGATGAAGCTATAACCAAAAATATGTTGGATTGGGCAAGATTAAAAAGAAGCTATCAAATTTAGGGCCTGGGGGGATGGATCAGGTGGTCAAATGCTTGCCATTAAACAAAAGCAGGGTCCAGCAACCGGCATGTGGGGGCAATGGACCCTTAGGCTTGCTGGCTAGCCAGTTCAACCAATGGGTAAGTTTTTGCTTCAATGAGGGCCCCTGTCTCAGAAATTAAGGTGGGGAAATAATTGAAGAAAACATCTAATGTCTACTTCTGGCCTTGCCACGCATGAACACATGCATTCTCAATACATGTACACATACACATGAACACATAAGAAAATAAGTACAAAGTCTAATTTAGTTATTTGTAAATTCCGTGTATCAGGGAAATTTATGAAACAAGTTTCAGTCAAAGGCTGATGAAAAGATTCCTAAGAGGTGAGCATGAAAGAGAACCAATGCGCCCTCCCAAAGAAAGAGATGTTATGTGAGGTTCCTGCTCGTATGAATTAAGACGCTTGCTTGACCAATGTGCTTTTTTATGGCTTCCTTTATCTCTTTGTTCCTCAGGCTATAGATAATGGGATTGAAGAAGGGAGAGAGGACAGCAAAGGCCAGAGCAATGGCAGTGTCCCAGAACAAGGAGTAGGTGGCAGAGAAGCGAAGATACATGAGAGCCACACTACCAAAGAAGAGCAAAAAGACCGTGAGGTGGGAGACACACGTGGAAAATGCTTTGCGGCGGCCTTCAGCTGAACGGATGCGCAGAATCACAGCCACGATGCCAACATAGGACATGAAAATGAGGATCACTGCTGTAATGATCTCAACAGCATGGACAATATCCACCACCTGAATCATGACGATGGTGTGGGTATCCGTGCAGGCCAGGCGCAGCACAGGGAGGAAGTCGCAGAATATGTGCTCAAGGCGATTCGAGCCACAGAAAGGCAGTGTAGAGATCCAGGCAATCTCAGGGAGGGGCGTGAGAAAGCCACAGGCACAGCAGCCTAGGGTCAGCTGGGCACACAGCCTGGGAGTCATGATGGTGGGGTAATGGAGAGGGCTGCAGATGGCCAGGTAGCGATCAAAGGCCATGGCTGTCAAGAGACAAACCTCACTGATGCCTGTGGAATGGAAGAAATACATCTGCAGGACACAGCCGTTCAAGGTAATACTCCTTCGTTCACTAAGCAGGCTAGAGAGCATCTTTGGGATAGTGGCGGTGGTGTACCAAATCTCCAGGAAGGAAAGGGCACTGATAAAGAAGTACATGGGTGTGTGGAGGTGCGCATTCCGTTGGACCACTGTGATGATAACCAGGTTTCCAACAATAATGAATGCATAGATGAAGAGCAGTGGGATGAAGCAGATGACAGAATCACCCCAGGAGCAAGGGAAAGCAGAGAAAATGAACTCCTGAGCAGTGGTCCAATTGGAGAACTCCATCTCCACCTGTGACGTGTGGGGGTCAGCAATTCCTAGTGCACTTAAGCTTTTCAGAAAGTGTCTATTGTAGTTCCAAGGCAAAACACACTTACCAGGAGCCAGCCTTTCAGAAGACACCTGCACTGTGGCTGTAGATGAAGAGAAATAAATAATGAAATCATATGCATTCCACACTGGCTCTCAACTAAACTTGTCATAAGGGAAAAAATAGAAACCACAACCCAGATTTAGACCTAGTAATTCTCAAGTCCTGGCATGGTACAGAATCAGTGAATGGGCTGTTAAAACTCAGATTCCCAGTGCCCTTTTACTGAAAGTTTTATTCAGGAGGTCTGAGATGGAGCCTGAGGATTTGCAGGCAATGTTGACCCACCGGTCAGTAAACCATATTTTAAAACTGTCATGTTCAGACATCTGGAGGAGAACTTGAAAAAATCAGAATGAAAATGATGCTCATTCCTGAATTCCAACCTCACCGATTCCCCGACATATTTTTTTTTTCTTTCAACTAAGTTAATCTGACTCTTGGCACATGATCTGAAATGTTTTTTTTTCTTTTATCAAAAATAGATTTTTTTCATATAGTCTATTGTGATTATAGTTTTCCCTCCCCCTACTCCTCTGAGTCCTGCCCCTCCTCACCTTCCTTGCCACCTGGATCCACACTCTTTTTGTCTCTTGTTAGAAAACAAACAGGTGTTGAAGGGATAATAATCAGCCGTCCCTGGGGATTTCTACCCATCTTCTGCCCTTTCTTCCAATTAGCTCATCATCTCTTCGTATGTATATACTTAAAACGATTCAGAGGATAAGCTATAATGGTGTTTTCATGCTACTGTTTCTTCTTTAAAGGATGTACCACTCTTCTTCCTCCCATCACCTTTTCATCTTATTTAAGAGAGACTTGACAGTGTTTTGTACCAGGAGTCTGACAAAATGACACAGTTTGTGAAAACTGAATACATTAAGCTGCATGGGTAGGCTTGCCCTTATAATTTTGTGGGTCGCAGTGGGAAGGGAGAGATGTAGAGTCTGATGGACTCTAATTAGAATACAACACAGTACAGGGCATTGTCCTGGTAACTTACTCTCCTCTCACAATGATTTGTTCCACTTTCTTTTCTTTTTTTTTCTTTCTTTTTTTTTTCTTGGTTTTTCGAGACAGGGTTTCTCTGTGTAGCTTTGCGCCTTTCCTGGAGCTCACTTGGTAGCCCAGGCTGGCCTCGAACTCACAGAGATCTGCCTGGCTCTGCCTCCCGAGTGCTGGGATTAAAGGCGTGCGCCACCACTGCCCGGCTTTTTTTTTTTTTCTTTTTTTTGTTCCACTTTCTTTACTGATTTAATTTTCTATTAGTATCAAATATGTTCACTGGGAGGGCAATGCATCTCTATTTAGGTTGTTATTTCTTTATATAAAGGTTGTTTCCTAATGCCTTAGGTAATGCTGTCTAATTGTCCCAATCTTTTCAAGTAAATTATTTACCTTTACCTTCCCATATTCACTTCCACTCACCCACGGAGGCCAGGTGCACAGTGCCCAGCAGTCGCCGCATTTTGAGACCGCCCTACTCAAGTTTGCCTCCTAGATATTCCATGTTCATTTCCCAAGGATATGGATAACAATATTCTGTTCTTATTTTATTCTTCTCATCTCTGTTGCATTCCACACAGTGGAGTCATTTTATTTCAACATTTCATTTATTTGAGATTCCCAGTTTCCATTGGCCTTTGTTCTTTCTAATGAACAGTACTTTATACATCTGTGTTCTGAATCACTCTCTGGGTCCCGCGTTGACGCCCCTCTCAGAAGCTGAACGTTCACCCAGTTTTCAACGCCGCCTATTGTGTCATGAGACCATCCCTCTTGAAAACCATGTGTTGAGTTTCTAACCCTCAGGACTGCAGAGGTGTCTGCATTTTCACACACAGCATCTAAGGGAGTAAGTGAGTTGGAATAAGGCAACTAGGGTTGATCCTACTGGCTGGTGTTTCTGTAAGAAAAAAATCTAAGGAAGACTCCAGAAAAGATGGGCATTTTTCAACCAAGCAGACAGGCCTCTGAAGAAAACAACTGTGTCAAAACCTCGAGTTTAGCTTCTAATTCTCAGACTAGTGGAAAGTCAAATTTATTTTTTAAAGATACTCCCTCACGAGCTGGTGCATGACCTTAACATCAGCATTCAACAAGGTTCCTCGATAACTTTCTTGTTTTTGTTCCTATATATGCCAGCCATACTCATTTTATGACTATCTTTCCACTAGTTTCCAAATCACATCAATTGTCAAATTATGTTCAATTTTTTTATCGTACTAAAAATCTCTTTTATTTTCACTATCTATGAACTCTTGATTATGTGATTCAGTCCCATCAAACTTCTCTTATTTGAATACAACTGTACCATTTTCCTTTAACTCTGTACTGAAATTAGTTCTTATTTTCTGTATAAATAAAAGTTGCTTTATCTCCCATTGCTATAGGAACTTACTACTTACACATTCAGTTTAGAGAACTTATATTTTCTAGTTTCTAAACATCTGGAAGAGGAGTCACATTTTCCAGAAATATCCTGCTCTTATTTCCTTTCAGTATCTGCTTCATTTTCTAACCAAGTTCATGTATGTCTTATAGCTTTTACACCTCTATATTACTTGTGATATATGTGTATGTATACAGTAAGAGAATGTGGCCTATTCTGTTAACTGTGTTTATATATACACATATAATATGTATGTATATACATACATAATATATGTATATACATACTTATATACGGTCATTATTTAAAATATTTTTCAAGTTTTTTTGATTTTTTAAAAATATAAGTCTTGATGTTCTCAACAATAACCAGCACATCTTCTAACTATGGCTCTCAGAACATGGTTTTAAAATGTGAATCACACACTTGCTCAAGAAAGTAACTCCTAAGTAGACCCAGACTTCTCTGTAATCTCTGAATTCATGCTAGTAAGCCACAGAAAGCATGAGGAAAACCTGAATCCAAAGCAACAATATTTAGGTTTATCTATTGAATTCTGCTACCCTTTTCCAAATTTCAGTCGTGATGATTCTAGTACAATTGTCAGTGACATTAACTTCCCAAAACCTAACCAGAAAACACATTAAGATTGTGGGAACATTCCTGAAACATTTCAGAAATCAATCTCAGTGCCTATCTATGTTAAATTTAAAGTAGTCCTTTGTGTAGAGAAATCTACTAATTCAAACCTTTATATGTTGTACTGGCTCAGCCTAGAGTACTCTCTCATCCCATCTCAAAAGCCATCCCAAAAACTACTCACAGTATCTACAGACCTGGTGGCATTGTCCATTACTATTGTAGGTGTTTTTTTTTTTTCTATATATTTCTCCCATCACCCCTCCAAATAGTTAATCCACTGACCTTGTGGCTATTGAGATCCAAAGTCAGAATAAACATGAAGGAAGACTCTATCTTGGCTCCCTTGATGTGAGTGAGATTCCTAACTACTATTGGAGAACTAACTTCCACCCTGAGTCCTCTATCTAAACTCAAATTTCTTTCATCAGTCAGTGGTACAATAGATCTGGTTCTCTTCATGGATCCTCTCCCCTTCCTCCCCCCTTTTTTTGTTTCTTAAATATGAGGAAAATGATTGACTCTCTTGGGAATCGAACATAAATGATTCAAGATTAGTAGAAAAACAATCATCCCTATTATGGCTTCAATTAGGAAAACCAGCTCAGGCTAATAATTAGCAGAATCTCAGGTCCAAGGATCTCCAGCTCACTTCAAATGGGCTTGGGAATTCCTGACATGAGAATCAACATACTCTTCTTTTATTTATTTTTTGCCCTCCTTTCTGTGCCTCTCCTAATGGGCTGATGTTTTAATGAGCCAAAATGAAGAAGATCTAAGACTCAGATTTGACTGATGTTGGTACAGGAAAGGAGGGGAGATCTGTGGAACAAAGGAGGGAGAGGAGGCTGGGCTGACTTCTGCTTTTCCCCAGGCCAGTCAGCTTAGTTTAGAAAATCGAGTGACCATTTGAATATTCCACCTATTATTGCTTATTGAAACTTTGGACAATAGTGTTGATCTTCTTTTGCTTTTTATCCTTTGTGCATTGAAGTCAGGACTTCTCAATAGAGACAAATGACAGGCAAATTAATAGTGTCATACGATGACTTTATAAGACTATTTAAATCATAGCCTCAACTTTCCCACAATCAGTTGAATTTGTTCTCCCCTTGAAGCTCTTCTTCAAAAAACCCTCATTCCTGTTTGGAAAAAAAACGAAACCTATGTGTGAATTTTAGGGAAACAAATGACATTTTTTTTTTCTTTGAGTAGTATGTCATATAAGAAGTGAGGGCTAGAAATTTTTTTTTTCTAAAATTCATGTATTCAGATTGATTACTTCAAATTAATGTTAATATTGTATTAAAACTGCTTCCTAATTGTAAGCCCATAATTTAACCTCTTTTATATTTGAGTTTACTTGACTCTTAAGAAAACAAATGATTCCCTTAGACGTTTATTTTAAGAAAATTTATCTCTAAATCATTTCTTGAATATTTGCCCATTCAAAGAAAATGTGACTAGGAAACAGAAATAGTTACCCCCAAAGCTCCAGGATATTCCTGATTACATTTCAGTGATAAGACCCCTTAAGAAAAATGGGCAAAAATAATGCAACTGAAAACATCAGATTCCATTACCATTGTTTGATAAAGCAGGTGAGTCAACAGTATCTGCTGGAACCCTCCCCATCTTAAAACGCTATTTTCAAAGTAAAATTTAAATTTAACACTAGAATATTTTGGGTATTGCATATGGTTTTCTGAGACTCTATAAAACAGTCTATTAACTTCAAGAAAGATTTTGTTAAAAATGCATAACATTGTATTATATGATGACTAAATATGTACTTAAATATTGGTGGTCTCCCATTCATATATAATGACATATCTAGGTATTGTTCAAATCTTAAACAGTCTTATTAATAGAAAACTATGAGCCAGATATTGGGGTAAAAGCTGAAAGATCAGAGAAGCAGAGCAAGCCATGGCCAATTTCTCTCTGCCAACTCCTCAGCCAATCCTGAAAGCCTCTGAAAGGCCCAGCCAAAAAGAGCCTGTAGTTCCTGTCTCTTCATGTCTTATATACCTTTCTGTGCCCTGCCATATTACTTCCTGGGATTCAAGGCATGTGTGCTTCCCAAGCAAAGACATGAACTCTCCAAGTGCTGGGATTAAAGGTGTGTGCCACTACTATCTGGCTCTGTTTCTCTCCTAGACTTAGTCAATCTCTTGTAGTCCAGGGTGGCCTTGAACTCACAGAGATCCAGACTTATCTCTGCCTCTGGAGTGCTAGGATTAAAGGTGTGTGCCACTACTGCCTGACCTCTATGTCTAATCTAGTGGCTAGTTCTGTCCTCTGATCCTCAGGCAAGCTTTATTAGGGTACACAATATATCACCACATCTAGGAAATTTATTACTTGCATTTTAAACTTGTTGAAAAATTCATCAATTAAAATATTTAGCATTTATAAGTTGTAACACACCACATGTACACCATTCTTTTAGGTTTTCAAATATTATAAGATTAATGAAATATATAGACACCTTTCTGCTTCCAGATTACCGCTTTAATAAGGGATTTTTTTATTTTGAGGAAAAAGGCTCAAAGAATCAGGTGCCTAATGAAGATATCAACAGTATCCTCTATAATAAAAAATATAAAGATTATTACACTATTTTTCTAAAGGGCATGTTTCACAGACCAAGTCCCATTCACACAAGTACATTGCTGCATTTGTGTTGAAAAGTGCCACAGGGTACTTATTCATGGGAGATAGCACATATTGCTCTAACTAAAAGTTGCTCTAAGCTGCTACAACTAAATGAGATTTCCTTTGCATGCAAGGAAGCAACTATGGCTGATTTTAAATCAATAAGTATGCTACATTATTATCACAAAAATGCATCAAAATGAAACCAAAGAGGTGTCTAAACTAAAACCAAAAATTGCAGAATAAAAATTAACAAAAATAGACAAAATAAAAATTAATATGTTAATAAATATTGGTTATAAATACAATTATAAGTATTAATAAACACATAATAGAATAAAAATGAAAGAGGAGCCAGGTCTGGGGTCATATGAATGATTAAACACAGGAAAGATAAAAAGAGAAATATTAAGAATGTGCAGAAGTTAACAAGGAAGCTCTAGTAATGTTCTCATATTAGACAAATGTCTAGGTAAAGAAATAATGAGATGAGACTTCTAAAGCCCAATTTGTACTTAAGTGTCTCCCCATCATCGGCATTGTATTTGTCATTCTCTTCTTCCTCAGACACATTTTTATCATCTTTGATAAACTCCAAGTGGTCATCTCCCCAGTCTTCATTATCACCCTCTACCAGACCCCTCCTCTGACCTGCTTCAGATTCCATTTTTTACAGTGGTCTCATCTATCCACACAGAGCTGCTGTTCTGCACCACCTGTGATTTCCCATTCTCCATCTCTTGATTGTTTGCTCTATTCTTTTCAATTCTCCTTCTCCCCACCCATGCTTTTCAGTAGGGAATCCACTTTGGTTTATCTGGGTCAGCTTCTTCTCAATATCCCAAAGGCCATTTCTTTTCAACTTTAAAGACTTGATAGAAGATCCAGCTGTCCACTCTTAGAACTGAAGCCACTTTTGTTCCTTGGTGAGAGTTTCCTTATACATGATAATATCTAGAGGGCCCCACAATAGAAACAGTAGGAGAAGGAAGAAAAAGTAGAGAGGAAACTAAGGAAAGAGGAAGAATAACTCAGGCTAGATATAAGGCCGAGAGTAAAGCAACTACCCTGGGCAAGACCAACTAAGAAACAATATGTAGAATCACAGGGTTATGCATTAACTCCTCAATAGCAAAATAGGAGAAATATCAATGTAGAATTATGAGACAGGAAGGTGCTTACAGCCCACTGAAAGCCCATTCATTGCACGGTTATGAATTTATAATTCTTATAGGAATGTGTAGAACTGAAGCCTTTGATTCAACATAATCAGAATCCTCTTTTAGGTACATTACAATTTCAGCTCATCAATTATCAATAGACTCCACAAAATATAGAGATCAGGTTTAGACTATAGATCAAATATCATTCTACAAGCCATACTGACAGTCTTACATTCATGTGTCAGTTATACAACTGTTTGTAGCCAATGTTTTATCAATAATGGTAAATATTTTCACACATTTTTCTGTAATATACTGACTTCTTGAAATTTATCTTGAAGCAACATTTTAGGAAAGGAATTTTGTCCAAGAATATAACTATTACTGGATTTATAAGATGGAGAAACCTATAACATTTCAAGTTCAAGTAAATTTATAACATATCAGTATAATATCTCATAATTAAGCTATAATAAACACTGTACAAATACACAAACCCTAGCATAAAATTCCAGGTTTTACAAAAATGAGCTATCAAGTCATATATGTATAATATTAAATATATTACAAAATTATGTATTTTGCCACTTTCAAGGGAAAAGATGCAAAATATTTTAGAGTGATAAATGAAATACATGTATTTATTCAATCTCAGTTTACTCATTTTACTTTCTATAAAAATTCAGTTTCTTTTTATAGTCAAACACAATACCAAATATTACCTCTGATGTTGGGCTGATGAAATGTTATAATCACATCACAGAGATACATGAGTCTTAAACAGTTAGAACACTAATGGAAAGGAGACAAAGACAAAAGGAAAATGCCTATAGTTTGGATGCAAGGAAGTTTCTTTCTCTGAGACTTGTTAAAGGGTTTTGGACTAATCACTCAACAACAGAGAGAGTTACTATGCATTCTGGTGCAGCATGAGTCTATAATGACTCTAAGGTTATTGTGAAGATAATAATGTAGATAACAATGGCCAAGAGGTTGAGTCAGAAAGGTAATGCCTATGAATGTTCTTCATAGCTAACCATAACCTAACCATTCTGGAGTTAAAGAACAAAATGAACACACACACACACACACACACACACACACACACACACACACTCACACTTTTCAGTGGTTGGGGAAATTAAGATAAAAATTGTTATGTAAGAAAGAGAAATAATCTCTGTGAATTCTCAGAAGATACAATTTATGTGTCCATCCATTAGCTCATTGAAAAAGTGTTTGATAAAATCTTTTAAATTACAGTCATTCTTTGGGATCTTTATTTCCTTCTTTCTTTTTTCTTTCTTTCTTTATTTTTTTTTTTTGGTTTTTCGAGGCAAGGTTTCTCTGGGTAGCTTTGCGCCTTTCCTGGAGCTCGCTTTGGAGACCAGACTGGCCTTGAACTCACAGAGATCCGCCTGCCTCTGCCTCCCGAGTGCTGGGATTAAAGGCGTGCGCCACCACTGCCCGGCCGGGATCTTTATTTCTTTTCTTTTCTTTCTTTCTTTTTTTTGGAAATGATCTTATTTAGGTTAAAAAGGAATAAGCTTAAATTACCTACCTGATTCATTGAACACCTTTTGAGAGCAAAAGAGTTTGCTAATTGCATCTTTCATGTCCTTATTTCTCAGGCTGTATATAATAGGATTGAAAAAGGGAGCAAATACAGAAAATGTAAGAGCAATGGTGTTGTCCCAGAATGGTGTATAAGTGGCAGAAAATCGAAGATACATAAGGGCCACACTGCCAAAAAACAACAGGAAGACAGCGATGTGGGCAGCACAGGTGGAAAAGGCCTTTTTACGACCCTCTGTGGAAGAGATGCCCAGGATAACAACAATAATTCTTATGTAGGAAAGAGAAATAATCAGACTTGTTACCAAAATAGCAAGAGCATGAATCACATCTTGAACCAGGATCACCGAGGCATCTGTACAGGCTAACTTCAACAAAGGGGTGAAATCACAGAATATCTGGTGGATTTGATTGGGACCACAAAAAGGTAGAGTAGAAATCCATACAATCTCAGGTAGAAGGATGAGGAAGCCAAATATACAAGAACCAGCAGTGAGCTGAGCACATAGCCGGGGTGTCATGATGTTAGGGTAGCGGAGTGGCTTGCAGATAGCAACATACCTGTCAATAGCCATGACAGTCAGAAGGGTCCCTTCAGTGTTTCCAAGGGAATGGAAGAAGTACATCTGCAGGAGGCAGCCAATGAAGGAAATGGTCTTTTGCTCACTGATCAGATTGGAGAGCATCTTAGGGATGGTAGCTGTTGTATACCACATCTCAAGAAACGAGAAGATACTTATGAAATTATACATGGGATTGTGAAGACGGGTGTCCAGTCTGACAGCAAAGAAGATTATCAGGTTTCCTGCCACAATAAAGATGTAGATGAAAAGTAAAGGGAAAAAGTACAGGAGGCCACCATCCTGGAGCTGGGGGAAAGCAGTGAAGACAAATACAGTCACTGCTGATAGGTTTCCATTCTCCATATTCCCATCTGAGTGACCTGTGAATAAGAGAAAGGCCATATTCAACTAATGTGGAAGGAAGTCAGAGCAGTACAAATGTAAATATTGAGGCTGGGAGAGAGATGGCTCAGTTGGTGGAATGTTTGTCACATAAGCATGAGGACCTGAATTCAGGTCCACCACATCCATGTGAAAATGCTGGCTGTGGATATCTGTGTTTATATTACCAGTGCTGGGAGGTCAACACAGGAGGATCCCAGAAGCTTGCTAGCCAGCCAGCTAGCCAAATCCCTAAGCTTCTGGTTCAGTGGGAGTACTTATCTAAAAAAAGAAGGTGGAGAATGTTGGAAGAAGACACCTAACACTGACCTCTATCTTCCACCTGTGCATGTGCCCATGCATGTGCCCAATTGGTGCACACACATGCAAACATGTACACACTTACATATATATAAAATATATATTATATATAATTCATATACATAATTTGTAAATGTTATTTTCTTTAGATGGCATTTGCAATTTGATATTTCTAAGATTCAAAACAAACAATAACTTGCCCATATCTCTAATTTTGCTTTGGGGTAAGCATATTATAATGGTTAGTAGAGTGGATTCATGTCAAACATATGGAGCCTGAATGAATTTTCATTCTGTTTACTCTTAACTGGAGAATGGGCAGCTTACATAATTTCTCTGAGTTTTATATTTCCTACTGGGCACGAAAACTACTTTTGTTGAGAAGTGTTAGTCAAATGAGTTAATTTATGAAAGAACCCATTATTGATATGTATGATATTTATTTCCTTTATAGACCAGCTACCTGGGAGAATTATGTTAACTAAGTCATCTTTAGATCGTATTCCCTCTTCAATCATTTGTCAGATAGTTTTGTTCCTTTTTGCTATTCAGAAACCATTCTGCCTTATGTATACCAGCCATAATAATAGTAAAAGCAATAGAAATCTCAGTCCTTATGATTATACTTTTGAATCAGGCATAGCAGCTTGCTACTCTTGGAAGGTTTTTGTTACTGATTCCCACTAAACCATCCTCCCTGTGTGTTCTATCTTCCTATAGGGAAGTTTTCCCGATGATTTGTTATTTAGATCATTGTTTTGTACTTTCATGTGTTGAAAGTCATGTTCATTACTCATTCTGTATGTCTGCAGAAACACTCGAGTCTTGATCCTTAAAATCTCATCAATACACATTTTCTGTTGAAGAAAATACTCTCTCATTGTTTTCCATTATCCCAAATCTCAAGCTTTTGACAATTCTCTATAATATTCTCCATCTTTACTTTCTCATATTTCACTGTGGCAGTTTCAAACTTCACCACGATATACTCTAGAGCTTTGGTGACTTTTAGCTTTCTTCCTAGGATGCCCCTTTGCTCACACTTATTTACCCAGTCAACTCTGATCTATCCTCTAGTTTCAATTCAACTCTTGTCTCTCATGAGAAGACTACTGAATATTGCTACTGTCATCTCCTTTGTATATTTACACACACACACACACACACACACACACACACACACACACACACACATACACACACACACTCCTTAGTTTATTTTTACACATGCATCTTCCAGGTAGTCTCTATCACAATTCTGATACTGTCACTGCAGTTCATGATATATTTTTTTAGTGTCAGTAGATTATATTAGGGCACAGTTTACCTGGGATAGATTCTAGGCACTTGGAACTAACTTCTTTTCTAATGGAAACATTTGAATTGGAGTTAAAAGCATGCTTAAAACAGAAGTGATCTGTAAAGGGAATAAGTGGGAAGGGAAAGTGTCATCATTTACATTCATGAAGCTGAGAACAGGATGCATAACTGACTGCTATTTCTCATGTAATTCTACGGAGCCTACGGCTCCAAAGATGAAATTTCTCATAAGCGCAAACAAAATTTCTAATTCCACACCTCCAAAAGTTCTCCCTACTTGAACCCTCAGTATTCAGTTACCGAGTGCCTCATTTCAAGTAAAAGAAATGAATACTCTCCCCTGACCTCAGGAACCCCAAACTCACCTCTGTCAAATAAAGTCGGGCTTTTTCTTCTCTCCCTGGGTATCACTGTCTCTCTTCTTCCAACATCTCTAAAGAGTTCTTATAACCATCCTTGGAAACATCCTGGAGGGAATGTGAGCCCCACTGACGTTCTATTCCCTCAATAATAGAAAGAAAACACTTCCCTCCTGGGGTCAATTGACTGAAGATCATCCTCTGTGCTTTCTGTTCCGTAGATCCTCAGGTCAGGGACAGTCAGTGCCCAGGGGGATTCTTACAGATTCTGCTCAACATTTCACCCCCCTTCTTACCACTGCTATAATTGAAAAAGTCATTCTACATTTATATTTGGTAGTAGGAACTGTTGTGCCAAAAAAAAAAAAAATGCCATGTAAGGAAGCTGTCATTGTTATTTTTTTAGAAAGAGTAAGTGGGGCAGTATTGAAGGTGATTTTCTCACAGTGTCATCAATAAATGAGTAGAATACAGAGTGATTTCCCCTTAAAAACTTACCAAGTAGAAAATCATGAAAATTCAAAGAGGAAAATGAAAACTATTACATTTTGTCTTCTCAAAGGCTGCACAAAGTCTGTCAAGTTTGTCCAATGGATCTGCTGAACTCTTCATATTTCTTATTTTTCACCACAAAATGCATCAATGGTTGGTCTCCATTTCTCCTCTTGTATAGTGTCTTCCTACTTATTTTGTTTACTTCTATATCCACCCCCCATTCTTAAAGAGGAAACAGCACCAACAAATTATGGTTGCATTGAATTATCATCAAAATTGAATTGCTTTTTCTGCATTGAAGAATAATTATCATAAAACATTATTTGTTCTAATATAATGACTAATTTGCCATTCAGAAGCAAATTCAGTAAAGTTTATTCATGTGTTGTGGGATGAGTAACATGTAAAAATAACTGGAAGGCAGAGAAGAATTAGAGGATCAGGTGAATGGTCCTGAGCTGAAAAGAAGAAAATAGGATTATTTTATAAGGAAATAGTAGCAATTTATCATACAGGAGGAAGATTCATTTCATATATAATATTGGCATAAGTAGATAGCAATAGAAAGAAAACAATAGAGCATATTTGTCTTTCAGGACTACTTTCAAAATTAAGGAACAAAGAGAAGAAACGAAATTATAATTAATGAAAATTTAAAAGTAAACATAAACATGATTTAGGAAAGAATTTCTGGTGGCCTGTGTGTCTGTCTGTGTACCATGTGAGTGTGCCTTGTGCCCATGCAAGTCAGCGAAGGGTACTGTATTCACTGGGACAGGAATTACAGATAGTTGTGAGCTTCCATGTAGGTAGGTGCTCAGGCTTGAATTTAGGTTCTCTGGAAGATCAGCCAGCTACATAGAAGAAAATAAGACCATTTCATTATTAATGTATCATTGGATATTTTGCTCAGACTATTTCATTATGAATGTGTTATTAGGTATTTTGTTTCAATATTAAAGAAAATGAGGGGAAAGAGGCATGGTTTTTCTCATGATACAAATGTGTGGAAACATCTGCCTCTCTCATAGCTGAGCTTTTCTCCACATCATTATGCTATTCCCTGGTGTCCTCAGCCCACGCGCCAGTGAAAATCCCAAGTTCTCACTGTTTTTGACTGAGAATAACTGCTTTTATTGTGTTATCCTCTCTTTGGAAATGTCAGGGTCTGAAAGAAGATATGCTTTCTGTTTCCTAGAATTTGTTCGGCTCTACTGCATGGGAAAACTAACTTTACTAGATAACTTCTTATATTTCTCCTAAGATTCAAAACTGTCTACAGCTGTAATGAATTTTATTTCTAATAGTTTTATACAGCATGAAACAATCTTAGGACCAGAATATATCTGAGGATCAGAATATTCTTAAATTTTAGGAATATTTTTGTTAATTTTTAATTATTCTCTTCTTACTTCTTGGTTTGTGGAATTCCTACAAAAACATATTTGGTATGCATTTTCTGAAACATCACTATCCAATGCAACCCAAGTTGTCCTTGAATATTCCGTGTAGTCTAGGGTGGCTTTGAATAAACTATCCTCCTCCTTCAACCTCCTGCTGGGGAGTACCAGCATGGACTATTTTGTCCAGACACTTCTTATTCCTTCATGTAATATTTTGCTCTTCCTCTGGCTTCTATGAGTTTTCAGACATTTTCTCTCATTAACTTAAGTTTTCTCTTCTCTCTCTCTCTCTCTCTCTCTCTCTGGCTTTTTTTGTTTGTTTGTTTTTTGAAACAGGGTTTCTCTGTATAGCTTTGGTGTCTTTCCTGGAACTCACTTTGTAGCCCAGGCTGGCCTCGAACTCACAGAGATCTGCCTGCCTCTGCCTCATGAGTGCTGGGATTAAAGGTGTGCACCATCACTGCCCAGCAAAGTTTTCTCTATTCTTTAACCTATTAGTCAATATGTCAGTTATATTTTATACTTACTATTTGTCTTGTTTTTCTAATAACTACCATAATCAAAAATATTGCTGGCTCTTATAATTTTATTTTCTTAACAGCTGAATGATATTTCATTGTTTATGCCACATTTTCATTACCCATTCATCAATTGATTGGCATTTAGGCTGTCAGTCAATGTGCAGAAAATAAGAGACCATGGAGTGCCCAGCATTAAATGGGACATACATATCATACATTTTCTTCAAAGGTTCAGTGACCTTCAAGGAAGAGGAGCAGAAAGATTTTTGACTGCAAAATATAACAAGTGAATTCCAATGATCCAAATGCCCATAGTTAAATGAAAGCATGTCCCAGAGTCTAAGAAGGAGATATCTTAGCAACCTGGGGGCTACTGGATACCTCATCACTTCTCTAGCTTGTGTGTTTCAGTTTCTTCTCAGACTTTTCTTTCAATAAATCCAAGTGGACAGGTCCACTGTGAAATGGGAAATCCCATATGAACTTTGATGTCGTTTTTCACCATCCAGAGTTCCTCAATGGACCATTACTTCTCCAACTCTGATTAGTCCTCTCATGATACAAGTACAGTTTCCCATCTAGGATCGCTTCTGTTTTCTCTTTTGTAACAACCAGCAGATTCTCCTTCCTCACTTAGGTCTCACTTGCATTCATACCTGAGGAAATGATGGAGATCATTTGAGGGAACTCACTCCTCCCCAAGGGATGATAATAGTTTGTTTTTGTTTTACTTTGTTTATTTGTTGTAATATTGTTTGTATTTTTAAAGTGACTGTCTTTGATTATTAGTCTAACATATAACAGACAGAATCAAATAATGGTTTGGTTGCTTTGTCCAAAAGAACCATTATTACTTTTCCATTTCTTGAAAAAAATATGATACTTAACATTTCAGACTATTAAAACTCCATCACAAATATCCTAATGTAATTTTATATATTAACTCTTTGTTATCCTTAAAGTTTTTCAATACTTTTAGTAATCTTAATTCCATGTTCATTGAATTTGGGGAGAAATAAAATTGTAATATATGGATATTAATTGCTTTACTAATATAGGAATCTGAATTTGAATTGTAGAAAGCAATCAAATCCATATATTAGAAAAATAAAACATCTCATAGGAGGTTCCTATTATCTATCTATCTATCTATCTATCTATCTATCTATCTATCTATCTATACTTTCTTGTGAATATGTGAAGATCATTTTGAACCAAAAAGTCCAATTAAATTAAATTGTATGAATTCAACCAAAATATTCAAAAGAAATGAATGTAGAATTCTTCCTGACCTCTGAGAAATAATAGGAATGAAAGTACTACAAATAATAACCACCATAAGATTCCTAAATATATATTTTCATAGCCAAACGAATGGAAACACATGAACTATGAACCAAAGGCTGAGGGGCCCCCAACTGGATCAGGCCCTCTGAATAAGTGAGACTTTTGATTGGCTTGATCTGTTTGGGAGGCATCTAGGCAGTGGTACCGGGTCCTGTGCTCATTGCATGAGTTGGCTGTTTGAAACCTGGGACTTATGCAGGGATGCTTGGCTCAGTCTGGGAGGAGGGGACTGGACCTGCCTGGAATGAGTCTGCCAGGTTGATCTTGGTCCTCGGGGGAGGCTTTGCCCTGGAGGAGGTAGGAATGGGGGGTGGCCTGGGTGGGAGGGGAGGGGAGGGGGGCAGGAGGGGAGAGAACAAGGGAATCCGTGGCTGATATGTAGAACTGAATGGTATTGTAAAATAAAATAGAAGGGAAAAAAATCGAAAACAAAAAAAGAATCAAAAAATTAACTAATCATTTCTTTGAAGTCACAATGCAGTTTCATTTATTTATAAACTCCAACATCTATGGATATTATTGGTAAACTTAAAGTTGAATTAAAATTCAAAAATCAGTGAAATATTTCACAATCTGTGTTTGTTATTAATGCATATATAATATATATATATAATTCTGTATAAAATTGTTTACAAAACATGTTACTGCATAGACATTCATATTTACTTTGTATATTTCACCCTTCATTGTAATCTAGACAAGTATTTGCTATCTGAGTTAAATATGTTTAAACAGAATAAGTACAGGAAGATCTGCAATAAAGACAGTGCAACAGTGTACCAATGAACAAGTTATGTGCTAATTTTACGGTTTAATATGTTGGAGTTAAATCTACAGAGAGAGGCATCTGTGAGCAGATTAACTGGCAGATGTAGACAGCGTCCTCTGAGAACAGAGAAGCTTCTTAATTGCAAGCTTCATGTCCTTATTTCTCAGACTATAGATGATAGGGTTGAAAAAGGGAGCAAGAACTGCAAACATCAGTGCAATGAATGTGTCCAAAACTGGTGGAAAAGTAGCTGAGAAGCGCAGGTACATGAGGGAGACGCTGCCATAGAACATCAGAAAGACACCAAGGTGGGCAGCACAAGTAGAGAAAGCCTTCTGGCGGCCTTCACCAGAGGGAATCCTCAGGATCACAGTGATGATTCTGATGTAAGAGATGGCAATAACCAAGACGGAGAAGATGATGGCCACAGCATGAACCACATCCTCAACCAGAATCATGGAGGTGTCCGTGCAGGCCAAACGCAACACAGGTTCAAAGTCACAGAAGATCTGATGAATTTGGTTGGGGCCACAGAAAGGCAGTGTGGAAATCCATGCAATCTCTGGGAGCAACACAAGAAAGCCAAAGATGCAGGAACCAGCAGATAGCTGAGTGCAGAGCCTGGGGGTCATGATAGTTGGGTACCTGAGAGGATTACAGATAGCTACGTATCTGTCGATAGCCATTGTGGTCAACAGAATACCCTCTGAATTTCCAAGTGAATGGAAGAAGTACATCTGCAGTAGACAGCCAATCATGGAGATGGTCCTTTGCTTGCTGATGAGGTTGGAGAGCATTTTGGGAATGGTTGCGGTCGTATACCAGATCTCCAGAAATGAAAAAATGCTGATGAAGTTATACATGGGGTTGTGAAGGCGAGTATCCATTCTGACGGCAAAAAACACAATGAGATTCCCAATAACAATAAATATATAAATGAAGAACAA
Source organism: Peromyscus leucopus (assembly GCF_004664715.2). Taxonomy (NCBI): domain Eukaryota; kingdom Metazoa; phylum Chordata; class Mammalia; order Rodentia; family Cricetidae; genus Peromyscus; species Peromyscus leucopus. The sequence continues at coordinate 24,643,961 of NC_051076.1, forward strand.
AGGGATGAAGAAGAGGATATTGCCATCTTCAAACTGGGGAAATCCAGAGAAGAGGAATTCTGTCACTGAAGTGGTTCTGTTACTTCTCATTATAGTTTCAGCAAAGTTTATCCTCACAGGTGGAAACACACAGCTCAATTCCTAGATGAAAGTTAGAATGGCAGACATATTGGTTCATGCAAGAATTAAATGAAAAATAAGATTTTGGAAAATCATGTATTTCTCTCTATTCTTGGATTAAGAAATTGATATCCACTTGGTACCAATGATGTCCCTGAAATAAGCGTTGATGCCACTTATTGGCAGAACATTTTCCTGTCATGCCCAAGGCCCTGGATTTAGTCCTCAGCACCACAAAAAAAAAATGAAAATAATGCATAAACAATCTAAAGTTTGCTGATCAGTGGTGGTACATGCTTTTAATCCCAACAGTTGGAAAGAAGAAGCAGATGGATCTCTGAGTTTGAGGCCAGCCTGGTCTGCAGAGCAAGTTCTAGGACAGCCAGGGCTACACAGAGAAACTGTCTCAAAGAACCAACCAACCAACCAACCAACCAACCAAAGAAACAAACAAAAAAAAAAAAAAAAAAAAAAAAGAAAAGGTTGTAAGGTACATTAAGTAAAATAAAATTATCCAATATGATGTGATAAAAATTGCCTTTTATATTAATTTCAAAGTTATTTTGAGCCACATATCAAAGAACATTCTCTGAAGTTCCTTCAAAGTGGATTAGATAAAGTATTTGATTCTCTTATTGTCCAGAAAACCAATGTGAAGATGCATTCTGCTTTATGCTGAATGTTTCAATTTTCCAGAGCTTTCATCATCACATAAAAAAGTAGCTTTGTGTTGGGTTTTCAGGCACAACATAAGTATGAAGTGTGTATGGGAAACTATTTCTAGAGGTAGACAAATCTAGCCAGCAGAAACTAATAAACCTAGAAAGAAGTGTTCAGTGAGAAAAGTGGCAGTTTTCTATCTGGACCCTAAAATATTAGTCTATGAGAAACTACCCAAGTCTCCCTATTTAGACTCCATACTGTGAAAAAGACCATGTGTGGGTAAAATGATCAAAGCCAAATGTGGGATTCTGGAGCAGTTCTTGCTACCAGGTCTCTTGGAAGTGCAATAAGCATTGAGCTGTGCTCTCTAGAAACAATGTCAAGAAATTTATGAGCTGCACTGGGAGTACTGTCCACATAGTTCAGATGCTGCCCTGACTGACAAGTTAGCCATCAAAGAAACGTATTTATAACTCAGAGGAAATCTGAAAATGATTTCTGAGTCAACACTATGAGGGTGACTCTTTTTTTTTTTTTTTTTTTTGGTTTTTCAAGACAGGGTTTCTCTGCGTAGCTTTGTGCCTTTCCTGGAGCTCACTTGGTAGCCCAGGCTGGCCTCGAACTCACAGAGATCCGCCTGGCTCTGCCTCCCAAGTGCTGGGATTAAAGGCGTGCACCACCACCGCCCGGCGAGGGTGACTCTTATACATTTGATCTGTGGGTATCTTGACCATCAGACCAGTCCTTCCACAGCTCAGGGGGCCAACCCACTCCACCTCATCTGCACACAGCACACTACACTCTCTGTGAACCTGTGGAAGTTCTCTAGACTTCATGTAGTAATCATTAATTTTCATTAACTTGACTGGATTTAGAATCACCATGGAAAAAAAACCTCTGTTTTTGTCTATAAGGGCTTTTCCAAAGAGGTTTAACTGAAGAGGGAATGCTTACCCTGAATGTGGGTGACAAAATCTCATGGTCTGGGATCCTGAACTGAATACAAGTATTCATCTCTCTTTGCTTCCTGATTGTGGGTACAATGCAGCTGGTCACCCCACGCTTCTGCAGTCATGACTTCCTACCGTGATGGACTGTTTTCTCAATTGTGAGTTAGAATAAATCCTTCTTGCTCTAAAATAGGAACTCAAATGTCTAACTAGGAACATTTCTTTATGCTGTATGCATATTTTCTCAGACAAAGGAAGCAAATAAGTTTTCCTTAATCAACAGTTCTAAAAATTATTCCAAAAAATAAGTTGAAACTTCATATAGCATTGGACAACAAATTTTGAACATCCAAACAAGAGAAGAAAACGCAGAGCCAATAAAAAATATTTGGCATAATTCAATATTTTCTAGGGATCTCACTATTGAAAATGTATTTATGTGAAAAAATGTTATTAAGAACTGGTTTTTATTGACCAGGGTTGACAAATATCACTTTAACATTAAGCATATGTTTAATTATTGATCCAGAAACCCATTCCAAGGTATTTACCCAAGAGAAATGAAAATGTATGTTTACCTCCAAGCTTGTAACAAAATAGTTACAATAACCTTGTTTATAAAACTGGAAACAACCATATAAATGGCCACTGATTGGCAACTATATAAACTGATACATTCATGTTAGGAGTTATCATTCAACAAAGAAAATGAATGAACTGCTGTACACACAACCACATGAGTTAAGGTCAGATGCAGAGAGAGAAGTCAAAGGATACATGATGCTTACTTACTTCATGTTGTTTTATATGACATTTTGGAGAAAGGAAAAGCACAAAAATAGAAACATAAGCTTGCAAAGGTACAACAAGATTGGTTTTGGTTTTAAAGGACATGCTTAGAGAATTTGAGGGAAAGGTTGCCAACAGTGAACTCTGTCTTGTTTCTCCACATTGCATTTACCTTATCTGTACCATTGGATGAACTCCAATGATTCCTCTGACCTTCAACTTCCATTTAGCTTTCTCCATTGTCCCTCTTGTTCATATGATTTCACTGAATGACTAAGTGCTTTGCTGTCAATATTGTCAGCTACTGTTGACATCTTCCACCCACCCAGCTGAGGTTCTGGCAGTTTGGGGCAGTTATCTGAGTAATAATGAGGTATGCTGTTAGGTGTAAATGGTGAAAACAATGCAGCTCTTCTAATGTACCATTAGGAGGTACGAGATGGTTTTTCAGTATATACTAGCCACTCTATTGTTTTCAAGACTCTTAGATTCCATCTGGGACTTTGCCAGTGGGTCTTGGTATGAGCAGATGATGCAGAACACTTTTCTGACCATGCTAATGTATGTGACGAAGTTGTAACAGAAGCAAAGGGGATTCTTAGAGATTAGAAGCAAATTGTTCATAAAATATTTTGTTCTGAGTGCTATGTCTACTGAGTTTACCTGATAGTCTAAACCAAAGAGAGAAGTTGCGAAAAGCCAGGACATTTTGTCTGAAAATTGACAGACTGTAAATGTCCTGGGTGAAGCAATCTCAGCTGTCTACTCCATCCTCATGCTTTGCCTGGCTCACCAGACCCTGTATTTACCCAAGGAAGACATATGACCAAATGCTGGCCTCTTGGTCCTAAAACATATAAGGGCTCTGTTCCTCCTGCCATTCTTTATGAGTTTGAAGGTGTTTAGAAGATCCCACCAGTATCTATCGAGATATCTCTATGTTCAAAAGCAAATAAAACTGGGTGTTAAGTTAGCATTATTCTGTCCCTAAGGTTGACTGGAGATCCAAAGTAAAACTAAAATATCTAATAGAAACAAAAGAAACAAAACAAAATGAACTTTTTTTAAGAATGGTCTTGCTATACAGTCCAAGATGATGTAGAATTTATTATGTAGCTTAGGCTGGTTTACAGCTCATGGCAATCTTCCTGCCTCAGCCACCTGAGGCCTGCATCAAAAGGGCTTAAACTGTACTTTCTAAGGTGTTTTTTTTTTGGATGAGGCTTATCATCACTGACACCAAAGGGAAAAGAAAACAATGTTCCTTAGTTCATTTGCCACCCCAGATCCTTTCCCTGGCCTGACCATAGTAGGTCCCTATAATCCTGTGCCCTGTAATCCTCTACTGTTATTAAGGTCATTATTGGCATCACTGTATTGCCTACATGTACCATTCTGCCCCAGGCTTGGTACCTGTTGCAGTCCCAACCACCTTTGTGAAGTACATGGAAAAACTGTAAACCCAGTTAGGTGCTGGTCTCAGTTCTCGCTGTGATCACTCATGAGACTGTTGACAGGCCCAGGACCGGCATATTCAAATTCCCGTTTGTGCATAAGACAATTAGACAGAAATCAGCTCTGTTCCTATGAAGCTTTCTGTTACTCAGAGAGATGCTCAGGTGAGAGTGAGGCCTCAAGGCTGACAAAGGAAACACAACCAAGGGGAAGGATGCATGTGACATCTCAGTACAGAGACTTACGCAGCTTGAGCTGCAGAGCAAACTGATGTGCGACTGACCACACGCTGATTTATGCATATGGGTTGCAGTCATCAGAAGTTGTCAAAGCAGCAGGGAATGCTGTGGCTTTTTCTTGGATCCTGATTTTAATTAGAAAACCCTGACAGTGTCATAATGGAGGGAAACAACATAGCAGTAAAAAGTATTAATTATTACAATATACCACATAAACAAAGTGATATTATCAGTGACTTCCATTCTACATAGCATTTTCTTTCCCAAGACGAATCCTAATTCCCAATATTATTCATTCAGTTAATGGAAGGAACACTAGCTAAATGACTTTCTCCCTTTACCTGCTTAGAAGTTAACTTTATGACAAATGGCCCACATATATCTCAGAAACATGTGAATTCTTCTCTTACCTCCACCTAGGACAAAGAGGTCTCTTCACTTCTTGGACTTACTCAGTTGAAATCTCTTTAGTTTCTCAAGAAAGACTGTTACACCCATTACTAAAATCTTCTCAGTGAGATTTATCTACTGCAGTATTTCCCTCTAGTAATTAGGGTACTGAACTTGATTTCCCCATGGCTTTAATTAATGGAAAGCTCCTTTGATATTTTCTCATCAGTTTTCCTTAATGTTAGTCATTCCAAAGAGTTTCAATGTAGTATAGCTTTCCATTGATATATACTATATAAATTATGATTTCTATATTATTATAATGTTATAATAAATATATTATTTTATATTATAGTAAATTTATTATAATTATAGAAATATATTATCAAGAATAACTATCTGGTGTATTGGACATTAAAATTTTTAGTAATCAAATATTTCAAAAGTACTTAAATATTTCAAATCCTGTAGAGTTTTCCTGAATATGTCATAGCTTTTACTGGAATAAAGTTGTTTACTCTAAACAACAATACTTTGAAAATGTTTACTTTGCTAGAATTTTTCCTTACTCACTGATTCTAAATAGAGACCACTGCCTCCCAATTTAGCTTACACCTATGTAAGTAAGTACTTTTGAAAGTTTTAGTGTAGATTTCAGTGTAGTATGAGAATGCCAGGTATCTATACATTTCGAAAATAGCAAAATATAACCTCTTCCCATATCCAATATTCATAAAAGGTGAATTGACATCTCTTCCCATTAAAGGATGAAATTATAAGTGAAAGACCACAGGTAGGAAACTACCTTATCAAGCTGCAAGCAAACAACTGATTGATACAGAAAGCACAGATATAATGATCAAGGGCTAGAAAGTCACCTATGTGGTTCTGGTTCAAGTTGAAATATATAAAGTTAAGAGAAATTTTTTTAAAGCTACTAATCTTGAAAGAGGATTTGCTTCATAGCAAAAGATAGCCAATTAGATCTCTTAAACCATCTTTTCTACTTGCACTTTAAAATAACATATTCTAAATGTTATTTTAAATATATATCTATGTGTTAAACATATATCTGTAATATATAAGCATATATCAATATGTTAACATACTTATCACATCAGGGATATTATATTTTACTGTTATTTATTACTTCCTTATTTTTCAGAATTTCATACATGGATAATACAATGATATATAACTGATATCCACAAGCCCGTCCATATCTATCCCTAATTTCATGTAGCTGTTGCCTTCTTCTTCCTCTTCTTTTTTTCTTCCTCTCCTCTTAATTATTCTTTTTTCCCTTCTCTTTCTTCGTTGACAACACACTAGGTCAAATTAGTGCTGACCCTAATATAAGAGAATGTGGCTATGCATTGGAGCATGTAAAGCTTACTAGTGATCATATTGTCAAAGAAATGATTCTCCCTCCCTTAGGAGCTATCGATGTCCAATAGTTCCTCAGTAAAGTGTGGGTCCTGAAAGGAGCTCCATCATCTACTCAGGAATTTGGGATAGCTTGTTCTTGTTCTGGTCTTATGCTGGCAAGCAGAGCTGCTGTGACTTCATGAGTGCAGAAGTCAGAAGAGAACACTTTATAGTACTCTGCCCTTTTCTCTGGCCTTTTCAGTCTTTCCTCCTCCTCTAACAGATAGGCAGGGATCCTAGCCTAAGGATATAGTTTCTATATATAGCTAAATATATTCTTTGCTGCAATAGGTATATCAGATTAAATCTAGTACATTAGGCACTCATTATATTTACCCACTTCCATTTCATGACTCTTTCTGTGCCTCATCTACACCCATCAGCACTTGACTCATATGGTTCATGTAACTGTTTCCAAACTAAGAGCATGGGCAAAAATGGTTCATCTTATCATATATTCCTGGCTGATTCATCATCAAGCCTTCAATTTTGATACCATTTAATAAAATGACACTTCTTTGTCTACTACTTATATTAATCCGTTTGAATATATTACTAATATAATCTAGAAATGATTATATCATTTGAATAGCATACTGACATGGCCAAAGAGTTTGTATTTCCTTCAGCAATTAATAAAATAATTTAAGTTATTTTATTAATCAAAAAGGATATCCTTTATGATCAATAAGTTTATATTTTTCAAAAGTTTAAAATGGAAATTGTTATATTTCAGGCCATAAATGATCATTAGAGACCCAATCTAAACTCATTTGCAAAATAAGATAAAACTCCACTACTGGATGGTAACATCAGTTTAAAAAATGATTTTAGGGGTCGGGAATACTGCTCAATGACAGAGTGCTTGTCTTGTATGTATAAGGCCCAGGGTTTGAATCCCAGGATTGCAAAAAAAGATATTTCTAATGAAATAGAATGGGAAAAGGAGAAAATATGAAGTACATCATAGAAAACATGAACATATTTTCATAATTTTTCCTTTGGTTGAAACAATAATGCATGTACCTATGTCTCAGTTATAAATTGGATTTCTCTTTATTGGGAGCAATAATCAATAAAGCCCAATTATTTCTTTTTTCTTTTTAATGAGAATATTTTTTCATATTGTTAATTGTTCTTTATTTTTGAGAATTAATACACATAAGCAATGAAATATGGCAATATTTATCTTCTCCTTCTCCCAACTCCCTGTATTCCCACTTGTTTTCTGCTGCACAAGGCATTAAACATTGATGAAAGAATTGTTTATTCATGAAATTTACACTCCATGTACAAACATAGCAGCATCACCTGCCAAGTTCAAACCAATAGCATTTCTCCTCTGCTCCAAACACTCCAAAGGCTCCCTAATTTCAGAGTAAATTAGGGAAATATAAATTTTAGGGCTTTCAAAGCCTGGAGATCAATCTCCCTTTCATTTCCTTAAACATTTCTATAACCCATAGCTAGACACACTCCATTTCAGACGTTATGGTCTAATTTCTTAAGCAGGTCCCCTCCTGTCCTTGTGCTGGTTGTTACTATTGCCTGGATATTCTCTCCATTAATCTTCATGGTTATCCCCCATTTTCTTCAAGGTTTTGTGGCATTCTAAATGAGTTTCAGATTGACCCATCTGCTTAAAGTTGCAGCTCTCCAATTCACTCCTGATCAACTTATTTTTCTAGATTTACTTTCCTATTTTCCACAAAGTGTATAATTTCATGTACTTGATAATTTTCTAAAATTTTAGTTGTTTCTTTTTTTTCATTCATTAAAAAAAATCTCTACCCTTTTTCAAGGGTTGTATTACAGGGCAGGGATATAAATAATACAATATATTAAATTATATAATTTATAATATAAAATTATAATATAAATTATATAATATATAATAATAAAAATATATATTTGTCAGTTGAATCACCTGTGTCTAAAATACTACCTGGTACAGCAGTCTCAGTATTTTCTGGATGAATAAAGGGATGACTCACATGATAACTACATAGTGTGTTAAAATCATTTTAATTTCTTATAGTTTTAGAGCTAGGTACAGAAGAGTTTGAGAAAATCAGAACCTATGATTGATGTTTTAGTTTGAAAATTCAAGTACACTTAGTATTTTAATTACATTATTTAAGAGACTTTGGCATGTATTATTTTGGAAGTCTCTGGGATACATTGTCAGAATGAACGATGTTCATTAGGCTGGAAAACTAGAAAGAAAATGGCCAGTGGTGGCACATGCCTTTGACCTCAACACTTGGGAGGCACAAATAGGCAGATCTCTGTGAGTCTAAGGCCAGCCGGTCTACAGAGTGTGATCTAGAACAGCCAGGGCTACACAGAGAAACCCTGTCTCAAAAACAAAACAAAACAACAAAAAAGTAGAAAAAAAAAAACCTGGAAAGAAATCAAACTAGCAACATAAATAAAAGCAGACATAGTAATCATATGAATGAATTATTGTCTTTAAGGAAAGAAAAACTTTCAAGGACAGCCATTCCTTCTACACAAAACCTGTGTTGATAAGCACAAATAAGTGAGCCCATGGAAAGTTTAGAAAAACCCTTTGTATGATTGATAGAGGATACAAGCAGAGGAATATATTTTCCTTCTTTTATTCCTTTCCTCTTTTTTAAAACTGCAATTGGACCTAATATGTACTTCCAAGAAAGTAATGCCAGAGGAACACCAAATGAACATCACATTATATTTTTTCTTCTCTTATGGTGAAAAATATAAACAACAGGAATGAAATGTTCAGCCTTAAAAAAGGTATAATGAACACAGATGAATAAAGTTTGAAAACATACTTAAAATTTGGAAAAAAATGTAGTCCCTCTTCTGTAGTCTCAGTGCAGGGAATTACAGTTATTGTGAGTTAATAACTGCAATAGTTACATCAAATCTTTATAATGAGCCACTAGACTCCAGTGGATAGCTCCAAACTCATGATTACACATACAGCCCTGGTGAATTTCAGTAGGTCACAAAACAAACAAACAAACAAACAAACAAACAAACAAAAACCAAACACACTGAACATAAGAGAAATATGAGAGGAGGAAGGAGAATAGACAGAGGTAGTATGGAGGTTTGGATTGAGGTTGGCTGGTATGCATTTTATACATGTGCAAAGCTGTCCAAAGTCAAATTCATTTAATTAAAATATCAATACATGGATATATATGAGGAGAGGAAACTTGAAGCATGGAATATTGACTCTAAATGACCATAATGTTTCGAAAAGATCAACTTTAAGTAAGAATTTGATGGATACATAAACTAACTTTAAACACTGGGTAGTGATGGAAGACAACTACATTCTTTCCCTTCTTTCCCTTAGAGTTTTACCATCTGCTTGTGTTCTGAGGCTTTGTGTCTCCTGCCATGCAGAGACAGTACTTCTGCAGGTGTCCTACCTATCTATGGATCATTAAGCTTTTCTTCTAACCTAGTCAGTTTGCTCAGCATAAGCATGTTCATTTATGTACGCTCACCTTGGGCATGGACTATCCTCTACTCACTGTTGCTTTAGGGTGCTCAAATCTTCTTCTCCCTTTCCTTTTCTTGTGGAGTAGTTTGCTTCACCTCTATCTCTGTCTCTACTTTCTTTCTCTTGTTCACATGAACATACACCCCACTTCAACTAGGGGTGAGGCCATGAGAGATTTTCCTATCTATGCTGGAATGCCAGCTGTGGTTGGACTTGTCCAGGTTTTATTTAGTTAGCTTTGTTGTTGAGATTTTATGGGTGCAGCCTTCCTGTCATAGCTAGGAGACACAATTTCACACCTTCATGGTTCTCTGGCTATATGTCATCATATTTCTGTTAGTCAAACTGTATAAGGACTTCATGGAGGGTTTCCTCTGCACTCACTAACATAGCTATAGCTTTCTACTATTAATCAGTTAATATTCACTCAGTTGATACGAACTGAGCTTTAAGAATAACCAACTGAAACTGTCATTTATACTTGCAAGAAGAGGGAAAACCAGTTTTCTCCAGAGGGGTAATACAGGATACATCTACCATAGGGCAGATCTCATGTTCAGGAGCAGATGACCAACAAATAATGGACTCCACAGTTTTTGATGTGTGCATTTATTAGGTTGCAGTTTGGTGGTTTTGTTTGTGAGTGATGTATTTTGTTTTCTAGTTTTGGGGTGTTTTGTTGTTCATGGTAGTTTGAATATAATTGTCCCTCATAAGCTCAGAGAGGTGTGGCCTTGTTGGAGTATTTGTGGCCTTGTTGGAAGAAGTGTGTCAATATGGGGGTAGGCTTTGAGGTCTTCTTTGCTCAAGGTTCACTCAATGTAGAGTCAATCTACTTCCTACTGTCTACATATCAAGATGTTCCTTCTCCAGCACCATGTCTGCCTGCATGCTGTCATGTCCCATCATGATGATAATGGACTGAACCTCTGAACTGTAACTCACCCCAATGAAATGTTTTCCTTCATAAGAGTTGCTGTGGTCATGGTGTCTCTTCATAGCAATAGAAACCCTAACTAAGATACCGTCATATTAGATTTTTGGTTTATTTTCTTGAGAAAGAACTTAAAGTTGGCTAGATAGGGAGGAGGAAAGGATCTGGACAAACTTGAAGGAGGGGAAGATCATGATCAAACTATATTTAAATTTAATAATTGTCTAAAAAATAAAAACAAACCTACACAGCAGTCACATACATTTAGAGGGCCTTGGTTGGTCCCATGCAGTCTCCCTGGCTGTAAGTTCAGACTCTGTGAGTTCCTAGGAGCCAGGTTAGTTGTCTCTCTGGGTTTTTCTATGATATCCTCAAACCCTCTGGTTCCTACAATCTTTTCTCCCACTCTTCAGCAGGATTCCCCAAGCTCAGCCTAATGTTTGGCTGTGGTTCTCTGTATTTGTTTCTATCAGTTACTGGATGAAGACTGTCTGACAATTGGGGTAGTCATGAGTCTAATCACAAGTGATGGTCAGTTCAGGATATGTATCCACTATTGCTAGGAGTCTTAGCTGGGGTCATCCTTGTAGATTCGTAGGAGTTTTCCTTGCATCAGGTTTCTACCTGACCCAGAAATGCACCCCCTTTCCATTGGTCTACCTGTGGGACCTCCAACAATGGGATCAGGGGCTGTCCCTATCACTTTGGCTGACTCTTGGGAAACTATTCCTCATACTGGGTCACCTTACACAACCTTAATACAAGGGGAGGTGCTTAGTCTTAATGCAACTTGATATGCCATGTTTTGTTGATACCTGTTGGAAGCCTACCCCTTTCTGAAAAGAAATACAGGAGGAGTGGATGGAGGTGGGGAGGCCAGGGAGGGAATGGGAGGAGAGGAGGGAGGGATGTAAAATAAATAAATAAATAAATAATCAATCAATCAATCAATAAGTCAATCAACCAAACACACAAAAATAATAACCAAACATAAATTAGTATCAATTTGCCTAGCATGTATATTTTGAAAACTTAAATACATATATGTGTATGGGCAGTGAAGGAAATAGAAATTGAATATGAAATCAAGAGGAAAGCCATGTTTTCTGTATGGGTCTTCTTTAAGGTCCATTGTGAGTTTTTGTTTTCTCCATTTACTGGTGCTGCTGAATGATAGACAGACTTTGTGGTCACAGGAGAATCCATGGAAATCACCCTGGAGGATCATTCATTACTACGTGACACTTTCTCCTTAATTTGTCCCTCAGAGGGGAAGCTTAGGATGCTTCCTTTAGATACTGCATCATCTAAAGTGAAACTCCCAAGAAAGGCTATCTTTCCACTCTATGTAGTCCCCCAAGAAATGTTCAGATACATCTATATACTCGCCATAGAAGTGACCGTGGCTGCAGAGAGTCTGAGAAGTGTTTTGTGGCCTCAGACAGGGTAAGTTGTGCAGACTGCTATTGAAATTCAACATTCAGTGAGACTTCTGCTCTTTCCCTGCTCCTTCCTGCATACGCTCTACTCTTCAGAAACCCAGCTGTTTCTTTTCTTTCCAAAAAGCCTGTCTTTTTGGAGTTTCATTGCATTAGTAAAGAATTTCAGTTATGAGACATGAAATGAAAAAAGAACACTTAGAAAGAACAGAGGTCAGGGAGCTAATGAAGATATTGATAGCTGAAGTCTTTTGAGAACTGGAATTCTATTGGTTGAAATAATTATAGCCTTTTAGGGAGTCAAAGATGAAGAAAATGTTTTTGTTTAATTACTAGACACTAAATCAGATTTCTTTACTGTACAAATCATATTTGTAGGGTGACCTCTTTATAATCTGTTAGTTATCTGTCATTCCACAAATTATTTTACATCCTTTATTGTTTCAGAAACAAGAAGGATTTTTGTTCACTTTTCTATAGGTTTTGAACCTTTAGGAGGGTTTGGCACATATCAGAGAATCTTGAGGGTCAGCTGAAAAATGTGTGCATGACAAATAATGAGACAATTCACTGGTGAGAGGAACCCCAGGTTTAGAGCAATGAAGCAGTCCTTTGTTGGGCTTCTCTGAGATACTTGTCACTGGACTATCTTATCCTTTCTCCTAGCTCTGCATATTCAGTGCATCATTCTGCAGGTGAGAAATTACCTACAAAGAGAGGACAGAGCCATGAATGCTTTAGTCAGAGGGTGCCTCCAGCTGCTCGCATCTTTCGCTCTTGCTCGCTCTGCTCTTCAGCTGAGCACCACTGCTAATTTCATTTCAAAGCTTGTTTCTCTTTTCTTCTTCCCTCAAACTTGGTACATAAAACCAAAAGTATCTACTGTGAACTAGTTTTCCTAATCTTCAATACATTATCTTAGTCTCTTTTTGACCTGAAGAAACCACATCAGCTCTGTCACCCTAAAACCAGGATAGTTGAAAAGATAAATATGTGGATTCTTACATAGAAGGCCGTAGACTTCTAGGACAAACAAACTTGAATTTCAAATTACTGCTTTGAATCCTTGCTGTTTTAATTTGAAACAGTTATTTCTCTTAATTTGTTCCCAGTTTCTCTATTGTGTAACATTAACATTAATGTATTATTAATCTATCATAGATAAGAACACATTATGTAATGTATATAAAAGCAAATGTATGTAACTAGAATTATTATCATCACATAAGAATTAATTAATGGCCTCCTTTCATTTTTTGTGTGATTTCTCTTAAGGAGGTTTTAGTTTATTTGAGGGAGAAATACTGAATTCAAATGTGAATATTTGAAATGCAACAAAAGATGTATTAAATGTGAAAAACAGAACAGTTGAAGTATGGTTAGAAGAGAGAATGGTTACTCTGGCAGTGGGAATCATGAAGATTTCCATGAACATGGGGACATTGACACTCAAAATTTTGATAATTGTAGATCCAGAAAATAAAGTAAATGAAGTTGCCAAAAATAAAGCTACAAGAGAGTGGTCTTTATTTTTCAAAACTATTGATTTTCAGGATAGTTGGTTCCAAAATTTGTTTGGAATTACATTAATGATGACAATGATTGTGAGGCTGGTAGTTTTGAGTTTTACTTTGAATTTTTTGAAAACAAAAGGAGAGGCAAAGGTCACATCTAGAGAAACTCATCTTCACAATGACTCCTCAGAGGTGTGGCTAGCAGAGAGAGTGTATACAGCCTTCATTAATTCTACTTAACCTTGGAAGAAATTTGATTGTCTTTTATCCCAACAAGTAGATGCTAGTGTAGTTTTGTTGCGGCTAACTTTTAGGAGCCTCCCTCAAGACAACCATTGCTATGATATAATTGTTAAAATTGAGAATGATTTATATCCTATGTCTCTTACACATAGTCTCTGTAGGGGAGGGATGAGGGAGAATAGGTATTGGGAGTTAGCTGTAAGTTTGTCCAGAACTGGCTGCTAATTAGGTACAAGGTAATTCTAGAGAGCCTCTTAATTTGAGCAATTGTCATATTAACCATGGAGAGGGGAGAAAGGAAAGCTACAGAGAAAGTGGTGACTATTTGGACAAGTCTGCAAAATTACCACCTGATGGACAACAGAAGCTCCAGTCTAAAGCAAAGAAATCAGAAACCCAGAAACTGATACTCCTGCCAGGCTCAGATACAGTATTAGTGGAGGAAAAAGTAAAAATGTAATAAATAATTATTGTCAGATGTTTTCCTGATACTTTCTTTGTGTTTTACTTAATTTTCCCCCTAAAGAATAGGAAAACAGAATATTTGAAAACCAAAGGGCAGGTTTTGAGGCTAGTCACATAGGGGTTGAGGATAAGGGTAGGGGGAAGCTGAAAATGGATGAATCCCCAGAAAATATTTTCTGAGACTAAACTTCTGGGTCATTTAATTTTCTTCACATTAATCTATGACAGTGAGAGAAAAGTCACTTAGAGATTAGATTGTCTTATAAATGTTTCTACTGCTTCTGTGTGGAATTATATAGTTTAGAAATTGTTCTGACTTTTTTAGGGTCTCATTTTCAACATAACTGAATACAGAAAGAAGTCTATATGTAAGCAACATTGCAGTTCCAAGAAGTTTCTTATGTTTTTTCTTACCTTCACAGATGACCCAGTTGGTGGCCAACCAGAATCAAACTATGGTGATTGAGTTCCTCTTTTCCATATTCCCACCTCTGTATGAAGGTGGCCTACTATTTTTCATTCTCTTGCTTCTTGTATATACATTCATTATATCAGGGAACCTAGTTATCTTTGTTGCTGTCCAGCTGGACATGGCCCTGCACACACCCATGTATTTCTTCATCAGTGTGCTGTCCTTCCTGGAGATCTGGTATACCACAACTACCATTCCCAAGATGCTCTCCAGCCTAGTCAGTGAGAAGAAGACCATCTCTCTAGCTGGCTGCCTCATGCAGATGTACTTTTTTCACTCATTGGGTATCACAGAAGGCTGTGTCCTGACAGCAATGTCTATTGATAGGTACATAGCTATCTGTTATCCTCTCCGTTACCCAACCATCATGACTCCCAGACTTTGTATTCAACTAACAGCCGGATCCTGCTTCTGTGGCTTCCTTCTGGTACTTCCTGAGATTGCGTGGATTGCCACTCTGCCTTTCTGTGGCTCCAACAAGATCCATCAGATCTTCTGTGATTTCACCCCTGTGCTCAGTTTGGCCTGTACAGATACATCTCTGGTGGTCATTGTGGATGCCATCCATGCAGTAGAGATCCTGGCCTCCTTCCTTGTAATTGCCCTATCCTACATCCGGATTATTGTGGTGATTTTGGGGATGCCCTCAAAAGAAGGGAGGCACAAGGCCTTTTCTACCTGTGCAGCCCACCTTGCTGTGTTCTTGCTATTTTTTGGCAGTGTGGCTGTCATGTATTTGAGATTCTCGGCCACCTACTCGGTCTTCTGGGACACAGTAATTGCTGTCACTTTCGTTATCCTTGCTCCATTTCTCAACCCCATCATTTATAGTCTAAGAAACAAGGAAATGAAAGATGCTATTGGGAGGCTTTTTCATCAGAAGAGAGATGGTCGGGCTCAGAAGTAAATCTCCATTCCTGATATTAAAACTCTTCTGTAAGTTCAGAATCTCATTGTTGCTTTTTTGGGCCCCTGATAATGCTCCTTTTCTATTGCCACAGCTGCTTGTTCTTCTACTGTTAACATGATGGAACTAGAGGCATGATGAACTGTGCCTCTAGGTCACTGTGTCCACTTGTCTACAGAGCATCAACTAGACTCATGACAGCTGAAGTAGTTATGTATGGATACTCTTGTTTTAAGCACAAGCTGACATGATGCCTCATACTATACCAGTGTGGTTCCTTCACTTCTCTTCTGTGATTCCATGTGTTGATGAGGCCAAAGATTAGGGTACAAGACACACACCACACAAAATAGTTCTGGAAATCGCTGATGTTATTGTTCTCTCTTGCTTTTCCAGCACTAAAATCTTCTGTCACCCATCATTGTTCAAGTACTGTTTTTTGACATAAAAGATAAATTTTCCCCACTTTCAGCTTGTGTAACTCAATTAGCTACCCACACAGTTCAGCAAAAATGGACTAGCTACAGCATGATGTGTTATAGGATTTCAGGCTCAAAGAGGTTTCAAAAGAGTAACTTGCATAGCCCACTATATTTCATGTTACTATTTAAAACATTTTCTTATATACAAATTGCCTTGTAATTTAAACTTGTCAGAATCACCATTATTTAAATATTGATAAATAAAATTTGAAAGTAAAGTTCAAACTTGTTTCCTGACTTTCTGCATGATTGCTCAGTAGCTTGTAACAACTGTTTTAAATTATTTATTTTTATGTATCTTTCTCTCTCTTTGTGTGTGTGTGTGTGTGTGTGTGTGTGTGTGTGTGTGTGTGTGTGTGTGCGCACGCACGGGGAATACACTTAGCATGTTGAATGTGCAGAGGTCAGAAGAGAATTCTGGGGACTCAATTCCCTTTTGTCACCTTCCAGGAATCAAGTTCATATATGTGAAGCCTCTGCATAAGAACCTCTACATGCTGACTTACTTCACCCAATCCCAGATGATCTTGCACACTTTCACACTTCAGTCTGCCTAGTCAGTCACTTGATGAGCAAACTCAACTAGCTCATCAATAGTAAAAGATGACAGGCTGGAGAGCAGTTTAGCCAGCTAGAAACAAACAACTGATTGATCCAAAACACATAAGTACAATGATAAAAAAAAAACTGGAAAAATCACAGATTTTGTTTTATACAAAATTGCTAATGTATGGAATTATGAGAATTTCTCTTTTTAAGCTACTTCTTTTTGGAGAGTGAGTTGTTCCATGATCAAAGATGTCTGATTATGTGTATTAAAATATCCTTTCTATTTCCACTTTTGTTACAATATACTCTAGAATTCACATTACATGTAGGATACTATCTTTAATATTTATGTAGTTTTATTTTAATATTTTTATTCCTTGAGAATTTCATACATGTGTACAGTGACAAATGTTATATCCCTCCCTAAACCGTGACTTTCTCCATATCCCCCATGACTTCATGTCTTCTTCTCCTTTTATTATTATATTTGATAACTAAGTCCAGTGAGTGCTATCTATAAGTTCATGGGTGTGGCCATCCACTGGAGCATGAAAAGCCTACTAGTGGCCTGTTGTGGGATGGTCTGTATATCAAATAAAACACTGATTGGCCAGTGGCCAGGCAGGAAGTAGGTGGGACAAGGAGAGAGGAGAATTCTGGGAAGCGGAAAGCTGAGGCAGAGAGACACTGCCAGCTGCCGCCATGATCAGCAGCATGTGAAGACGCTGGTAAGCCACCAGCCACTTGGCAAGGTATAGATTTATGGAAATGGATTAATTTAAGCTATAAGAACAGTTAGCAAGAAGCCTGCCCCGGCCATATAGTTTGTATGCAATATAAGTCTCTGTGTTTACTTGGTTGGGTCTGAGCGGTTGTGGGACTGGCGGGTGACAAAGATTTGTCCTGACTGTGGGCAAGGCAGGAAAACTCTAGCTACAGTGGCCACACTCTCAACAAGGAGGATTCTCTCTCCCTCAGTAGGTATCAACTGTCAATATTTCCTCAGTGAGGGATGGGCTTAGAAAGCACCTCCCTGTCTATGCTGGAATTTGGGATGATTTGATCTCATTTAGATCTTGTGCAGTAACGTGGCTGCTGTGAGTTCATGAATGCAATAGGTATGTCATGTTCAGAAAACCACATTTCACAGATCACATTTCACTCCTCCTCATCTGTCTTTTGCATTGTTTTCTGCCTTCTGTTCTGGAACACCAAGAGCAATGAGAATTTAATTACACACTTCAATCTATCCAATGCTGTCATGTGCATATTGGATTAAATTCAGTATTTCTTAGCCTAACATTTGAAGCTCCATGCTTTTCACTCCCCCTTTACCTCACAACTCTTCCTTTGCCTCTTCTGCACTCATGGAAACCTGGGTCATATGGTTGACTCAGCTGTTTTCTAAAAGGAAATCTGAAAAAGGATTCCTCTTATGTTTTCCTCACTGGTTCCCAAGTCTTCAATTTTTAACCCACTTCATGAAACAACTTCTCTTTGTTCCCTACTATTAATTGTTTTGAGTCTTATTAAAATGTTCCAGAAAGTATTATGCCATTTGAGCATCATACTGGCATTGCCATCCATGTGTATCTCCTTCATTCCATTTAAATTATCATATAGAATAAAACAGAAATACTTTAAGATGAAAAGGTTACAAACCATAGATTTTTCAAAAGTTAAAAATGGAAACATATTTTCAGCCAAAGATAATCAGAGTTAGAGACAAAATTTAATTTTGTTCACAAATTCAGGGTAAAGATTAATTGCTTAATAGTAAAATCAATTTAAAAATGGTTATTGAGACTCAGGACACTTTTTGGTGACAGAGCATTTTTCTTACACATCTCAGGCCCAGGGTTTGATACCAAGAATTCTAAAAAAAAATTTTTTAAAATGGCTCCAATGAAACAGAATGGGAAGAAAATAAGGGAAAAGATGAAAATTATCACATGAAACATATACAAATAATTTTTATAAAATGTTTATCACTAGATACTGAATATTCAAGCACATACATTTGTCTTTTAAATTATTGTTTGAAATATATCTTAATTGGAATCATAATAAGTAAATTCCCACTTGGTTTTGAAATCTTCATTCTTTATCTTATGAATACATGTATACAATGAAATACAGTCATATTCATTCCTCATTTCCTGCCTCCAGCTTCCTGTGTATTCCTACCTGTTTTATGTTACCACAATTTTCTGCTGGATTGATAGTAAAACTCCATAAAAGTTTTTTTTAAGGGCCACTCCATGCAAACTTGTCTTAATACACTTAAAACATCATGTCCCACCATGATTATTAGAATATCTCTAGCAACTCAAGTTTTCCCCTGTGCCTCCTAGCACTGTCTTCTCAACACAGAAGGAAGTATGATTTTGTTAAGCTTCATAGCAGACAGCATCTCCCTTCTGCTCCAAACTCTGCCCTGGTTCCTCAGCGTTCAGAGTAAACATGGAAATTTAACTCTCAAATTCCTTTCATCTATCCCCCTCTCATTTCCTAACTCTAGTTTTCCATAGACCTATCTCAAACACACTCCATTTTAGACACAGAAGAGTCTGGTTTCTGAAAGATGCCCCCTTGTGGCTTTATGTGGGCTTCTCCTGATGCCTAGATACTCTCTCCAAAAATCTATGTGGCTCTTCCCTTTTCTTCTATGCTTTATATGAGAATATTTATATGAGAATGTTTTGCTCATACTTAGCATTCTAAATGAGGTTTAATTTGACCAATCTTAAATTAAGGAGTCCCCTACTCATTCTGAATAATCTTATACACCTCCTTTTCTGTTTCTTCGAGAACACATAGTCACATAATAAATAATGTTATAAAATTTCTTATTTTTTTCATTCAAAAATATCTTCTCTTTCTCAAACAAAGGGTCTATAAAGACAAGGAGATGTTTGGTCAGTTGAATCTTTAGTATGGTACAAATTACTTGACAAAGCGGCCTCCGTAAATATTTGCATCATTAGTGGAAGATAACTCACATGATAATAACGTGATGTGTTAGCATCTTTTAAACTCCACACAGCCTGAGAGTTAAGTGCAAAAGTGTTTGAAGGGGGTTGGGGATTTAGCTCAGTGGTAGAGTGCTTGCCTAGCAAGCACAAGGCCCTGGGTTCAGTCCTCAGCTCCCCCCAAAAAATGTTTGAAGAAATAAAAAAATTATAATTTATATTGTAGAACAAAACCTCAAGTATATTTAGTATTTCAATGTTATTTTTAAAGATGTTAATCTATTAGAATATCAAATGTACCATGCAATTTTGTTTATCTGTAATTGAGCAACTGCTTTAAACATGGTTATGAGTTAGCTTGAGATGAATTTTACAGTCAGAAATTTTATACCATCCATCAGTTATTAGACTTATGACATTAAGATACATTTTACTACATTAATCACATTAAATAGAGAAAAGGTTGTGGGATTGGCCATATTTATAATTTTCTTTTCATACTATAAAGGCTATTTTATGAACTTATGGAATTTTTGTTGAATCAAAAAGTTGAGGCACTTAAAATCAAAATAGTGTTATACCCCATTTAAATACATTTTAAAAGGAGATTTAAATGTCAAGTTAAAAAAATCATAAAAATATTTTAACACCTTTAAGTAGAATGATAAAATTAATTGATTTGCTAATTGAATACTAAGGTTTTTAGCTTTAACAGTCATGATTTTCAAATAATTTAATTAATAAATTCAAGCATTCGATAACAACTAAGATCCTGAATCTATCAATGTTTCTTTAAAGTTAAATCAAATTTTATCACCAAAGAAAATTATCCATGATTTTCTCCACACAAAGATGCCCCCTATGGCTACCAAAGGGCTCATACGAATGTAGAAAGAAGTTTGATTTTACAGGCACGAGGCTGTATGAGGAGGACTGTGTTCCCTGGGTTTGGGGGGGATCAGTTTCTGCGGCAAACCCTAAAATGACAGGTATTCCTGCCTCAGCGTTTTCCACTGTGTGAGAGTTCTTTGTTTGTTTGTAATACTATGGATATTCCATTCTTTTAGCTCAAATTATTTTCATATTTTGAGGATTTCATACACGAATATGGTATATATAATATTTCTGCCCCTCCCTTCCCTCTTTCCACACCTCCTGTGTCACCCCCACTCACTCAAAAATTCTTGACTTCTTCTTTAATCATTATTCTTACACACACACACACACACACACACACACACACACACACACACACAGGTACAGGTATGTGCACACACACACACACAATCGACTGGGTCATTTGAGTGTTGCTCTTATGTGTATGGTTTTAGGTTTCACCACTTGGGATTGAATAACCTATCAGTGTGCCCATCCTTGAAAAAAAATAACTTATTACCCACACTGCCCCCTCCCACAACAGCCATTGATTGCTTGAAGCTCTTCATCAAGGGGTGGGGACTTAGGAGATTTCCCACACCCCACTGGCCTGTCTTATTTACACAACCTTCCTGAGGAGACCTTATGGATGCAGCTTCAAGGTCAAGTCCAGAAAGCACTATTTCTCGTCAGGAGTGCAATTGCTACAGTTCTTAGAATAATTCTGCCTCCCCTTCTCTATAATAGACTTCATCTGCTGCAGAATGAAGCTTCTTTCATGAAAGATGTAAGCTAAAATTATCTGTGGCTGTAAGGATAAGTATTTAAAATACACTTAGACTTTATAGTGCCAAAAATGCCATTTTGACACCTTGTTTATGAAAAAAATAAAGGGAAAAAAGAAAAGTTAAAAAGAAAATTCTGATATGAACATAGCTGAGCAAGTGCTCTTGTGGTATGATTGAGCATTTCTTGGGTATATGCCCAGGAGTGGTATAGCTGGATCTTGGGGGAGATTGATTCCCAATTTTCTAAGAAAGCGCCATATTGATTTCCAAAGTGGTTGTACAAGCTTGCATTCCCACCAGCAGTGGTGGAGAGTTCCCCTAGTTCCACATCCTCTCCAGCATAAAGTGTCTTCAGTGTTTTTGATCTTAGCCAAGGGTCGAGGGAGGGAGCGGGAGATCCTAGCTGGATCAAGAAAAGAGAGGGAGAACAAGGAATAGGAGACCATGGTAAATGAAGACCACATGAGAAAAGGAAGAAACAAAGAGCTAAAGAGGCCCACAGAAATCCACAAAGATACCCCCACAAACTGCTGGCAATGGTCGAGAGACAGCCGGGACTGACCTACTCTGGTGATGGGATGGCCAAACACCCTGATAGTTGTGCCATAAACCCCATCCAAGGACTGAGGAATCTGGATGCAGACATCCACGGCCAGGCCCTTGGTGGAGCGCTGGGAGTCTAATTAGTGAGAAAGAGGAGGGTGTATATGAGCGAGAATTGTTGAAACCAAGGTTGGATAAAGCACAGGGACAAATAACCAAATGAATGGAAACACATGAACTATGAACCAAAGGCTGAGGGGCCCCCTACTGGATCAGGCCCTCTGAATAGGTGAGACAGTCGATTGGCTTGATCTGTTTGGGAGGCATCTAGGCAGTGGTACCAGGTCCTGGGCTCGTTGCATGAGTTAGCTGTTTGAAACCTGGGACTTATGCAGGAACGCTTGGCTCAATCTGGGAGGAGAGGACTGGACCTGCCTGGACTGAGTCTATTAGGTCGATCCCAGTCCTCAGGGTAGACCTTGATCTGGAGGAGGTGGGAATGGGGGGTGTGCTGGGGGGAAGGGGAGGGGGGCAGGAAGGGAGAGAACAAGGGAATCTGTGGCTATTATGTAGAACTGAATAGTATTGTAAAATAAATTTAAAAAAATATGATAAGCAAAAAAAAAAAAGAAAAGAAAATTCTGATACTATTGATGACAGCATTTCCATACCACTAGATGGCCTCTTACTCTTTTAAGATCATTGGAACTGTTTCCAGCTTTGATTTTCTCCTCATAAAAGCTAGGCAAAATATATTTTTTTCTGGAGATTTTACTTTATTCCTAAAACTCCTGGAGAAGTTTCATAGGAAGAAAGCAGAGAAGTCTGAGCAAGACACCCAAAATGTATAAAATTTATAATGGGCAAGGATAAGATTTAGGGCAGAGAATGGAGGAGCAAACTCAAGCTGCAAAATAGTGCTAAATATGTCAGTGAGTTATTAAGATGGAATGGCACTTTAATGGAGCATGACAAAAGGTTGAACATCTTAATGCTGCCAGCATTAAACTATTTTTAATTTTTAATTTGTATTTGTGTGTGTCACATGTATGTGGGTGCTCTCGGAGGCCAAAGGAGGTCAAATCCCTTGGTGTTACCTTCTAGAGGTTTATTTTCTCTACCAGTCACAGAATAAAGGGAATTAGAAAGCATCCAACACATCATCTGATAGCCAGGAAAGATCAGGCACACAAAGTAGAAACAATGGTTGAAAATAGTTTTATTACAGGTGAAGAAATACATGCACATGCACACACACAAATACACAAAAGGCACACACATTTATACACGCACACACCCACACACTCACATGTAGAAGGTGCACACACATACACTCAGAAGTTATGTATGCACACACTCACACACACTATCCACACAGACACTCATACACACTAGGTGTACACACACACATAAGGTGCATCTACACATTCACACATACCAAATGCACACACATACTAGGTACACACACACACACACACACACACACACACACACACACACAGTGCGCACAGCAAGGTATACAGAAAGAAAGATCCCTCTCAAAGCAGAGTGGGTACTCCAGAAGCAAAGTCCTTTCTCTTCTGCGGGAGCCCATTCTCGGGTTCCTCGTGGCTTTACCCAGCAGGTCCACATGGAGGATGATCAGGTCCATGGGCCTAAGTGCAGGTGTCTGAGATGGTCTGCACTTGGCTGTGCTGGGGGAAGAGGTCTTTTGCTCCACCCCTTGCTGTCTCTATAAAAACCCTGGGGCAGAGACTGTCGGGGGCCGTTGGAAAAGGTTCCAGGCCCTCTAGAGGCTATGCTTTATTTTTTTTATCTGTTTATCTTTGCAAGATTCTCCGCAATATAAATCTTTCTATCTAATATTTCCTGCTGCTCGCCCTCAAGAAAACTCTGGGGAACTGTGGGGGTGGTGGGTAAACGCCCCACACTCTTCTCTACAATTAGAAGTTTTATGTGTCTTTATGATGTGTGGGTGTCTTTTTCCTCCAGCTGATGTTTGGTCATTTTGAACAAAGACTGGGTACGGATAGGTCCACAGTTTTGAATAAACATTTCCCAGTCTGCATTCTCTGGCAGGGAGTGCTCTATCAGCATCACCAGGCCTCCAGTCTCAAGCAACCAGGCCTTATTGTCTGGTCAGGAAGAAGCTGGAAGTTCGCCATCTTTGTTACCTATCTGTGGTCCCTTTCCCTATCTGTCTGCCTATCAGGAATCAGTCTAACTCCTCCTTCACAGAAGCAAGCTGGAGTTACATGTCGTGAGCTGTCTGACATGGATGCTGAAAACAAGTTCAGCTCTTCTGCAAAAGGAACATGAACTCTTAACCACAGAGCCATCTACAGTTCCAAATTTTAAAAATAGCAATTATAACTGCTTAAAGATTTTATGTTTATCATTTTTAGGCTCTAGGCAGTATACTAAATCTATTTTATCTCTAAGAGCTCTAGAATGTTTGCTACAGAAATTTGAAATCAACACTAAGTCCCACAGAGGAGATAACAGCAAACACCAGAAGCCAGTGACTATGTGCCACATAGCCATGGAATTTTATCACTAACTAGGGAAAGTACAGCAACTGTCTTTGGAAAAACATCAGGGAATCATGCTCCTTTCTCAAGCCCAAATCATGTTAGTTATGTGGATCTTGTTACCATTTTATAAATGACTATATAACTAACCAATCAATTCTAAATATTGAGTGAATGAGTACACAAAGGAAGCATTTATGTGCCAATTATAAATGCTATTACTGCTTAGATCATGATCCTTAATTGGCTTGGAAAAGATGGCACTGCACTATTTGTGATTTCAAAATAAGAAGACCCTGTTGCAAGGATGCACATGACTTCATTTTTCAGGACAAACAGTGGTCACTGTGTTAGAAAATGGAAAGACACACCACCAAGACCATGAAAAAAAAACTTACATAGTAATCTGATGATTGTTTGCTTTAAAAACATATGCAGAGGATGAAATGTCTTTGAACAGACATGGGTAAACTCACATTAGCTCCCAGAGACACTGAACATCTTTTGAGAACAGAACATTTTCTTAATGGCATCTTTCATATCTTTGTTCCTCAGGCTATAGATTATAGGATTGAAAAATGGGGCAAGGACAGCAAACATTAGTGCGATGATCTTCTCCAGCAGTGGTTCGAAAGTGGCAGAGAAGCGCAGGTACATGAGAGCCACACTGCCAAAAAACAGCAAGAAAATGGTGATGTGGGCTGTGCACGTGGAAAATGCCTTCTGACGACTCTCACCAGGTGGAATTCTCAGGATCACAGTGACAATTCTTAAATAGGAAAGGGTGATGACAGAGACACAGGTCAGGATGGACATAGCATGGATGACATCTTCAACCAGTATCATAGATGTGTCTGTACACGCCAAGAGAAGTACAGGTTCTAAGTCACAGAAGAGTTGGTGGATATGATTGGGGCCACAGAAGGGCAGAGTAGATATCCACACAATCTCTGGTAGGAGCATGAGGAAGCCAAGGATGAAGGAGCCTGTGGAAAGCTGTGTGCACAGCTTCGGAGTCATAATGATTGCATAGCGGAGTGGGTTACAAATGGCAATGTACCTGTCGATGGCCATTATTGTGAGGACCAAGCTTTCTGTGACTCCAAAGGAATGGAAAAAATACATCTGCAGCAGGCAGCCAATGAAGGAGATCGTTTTCTCTTTGCTGACTAGGTTGTAGAGCATTTTGGGAATGGTCACTGTGGTGTAGCAAATCTCCAGGAAGGAAAATATGCCAATAAAACTGTACATGGGATTGTGCAGACGGACATCCAGCTGCACAGCCAAGAATATCAAGGCGTTTCCAACAACAATGAACATGTAAACACAAAGCAGAAGGATGAAGAACAAAAGGCCACCCTTCTCAAACTGAGGGAAATCAGAAAAATAAAATTCTGTCACCTTTGTCTGATTCTCCTTATCCATAGTTTCAGCAGATTTTTGGCTGGCTGAAAGAATAAGTACAAGCAGAGCACAAGTAAAAGGACAAATAGACAAGTCTAAACAGTCTTAATATTCAGCCAATGAAATAAAATATATGATAAAGTGACATTTTAGATTTATAAAATTTTTAGTAAGCATACCTAGCTGTCAACTATTTTTTTTTAAAGAAACAGCTGCCTATTTAGAAATATAAGTCTGTATACACTATTGACTGACAATTTGGCAATTTTTATTAAAGGGTAATAGTTTAGAAACTGCCTTTCACAACATAATCTAAGGGAAATTATTTTACATAAAGATGACTTACAGAGACAAGCAGTATGATAATTTTATCCCCAGTTATGACAAGCAAAACTGCTGTGTCTGCAGAGAAGCAAACATAAACATGTGCTATCAAGAAGCAGCCATATATGGAAAATAATTTTTGATGTAAAGTCAGTTGATCAAGATGTATAAAACAGCTCCTCACATGTACATCATTGGGCCCATGCTACTTCATCACCTAATTTCAACAGAAAGTTACCTTTACTTCTTGGGAGTTTTGTGACACATTGTCTTTGACAGAAAATTCCATTCATTTCGCTAATCTGAAGCTGGAAAACAGTGAGTGTCTAATAATAGGTTCCATGGTATTTTTACGACTACTTGCTAAAATGCTTTGCATGAAGGAAGTCTAAGATGTGTCTTTTGTCAAATTCAACTGCTTAACTGTGAGAGGTCTGAAGACCGAGCCTGGAAAAAGAGACAGCTATTGATTGCCACCCAAAACAGTCAGTCATCTGGGAGCCGACTTTAGACACAATATATACACTCTTGTGAGACCATGAAACAAACATCCACAAACAAAGGAGAGCTGGCCTGTTAAGCAAGAACCAAGGATTTTTGCTTGCTTTCTAGATATCTTATTGGACATTGAATCTATAGTTAAACATAAGAAACATGAAAAACAAAATTCCCTTTGGTATTTCTTCATGAAAACATTTACTTTAAAAATAGAGGCTCTTGGAAAAATAACTGATGTTCTGATGGTTTCTTGTTTTATACTTTTACCCAGATTCATCGCCTTCAAATATGTCTTGGTCCAATTCAAATCTCTCAGGTAACTGAGGCAAGATTTCTTAAATGCAAAAGCGGTATACTACTACTTTTTAGAAATGCAAAAGATGCTAGTTGTATGATGCTAGTGGTATCTTGTACAAGTGAGGGCTGTTTAAAAGACTCCAAATCTTACTTCTAAGCCTGAAAAATAATGTGAATATATATGGTATTCTCAAAACAATTTCAACATCTGCATCTTTTGCATTTATAATCTGGTATTCTTTACTGATCTGAAATGACATGATACATGTATAATTGTGCAGTGAGTCAAATTATTTTGTTAACAGTACATTTCACAGTCACAAAATTAAACCTGGAAGAAGTAAAAAGGAATTATACCAAAAAGTACTCCTCTATTTCCTGGGGGAAAGAACAACTAGAAACTCAACTCCTAAGCTACAGTCATTGTCAGGGGTTTCTTTATTCCTAGGTGTCTTTCCTCACTCTGCTATATGACATCTGAGCATCTTAGATTATAATCGAACCTAGGATTAAGTAGTGATGAGAAATGCCATAGATCCAGTGTCACAGATGGAATTTAACAAATCATTTCTCCATGCATTTGTTGTGATTTTCTGTAGTCAAAGAACACAAAAAAACTGCCCAAAGCCCCCATACCTGAGCTACAGTTCCCCTACCTCATGTGCTTGCCTGACGTCAGCAATGACTCTGTGGGTCTTTCCATCTTATACCCACCTCTCTTCCAGAATTCCCCTTTCCCAAATATCTTGATTCCTTTGCAGCCCAACAAATAGAAGGTTATAACCACAACACTAGGTTTCTTGGGGGATGAACAGTGGAGAAAGGCTTTATCTTGACACATTTTATCCATTGTCTAGGGAAAAGCTACTCATACCCCCAAGTGTCTAATTAGGGAGCTCTGTTGGCACACTTCCATTTCACAAAGACTCCATACCTCTGGGAAGCTAGGGTTTTTAAGTCATGCAAGATAGCAGATGAAAGGCAATGGTTGCTTTGTTTTTCTGTAGAAGCTATGAAAGAATTGTTTCTGTTATACAATGTCAGGCAGACTGAGTCAGGGGATGAATCAGAAACAAAAGGAATGAAGCTCACAGTCTGTGGTTCAAAGTCCAAATTCTCTTTGGCATTTGCATAAGCCATTACAGCAGCTTGTGAGAACAGCACAATTCTGAAGCCCGTGAAAGAGTTGTAACTTCAGTGGAACTTCTTCAAAAAGATTCAGAAGACCACAAGGCAGAGAAGTAAGGTTCTCACTGAGATTTGTCACACATTTTAGTGACCCCAAAGATTTCTCCATAGGGCTTGATTGAGGAAAAGATTCAAGGACAATGTTTCTACATAAAAGGTGCATTGATAAGAACACAGGAGCAAGCCCATAGAGAGATTGGAAAAGTCCCTCAGATAATGGGTAGAAAATGCAAATAGAGGAATATATTTACTTTTTTATTCTTTTTCTCTTTTTTAAAACTGAATTTGGACCTAATATGTACAGGAGGATAATGCTGGAGGAAAATCAAATGAATAACACAATAATATCTTCTTCTCCTATGAAAATATATATACCACAGGAATAAAAGCTTAAACATCAAATGTAATGGTTGCAGGGGACATAGAAAGGGAACAGCATTTGAAAATATATTTTTAATTAAAAAATAGGATATGAGAATGTATATAACAAAAAGAAGGAACTCTGAGAACAGAGATGGATATTGACAGTGAGTAGTTAGACTTTTAAAAGTTTATTTCTGATCAAGACCCTCTATAAGCATTTGATGGATAAGTGAACTATGTTTAGAGCTTGTGTAGTGGACAAAGGCAACCACACTCTGCCTTTATCACAGCTTTCCCCCAAGATGTCTTGCTGTGGGATGTCTTTCTGTATGCTGTGAATATGTGTTGTTCTGATTGGTTGATAAATAAAGCTGTTTGGCCTATGGCAAGGCAGCCTAGAGGCAGGCAGGAAATACAAGCAGATAGACAGGAAGAAGAAAGGCAGAGAGATAGACACCAGCACTGCCAGGGGAAGCAAGATGTGGAAATACTGGTAAGCCTTGCCCATGTGGCAACTATAGATTAATAGAAATGGGTTAACTTATAGCAGCTAGCTAGCAAGAAGCCTAAGCCATTAGGCCATCCAGTTTGTAAGTAATACAAATCTCTGTGTTTACATGGGATCAAGCAGCTGGAGGACACAGCTCTCTTTCTCACACACACACACACACACACACACACACACACACACACACACACAAATAAATAAATAAATAAATAAATAAAAACACCTAAATAAAATGAATAATCATTCAATGAATCCCCATAGAGGAAGTGTGTATCATAGACGCACTGACTTGTGGCCTCACTAGAACACACTAAGTACTTGATGACAGTATCAGCATAGAGTGAAGACAATTAATGGCTGCCATAAAACAAGGGAGGCCGGAACTAGTGCCAAGCTCTTCAAATCTAAAGCCAAGGAACACAGTATGTAGATCAGAGCTCTGATTCAACTTAGGAACCCGTCCAGGGACTTCACAGGGAAGTCCTATTAAGGAAAAGTCCGACTTTGGGAGCTCTTTAGTAAATGGTAAGCCTTGTTTCATGGAGGAGTGGAAGTGAGCTCACACCAGCAGAAAAAGGCACTTTCCACACTGACATTCAAGTAGTCTCCCCTAATAAATACCACAGCAGCAGCCTTCTCATTTTCATGTTGTCCCAGACAGAGTCAAAGTCAGAGGCTTTTCCTGTACCTTATTGTCCAGCTCACATTAGAGGTAACTTTGGCTTTGAGGCACTGTATAAAACGTGTTTGATTATTTTTTTTTATTTTGTGTGCACATGTATATGCATATGGGCACAAGTGTATGTGTGCGGACACGTATGTGGAGGCCAGAGGACAACTTGACTGACTAGTTTTCTCTTCCCACCACGTGGGTCTCCAGGATCAAACTCAGGTTGTCAGCCTTATGGGCAGGTGCCTTTACCTGCTGAGTTATAGAGACACCCTCCTTATTCTTTATGTCTCCCACAGTCCAGTCATCAGATACCTTCTTCTCGGGCTCTTGGAGGAGGGCTTGCAATGGAGCGTCTTAAACTATGGCTTTGGTTTTACATAGTTTTAATTCCTATTTTATGTGTCTATGCATGTATATTTGCAAATCACATCACAAAATGACCGTTGTAGAATATTATTTTAGCTAGGCAAAGATGTATTTACATTTGTTTACGCTGCAGAATATTACTTTTAACTGTGTAAAAGTGTGTTACCTTTGTTCATGCTGCATTTGCTTAATGATGCCAGGATGTGTGTTTAATTACGTAAAGATGGGCTATATCTGTTTCGCTCTGTCTGCCTAAGCACCTGAAGGGTTAAGAGCTGAAGGGCCAATAGCTAGGCAGAGAAAGGATGGATGTGGCTGGCATGCAGAGAGAATAAATAGGAGAACTCTGGGCTGAAGAGAGAAGAGGAAAAAAAGACTAACAACAAGAGAAGGAGGAGAAATGACTTAGAGGTTAAGAGCACTGACTGCTCTTCCGGAGGTCCTGAGTTCAATTCCAGGAGAGGGGAGGTTGAGATTGCTTTGGCTTTTTTTCTTCTCATATCCCGGTTTTTGTTGTTGTTGTTCTGAGTTTTTAACCTTTACTATGTTTGATGAGATAACCATGCCGGAGGGCTGTGGGCATTGAAATGAACAGTGCATTGCCTGTTTCTGCTGGGCAAAAGCTCTCAGGCTCTTTTATAGCATGGATCTAATCTCAGAGTTGTTAAGTCATTTGGGCTGGGCTCTTACTAAGAGGAGGAATAGAACATGATCACAGGGCAGTCAGTAAAGGTGAGTGGATTTCGTGTCAGTCACTCCTGTCCCTGCCTCCACATTCTCCTCTGAAGGACTCTCATGCTCCTTCGTCAGTTCCCTAACTGCCCCTATACTGAGGCCCAAGGCCTTTTACACACAGGCCACCTATGATCCTTGGGTCCTGTATCTGTGGACTCAACCAATCAAACGGAGGGGGAAATCATAGCTACAGTGTTTACATATTGGCTCTTTTGTCATTGTGGTCTAATGATACAGGGTAACAGCTGTCTACATCACTTTTTACATTGTCTTAGATATTAGAGGTAATCCAGAGGTGATTTAGATTGATACCATTTAATATGAGGGATTTGGAATACTCACTGACTTCGGTGTGTCTGTGGGGACATTTGGATCAATCTCTCATGAATCCCAAGGGGCCACTGTGGTGGTATTGTGTTCCCCAAATATTGTGTACCTTAATAAATTTATCTGGGGTCAGAGAACAGACAGCCACTAGATACAAAGGCTAGAAAATGGTGGCACTCACACCTTTAATCCTAGCATTCCAGAGATAGAAATCCCTCTGGATCTCTGTGAGTTCAAGGCCACATTGGAAATAGCCAAGCATGGTGACACGCCTTTAATCCCAGAAAGCTAGCCTTTAATCCCAGGGAGTGGTGGTAGAAAGGAGAAAGATATATAAGGCGTGAGGACCAGAAACTAGAAGCATTTGGCTGGTTAGGCATTTTGGCTGGTTAAGCATTCAGGCTTTTGAGCAGTAATTCAGCTGAGACCCATTCCGGATGAGGACTCAGAGGCCTCCAGTCTGAGGAGACAAGACCAGCTGAGGATCCGGCGAGGTGAGATAGCTATGGCTTGTTCTGTCTCTCTGATCTACCAGCATGGACCCCAATAACTCGGCTCGGGTCTGATTTTATTAATAAGAACTTTTAAGATTCCTGCAACAGGCCACCGTACTTAGTGTTCATATAACCAGTTTATATGCTAAACATGGGTATCCCATGGCATCTTAAATCTCATCCCTTCCATCTGGACCTGTCTGTGTCTCTAACGTGTTCTCACAGGGCCATTTATATTCATGATCTGATTAAAGATTTGTGATAGAATTAAAAGACTACATGCCTTATTGATCTACCAAGAAGAGTTTAACTTCATAGGCAGGAGAAGGGGCTTCATCTCTGTTCATGTTCAGCTGATGCACAAGCTGAGGCTCTTCAGCATCCATGCTCCACATGGTCACAACCAACCCCAGCAGCTGCCTCTTAGTGTCCTTTATTGCCAAATCTGCCCATGCTGGATAGTTTCATATTTTCTATTGCTAGGAGAAAATACCAGCACAGATATTGCTCACAATCCTCTGGCCCTTTGGGACCTGTTAGTATTGAAGGCATAGATCAACTTGCCTCTGAAGTTCCCCAATGCCCTCGGCTCCATCATTACTCACCACACAGCATTTTCTACACCTGTCCTTGTGGCTAACGGCTTCTAAGGACTCTCCCTACAGGCTGATGGTATCACAGCAGGACATGCAACCCTCCCCCCCCCACTTCCACCTGCTTGGGGGTCTTCACAGATAAGGCTAGGAATGGGGACTCTGGAGACAATAAACACTTTCTCAGATTTAAGAAAAAAAGATTTATTTATTTTTTTAATTTTAATTTTAGGTGTATGAGTGTTTTTCCTACATGCATGTATGTGCACCACATGTGTGCAGTGCCTGAGGAGTCCAGAAAAGGGCATCAGATCCCCTGGAACTGAAGTTATAGATGGTTGTGAGGCACCATGTGGGTTCTGTAAAGTGAAACCTGGTCCTCTGCAAGGGTAGTAAATGCTCTTTACCACAGAGCCATCTCTCCAGCCCCATGTTCTTGAGTAAAACAAAACAAAACCAAACAAAACAAAAAACTCCAAAAACCCTCCTGGCTCCCTAGGATTGTTCTGTTTGTACTCCAAGGGTGGAGGACAGATGCCAAGAGCTAGCCACTTCTTGGGCATTCCACACGTGATTGTACCTGAGCTTCTTTGAGCTGACCACAGCTACAAGTCACACCCCCTTCTTCGAAGGACCCTCTGCTCCTCAGATGTAAGGATTTTTATGAGAACCTGCTCAGTCTAGCCTGCTCCAAGACTGAATAATCTGCGGGTAGGATTTTAAAAATTATCAGACTGTTACTGTTCATCTCTTCCTTTTCCACCACGCAGAATTCTCAGGCTTCCAACTCTCTTTGACGTCTTTCATAATTTTGTTCTGGATTTAAATAAGCCTTTCAACCTACCTGAGCAGTTGGGCCATGATTCAGTTCACAGCAAACATACCCTTTCTTGCCTGAGCAGTGGATTTCTAAATTTGAAAATTATTTCCTGCCAGGTGGTGGTGGTGCACGCCTTTAATCCCAGCACTCGGGAGGCAGAGCTAGGTGGACCTCTGTGAGTTTGAGGCCAGCCTGGTCTACAGAGTGAGATCTAGGACAGGCACCAAAACGACACAGGGAAACTCTGTCTTGAAAAAACAAAAAACAAACAAACAAAAAACCAAAAGGAGAGAAAAAAAAAAAGAAAATTATTTTCTTTTAGTTTCCAGAAAATTCTTCCTCTGATGATTTTTTTTTTTTTTTTTTTTTTTTTTTTTTTTTTTTTTTTTTTTTTTTTTTTTTGTTAAGATGCCATTTGATGCTTCCAAGAACCTGCTTTCAGTAGTTGTTGGAAGTGAGACCCAGGGCTCACCCATTTGCATTTGCTGGTTTCTGAGCTCACACTATGGGAGCCTTAAGGCCCAGGAATACTTTGTCATTCAGCAGTAGAGGAACGTGCTTTCCAGACTTCCACAATCAACCAGAGTGATTGACTCTCATATGGCGGGAGTCTTTACGAATTGTGTGTGTGTGTGTGTGTGTGTGTGTGTGTGTGTGTGTGTGTGTGTGTGCGCGCGTGCGTGAGCGCGCGCGCGCGCGCACACATGCCTTTGTGCCCCACGGAGGCCAGAGGAGGCTGCCTGATACCCGCTCTACCACATTGTACCTCATTCCTTTGAGACAGGGCTTCTAAACCTGGAGCAAGGCTGGTGGCCCGCATCCCCTGTAGTCCTCCTGTCTCTGCCTCCCGCCTGTATGCATAGCAATACTCATCTCTTTACGTGAGTGCTGGGGATTCAAACTTGGGTCCATATACTTGCTCATCAAATTCTCTTATCCACTGAGCCATCTTCCTAGACCCTCATCTTCAATCTTTTACATGTTCTGATTAATAGTGACTGGATTATCTGGGGCATTCTACGTAGTCTTAGCTCAGTATGGCATATTTTTCTCTAAGGGGGGGGTTTATTTAGATTTTAAAAACTATTTTACAGTGTATAGATACAGCTTCTATGTTGGAACCCTTTGGATTCTAAGTGATGGGCTGTCATGTCGGATGCAGCTTCAGGGGAAAGGGTTAGGGTTAGGGGCTTTTCAGTTTTCAGGACCATCTCAGACACCTGCACTCAGGCCCATGGTCCTAATCATCCTCTATTCGGACCTGCTGGGTAAAGCCACGAGGAACCTGAGAACGGGCTCCCACACAGGAGCTGTAATTGGACTCTAATTTGACTAGTTAGACCAGCATGCTCACTATTAAATATGCAAAGTGTGAGGAACATACTAAAGTGTGAGGTCCACTAAATGGAAGGTGAATACAGGTCTTACAGACTAATAACTAGCGAGATAAAGGAGGTATGGGGACAGGGAAGGCTGCGTAAAGAAGACCCAGAGACCAGGTTTTGTAGGATGAGTAGTAGTTTCCGGTGTAAGAGAGAAGGGCAGTCAGGATGGATGAACCGTGTGTACAAAGGCATTTTAGTAAGAAGTGTCACACTGCATTTAGGACAGGTTAATTAGTGTGGTATAAGCTTCAGTTGAGTGAGGTTGGGCTGGAGAGATGGCTCAGTGGTTAAGAGTCCTTACTGCTTTTGCTGAGAGTTTGGTTCCCAGCATCCAGGTACCAGGTCTCACAACTGCCTGTAACTCCAGCTTCAGGGGATCCAGTGTCCTCCTCTGGCCTCCACAGGAACAGGCCTGTGCACGCAGTCTCTGTCACGCACATACGCACAATTAAAAATAACAAAATAAATCTTAAAAATAGACCTAGTGAGGTGGGAGCAGGTGGAAGACTGCGGAGGTGAATTTGCCTGAAACCTTCAGGAGAGCTCAGGGGTCCACATTGCTTCCAAAATCCCTCCACCCCCACCTCTGGCCCTGACACCCCTCCTCTGGGCCCTCTGGAACCTCCCTTCCACTGGTTACCACCGCCACCACCCCACCCCTGACCTTGGCTGGCTACAGGGTTTGGTATACGGCGGGGTGTGGATCGGGGCCAGCATCCCCCACAAGCTGCAGAAGTGTTAGAGCTACACCTTGCCGGTCCTTCACCCTTCCGTGGCTCACCACGACTTTTGGGTACCACTTTCTCCACTTCATGGATGGTCCTGGCTTCCTGATGGTTCTTCTGTTTCCTTTTCTTTCTTTCTTTCTTTCTTTCTTTCTTTCTTTTTTTTTTTTTTTTTTTTTGGTTTTTCAAGACAGGGTTTCTCTGTGTAGCCCTGGCTATCCTGGAACTCACTCTGTAGACCAGGCTGGCCCTGAACTCACAGAGATCCTCCTGCTTCTGTTTTCCAAGTACTGGAATTAAAGGTGTGTGCTACCACCACCACCACCACCACCCGGTCTTCCATTTCTTTTGAGTCCTTCTCTAGATTTGAAAATGGACTCACCTGGGGACACTGTGACCCTAGGGGCTGTGTTGGTATGGCACTGTCCCCTGGGCTTCTCTGATGCTTGTTCCCCTCTGCTGCATGGGTGGCCCATCTGCCTCCTCCAGAAACAGGGTGGCCAACAGGTGGCGCTGTGGGGCCCAAACTTGCACCGGACACAAAAGCTCAGAGGATGGTGTGAGGCAATAGGGAGGCATAGGAACCGGGAACTAGAGGGTGCAGGGTCCGTCTAAACACATTCTGCTTGAGTGTGTACTAGTAAATACAGCTATAGCACCAAACACAGGCACACAAGTATGTTCACACACAGCATATCTACTAGTAAAATGTATGTACACACATATGCACACCTACATTCCTATCAGTGTATCTTTCATACACACATACCTTCATATGTAGGTGCACAAAAATTAGCATATATATGTATATTGTATGCATGTATGTACAAAACTGTGCTAGTTAGTTCTATGTCAACTTGACACAAGCTATAGTCATCAGAGAAGGGAGCCTCAGTTGAGAAAATGCCTCCATAAGATTGGGCTGTGGGGTATTTTCTTAATTAGTGATTGATGGGGAGGGCCCAGCCCACTGTGGGTGGTGGCATCCCTGGGCTGGTGGTCCTGGGTTCTATAAGAAAGCAGGCTGAGCAAGCCATGGGGAGCAAGCCAGTAAGCAGCGCCCCTCCATGGCCTCTGCATCAGCGCCTGCCTCCAGGTTCCTGCCCTGTTTGAGTTCCTGTCCTGACTTCCTTCAGTGATGAACAGTGGTGTGGAAATATAAACCAAATAAACTCTTTCCTCCCCAGCTTGCTTTCTGATCATGGTGTTTCATGGCAGCAATAGAAACCCTAAAATAATAACATATGTACATACAGACATAGATGCTGAGGCGCATACACTGGTGTGTATGTGTGTATGCACGTGTGCACACATGGATTTGCACATACGAATATCTGTATGCATCAGCATGCATGGCTGTGGAAGGCAGTGGCTTCTGTCACTAAAGAGGACTCTGGATCTCCGCTGTCACAAAGATTTGCAATAAAACATGCCCTTAACCATCCACTTACTACATTAAAAAAAAATGGCCCTGCTCCAGCAGTGGTCTGGGACTGCCTCTGTATCCAGTAAGTATGCAGCTGTTGCCAGGGACATCGCCGAGAGCTGAGAAGGTGCACCTGCCCGGTCTGTTTACAGTCTATGCTTTGCATCAGAATGATGGGCATTCAGGAAGAAGGGACCCTAACTTGGCCCAAATCATTGAGCTTGCCCAAACATGGCTTGGCAGAGTGGAAAGGGGAGACATCGTTGAGTCACACACATTTGATCCAAGCTGTAGAACTGTCACTCACTAGCAGTATAACCTTCCAAGTCACCCCTCTGAGTCCTGTCCCCCATACCTGTCAAGATGGTGGCTATGCAGGGTTGATGTGACAATCAGAATGTGCCCGTGGCTAGGTGGCAGCTCTGTGACACTGGAATACCTGATGGTCTGAAAGTCAAGATCTAAAGACCTGCTCTGCTTGCTCAGTTCCAGCCAGCCTGTGGGCGGAACGCAGACAGCAAGGAGGCCAGGCTGCTTTCCCAGGGGGAGCATCCCATCCACTGGTAGTCCTTCCCCACGGAGCCACGAACTGATGGGTTTCTATGGGAAGGAGCTCTATATTCTAACTGGAGTCACAGCAAGTCTCTTTTGTATGTCCGTGTGTTCACGTTTGTGCCTGTGTAGGTGTGCATATGAGTGAGTGTGCATGTGTGTGAGTGTGCATGTGTGTGAGTGTGCATGTGTGTGAGTGTGCATATGTGTGAGTGTGCATGTGTGTGAGTGTGCAGATGTGTGAGTGCTCACAGAGACCAGAGGAATACCTCAGATATCACATGTCAGTCTTGAGGTGTAATCCAGCCTTCCTCCACCCTTCCCTTCCCTTCTTTCCTCCCTTACATTTCTTCCCCTCTCAGCCCTCTCTCCCTCCCTTCCTCCCTGCCTCCCTCGTTCCTTTCCTTCCTTTCTCTCTTCTGTCAGGGTCTCTTGCTAGTCATCAAGTAGGCTAGTCACACTGGCCAGCAGGCTCCAGTGATCTGTCTGTCACTACCTCCTCAGTGTGGGGATTACAAGTGGAAGACACACCGCTGCCTTCCTTCCTCCCCCTTCACCTCCTTCCCCTCAACCTCGTCCTCCCCTTCCTTCTCCCCCTCCTCCTGTATCCTCCTCCTGTACAGTATATGATTAAAGCTTAGCACCCAGACACAGACCTTTTTTTGTAGGGGGCTGGAAAGGTTAGACAAGGCTCACCTCAGAAGAATAACTATTAACAAGCTTCTGTATAGACAATGTGGAAAATGTGAGGAGGGGGGGAAAGAAAGAAAATCACTCATAATTCTCCTCCCCCACATGACCTCTGCTAACATTTTGGTACATGGTTTGCAATTCTCTTGCAATTACGTAAAGATGGGCTGCATCTGTTTGGCTCTGCCTGCCTAAACACCTGAAGGGTTAAGAGCTTAACGGCCAATAGGTAGGCAGAGAAAGGATGGGTGTGTCTGGCAGGCAGAGAGAATCAATAGGAGACATCTGGACTCAAGAGAGAAGAGCAAAAAAGACTAACAAGAAGCGCAGGAGGAGAAATAGCTCAGGGGTTAAAAGCACTGAGTACTCTTGCGGAGGTCCTAGGTTCGGTTCCAAGGAGAGGAGAGAGGGGAGAGGAGCAAAAATGGCCATCCTACCAAAAGCAATCTACATATTCACTGCAATCCCCATTAAATTTTAGCATAATTCTTCACAGATTTTGAAAGGACAATTTTCAGTTTCATATGGAAACACAAAAAAATCTAGGATAGCTAAAACAATTCTGAATTATAGAACGGCTGAAGGTCTCACCATTCACAATTTAAAGTTGTACTACAAAGGAATCGTAATAAAAACATATGTTGGCATAAATAAGACATATTGATCAATGGAATTGAAATGCAGACCTAGACATAAATCCACATACCTGTGAACATCTGATACACACTGGAAAAAAAATGAATAGTTAAAAAGTGCTGGTCAAACTGTATGGTCTCATATAGAAGAATCCAAATAGATCCATACTTATCACCTTGCAGAAAATTCACCTCCAAATGGATCAAAGACCTTTACACAAAAGCAGGTACATGGAATCTGATAGAAGAGAAAATGGGGAATAGCCTTGTCCTCTCTTGGTTCAAGAGAAGATGTTCTGAACAGAACACTGTTATCTTGGGCACTTAAATCAACAATTAACAAATGGGACCTCATGAAACTGAAAAGCTTCTGTAAGGCAAAAACATCATTATTTAGACAAAGCAACAGCCTACAGAATTGGCAAAGATTTTACCAACCCCACATCTGATAGAAGGCTAATGTCCAAAATATATAACAAACTCAAAAAACTAGATAATCAAGAAAAAATAACCCAGTTAAAATGGGGTACAGATCTAAACAGAGATTCTTAAAAGAGGAAACCCAAATGGCTGAGAAACATTAAAAAAATGTTCAACTTCCTCAGCCATCAGGGAAATGCAAATCAAACCTACATTGAGATTCCATCTTATACTTGTCAGAATGGCTAAGATCAATAACACAAGTGACAACTCATGCTGGCAAGAATGTGGAATAAGGGAGACACTCATGCTTTGCTGGTGGGTTTGAAATCTTTTACAGGTACTATCCTGGTCTCCTTCATTGTAGTTGCCCTGACTTATGTCCAGATCATTGTGGTGATTGTGGTGATCTCTCAGCAGAGAGGTGGCATAAGATCCTTTTCATGTGTGTGGCCTATTTTCCTGTTTTTTTTTTTTTTTTTTTTTCCCGTTTTCTTTTATCAGTGTGGCTGTCAAGTGTTTGAGATTCTTGACCACCTACTCAGGCTTCTGAAACAAAGTGATTGCTGTTGCTTTTGTTGTCCTTGCTCCATCTCTCAATCCCATCACAGGTGGGGCTGGGGAGTAGATCTCTATCTTGAAAAATAAAATCCTTCTAGAAGTTCAGAATCTCACTGTTGCTTTTTGGGACCTGATCATGTTCCTTTTCTATTGTCAACAAATACATGTTTTGCTGCTGCTAACAGGCATGAGGAACTGTGCCTCTAGGTCATTGGTGGCCACTTGTCTACAGAGCACCTACCAGACTCACAATGCTGAAGCAGTATGTATGGATTCTCTTGCTTCAAGCACAATAGATTCTTCTCAATTTGCTAGCATTCTCCTGTCCTTCTCTTCTTTGATTCCCTGTGTCAGTGAGGTCAAAGATCAGGTATGAGGCACACACTACACAAAATAGTTCTGGAAACTATTAATGTTTAGCCAAAACTTCCACCTCAAGTCATGGGAAGTCTAGCTTGGGTCCCACATCCAGGGCCTTGGCCTGGTCTGGCCACCCCTACCTGCTATGTGACCAACCTCTAGGCTTCTGTTAGAACCATGCTATCTATACCGAAATCCTCAGGCCTCTCTGATGTCACATCTAACTTTTCCACCCAGACAAATCTATCCCCCACACTTCTTCCATGGGTGAGGAAATACATCCTGTACACAAGTCTACTACCCTGTGTCCACCTGACTTCATCCCATCCAGGCAACTTCTAATACTGAGGCTGGACCCACCTTCACATTCTCTCTTCTGCCTGAATTCTGTTCTGACCATATCAGACTTAAAACTAACAGAAGAAGTCTACATGCCCAGATCCCATCAGGAAAATGCCATTATGAACTATCAAGCCAGTATCTTCTCTCTAAAGCATACCAACCCATAGACATGTTTAACAATGAGAATTACCTAGATGAACCCAGGACACATAATTAAAAGGATCAATCATAAACTTCATCAAATAATTCAAGGAATTTAAAGAAGGCATAAAGAAATGGCTCAATGAAATTAAAAGGCTTCTTGTGACTGGAGTTGGGGGCTTTATGGATGATATTCGGTTATTAGAGGGAGCATTGTCAGCCCAGACAGAAAATTTCATTTAAACTATGTATGTGTTTTTATTCACAGACTTACATGTGTTAAAAAATTTTAGGCAAATGTTACATATATACAAGCAACATTGTATAGACTGAGCAGGTTATATTTAAAAATATATGTGTACATACATATATGCATGTAACAACACTCAATAAAAAATAGGCCATGCATTGAAAAAGGAGCAAGGAGGGGTATACCGGAGGGGTTGGAGAGAGAAAGGGGAAAGCAGAAATGATGTAACTATATTGTAATCTCAAAAATAAAAGAAAATAATCTGTTACTGTTGATGCTTCCCCTTGCATTTCCAGCATGAACTCCTGTCATTCATTCATTATTCCTCAAATATTGTTTCTTGACACAAGAGAAAAATGTTTCTCCTTGTCCAGCTTATTTAGTCTTAAAACCCAGTTCTACAACCATAGACTGGCCATAGCATGATGTGAAAGAGAATTTCAGGCTCAACAGGCTTTCACAAAGATTTCTAACCTTTGTGACCTACTATATCTAATGTCACCATTCAAAGATATTTTCTTTATATGCACTGTTTTGCAAATCAAAAAGCCCTGAAGTAAATTCATCAGAATCATCATTATTTCAACATTGAAACTAAATAAAATCTGGAACTAAAGTTCAAATTCATTTAATGATTTGATTAAAGTCATCTAAGTAGCTATAACATCTGCTTAGAATTTCCTATTTATTTATGTTATTCATTTCCTCTGTGTGTTGATGTTTGTGTGTGGCAGATGCTTACATTACACAAGGCTCACGTGAAAGTCGGTGAATAACTCTGAGGGGTGGGTCAGTTCCCTCCTGTCATTTTGTGGCATATGGGGATTGAACTTATGTCATCAAACATACATGCAAGTGCCTATGACTACCCAACTCTCTCACAGGACATAGTATTAGGCCCTTGGTGTCTCTATTGAATTTTTAGTCTCCAATAAATATGTCATTTTAGTTAATGTGCTTGGTTTTCAATGAATGACAATTTGAAAATTTTTTCCTCCAAGTATTTTAAGGAATCTTAGCAGTTTTCACTGTGTCCTGGAGTAGCTGGGTCTTTCCCCTCTGTGTTTTCAAGTCCTTCAATGACTGTGAATCATGGGAAAATCATTGAACAAAGGGATTCAAAGACAAGCATTTATAAATTTTTCAGCTATGAAGTGTCATAGGCCCTACAGGTGAATCCACTACCCTTACTCTAGTAAATAAGGATAGCATTAAAATGACTCCTAATTATTATCACTATATCCATAAATCAGTGTATCACTCAATCCTCACTAGAGAAGTTTCTTCTTGCAGTAGATGGTAACTAACACAGATACTCATAACTGATCAATGTGTAGAGAATAAATAGTGTGGAGTGTTCTGCCCTAAATGGTGTTCTATAACACACCCATTCTGCTTAAAGCTCAAGGATATATGCAGAAGAGGGGGCATAAATATTGCAAGAGTCAGAGGAGAAGGATGAGTTCAAGAAAACAGTGTTTTTCCAACACAGCAGGGCAGAGACAGAGGAACTCACAATAACCATGACAACATGAACAAGATCTCAGCAAGCTTAAGCCAGACAGAATCCCACCATGGTGCAGGGGAGCTAGGCACAGTCTCACCCCTCGCTGATGATCTGCTGCCATTTGATAGCTGCTGGGAAAAAGTTGATTTTCTGCAATAATATGAGGCCTGTTTTATAAACCACACTCAAGGGCAGGCCCTATGCCCAAGAGCAATTACCCTACAAAAGTTGGTCTCAATGAGTTTAAAAGAGGCAGGGAGGGGGACATAAAGCTGGAGAGGTAGGAAGCTGGGTACAGATTTGGGAGGAGTTGGGAAATATGATCAAAATGCATTACATGAAATTCTCAAAGGATAAATAAAAACATTATTAAAAAATGTGCTGTGCTGAAATTGAGGAAGGATGGAGGGTGATTAGGAATTCTGAAGGGAGTGGAAGTGTAATTATTGGGGGATACTCTAGATTTATAGAACTAGTATTGTTCTTTTTAAAAGTATTCATTTTTAAACAATGTGTATATTTGCGCATCCGTGCATGGAGATGTAAGACATAATTGAGTCCCCTGGAACTGGAGTTATAGGCAGTATGAACCACTTGATGTGGGTACTGGGGCCTGAACTCCAGTCCTCTACAAAAGCAGAATGAACTTTGAAATGGTGAACCACCTCTCCAGTCACCTAGAAGCTTCCTTGTAGTCAAAGTTTGATTCTCCAATGACAAAAAAATATTCAGATGCATAAACATTTCTTGTACTGGATAGTAGGTAAATCCCCACTTTCTAGTAGTCATGTTACAGGAAATAGCCAGTTAAATAAAATAATTAGTGCAATGTAAGTCTATTTCCTGACAATAGCCCAGCTCCGACACTCTCACTCTTTATAAGGGATGTAGATATTTAGGATCACTAACAATGACACAGATGACTCACCAGAACAGAAACAACACACTTCATTCTTCTCACAAGGATGCTTTTTGACTACTTTATTCCTTTCTTTTGAGACATATTTTTGTTACATATATATGTACTGAATGTTATTATATTGCACATGTTTGTAGTAATGTTATTCTAAATCTCAGACTAAAGATGAACCAGGTGGATTAAAGTTATTAAAACTAAAAAAATAATATTTTACTAGAAACCATAAGCTAGAAATTATGTATCATGATTTAGAGATTCTTGTTGTCACTATCAAAAGCTTCTTATAAGAAAATATTATATAATGAAATTAAGATTCACAGAGATTGATTTACCTTGCCAAATCCAAGTAATTGATACATCATTCAATAAGCTATAATTTAGACTCAAATTTGTGGACTTTCAAATATATGCCCAATAGACCAGTGTTTTCTATATGAGAAAATTGTTAAGTAATCTAAGAAACATTCTTTTTTTGCTCCAAATTTTATTTAATAAATATTATTGTTTAAGATAAAATGAAATGATTTATGTTAAATCAAGTAAATTTGAACCTACATGTATTAGGTAAGAAATATTTGGCAGAATTTCTAAGCGTGATTCACAAATACCTGAGGTTAGAAAAATCACAGTGTCCCATGATGCTGAGGGAGCGTGCATACTCTGCAGTCTCTGGGCTCAAACTGTTTGTACCTCCAGCAGATATTGTAATGTCTCTGATAACACTGAAGGCCAGGCAGCCCTTCGTCACTTCAGTACCTGACATAGAGAAGAATGAGATGCTTCATTTCTCCTCTCCAACTCTTGATGATCCCTCAGCCATCATATCATCAAATCTGTCCTTGACCTTCATTCTGCTACCCATCATCCTAGCATCCCTGTTTTCATCAGCTGCCTCTTCAGGGCGTCCTTGATTTCCTTGTTGCGCAAACTGTAGATGAAGGGGTTAAGGAAAGGGGTAACCACAGAATAGACTACTGCTAAGGCTCGGTCATAGTCAAGGGAGTAACTTTTCTTCAGCCGCACATACATGAAGAGGATGCTGCCATAGAAGATGAGAACCACAGTGAGGTGGGAGGCACATGTGGAGAAGGCCTTCTTCTTGCCTGCAGCAGAAGGAATTCTGAGCACTGTGCGAATTATCTGCAGGTAGGAGCTGAGAATCAGCAGGAAGGTGGCCAGAATCTTGCAGGAGTTTACAATAAAATCTACCAGAACATTGACTGATGTGTCAGTACAAGCCAAGCTCAGCACAGGAGGGAAATCACAAAAGATGTGTTGAATATGGTTGGGACCACAGAAAGGAAGACGAGACACCAAGGAAATTTCTACCACTGGCCCAGCCAAGCCTCCCAACCAGCAGCCAATAGCAATCTTGGTGCACAGTGTTTGGGTCATGAGGGTGGGATAGTGGAGGGGTCTGCAGATGGCTAAGTACCTGTCATAGGCCATTGCTGTCAGGAGGTAGCACTCAGTAGCTCCAAGAGAGTGAAAGAAATAGATCTGCAGGAGGCATCCAGAAAAGGAAATTGTCTTCTTCTCACTGAGCAAGTTCGCCAGCATCTTAGGGATGGTGGCAGCTGTGTAGCCAAGCTCCAAGAAGGAAAGAATGCTGACAAACTTGTACATGGGTGTATGGAGCCGAGAGTCCATGTGGACCACCAAGAATATCAGCAGGTTTCCCAATATTGTAGTGAGGTAAATGGCAAGCA
Organism: Peromyscus leucopus; assembly: GCF_004664715.2. Taxonomy (NCBI): domain Eukaryota; kingdom Metazoa; phylum Chordata; class Mammalia; order Rodentia; family Cricetidae; genus Peromyscus; species Peromyscus leucopus. The sequence goes on from NC_051076.1 coordinate 24,688,421, forward strand.
ACAAGAAAAAGAGATAAGTCTGGACACCTTGGAGGTGAGGGAAGCCCAAAATGATGAATTCTGTTACCTGGCTCCAGTTTCCAGTGTCCATTGCTCAATATTCACGTACCTATAAGGTAAGATCTAGAAGAGATAAGGGGGAAAGCAGCCATTGGCGCCCTATCAAGGAAACTTTCCATGCCTCCCCCTGACCTCTAGAGTAAACTTTCCCTAGCACATGCTTTGAGAGGCAAGCATTTCAATTCCATCCCCACCCATTCCTCTGGGCTTCAATATGTCTACCCAATAATTAGAACTCAACTGTCCTTTTCTGAGCAGTACAACCAAACTTTGGTCTTGCATCCTATTTGTGTTTCCTATTAATGGTGTATATATTGCCATTATGAAATGCTCATTGAATGTGTAAGAACATCACTTCTACTGGGAAGTATTGACAGTGTACCAGACCAAGGCTATGCAATTCCCATTATATTTCCTGCTTTCTAACTTCAACTTCTTTGCTCCATCAAGCTTTTGCCTCCAGAAACATCGATTCTTTTGCCCTACTTCCTTATATTCTCTCTTGGAAGCAGATCGAACACCACCTATCTCCAATAATACCAGTCAGAATTTTAGGTCTCTCTTGGACACTAGTAAAGATTGCAGTGGAGACTAAGACGGTTTAAGTAAATAAAGGAGACTCAGATAGACTGGAAGCAAACCATACATTTCCTTTCTCTCCTCGAAGATGGCCACTTCCTCAATCCTCCCTATTCCCAATCTTAGTCATTGGTGGTGCAGATAATATATATGCATAGCCAATATAACTAAATATTATTGAATATTTTCTAGACATTATAACCAGACACAGACTCAGGGAATAAATAAAATATAGTGGACAGTGCCAAGAAACTACTGTTTCTTTCTTTTGGTGTTTTTCCTTACTTTAGTTGTTACACAAAATTATATGTATTTGTCATGTATGACAGGGTGCTGTAAAGTGAAGAAGGATTGGACGCAGCTAGTTCACATAAATATTGTGTCAAATAGCTGTCATTTTGTGGTGAAAACGCTTGACATCTGTTCTCTTGGTATTTTAAAAAACACGGTGAACTGGGATGTTGAGATGGCTCACTAGGTAAATGAACTTGGTGCTAAGCCCAAAGATCTGAGTTTGATCCAGGGTCTCACATTGTAGAAGGTGAGAAGTGGATCCTAAAAGTTTTCCTCTGACCTCTACACCCTTGCTATGGCGCGCGCGCGCGCGCACACACACACACACACACACACACACACACGAATTTAAAAAGATATAATATTCTGTTATTAACTAAACTCACTCTGTTGTCCAAAGAGTTTAATATTCTAACTGAGGAAATAAAGAAAAAAGTACAATATTTTCTCAGGGTATTCTATCAGTATATAAACATGACATTAATCCCACTTAGTAAACAAACATGTATGCATGCACATGACTCCACACACAATCACAAACACCTCAATCCCCTAGTTCATAATACTTATATAATATTCACATAATTTGAAAACACTTTTCACTCACTTTTTACTTCCCACTCACTCAATATAGTTTTTAAAAAGGATTTAAGGGTTTCTCCTTACACTGTTGATTTAAAAATATTTTATAATTACTATTTATTTGATCATTTCTACCACTAATAAACATTGATGCAATGTTGGAAGAAGTTCAGTGACCATCATAAATTTGAATTTCACTAAAGTGTTTGAATTTTTAATCAAATCTATTCCTATCAATTTATAACAACAGAAGAGCATTCAACACCACCTAAAAGAAGGGAGGATGAAGACAGTAGTATAAACCATCCACCTGTGCAGCATCACCTTGGACTGACTCAGACTGGTGAAGACTCTTACTCTCTTATATAGGAAGAAACCCATGTCCTCAAAAACTCCCACCAATGGGCACCAAACCCCTGCCAGCACTGATGGTGCCAGGTGGTCATACAACAGCCTTCTCTATTGTACAATGCATAGATTGATAAAACTCTCCCTTCTATTGACATGAAATCTGACTTTCAAGCACCACTTTTATTCTGTGGAGTGACCATATCCTTTTGATGTAAGTCATGCTTTTAAACATTATCAACATTATCGTGTTCATTATTATCATCAAAATTTCACTGCCAGTAGCTCCCTGCATTCAATTTTGACTCCCCTGTTTATACTGTTCCTGCATTAAAACTTTGCCTCATCCTAACTACCCTGAAGACACCTAAATCTGCACTTACTCCAAGTTAACTTCTTTCTCTTGCTATCCAGGGTAAAATTACCATTTTCTGCTACTCCCAGTAGTCATGGGTGGTAGAAACGTCTCAGTGGGTAAGAACTCTTTCTTCGCAAGCTTGAGAACTTGAGTTCATGCACCTGCATGAAAAGCCAGGCTTGACTGCTTGCATCTGTTACACCATCATTGGCAGGCAAAGACAGGTGGTTCCCAAGAGTGCACTGGCTAGCCACTCTAGCTTCAGTTTAATGACCTTGATTTAAACCATTAAGGCAGAGTGTGAGAGAAGAAAACACCCAACATCCCAGAATCCTGCTTCATGCTCATCTGTATACACACACACACACACACACACACACAGAGAGAGACAGAGACAGAGACAGAGACAAAGACAGGCAAAGACAGAGAGATGAGAGAATTACAGAGACAGAGAGAGGTCCAGTAATACTTCCTCACTGTCCTTTTATTATATACAAGGTAATAATTTCAGGCAAAATCTTAACATTAGATTTTACCATACAGAAGCAGCTTTCTGTGAGCTTTTAAAAAATGTTTATTTGAAAATAAATAAATAAATAAAATGTTTATTTGTATTACTCTTGGTTATATAGAGGTGTGTGTCTCTGAATATAGGTATAAGCACATGAGTGCAAGTGTCCGTAGAGGTCAGAGGTATCAGATCCTAAGAGGCAGGAGAACAGACAATAGCGAGTCACCTAATGTGGGTGCTGGGAAGCTAACTGAAGTCCCCTGGAAAAGCAGCAAGGTTTCTTAACTACTAAGCTGTCTCTTTAGTCCTCTGTAAGCTTTTTGAAATTAATAGATTCCATACTTTAGTTACCACCTAGAATTCTTGGTTCAGAGTCTGATGTGTCACAGATGTGATGGCTGATGAAAAATATGACATCAATCAAGATGATTGTCTGGGTCTTTTATGAGGGTCGTCTCCTCCTTTGGTGTCAGGGCTAGAGTGAGGGCTATTAGAAAACCTAGCATATTTACAAATTATCACTTATCTTAGGCCATATCTTACCTCTTATATTCCATGAAACTTTTAGAATTAGTGACTTGCATTTTATTCTCTACTCCACCCTGGCCTGTATCTACTGAGACATAAGTCCAAATAGTTTCAACTTACGAGATCAACCCCTTCAGTTTCTCCATTTTACAAAAGAGGAAATGGGAGTCAAGAAAGGAAAGATGCCTTGGCAAAAATCACATGCTTGTTTAAAAGCATATCCAAATTGCTAATTCTGAGACTAGGCTCTTTACAGTAACATTTACAAAAGAGAATATATGCCTAGCATGGTGGCTCACACTTATAATCCTAGTACATTCAGGACTATAGTGTGAGAACCTATCTCAAGAAAGGATGTGTATGTAACAGCATAAATAGCTACTTTTTCAGAAGTACACAATATGAACATTCCATGAAACCTAATTATTCAGGACCCTTAGTATTTCTGAATGTTCATGGTCTTTTCCTAATGACCAGCCTAGAAAGAAACATGATTAATATGTCTTCCTGACACATTCTTACCCACAGTTTGATAGTGAGGCTCCTTTAGGGCTTGGCCCTGGGGCCACTGCTGAGTCTAGAGCTGGAAGAGAACTCCCCAGTCACTTCATATTTCATTTCTTTGCAGAATTATGTGTAGCAGCCACTCGTAGGTGATACATGAGTTGAGCTTTGTCACTTTGAGAAAACCTGTGGAAGTAAATCAAACTATAAAACATTCCCCTTTCATGATCTATATTCTTGATTGGGCAGAGGTCTCTGGGCCTTCAGAGCAGACCTCTTGAGGTTGCTAAGGTGTTCCTTTGGGAAGGGAACTGGCATCCATGAAGTTCATTACCCAGGAGTCCTTCACCTCCTACCAGCTCATCTTATTGCAACAATTACTATCAGTCCAAGTTGCAATAGCTCTTACTGCAGTGTTTTGCATTAGTGAAAACAATTACCATCATAAAACTCCAAAACCAACTGGGTCCTTGCACTGCATGACTTTAGAGAAAGAAATTGCACACTTCCTCATTAAAATAGGACCTTCTTAAAATGTGACTGAGTTTCTTGATCCCTGAGATGATGAAGAGAGGCATAGTCTGAGAACATAGAAACTATCAAAGCAGGCCCTAATCCTAAGTATTGGGAAAACTACAGTATTTTTACACCCTTTCTTCCATAAGTACACTCTATTGTTATCGTGCCCTGAAAATACCTCTACATCAGGATTCTGGATTTAATTCTAGCCATAACTTCAACTATTCATGAGAGACTACTAGCTACTTCATTAATTGTTTAATTTCAAGCTTTCTCAAAGAATAGAGCTTACATATTTATTCCATAAAAATTAAGTATTAGAGGTATTTAGTATCCAATTGTATACACAGGTATCAAAACATCACATTTTCCTGTAAACGTATTCAATCGTTATTTGCCAGTTGAATATATTTGTAAAGGAGAGATGTCATTTTCCTCATGCCAAAGTAATATCCAAGTGTGATAATGATGAAGTATGAACAATTATAAACTCTGAGCTGTATGGGAAGACATATGTAGGTTTCCTACTTTCCAATCACCATCACATTTTTAAAGTTCTTAATATAAATTTTCTCTTTCTATCTCCTACCATCTTACTTGAAGTCTGCATTCTCATATTCACTTACCAAGGTTTCTTGTGTTTAGTTTGTCCTAGGTAGATGTTAAACCGGTGTTGTGATTTTGTTGGTGTACTTTAATTTATATTTTTGAAATTATATAATTACAACATTTCTCCTCCTTTCCTTTTCTTCCTTCAGAACCCTTCTGTACACCCCTCCCCAATATCCTTCTAATTCATTGACTCTTCTTTCATTGTTACTATATGTATATGTATGCATATATATGTATATATCATATGTACATATACATATATGTTCCTAAACTGTAAACTGCTCAGTCCATGTAACTTACTTGTATATATATGCTTTCAGGTCTGACTACTTAGCACTGAACAACCAGTTGGTGTGCTTTTTCCTGGAGAAGATCAAGTCTCTCACTTCTACCTTTCTTCAGTTGCCTACAGTTCTTTGTGTAGGGTTGAAACCTCATGAGATTTTCTGTCTGCTTTGGCATGTACACTGGTGTCATCCTTGTTCAGCTAATGCTTGGGCAATTATGTTGGTCATACTTATGGTTATATCTTCTGACATTTCTAAGAAACACAATCTCACAGCCAAGTACCTGATCTTCTGGCTCTTACCTCCCCCCCGCCACTTTTCTGCAACGTTCCTTGTGCCTTAGGTGTATAAGTGTTTTGTAGATGTATCCATTGGGACTGAGCTCCACAACTCTGCATTTTCTTGATCGTGGTTTTCTGTAGTGAGAGCCTTCTGTTTCTAAGAGGATATTCCTTGATGAGGAGTGAAGACTATACTTATCCATGGACAGAAAGAAAAAGGTTTATAGATTGTTAGCGATTTTGCTGGTTTAGTAAAGTAATGGTTGTAGATTTTTCTCCACTAACCATGCCTTTACTAGTACTGAATAGTTAGCTAGATTTCTAGTACCAAACATTGTTCCCCTTTTATAAAATTGGTCTTGAGTCCAATTAGAGAGCTGTTAGTTACCACCAAGGTATGTGGGCCATTACTATATCTCCAGAGTTATTGTGCAATGCTGGTCCTTTATATGATTCATAGGTACTTTCTTTAGCTGGGTAAGACTTTTGGTTGTTTTCCTCCTTTGGAAGGATTGTGCCTTCAGGTACCATGGAAGCTAGTCCTTAGTGATTAGGCACTTAGATCAGCTCTAGCACAGGAACCTCTGTGCCCTGAATTTAGTGTGCATGATGTCTTCAACAATAGAGACTTAACTTATACCTCTAGGAGGCAGCCAAGGGCAATGGAAATAGGCTGTATGTTTGAGGGTCTCTTGGACAGCCCTGGTCAGCAACTCAAAAGTGTGCTTCTCATACCTGATATAGATTTTTTTTTCTTTATTTGTTAGGTGGCCTTTGGCTCCTGGGGGGTGGGGAGGAGATTTTTAATCAAGGCATTGGTTTATGCTTTAAATATTTTGAATTGATTTTAATTACTAACTTCACTTACTTAGATTTCCTAATTCTCTGTAAGCCAATTATTAGCTAATTAACCTCTACCATTGCTTAAGATTTATTTTATTTATTTATGTTATGTATGTGTGAGTGTGTGAACTGTGTTCAGGTGTCCATGCCTGGAGACCAGAAGAGGATATCAGATTCCTTTGGAGCTGGCATTACAGGTATTTGTGGGACCACTCCCCTACCTTGTTCTGTGGATGCCCGGATCCCATATGGTAAAGAAATAAACTGGAATTCTACAGAGACAGAAATGACATGAATATTTGGAGACTGAGCAAAGAACTTTTGAATGAATAATGGTCCACTGAAGATATCAGTGAGAAAAATATTTTAAGTTTACCTGGAATCAAATTACAATAATAGCACACATTCTAGAACCTCTGGGATATAGCTACAGGAATTTCAAAAGCCAGTTGAATGCTACAAGTTCCTACTATAAAAATTTAAGAGATCTCAAATAAATAATCTTGTGATATATCTCATGTTTCTACTAAAATATAGGCTAAATATAAATCCAGTATATGGTAAAAATAATAAATATCAGGACAGAAATTGATGATATGGGGATATAAAGAACAATACATAAAAAAACAAGAGTGACATATGACTAGAAAAACTGGTAAAAGGAAGATGAAATACAAATTAACAAAAACAAAGGAAAAACAATTGTTTCACAGACCAAAGAATGATTAATATATATGTTATATGTATTTATATATATTCTAAAGCTGTAAAACCTAGAAGAAACTGATAAATTCCTACACATATATGGCTCATCAAGACTAAATCAAGACATCATTAACAACCCATACAGACCTGTATTGAGCAGCATGATTGAAGCAGTAGAAAAAAATCCCCTCCACGAAGAAAAGACCAGGACTGAACACACTGTTGAATTCCACCAAGCTCTTAAGATGTAACACCACTACTTCACAAATGACCCCACACTTGTGAAAGGAAATGGACTCTGCCAAACTCATTCTCTGAAGTCCATATTACTTTAATATCAAAATTAGATCAGGGAAAATAAAATAAAACAAAAGAAAATGATTACTTGGTGCACATAGATGCAAAAATTAAAATACACTTCTAAAACAAATTCAAGACACATTAAGAAAACCATGCATCACCACCTTGTAGGTTTCATTCCAAAGATGTAAAGTTGGTTCAATGTATGGAAATCCATGAAAGTAATACACTACAGAAATAGACTTAAGGCCATAAATCTTAGTCTTAGGAAAAAGTGGTTAGCTCTCTAGTTGCATACAAGCAAATACACTTACACATAGAAATAATTTCACACATTTTGAAGGAAAGAAAAATATAATTTAATGTAGATCAGCTACACACATGAACTCACAGCAAGCAGCTGTGATAGCATGTACAAAAACCATGTAAGCTCAAGTCAGACAAAAATCCCAGCATGGAGAGGGGAGGTGGTCATTAAGCCCAACAGTAGTAAAGAGCTATTAGCAATTGGTACCTACTGGGAGAGAGAGAGAGTCAGTTTTCTTTAATAGTGTAGCTCCTGGTAAATCAACCATATTCCAGTGGAAGACTACTCATTCAAGAATATGCGGTCAGCAGAATTTGTACTCCCTGAATATTAAATAAATAAATAAATACATACATACATACACACATACATAAATACATAAATACATAAATAAACAAATACATAAACAAATAAATAAATAGGACACAAAGTTGGGTGGGTAGGGAAAGATGCTGGATCTGACAGAAGTTGGAGGAAGGAGTGAATATTATTAAAATATATTATAAAAAATTTCAAAGAACTAATAAAAAAGATAAAAGTGAAGAACATGATGAGTGTTCATAAAGGCTCTCCAAGATACTGTCATTTGAAGTGATATGAATGTATTGATTGATTTTTTTTATGTGGGTAGGTGTGTATGCACACCATAGAGTACCTGTGGAGGTCAGAGGACAACTTTAGGGAACCAGTGCTCTCCTGCCCCCATGGTTCTACTTGAACTCAGGTCATCAGTTTGCCCCACAAGTGCTTATTATAATCTTGCTGGCCTTGAAAGTGATATTGGATCAACACGATTGAGAGGAATGGGTTACATGAAGTGTTGGGGGAAGCATGAAGGTTCTGAAAACCAAAAAGATCTTACTATATAAGAAGAAAGTGATAATCTCTAAGGAAATAGCCCTGAGTTCACTAAGGGAAAGATGAAGGATGGGGATAGTTAATATTAGAGGAGATGGCAGAAAGGAATTATGTTTAGCTTTAGCTTTAAAAGGTGTGGAAAGGCTTTAGATTTCATCCTATCAGTAACTGATTTTCCTAGGTTTTGGAATTGCTTCTCTAGTTTAGATTTAAAATTTTAGATCTTTTTAAGGAATACACACACACACACACACACACACACACACACACACACACACACACACACCAGAGGCTAGAGGAGGGGATTGGGTCTCCTGGGACTGGAGTTATAAAAGGTTATGAGTCTGGATACTAGGAGTAAAACCCCAAACCTCTGTAAAAATAGCTAATGCTTTTAATTGCTGAGCCATCTCTCAAGCCCTTAAAATATTACTTTTTATATGGAAACATAAAATACAGCTCATTTGTGAGAGGTAGTGATTCACACTAGGATAGCAAAACTAAAGATAATAAGAAATAGATTTAAAAATGTATTTTGAGGAAATATTGGCATGAATTAATTATGAACTAAAAATATGGTGGAGGAAAATGAAGCAAATATAAAAATTTAAATTTACAGAGATATAAAGGCATCAGGTTCACGAGGTCAAGACTGTGGACACATCATTTTTTGAATGTCAAAATGTAAATTCCTACAAGACATCCAAATAGGGTAGGGAGTTGTCTCTTACAGAGTTTAGAATTCAAAAGAGATTCCAGTCTTAGGCACAGAAAATTTATACTATCATAACATTGGTAAGAATCATATTTGAAGCTGTAAGAATAATTAAGAATCTAGAGACACAGTCCTATAAAATAAAGGATACCAAGGAAGACTTATTGCAGAAATGAGTAATCTAGAATCCATTGATATCATGAAAGTTGAGGCGAACATTTTTAAGGAGTAAAAACTGGTGATGGATGTTAAGATGTAAAGAAGGGAGGATAAGATATGTCCAATGGATTCAGCTTTATTAATATCTTTGGCAAACTATTCCTTGGAAGATCTGGAACAAAACCACAGGGGTATAGTTTGAAACTGAATGAAAGGGAAGAGGAGATAGGTGTTGGGCCATTTAGTTGGAAAAGCGGAGAAGAAAAATTGATCTCTACATGGTCAGAAATATGTGGCAAGGGAATGTACATGTTTAAAACTATGAATTGAGATATTGAATGTTCTTATTGCTGAGAACACTGGTCAAATAAAAATAGGAAGGGTACAGATACAGAAAACAAACAAACAAACAAAAAACAAATAAACAAGGCTTTAAGAAAATGAAAGGAGATGGAATCCAGAGCCTGTGTAACAAGGAAGGAAGATTGATTAAGACCAGTTCAAGTGTACATAAAACTTTTTAGAGGTGAACATTGGGGTAATGGAAGGACCTTGGTAGAAAGTCAATGATGAGTTGGACTGACTTTCTCCCCCTTCTTGAAAATGGTCCTCTTGATGGCCTGAATTAGTTCCTTGTTTCGAAGACTATAGATAATAGGATTGGCCAAAGGTGTTAACACAGAATAGACTACAGCTAGAGTCCGGTCAAGAGTCAGTGAATAGCTCTTCTTTAGCCGAACATACATAAAGATGATGCTCCCAAAGAATATGAGGACCACAATGAGATGTGAGGCACATGTGGAGAAGGCCTTCCTTCTTCCTGCTGCTGTTTTTATCTTCAGTACAGCACCAATGATTCTCCCATAAGAAGTCATAATAAAAAGGAAAGTGATAAGGATGATGAAGGCATTGACAGCAAAGTCCACTAGAACATTTGTGGAGGTGTCCTTGCAGGCCAAGCTCAGAAGAGGTGGAAAATCACAAAAGATGTGAGGGATTTCATTGTAGTTACAGAAGGGTAGCTGAGAGACCAGGATGACCTCAGAAATAGGACACAGGAAACCACAAGTCCAGCAGCCAGCAGCCATCTTGGCACAGAGTGCTGTGGTCATAATTGAAGGGTAGTGGAGCGGCCGGCAGATGGCCAGGTATCGGTCATAGGCCATCGCTGTAAGGAGGTAGCATTCAGAGGCCCCTAGGGAGTGGAAGAAATAGGTCTGAAGGAGGCATCCTGCAAAAGAAATGGTCTTTTTATCACTGAGAAGGTTAGCTAGCATCTTGGGGATGGTGGTGGCTGTATACCACAACTCCAAGAAAGAGAGAACACTGACAAAGTGGTACATGGGTTTGTGAAGGGCTGCATCCAGTCGGATGACTAGGAAGATGAGCATATTACCACCAATGGTGAACAAATATGCCAACAGCAGCAAGACAAAAAGCCAGCCCCTGACATGTCCCACATTGGGGAAGCCAAGGAGCACAAACTCAGACAGGCTTGACAAGTTGTGTTGATCCATGAGAGGCTGAAGAAGACAAGGAAAGGTTAAAAGGCTGAATTAGAGGGATTGACAATCTATATTGAAGCCTTATTTTTATTTATCTTTCTCCCTCATAAATAGAAAGGCAATATGTAGTGGGTATTTGCTCTGCCCATGACCTTGGGCTAGCTGGCCTGATAGAGGCGGTGCTTCTTGCCTGCATGCATAAGCAATATTTTTATTACTGTAATTAATGGTAATGCTATTGATACTAAGTAAAAATTACAGCTAGCTCTGGTTCTGAATACACTGAGTGGGAAAGGTACCATTGTCATATCTATTTTACACAAGGGAAATTAGAGAATGAGTAGGTTGTGACACCTGGCTATTTCATTTGATACTATTTCATAGGAAGAAAATTTTAATTTCTATACTCTATATTGCTCATCTCTAAGCTATGTAGTCATCCAAAAGCATTCTATACCTTCTCCCAGGTCATACATAGACTTCCCCTTAGCCCAGCCTAAAATGATGGGTTAGTATATGATTTTGGTATAGCAGGTTTTTTTCTTATTGTCCAACAGAAATCTATCAATATTCGTTGAGCAAGGACATTTCAAGACTAGGGAAAACAAAACGCAGCAAAGTATAATCTCTGACAGCAGAACTCATAGTCATGGTCACCACAGGTAGGTATGCACATCAGTCTTCTCAATATAACTTGTGACATAAAACACCATGGAGGAGCAGGAAGAAGGCTCATTTGTCAGACAAGGGTTACTGTAGGGTAATTCTCAGAAAAGGAAGGCATTGAGCCACCTTCTCCACACAGAGTAAGAATCAATGGCAGAGAGAAAGAAACACTACAGACAAATAATATCTCTTCTGGGCTGCAAGAAACCTGGAAAAGGCACTGTGAAATCTCACCCAGCAACCTACGACCCTATCTCAAAAGATGCAAGGTGTCAGTAAAGAATGATTATAAAGAGTGATGCAATCAGGTGTAGGCAGACTGCCAACATAGCTAAAATGTAGCTATTATAATAAGAACCTCCGAGATGGATGAGCAGAGATATCTCCTAATTACCCCTGACATGAAAATAAGATGGATGAGCAGGACATTTAGTGATGGGATGCAGATTTAAAATTAGAAATGATAAAGTAGCAATAAATAAAAACCTTGTGTTTTCAGAAAACTAATAAAGGTAAGGAATAGACAGATAACTTGGTGAAATTCCATCTAAAAATACACTGGACATTCTCATTGTTCTCAAGCATAATGTGAACAGTAGATAAAAAGAAAGGAAAGGAAAAGAGGGCAAAGAAAGGAAGGGAAATAGAAAGGGGAAAGAAAGGAAAGAGGGATAAGAGAGGAATGATCATAATGTTACTTTATTTGTATAAAAATGGTAGCCAGCAAACAGTCACTGTGCCCACCATAGATCATACTCACTTGGTAATGGCCATCTAATTCCAATCATCATAGTAAAAAATTGCAATTTCTTTTTATCTTTTTCAGCTTAACCTTTAGAATAATGGTTGTTACATTAGGGGTATTAAATAAAAATTATTTAACCAAGCTAATTAAATAATTAGCATACCAGACACCTTTGCTTTGATTTATACCACTCACTCTAACCTAAGTGCCCCCCAGCCCAAATTCCCTCCTGTAGAGATAAACTTACAGATTTGTTGTTTTAAAATGTTAAATTCATGCAAAGCAATTGCTGCTTAAGGGATTTTTCTTCAATCTCTCATAAAGAAACCATACATTTGCCTCCCCAGTTACGAGAGATAGATGTCAAAATAGTAATTCATGTTTCATAGCATTATGGGTACCTTTGCCCCTCTTGGCCAGTGGTTTCTGTTTTAACTCTCATTCTTTTTCCACCTTCTGTGACCTACCTCTTGTATCCTTCACAATCAGGTCAAATGTTAGCTCATTAATGAAGCCTTTTTTACTTTCCTCGAAAAAGTTATTTATTCCTTCTGTATCATCATAACATTTAGAGTGCCTAATTAACATAGAGTTGCTACCTTATAATAAGTCTCTCTTCCCTACAAACTGGGGAGATCTTTGAGATCAAGTACACACTCCACTAATTAAGACATATCCCCAATGAATGATGGCAATGTTAAGAATAGAGTTCAGATTACTTGGATGCTATTTTCCCCCTACATCCAATTTAAGTTACACCTTTCCACCTGCACACAAAATCCCTACCCTTTCTTCATCTCAAGATCAATATATCCAAATTAATTTCCCCGATCTATCAAAAGCCCAGTCTTTTTCAACCTCCAATCCATATAATTAAAAGGAACATGTCTGATTATCTTTTGTGTCTAAGGAACTGTTTGTTAGATAATGTTCCTTCCTTCTACAAATGACCTTGTCTAAAGCTAACTCTAAGTTCATGTCAAAGAAGATCTGGTAAGCATGAGATGCTTTCAGAACCATTTTGAAGACTTGTGGACCCTAAATTCTTATACCAAGGATGCTTAATACCTTCACTAAAAATCCCAGGTAAGGCTCTCTTTAGGTACATTCCAAAAACACCTGCCCCTGAGGAATATAAGACTTCTTTAGATATTAGCTGCAGATCCTACAGAAACCTGTACCTTATACCATCTGCAGTAACCTGTAGCTTGTCAGCATCATCACCCGCTCCACAGAGTAAACAGTAGCAAATCTCTCAATTTAAGTGTGGACTGGTAAGGATGGGGGTCAAGCTGACCTTTAATGTCTCTTGTAGATCTGATTCGGTAAGGTTTGCAAAGCTGGATTTTGTAAAACAGCTATATAAGTCATCTCTCCATTGGATCCTACTCTCTGATCTTAAAACAGTATCTGTTTTCAAATCCATTACCCCACCTCTTCGATCCCTGGTCCTTACAGGTAGTTAAGCCCCAGTTAACTGACCAACCACTGTACATTGTCTGTTTCAGCCTTGCCTGGCTCCGTATGTGCAGTAGATGAAGGCTGGATTGAGCAACACTTTCTCCTCCTTCATGAGTCTTATCCCCACAGCCATAGTCCCTGGAGGCAAAGTTTTAGGTCACTTGGGGCACAGGAAGCAAGAAACCCCTAGTTCCAGAGACAAGTGAGAAGAAGGCTCTATTGGACTCCTGGGGGGAAACTCATGGAAATAATATTCACTCCTGAGAGGTAGTTACAGAGAATCCATCTATCTCATTTCCTCCCTTGCTACCCTGTTTCTAGTGACTTCTTAATGAAGAAGAAGTCTAGTATTGCCTCATATTTCTCTTTCTTTGAGAAGCCTCACTGATAACAACTACCATGTTTGAAATAAAGAATGGATATCAGAAATCAGATGTTTTACTGGAAATAGTTCTCTAAGCTTAGGGCATGCATCAACTAATACAATCTTCACAATCACTCTGCAATATCGATTGGTGAATATTGCAACCTTTAATTCCTAAGTAAACTAAAACAGAGCATCTAACACTGTCCCTGGCTCACACACATGCCTACATCAGCAATATAAACAAAGCACTATAACAAAGGGCCTGCAATAACCATGTCTGTATTATTGCCTCCTGAAGTGTGGGCAGTGGTCAATAGAATATAACCAAAGTAACAAAATCACAGAATGATACCTGTCTCAAGCCCTGTATTCTTGACCAGTATCCACTACCTATCTGCTTTTAGGTGGTTATTATTTATTTTCATTCTATATTTTATTTAGTATAAGTGTGTGTGTGTGTGTTTTGTAAGAATTATATAAGATAAAATATCAAGAGCAACTGTACTTCTCTGAAGATATTAGCCTGCTTTTTTGTTTTGTTTTTTTTCTCATTTTGTATTAGTTCTTTGAAAAATTTCCATAATATTTTGATCATATACATACCCTCCACTCCTCCCAGATTCATACTCCCTATCTAAGCAACTTTGTGTCCTTTTAAAAAATCCATTGCAGTAAGTACTGCATGTACTCTTGGATTTGTGGGCTTCCACTGGAGTATGGTCGACCTACCAAGGGACTGCACACTTTAAGAAATCTGACTATCCCATTTCCAGGAGATGTCAACTGCCTATAGTTCCTGAGCCAGGGTTGAGAATTCATGGTCCCTCCCCACTCTGTGGTAGACTTTTGTCTGGCTTGAGCTTGTGAAGGACTTGTGCATGCTGTCACAGCTGCTCTTGTTTGGAATATACAATTGCCTTGCTGTATCTGTAAAACACTACATATAACCATTGTGTACACATGTGTGTACAGAGGGGTGAGAGGAGCCAAACAGGCCTTTTCTTAATCCTTAGATTCTGAAATATCCAGTGCTTTGTCTCACTGACACAAGGCAGATATTCAATATTCTTTAGTCAAATGTAAATCCAAGTTAGGCCAGATTCTCCAGTAGTAAATTCTAGAGTACTGTGCATTTCCTGATTCTTTCCATCTCTAATAACTCATTTAATAACTACATTTCAAACTTTATTGTGAAGGCATGTCTGCTGCTTATGGATCTATTTAATTCTCTAACCACATTGCCTAGTACTCTATCTGGCATACAGCCACAAAATATATTTAATAAATGTCGTAAAGGGCCTTTTTGTCCTATACACACTTGTTTGGAGAGTTCATTTATTAGTGGTCTTTGTATGAATGGTATTTTCATTTGATAACAAGATATGTCCTACCTCCACTAAAGTTCACCTTGTGAGTTTTGATCACTTTTGAAAGGTCTTTAACTTACTTTGAGGTTTATATTCTGTCATCTCCCCTCTTGTGAGTTTCACTAACATTATATTAACTACAAATTTAATAAGTACATTATTTGGCTTTTCTCCCATCTTGCTACAAAACTGTAGATGTGCCTGTTGATACTGACCACTGTAACAGAGCCCTAGTTCCTTCTTTCAAGGATTACACATTCATTATGGAAAAGTATCCATCCTTTACTATACTTTAATTCCATGTATAGCTTTCTAATTTTTTCAAGTGTTTACAGTACATGTCCCTAGGACTGGGATCAAAAGGGCAGGAGAAAATAAAAGGTCAGAAATCCTGGAAATAATGAAGCAGAGCTGGAAAAGGCCTGGTATAAAGTATTGAGGGATTCCATGTCAGGACTAAAAATCACCCGTGGGCAGGTGTCACACTGGATGTCAATGCATCAGTATACAAAAACATATTGATTTGATCCTAAAATAAAATTTGTTCTCAGATTATAACTTAATTCATACAATGTTTCCCAGTATGTGCTTGTACAATAGCACATACTTTTGCTAAGGGACAGGTGATTATTTTTCTTTGAGAGCCATATAGTAAATACTTTTGACTTGTCAGTTCTCCAGGCTCTATAACAAATACTCAACTTTGTCTTTGTAATACAAATGTAGCCATTTCTATTATGAAAAAGGATGCCTGTGGCTCTCCTCTGGTAGAAACATGTCTGGAGAAACAAACTGCACATTTTTTTTTGTTTGTTTGGTTTTTCGAGACAGGTAGCTTTGGGCCTTTCCTGGAACTCACTTGGTAACCCAGGCTGGCCTTGAACTCATAAAGATCCACCTGCCTCTGCCTCCCGAGTGCTGGGATTAAAGGTGTGTGCCACCACCGCCTGGCCAAACTGCACATTTTATTTGGTCCAAAGACTGTATGTGAACCAAAAATTTGGCAGTCTCTACATGTGTTCAGAATTTATGCTCATGCACATGCACACATGTACTACCACCACCTCACACACATAAGTATATATACAAACACACACTCACATAGGCATACATATAATTTTATTTTAAGTAACATTTCCCTCATCCTAGTGTTTTGAGAATGTCATCCCTTGGAATTATCCCTGAGAAAACATCTCTGCCTTTCCCAGAAAGCAAGCATTCAACCACAGCATCCCATTGTACAGAAATAAAGGTTTAGTCTCACACAAGTTTTCTATTATTTGGGCTTTGGAATACTTTGAAAAATAAAAATGTTTATTTTTAATTACAAATTTGCCCCATCCTGATACATAAAAGATATACAGAGTATACTTTCTACTAGTAGATTTGGCAGAGATAACTTCATAAAACCTGAATAGAGCAGAAATTAAGGAACAAATGTCATGTAAGCCTCCTTCTGAAGAAGAAATGAAAAATGAAAACATGTCATCTCTTTTGAATGGAATAAAAACTATCTGAAAAAATGTAAAATGCATCATTACTTTTCAGAAATGTTTATTCACTTCATTAGCAATAAAAATACAGAAAATAGGATTTTTTCTGAGATCCTATCACTAGATAGTAGTCAAAGTAGACAGCTAGTCAAATTGAAACAAAGCTGTTAAATATATTATAAAAGATCAATATTCCCTCTGTTTGTTAGTCTTTCTTAAATATAGCACATCACTCAGGTACATTTGTTATGTAATGGACAAAAGTCAGGACACTACTGCTGGTAATTCTATTATCCCTATAAAATGTAAAGATTCACACAAGTGAATCTTTAAGAGTTGTTAATAAGCCAGGCAAGCTGGAAAATCTATGGTAGGCCACATTCACTACTGACTGGGGCATCACTTTCTGGGAAAGACAGGCCCCTAGAAGTCTATGGCTCACAGAAGCCTGCATTTCTTTGTGATTTTCAGGACCACATATGTTCTGTAGAGGAGAAAGAGGAAGAAGGAGGAGGAAAGGGGGGAGGAGAAGGAAGAGCAAGAAGAAGGAGAAGAAGGAGAAGAAGGAGAAGAAGAAGAACAAGAAGAAGAACAAGAACAAGAACAAGAACAAGAACAAGAAGAACAAGAAGAACAAGAACAAGAACAAGAACAAGAACAAGAAGAACAAGAACAAGAAAAGGAGGAGGATGAAGAGAAAGGAGAAAGAAAGAAGAGGAGGAGGAAGAAGAAGAAAAAGAGGGGGAAGAAGAAGGAGAAGAAGAGAGAACATGAAGTTGAGTCAGTAGGGAGGTGGGGAGGATAGGAAAGGAGTTGAGGAATAGGGGAACAAAATCAACGTATACTGTATGAAAAGTTCAAATAAAAAGATTTAAAGTACATTTAAAACCCATAAAGATGGAAAGAAAAAGTGGTGGTGGGAGATGGGGAGGTATCAGATAGGTCAGAACGGGGGATGGGTATCTTTAAAACACATTACACCTATGTATGAAATTATCAAACAATAAAATAAAACAGACCTATAAGCGCCTTGAAAACAGGGAGCTGAAAGTGCTCTTCTCTCTTTACACCTTTGCCTGGTTCACAGAGCTAGTTTTCATGAAGGGGATGCATCCACAATGTTTCCTGGTTGACTGTTTCCAATTTGGAGTGGAGACTTGCTTAGACCTCCAATCACCTAGGCTCCTTTGTTTGCCACCTCATTCTCTTTCACATTAGAGGAAGCCTCTACTCCATCTTCCAACATGTTTTATCACAATGTTGCTTAAGAACATTGAGCTCTATATACCTTTGTTTTCTGTTTTCATAGCTCACTGGCCTCCATCTCAACATTTGTCCAATGTGTCCTTCCAATCTTCCTGTAACTAATGTCAATATCGTCTAGATTTTTGTCCAAAAACTCAGTCTGTACTGCAACCCCATAGCCAGCCTAGGTTCTAGAAATTAACACATTTCAATTTCTTTCTAAGTTCTGTCTGGCTAAAAAAAAAATGAACTTTATTTATTTTGTTGTTTTTTTTTTTTTTCTTCAAATATGTGTCCTCATCCACTTCCATATTAATAGGTTCAGGGACTATATTTCTCCTCCAACATTTTTTCCCCAATTTGTTCTTATCCAAGACTACTTTGGCTAAATATCCCACATATTATTGAAACAATTAGTTAATGGTTGACATAATCAACAGCTAAATCTTGCCATTTTCAAATGGGTGGATTACAAACCTATTGGACATCAGATTCAATTCAGCAAAGCCTTAACCCTCTGTGAGACCCTCTTAACGGCTTCTTTCACTTCCTTATTGCGAAGGGTATAAATAATGGGGTTGAGAAAAGGGGTGAGAAAAGTGTATACCAAGGCAATAAGCTTGCCTCTGCCCTCAGCTCGAATGTCCGGTGGCCCAACATACACAATGAAGGCAGAGCCGAAGAACAGTGTCACTACAGTTACGTGGGATGAACAGGTGGAGAAAGCTTTGGCCCGGCTAGCAGCTGAAGGCAGCTTCAGCACGGCTTTCACAATACCTCCGTAGAGGGCCAAGATGAGGACAAGATTGCACGTATTGATCATACCAATCACAACAATATAAACCTGAGCATGCCAGCTTGTGTCCACACATGACAACTGCATTAGTGGTGCCAGGTCACAAAAGTAATGGGCTACCTCTTTCAAGCAATAGGGTAAAGTGGCAGTGAGACTGGCCGGCACCAGGGCAGCTGAGAAGCCCGCCACCCATGTCCCTCCAACTAGCCGTAGCTGTACCTGTTTGCTCATGAGAGCATGGTAGTGGAGTGGGCGACAGATGGCCAGGTAGCGGTCCAGAGCCATGACACCTAACAGGTAGCACTCAGTCATGCCCAAGGAGTGGAAGACATACAGCTGGACAAAGCATGCAGCTGATGGGATGGGTGAATGTCCATGGAGCAGGGTATGTAGCAAGGTGGGCACTGTGGTGCTGACATACCAGAGTTCCAGGAAGGAGAGGACGCTGATAAAGAAGTACATGGGAGTAGAAAGTCCTGAATCTGCTTGAACAAGGACAATGATGAACAAGTTCCCTGCAAGTGTGAGGAGATAGATGCACAGGGTCCCAAAGATTGCAAGATGTTGCAAGGTACCAGTGGGAGTGAAACCAGCAAGGATGAAAGTCTGGGTCCAGGTGTAATTAACATGATCCATGATTCCTGGGAATGAGAGATAAAGGCACCAAATGAGCATCTTTAGGCTTTTTCCTCTTGAGATTTTTTTTCCAGAGCCCAAAAACTAGAATACATAAGCTAAGAAATAACTTAGATTCTATCCATTCTGTTTCCTCTAGTCTACAAAAGAGGAATCAAGTACCCGAAGTCAGAAGTGATTTGCCCAATATCTGTTGCTGACAAGGATGACATAGAGTTCTGGTTCCTCAATTCACAGACCAGCATTTGTAGACTATGGAAGCAGAGCCTTGGGCCTGGGATTTTCTCCTTTTTGCTTCAAAAAAATAAAGATAGGAAAAACTATCTTTCTCATCCTCCTATCATTCCTAGTGAAATGTTCCCTTGATACTTTGAAATAATGGCTCTTACTATATACTGGATCCAACAATCAGGGTGCAGTAGGAAAAGGAGACTTATTTTTTTAAACAGTTAAGTCTCACTGGGAGGATCTCCTGGAATGCAAGATTCTCATCAAAGGTTGAAAGAGGAAAAGATGGATAAAAAACAAATCTGTCTTCAAAGCATTTCTCAAAGTTCATTCAGAATTTGGGGCAAGCTGAATAAGCAATGAGCCTGCAGGATGTTTATTTCTGGAAGGATGCTAATTGGAGACAAACTTCAGGGGAATCGGAGAAGTGAAACTATGAAGCCAGGCTCTTTGAAGTGTATAAAGGGTTACTGAGGTAGTATACATAGCACCTTCTTTCATGAATTGTACTTCTAAATTTGTTTTACCACCAACTCAAAGCAAACGTTGGTTCAGATCACTGCTTCCTCTTTGTTTGAACTTTTTTAAATGAAGAAGTTTAAGCTAGAGGTTCATGAAGCTCATTGTAAGTTACCACTATGTGATTCTCCAGTCATTAATTGATGTGCATTGGGTTAGTATGGAAATAGAAAGTCTACATTAATATCCCTAGATTGCCACTCCCATACTCCAAGGGAAGTTATTCAGGAAAGGTCAAAGCTGTTCCCTATTTCTCTTCTTCAGCCACTCTTACCTCTTGTGTGCCACCTCCAACCATTACCTCACTGCTTTGGTTACATCAGAACTAGTCTCATCCTTCTTGATATCACTGCTATCCCAAGACACTTCCTTACTTATAGTCCATGCTCCTGGAACTGCAGGTCTCCAACAAACTCCTTAGTAAATGTTCCCTGGGGCTGCTATGACTATCTCTCAGGATAGATCCCCCTGGGCCAAGAAGTTAGGCTCAGAGTAGTGAATCAGTTGAGACATGTTTCCCAAACACCTTAGTCCTGTATCCTTCGCTTTGGAGTTCTGAAGTCTAATCCCAGGGATATTGCCTTTTTGTAATGACAATATAACATGTCAGTAAAGAAACAATCCAACTCCCATATCTTCATTCATGCATGGAGAACAACATCTTGGGGAACCCAGAAATGGATTGCCTCTTAAAAACCCCATTTGCCAGGAGATTTGTCATTGTTCACCACTATGTGCCTTACCCACTAACAACCTAATCCTCATAGGAACCATTCCTTTTATGCTGGACATCTCCACCTTCATTTCTCCTACCATCACCTGACACTACAGTGGCCACAATAAGTTCATTGTTCCAAACACTGCTTGCTGACTATTCAAAACAATATTCCAGGTCTTATTTTACTTTTAAAATGATTGATTTATGTGTATTGTGAATGTGTGTGCCTATGTTTATGTGTGCAGTCATGCAGCTGTCTACCAAGGCCAGAGGAGGGCATCAGATCATCTGGAGCTGGAGTTACAGACAGTTGTGAGCTGCAGAGATGGATGCTGGGCCTTAAACTCAGGTCCTCCGTAAGAGCAGCAAGCATTCTTAACTGCTGAGCAATCTCTCCAGCTCTCCTAAAATACTGTTATAAATGTTGTATTTTAAATCCCCATCAGCAGGATTGCTACCAGTACTCAATCCAGTCCACCATTTTACCCTGGACATCTTAATAAAAAATTAGTTTTTCACAAAATATTTCCACTCTCATTTTTTCCCAAAACTTCTTATATCTGTATCTGAGCTTTGATCTAGGCTGAGTATTATCTCCAAGTGTGTACTTGGATAGATTCAGAGTCCAGATAAATAACAGAATAATTGCACTTATCCACTGAGTGTGAAGTGTTTGACTTATTCGTTGATCTAAAAGTACTTTAAAAAAATTTCAGAGCAAGAGACTGTTCAGAGTAGTTGTTAAATTAACCTTAAGAGAAAGAAATAATGTATTATATTGAGAAACAGATAGTGCATGAAGGGAGGAGTCCTGTGGAACCATAGTTGCAGGATCTTTATGATTTGGGGCAACAGCAGGATATCCAAGAAGAGTTTTGGTGAGGGTCCACCCCTCCTTGCAAATAAAAAGTCTAGACATGAAGCCATTGAAGAGAACTCTTAAAATTGTGATAGGGATGCTGAAGTTTATCTCTTCATAGTTGATGGCTTCTGGTAGAGGTAAGGATGGGGAAGGACTCACTTTTCTTTAAGGAACTGGCCACTGGGAGCTTGACCATATCCAATGAGTATATGAGCAACACAAAATAGAGTTGGTATTTCTTTTTCTTTCTTCTTCTTTTTTTTTTTTTGCTGGGAGGAGGGCACAAGGGTGGGAGTGTGGACCAGGGAGAACTGTGAAATGACTGCGATCAGGGTGTATTATGTGACTCTCCCAAACAATTAATAAAAATATTTCACGGGAAAAAGAAAAGAAACAGATCACGTTAAGTGGATAGAAAATAACAAGTCCCTGAGATTGGAAAAGCTTCCTATGGAAAGCATAGCATTGGAGGCCAAAACATAAAGCATACATTGTTTCTTAGTGCTAATAGAACTCCATGATGGTCAGATTCTCTATCTTACTTCCTTAGTAACACCCAACTATTCACTGGGATAGATAGTCCTTCATTACAATGCTGTATCTTCTACAGTCTCAAACAAGGGACCACGGTTTATCCAAACCCTTAAATTAATAACAGGACTGTCCTCAGAGAAGCAAGGTTAATACTCTGAGTTTCTCTTTCCCTTCATGTCATATTTGTCTTCATTACTCTTCTGTCAGCCACCTCTGAGAAGAATTGCCATGTAATTTCTACATTTAAAGGGATAGCTTCATTTGCATGTCTGAAAGCATGGTATTAACTGAGTGGATTGTACACTCCATACCCTGTGTCTCTCAGGTCATTATTAATGAGATACAAATACCTAGCATAGAAGTGGTAGAACTATCTAGCATCAAGTAGAAGAGTAGCATATACCATTAAGTTGTAATCTGGAGCAAAGGATGGCTTTTAAAATTATCTATATAAAATTAATTTAAGTGAGACAGGATAGAATATGTACAAAAATTCACCAGATCTTTAGTACATTTTCAAAAAATAGCACATGACTATGAGAAATTAGAAGTGAATAAGCAAATGCTTTATAAGGTTAGGGACATTGAAGAAGAGTGAGAAGAATCATAAGGGCCAAAGGTGATGGATGAGTACAACAAACTGTTTTCTGGACATAGTAGGGCAGATACACATGAACTCACATCAGTTATGACAACATGTGTAAGACTTGTGTAAGAACAAGTCAGACCAAATCGTAGCACAGAGAGGAAAGGTGAGCATGGAGAGGTGAGCATGAAGTCTTCCTCTTAGCTGAGGCTATTAATAACTGATAGCTTTGCGGAGGAGGAGAGTCAGTTTTCTTTAAGAGTATGACATCTCATAAGTCCACCAAGCTGTGGCATCTGACTAGTTAGCAATGTCTTCCACCATCCCCCAAGTTCCTCTTTCTCTCCAGAAGTCCCACCTATCCTCTCCTGCCTGGCTGTTGGTCAACCAATCTGAAGGTGTCTTAGCAGAGATACATCTTCACAGTATACAAAAAGATTATGCCACAACATCTCAAAGTAGTTTTAAATTGTATTTCCAGGATAGCTATTGATATTGAACATTTTGAAAATGTTTATTAGACATTTGTATTCATTCTTTTAGGAACTCTCTGTTCAGAAGTGTGCTGAAATTTTTGTTGGGACAGCATTGAATCTGAAGATTGCTTTTGATTTCCAATCACATTATATGGCTGAGTAAATAGGGATGAATCTGAGAATAGATGAAAAAGACATGTTTACTGCAAAGTTCACAACACTGCAGAGGCAAAATAGTCTTCCTTTTTATCCTATCATTTCTATATCCTATTTTCCTTTTTTCCTGTAGAAAGAGATCTTTGAATTTAACTCTTTTTTTTTTTACTATGACCAATAAAAACTTGTAACCAACTCCTTTTAAATGACAACATTCATAATCCATTTTTGGGAATGTGGAAATAGTTCTCTAGTCTACTTTCTGTTGTTTGGGGACACTGGTAATCTTTGGAGGAAAGTTGAGAAAATCAGAATAATTGTTAGGTCTTGGCTGGAATAGTTTGTGAGGCTGGACTATCTCATCTAGCAGCCTTGAAGTGGTTCTGGATGATGGATCACTGGGCCATCCATTTTCATTGGTGTTTGGTTGCCTTGCTCTGAAAATACACACATAATATACATATCTGCAATAATACAAATATACCTGTGTATTGTACACAAGTCAACCAAAGATGTTTTTTTGTTATGTGTTTGAGCAGGTAGAATATACATCATGTGTTTTGTAGTTCTTTTAGGTTTATTTCTTTATGTCTGTAGTCAGGATTTCAGGGGTCTTCCTGGATCAAACCTAATTTTCTTTAACCCAAAATGAATCCACAGCTTCTCATTTCCTGTGGAAACAAAAGCAAAACATCTCCCCCAATTGACTTAAATTTTGAAGTCAAGACATTTTTTAAATATATAGGTTGGTTTAATCTATCAGCTTTCATAATCCAGTGTCTTTTAGTAGCCAAAAATTTAAAAACAACACAATAACATATAGGATCCAGACTCTTTGTGTATTTTTCATCTTTATGTGGCTGATTTCTTTTATATTACTTTTTAAGGACTTTATATATATATATATATCTGTCTATATGTTTTTTTCTCCCAAGCCTATGTATATTTTAAACACACTGTGACCCACTTAGACATTTTTTTTCCTGTGAATCTCTCTTTATTGCATATCTGTAATCCTTTTCTGGCCAGTCAGTTCTTTATTAATCTGTTAAGTGGCAGGGTTAGGACCAAAGCCTCTGCTTTGTAGGCTGGCCCTGGCCCATTGGTTCCCTAAGAGCCCAGCTTCATAGCTTAGGTACTGGAGTGAGAGCCATGTTTACTGCCCCAACTCTGGGGAGTTTTTGGGTCCATGATGCCACCAAGTAGTGTGCATCCTGCTGCTCATAAACCCCATTAAAGGTCTCTTAAAAGAACGGTGCCCATTTTTTGCCATTAGCACTGAGCAAGGAAGCCATCTCTTCAAGGAGCTGTGCAAACAGAGTCTAACAGAGTCTACCCGGGAAAGGCAGTTACCAAGAAGTCACACTTGACTCTGTTTTCATGTGTTTAGAGTCCTTTTTTAAAGCCTTCCCAGGCTTCATGTGGATGTATGTGGCCCTGAACATTGGGTGCCATTTTTAGGTGAGGTTTTCTTTCATGGCTGCCAGTCCCAAGTAACCACACAGAGGCTTATATTAATTACAAATGCTCAGCCAATAGACCAGGCTTATTACTATCTAGCTCTTACAAACTAAATTAACTAATTTCTATCAGTCTATGTACTGGCATGTGGCTGGTGGCTTTATCTGTCTTCTAGCACGTCTTGCTACCTCTGTGTCTCCTGGCAACTCCTCCAACTTTACCCTCCTCCTTCCCAGCATTAATCCTAGTCTGATTCTCCTACCCAATCTCTTCCTGCCCAGCTGTAGGCCAGTCAGTTCTTTATTAACCAATGAGAGTAATACATATTCACAGTGTAAAGAAGAATTATTTCACAGCATAAAGGTTACAAAAATAGCATTAGGTACAGTTAAAATGTACCTGATAAATAGGAAAATGATACCTTATGGTCATAGGTCATTCTGCAAAATAACTGAGCAAGTTTGTATTCAGTGTCCAGCTTTCTTACTGATTGCATGTTTCTTTGCTACCTACTATACTAGAGTTAGAACAAAGTACAAATATCCTGCATGATGGAATGAATGCTAGGCTTACTCCAAGTGTAGTGCAAGTGAAGTGTTCACTTTTAGTCCCGACCTCTTCATTCTGTCTGTTCTACTAGAGTCATTAACCAGAACTCATCATGGGAGAAGTGGCCAAGAGTA
Organism: Peromyscus leucopus; assembly: GCF_004664715.2. Taxonomy (NCBI): domain Eukaryota; kingdom Metazoa; phylum Chordata; class Mammalia; order Rodentia; family Cricetidae; genus Peromyscus; species Peromyscus leucopus. Next base: position 24,714,275 of record NC_051076.1, read on the forward strand.
AGCATGGATACTTAGCTCCATACTTCACATCAGGCACTTATAAAATGTCATGCTGTTTGTAGTACAAAATAAAATATACAGCCACTTCCTGCCAGAGACAACCCGAGAGACTCCAATTCCCTGAGGTAGTATCTGGCCATTCATAAGACCTGCAGAAGGGATGAAGATCCAGTAGCATTATACACAAGTATGTAAATGTTTGTATACTTTGAAAAGTACTGTGTAAGAATAGCTTCAACTCTATGTTATAAAGGGAAAGACTCAAGGAGGTTTGGGGATAAAACAGCTACCTAATGAAAGGCAAAGGTAGTTTGGAGTTCTGAATGGATTTATGAAAGGCATTTTTTCCTGATAGAGTTAAAGGATAATAATATAATGTCTACCACACTTATTTGATTCTTAAAAGTCTGTTTATTTATTCACTTACTCATTTGTTCTTCAAATGTAAATGAATAAAAATCCATGGTGTAATATTCATTGCTTTCCTCAGTTGTGATAGGACTACTTCTAGCTCCACAGCAGATATGTAAGCATCCATATCCTACCATAGAGCACGAACCCCATAGGAATGGAGGCAAACAAGTTAATAAATAAAGTGATGCAAGCCACCAGCAGGAAGAACAACTCCCAGCAGTTCTTTAGTGCTGACCATACAGAAAACAATTCCTTTGAAATCACAATCCTATATGAAGTTAGATGCATATGAAGATCAAGGATGGGGGTCTCAAACAATAGCCAGCAGAATGGAGTACTGCAGTCCAGCACTGAAAGAGCATAGGGTTAATGATCATGTAAGATTTCTCCAGTTATATAAGGAGGACTTTGGGCACAGCTCAGAAGGAGATACGTCACTGGAATGCATCAAACACGCTGCACAACACACCACAGATGTGAGATATGTGTACAGCTAAGCATTATCGAGTAAGTAAATCTTTGCTGCAAAAAATGGATGTGGGAAATGTTGGATAATGATCAACATTTACGTAGTTCCTAAGATCCTAGGAATTACTGCACTCATTTTACAGATTAAGAGAATTGAGGCAGAGACATTTTAAGACAAAGAGAAGTCAGTAAGCAGATACTTCCCCCCCCCAAGTAAATAGGAAAAAAAACCCAAACAAACGGGGAATTTGACCAATAATTTTCCTTCCTTCAGGATATGCTCTGCTCGGCCTGGATCAGACAATGCTTTTGAAAGTGTTGCTATCCTAGAATCGAAACTCCCTCAGCTGGAAAGAACATGAGCAGCCGTTCTTTGCCAGCCACTCAGATTTCTTACACAGAGATGAGGGTGAGGTGACCCTGCCAAGGTCAGCGAGACATCTGGACAACATCTGGTTGAATCCGGTTCATGATGGCAATTCCAGTAATCCTTCTCATTGTGTTGTGACAATAGTGAAACAATAATCCTCAGCCAGTGGGTTGTGGTGAAGGTTTTAACGCGAGTTTTAGGCTAGGCATGACTGAACAGCTGTTACTAAGCTCCTAATAGGCTGAAGCACTATATTGTGAGTTTAAGGCCCGTCTAGTGTATGCAGTGAATCTCAAGCCAAGCTGGGATACAGGTTCAACTCAACTCACACATACACAACACAACACAATACAACACAACACACACACACACACACACACACTCACACACTCACACACTCACACACTCACACACATCTGTGTGTACAGGGAAACAATAATTCCCGATCCTGATGTGAGGAGTATTAAAAAATTTCATTGCTTTTATTATTGCAGTGGGACATATATAAGAGAAAAATGAGACACATTCATACAGTACCTAGTCCCTGCCAAGGCTTTAGTTCTATCATTCTGATTACCACACCATCCCTAAGTGGTTAACTGGTGGGTTCAGAGTTCACAAATCTCTAAAGTGTAGAGGCTAAAGGGAACAGTATTGTCAAATTCTGACCAGAAGCTGGGTCCTGACACCACAGATTTGTGTACACACCTGTGATGTTCTTTTTCTGTTCTTCCTGTAAAGTATGGCTTCAAACTCATTCTAAGAAAAAAAATATGATCGATACTGAAAGAGAGCTCAGACAACACACTCAACTCCACTACCTTGTCCCGTAAGTGATGAGATGAGCAATTCTAGTCCCCTGCTACCCGCCCTGAAAGTTATGTCATCCTGAGCTGGCTCTGGTACTGTGACTCAAGATTACTGGACTCTGACCAGCTGGGAGCTGTCTGCTCCACATGGAACTCTACACATGCTGTCAATGTCGTGTTTCTGTCCCTCTGGTTTTCTACCTTTTAAATACTGTTGGGATCATGTGTTGAATACAGAGGCTGCTGCTGGGTTCAGTTGCCCTTATTTCACTGTCCTCATGTGTAGCAGGAATCTTAAAAGTTCTTATTAATAAAATCAAACCCGAGGCAAGTTATTGGGGTCCATGCTGGTAGATCAGAGAGACAGAGCAAGCCACAGCTATCTCACCTCGCCGGATCCTCAGCTGGTTTTGTCTCCTCAGACTGGAGGCTTCTGAGTCCTCATCTCAATGGCTCTCAGCTGAAGTACTGTTCAAAAGCTTAACCAGCCAAAAATGCCTCTAGTTTCTGGTCCTCACGCCTTATATAGCTTTCTATTTTCTACCACCACTCCCTGGGATTAAAGTCTGGCTTTCTGGGATTAAAGGCGTGTCACCATGCTTGGCTGTTTCCAATGTGGCCTTGAACTCACAGAGATCCAGAGGGATTTCTATCTCTGGAATGCTAGGATTAAAGGTGTGAGTGCCACCATTTTCTAGCCTTTGTATCTAGTGGCTGTCTGTTCTCTGACCCCAGATAAATTTATTAAAGTACACAATATTTTGGGGAACACAATACCCCCACATCTCCTCTCTTTTTGTCTAAAATTAAAAAAGCTTATAACTAATACAAGAAAAACTATCCAATAAGCATATACAATATATACAGCCAAAACTTACATTAATGATGTCTAGTCCATTAACATGACAGATTCATATGAAAACTCCATTATATATATTAACAATGTCCAGTCCAGTAACATCTGATAAACTCAGACCGAAAAATTTTCATTACTTATCTTATTTAAAACAAGTAGTTCCTTTTTAAAAGTAGATTCCATAATCTCCCTTTTTATCTTATCATATCCATATTCTTTTTTTTCTTTTCATAATAGATTCAGTAGTCTACCTTTTGTCATTTTTATATCTTCCCCTTTTTCTTCAGTGTAGATTCAATGATCTACCTATTTATCCTATTATTTCTTTATCTTTTTCCTCAGAGTAGATTCGATGATCTATCTCATATCTATATTCTCTTTTTCTTTTTGCTTTCCTGGGGTGAAGATATATTTAGGGAATCTTGAAAAGAAAATTTTTGGGTTAATCGTCAAGTCCTGTATCATTTGTCCATTCTCTGCATAAAAGGAAAGTTCAGGGCTTGTTTCAAGTCCTTGTTCGAGTAGTCTGTTAGGCTGTATCATCTCAGCTAGTCCTCTCGAAATTGTCCTGACCAGTTTGTAGTCCAAAGTTGATTTTTCCACAGTGTTAATCGGCTTAATGGCTTTATCATAGTCCATGTGGAATCATCATCATTGTAGGATCTTGTCATCTTTTTGAAGATTTCAAAGTCACTGTTAGACACAGTCATGGTTTCCTGCGGCTTTTTTTTTTTTTTTTTTTTTTTTTTTTTTTTTTTTTTTTTTTTTTTTTTTTTTTTTTGCCTCCTCTGTGGTTTGGAGCAATCACAGTCTGATAAATGTCTGTCTCTAGGAACCATGAACATTCTACCCTAGAACAGAAAATCTTCACAACAATTTCTCCCCACCATTTGTCTTGCCAAACTTTTCCAAACTGACCTTTGCCGATGCTTTCTTGTAACACGATGGTCCTGGCAATTCTTCTCTGAACCAGCAGCAGTAAATCCTTAGTCCCAGGTAGCAGCATCACCGCAGTCACCAACATGATGAGAAGGAGCTGGCAATGTGGAGCAGTAGCCACTGCTTCCATGGTCCCACCACTGTTTGTGGTTCAGTCCGGGCCAAAGCTTCTCCCAAGCCTCCTAGGCTGGCTCAAACTCGGGATCTTCCTGCCTCTGTCTCCTTCAGCAAATCCTACCGGTGTGCGCCACCAGAACCCGCTGAGTGTAGCTTGGGCCTGAGCTGGGGCTCACAAGGCCACAGGCAAACAGCTTTTTCATGAATTCGTAACACGAACGTTGGGCGCCAGATGTAGCATGAATCTTAAAAGTTCTTATTAATAAAATCAAACCGGAGGCAAGTTATTGGGGTCCATGCTGGTAGATCAGAGAGACAGGACAAGCCACAGCTATCTCACCTCGCCGGATCCTCAGCTGGTTTTGTCTCCTCAGACTGGAGGCTTCTGAGTCCTCATCTCAATGGCTCTCAGCTGAAGTACTGTTCAAAAGCTTAACCAGCCAAAAATGCCTCTAGTTTCTGGTCCTCACGCCTTATATAGCTTTCTATTTTCTACCACCACTCCCTGGGATTAAAGTCTGGCTTTCTGGGATTAAAGGCGTGTCACCATGCTTGGCTGTTTCCAATGTGGCCTTGAACTCACAGAGATCCAGAGGGATTTCTATCTCTGGAATGCTAGGATTAAAGGTGTGAGTGCCACCATTTTCTAGCCTTTGTATCTAGTGGCTGTCTGTTCTCTGACCCCAGATAAATTTATTAAAGTACACAATATTTTGGGGAACACAATACCCCCACACTCATGTCTGTTAACTTCATCCACTGTACTTAAGAGATCTGTGACTCCTGAGCCATCAGATACCCACTTGGGGGTGGTATTTTAATTAGAATGACAGTACAAAAGCCTTGGCAGGGACCAGGTACTGGGTGAATGTGTTTCACTTTTCTCATTCTTATATACGTCCCAATACAAAAACCAAAGTCATAAATTCAATTAAAATATTTTCTCCATGCAAGTTTTTAATCTGCTGTGGCATTTCTTCATCATCAGATTGGGAAGGATTTCCCTCTACCTCTCCTCCTCTGATGGGTCTGAGAGAGTGGGTCTGTGGAGCACAGTGAGTGCTAAACTGAGTGGCAATCTTATTGGCATTTATTTTGATTCTGCAAACCGATTAACAAGCTGGTTGATTCTTGCCTTTGCCCAGAATGTGGGTAGCGCCAAAAGAGATAATCAGGCTTCCCTCAGGAAAGTCCTGATCTTGTCCCAGACCCTCTTCACAGCCTCCTTCACTTCTTTGTTGCGAAGGGAATAGATGATGGGGTTGAGGAACGGAGTCAGAAGGGCATACACTAAAGCAATAAGCTTGTCCGTGCCCTCAGGTCTGTTCTGAGGTGAGCCCACATACACAGTAAAAGCAGAAGCATAGAACAGGGCCACTACAGTCATGTGGGAAGAACAAGTGGAGAAGGCTTTGGCACGACTGGCAGCTGAAGGCAGCTTCAGGACAGCTCTCAGAATACCCCCATAGAGTCCCAAGATGAGGACGAAATTGCACCCAGTGGCCACGCCAATCACTGCCCCATGAACCTGAGCATGCCAGCTTGTGTCCATACATGCCAACCTCATTAGTGGTGCCAGGTCACAAAAGTAATGGGCTACCTCTTTCAAGCAATAGGGTAAAGTGGCAGTGAGACTGGCCGGCACCAGGGCAGCTGAGAAGCCAGCCACCCAAGTGGCACCCGCTAGCCACAGCTGTACCTGTCTGCTCATGAGAGCATGGTAATGGAGTGGGCGACAGATGGCCAGGTAGCGGTCCAGAGCCATGACACCTAACAGGTAGCACTCAGTCATGCCCAAGGAGTGGAAAACATACAGCTGGATAAAGCATGCAGCTGATGGGATGGGCGAATGTCCATGGAGCAGGGTACGTAGCAAGGTGGGCACTGTGGTGCTGACATACCAGAGTTCCAGGAAGGAGAGGACGCTGATAAAGAAGTACATGGGAGTAGAAAGTCCTGAATCTGCTTGAACAAGGACAATGATGAACAAGTTCCCTGCAAGTGTGAGGAGATAGATGCACAGGGTCCCAAGGAAGGCAAGAGGTCGCAGAGTGCCCGTAGGAGTGAAACCAGCAAGGATGAAAGTCTGGGTCCAGGTGTGGTTAACATGATCCATGATTCCCAGGAGGAGGGGGAATTAAGGTGCAAGATGAACTACTTTGGGGTCCTCCATCTATTCATGAAACATTCCTAGAGCCAAAAATAACAACTGTGAGCACATGGCCGAGCTTGGACATTATCTAATTAAATCCCTTATGTTTTCATAGCAGAACTGCAGTATCTCCTTTCCCCCATCCAAGGTGAAATGATTGGCTGGGCTGGAACTAGAAATGAAAACTCCTGACCTTGTTTAGTCTTTGTGTATGTTCTAGTACTGGCCTCTTGAGAGTCCAGCAAGTCAATTCTCCCCTGTCCCACTATAAATAAAAGGAGAGAGAGAGATCTTTTCTACTATAACATCGCTTATGACCTCTATCTTTTCTGAGGACTCTGTGCATCTGGTTTACAATACTAAAATAACCAGAAGTACTGTGCTGTTGTAAAAGAAGGATTGCCACATAAAGGTGGTTATTGTGATCTTTCCCAGGAAGTCTTCATTGACTATTCTGGTAGGTAAGGATTAAGTGATCTAGGCAAGATAACAGTGCAGACACTCCAAGAATATCCCCTAAAATATTAGGCCCACAGTATCCAATGATTATTCACTCACCGCTCATACTATACCTTCTAAAACTGGGTCATCATGAGAGACAGATAACAGGAATTATCAAAGAAGAAAAGCATGAGTCAGAATCCCCAGGCAGGAAAGAGACTGCAGCAGCCAGAGACTGGTCTGACTGCATGCCCTTGCTCTGACACACCCCAGTTGTACACTCAGAACTGGGGGATTTTTCACTTAACCAACTTCCTCTTCCCTAAAAAGAAGAATAGAAGGACTTGGTAGTTGGTTCCTAAAACTCTTAGATGTTCTGATCTCCCTTGGTTATTGGGAAATGATTGTGAGTTTTGTGGGCATCAAGTCTAATTTTACTTGAGTTTTCTTCCCACACCTGAGAGGACTCCCTAGGAAAGGTCAAAGCTCTTGCCTAATTCTCTTCTGATAATTTCACATCCTCTTTACCACCTTCACCCATTACCTGGCCCCTTGACGGCATTAGAACCTGTAGCATTCTCCTCAGAGCAGTTTCTTTCTCTGTCTACTTATATCTAATGCTCCTAGAAATGCCACCTTCCCAGAGGTTCCTTGTTGGGTGCTCCCTGGAGCTGTAAGTGTGATGAGCTCTCAGTAAAAGTCTCTATGGAGAAAGGAGTTGGGCAGAGAGAAGTAAAACACACCAGTTCTATTCAATTCTATTTCTCAGAGAATTTTTCTTCATTTTGTACCCAGGAGTGATGCCTTCATCAATTGTCTCCAGTAAGAGACAATCAGTACTAATGCTGTATGAAATCATTTCAAAGGAAGAGATGAATAATTGTATAAAATAATGTTATAGTGAATTTATTTTTTTTTAATCTAAATATCATTTTTATCAACATATTTGTTCATAATATTATTTCCTAAGAAAATGTGAACCAAAGTTCAAAATGTTATAATACGCAGATAAAGCATTGTTACAAGAAGTACTCATTCATCAAATATATATGGACCACTTTCTGTTATCCATACTTTGTACTAAGGTAAAGCTGGTACAGAGAACAGTATTTGTTTCCTCAAGAAGTTTAATTTGCAGTGTAAGACATAAACTTTATTTTTTTTCTTCTAGAAATTTTTATTGGAATAAATATAATACTATATATATGCATGTGCATGCACGTTTGTAATTTCAAAACAAACAAGCAAACACATAATATGTTGAGGTGATAAAATATAAAAAGTAACTGGAAAATTTTTAGATTATCAGATAAAATGATCTGACTTAAAATAGAGACTTAAAACAACAACAACAAAGAATATGTAAATGTGAAAAGATAGCAACCCAACTCAAAATAAGGTGTGTTCAATCTAGAGCTATATTGTGATATTTCTCTCATTTTTTTTTTACTTTGACAAAGACCTAGAAATTTACAAAAATACTTGATTTGGAAGATGGAAATAAAATAGGTATTTTTTCATGCATTGTGTATAGGAATATAAAATAATGTACTTTGAATGAAACGTTAGCAATACTTATGTAAACTACATACTCATTTTCATTAAACCAGGTTATCCTATTTCTAGGAATTCATCTTCAATGTGTGTGTGAATAGTATACACACATATAAATGTATTTCCTTTTAGTCTTATTTATAATTGGAAAAGATCAGAAGCAGTTCAAGAGCTCTACAATATTTACTGGTTAAATAGAACAAACCAGGAGACACTAAGGAGCTTTTTTTTTTATCAAAATGAGAATGCCCTTCTTGAAATGATATGTACAAATCTTTCAGGATGTATAGAAATACTCACATTAGTTTGCTTTCACAAAAGAAAACATTGGAGAGTTGTAAGAAACACTATTAATTTTTTTCTATGAGTATAGTGTGTGTCAAAGCACAGAGAAGGAGAAACTAGGTCTGAGAGTGGGAAAAATGCTCATTCATATTGCCTTCTGTGTATTACTTTGATTAATAAAAACAATATAGGCATATTATCTACTGCTATGACTGTGCTCACTTTAAAAATTCACATTAGTGTGATGACATTGTGTCCTGCTCTAGTAATCAATGATGAGTATATATTTCCTTGAGTTGCGGGGTGACTGAAAGTTCCATATGCTCTTCACTGAGCATAGACCCTAGTGATAAATTATTTTGATGTAAGAGATGGTCAATACCTCTTTTGAGTATCACCAAGGAGTGTGATGCTTGGGTGCTATTTTGTTTTCTTCAAAACTACTTCTCAATAAAGACAGGTTGAGATAACTACAATTAGAAAGGCAAAAAGTAAGGAGAAAAAAAAGTTATGGTCCCTATTTCACAAAGATAAAAAGAATGACAAGGATGCCCAGGGTTTCACTAAATGCATTGGTCCCAAGGAAATGATCAACTTGAATTATTACTACCTTGATTGCCCTTTATATTATAAATGTGAGATATATGTAAACTAGGTAAGAATCCATTTTATGGAATTTATATGTAAAAAATTTCAAGTAGTGTCTTTCCCATATGGATATATACTTTTCCATGTGCTTTACATTGTGCAGAATACTTTAACACAAGAATTCTCTCAACTTACCTATTGTCCACATTTCACAAGTGAGAAAGACAAGTGAAAATTTCAGACATTAGGGGGGAACACTATTAAAGATAATGATTGAACCATGGAAAATGATGTTAAAATTCCATCTCTAAACACCATATGCTCTGCATCTGGAGGAAAGGGGATCTATTACACCTAGAAACCCTCTTAAGTGCTCAGACCATGGTTAGCCACTTTGCATATTTCATTTCTTTTCATCTTTATGGGAGTTTGAGTTCCTTATCATGTTTTAAGGGTAAGGAAACATAATTCAGAAGAGTTTCATGTTTTTGTCCAGAATTTTGTAACTAAAAGGAGGAAAACCTGGATATGTACGGATATATTTCCCTCCCTTTGGCATGTTCAAAAATTGCCCATTTGGCTAGGTCTACAACAAGTCCTTCCATTTTAAAGGAAAGTTGGGCTGGGAAGAGATCTCAGAGGTAGCACATTTAAGGCCATACTTTCAAAACAGTGTTGCAATCACAGAACCAAATTTTCTTAAAGTGAAAAGAATCTGAAATGTCATCTACACCCATCATGGATTTTGCAGAGAGAGATAGAAGGAGGCCAAGAATGTTGCAATAGAACAGCAGAGGTTGCCAAATTCATGCAAGGATGAATGTGTGTGCCTTTGTGTGAAGTTCAGAACTACTTCTTTATTTACTTTAAATAATTGGCACTGTCTTTTAGAAAGAATGTGTAAAGGAATGTAACAATGGAGAGTGGGCTAAGAGGTGAGTCAGTGGGTAATAGCATCTGCTGCTGAGCATGAAAACTTCAATCCCATCTCCAATACCCACATGGTAGAAGGAGGGAACCAACTCCTGCAAGTTGTTCTTTGATTTTCATATGTGCTCAGAAGCACATGCACAAGCAGCATATACTTCCATGTGTACACACACACACACACACACACACACACACACACACACACACACGCCACAAATAATTAAGTAAGCAAATGAATAAATAAACTTGTAAAAAATGGACATATGCTGGTATAATACAGAAATTAAAACTATTATAGACAAAATATAAAATTAATTTTATAGAGAGTATTCAAGACTCACAGGGTGGTCTGTCTCTGCCAAGTTCTGTCTGTCTAAGGGGCTGTGCGTCTTTTAGAAGTTCATATTTCCTCCTTGGTCTTCACTTCTGTCATCAGAAAAGTGAGAGAGCTGAAGCGAGTCATGTCTGAGAAAACAAAGTAGTGAGGAAACCAGGTGGGCAGAATTGTTAAGCTCCAGCCTCTACTTCCTATTTCTGTATGTTTTCACCTATGTTTTCTATATGTGTTCTTACATATGTGATCTACTCATCTGTCTATTTGAAAACAGAGGAGTTAATGTTTTCTGGGGGTGTTTTATTTCGTCTTTATGTAAGACAGATGTGTTCACATCTTGCTAAGTCTGTGCAGCTGTGGGCTGAACCAATCTGATGGAAAGTGGGACACATGCCTACTTGGGATACATAATAGGCCTGGATACATTTTGAAAAAATTCAATCTATTGTTAGTTAGCAAGACTAAGACCTCAGGAATACGGACTCAGGCCTAGACAATGGTGTTGACTGAAACCTCAGGTAGTAGTGATGGCCAGAGGATGAAGAAATTGATGGCTTCTGACATCTTCCAAATCCAGTATCTTTAAATTACCATGCTTAACCCTCATATATGCTATTCACTATGGCATATTTCTAATTACTGAGCTCATCTCCTGTCTTCCCTCTATTTTTTTTTTTTGTTCAGGATATCCTTTTTCCAATCTAGAACCAGGCCATTAACACAAGAGACATCATTTTCTCTCTAATCTAATTCTGGAGTCTTCCTAAGGTTCTGTGTCCTTGTGAATACAGCCACTTTAGTGAGCACTGTATAGATGATATTGCTCCTATTACTGGAGAGTTGATGGTTATAAATATTCTGGTTAAATTTCTGATGGCTGGTCTAAATAGGCTTAAAGAATAGACAGTTATAAATAGCCTTTCATCTAATCTTAGTTGAAAGTCCTTCTAGCATACTCAGTGTCTAGTATAAGTAAGTAACCGGAGCTCCAGGTGTCTATCTGATAAATGACTAAAGCTGTACATGTATCATGACCTCTCTTTCCTCAGTGAACTGCCACTAAAATAAGTGTTTGGTGGACAACAAAAAGCTGCACCAATGTTCAAGGACTATAGAAATTCTAGACATGGAGAGGAGAGACCCGAATACAGCAGCCTTTCTGTTCAAAGCCTCAATAACAGGTAATGGTCCTGGAAATGTTTAAGCTAAGTGTTTAAAGCAACTGTTCAATATTCCCTCTTTTTCAGCGGATCTCAGGCAGCTAGCTGCCTTGACCATCCCTATCTTTAGCCACGCCAACCATTTGTTTCCATGTCCTGTTTTCAAGACAAGGAACTTTGACCCCATGGCTGGCAATTGATGTAACACATCCTGTTGGAGCATATGTCTCACAGGGAAGCAAGAGACGCAGACCTTAAACAGCTTCAGAAATCCTCCCACAAAACTTTTCTACAGAGCAACTCAAGGGAACAGAGTGAAACACTAACAAGTTTCCTAATGAGAAAACAAACGAGTTGCCTAATTGAGCTGGGGAAGGGAGAAGACAGAGTAGGAGAAATGGTTCCCAGGAGGAAGCCTATGTCTAATTAATGACCCAGAGCCTCAACTTCAGTAATTATCAGTTTTTTTTTCTCTTCAGAGACCACCAGTGCAGGAGTGTCACAGTAGGAAGCTTTGGGGAGGCTCTTGGTGTCTCTTTTTGATTCCTTCAATTAGTCTTAATTAGGATCATGGGAACACAGGCCAAGATGTCAAAGACACTACTTTAGGTTAAGACTTTGTCAGAGTCCCTTCCGCAGAGACTTTTCCTAAATCCTAATTTGTTTCTTGTATCTATAGTAGGTAATATGTTGGCTTAGACTGACATCCAGGCCTAGGTTTGAATACAGACTTTACAGACTTTACCGCTAGCTAACTCCAGTATAAAGTGCCACAGACCTTCCCTCACCTCAGTCTTTCAGTACGTGAAAGTGATTTAACTCCATGACTTTTATGGTGTTTTCAACTGTAATTCTAAACTATGATAAATGATATGGAATACAAAGTAAGTATGGTGAAAATAATCTCATCCTAATATCAAGGCACTAGCAACAGAAGAGGCAAATCAAATTCAATAGGTTGACTCGATTACACACAAGGGGCAGAGGAGGAGGAGGTGTGCCATGTGAATCAAGCACATTAAACTATTTTTGTGCTTTTTTATTTTATAATTTAATTTAATTTTACATATCAGCCACCCTGTCCTCCCTCCTTCCGCCACTCCCCACCCTCTCCCCAACCCAGCCCCCATTCCCATCTCCTCCAGGGCAAGAACTCCCCTAGGGATTCAGCTCAACCTGGTAGATTCAGTCCAGGCAGGTCCAGTCCCCTCCTCCCAGGCTGAGCCAAGTGTCCCTGCATAAGGCCCAGGTTCCAAACAGCCAGCTCATGCACTAAGGACAGGTCCTGGTCCCACTCACTGACTGGGTGCCTCCCAAACAGTTCAAGCTAATCAACTGTCTCACTTATCCAGAGGGCTGGAGAGATGGCTCAGCCGTTAAAGGCTAGGCTCACAACCAAAAATATTTCTGTGTTCTTTTCGCTCCTTTAGAACATTCTATAAGCTGCCTCTTTTATGAAAACAAAGTTCACTTTTTTTTTTTAATAACAAAAAAGGTTCCAATCATTGCCTATCTTTACACTCCTGCTTGTCTGTACACGTACCTGTTTATTGTGACTCTCGGGTGCTCCTGAAAAGTAAAATTCACAAGTGAATAATACTATAGAATATTCAGTCAAAACCCCTACACTTTAATTCCAATCCCATACTTCATCAATTTAAAAACATTCACACAATTCACTTAATTCCTTCTGGCCTCATTTGCAAGCTGAAAGCAACAGTCACGTGGAAGACCAATGGGAAGATTTTGTAAAATAATTTAAGTGAACATACAATAAACTGCTATGGGAATGAAACCTAATTTTGCTGACATCTATTATTTTTAGTAGTGTAAGTGAGTCTAATTCCAAACACAAGAGATGGTTTCTAAATCTTAAAAGTATCATATTAAAGATGAGTTCAATGAATGACTAAAAGCCTAGAGGTCTTCAGTTCTGTATACTCAGAGTAGTCTTTAGAAGTCATTAAACTATGAAAGAGGCAAGACCTCTGACACATCAAAAATACTCATGGTTTGTGACATGATTTAGACTCATGTCTATTCAGAGATCCATATCTCTCCAGCTATATGAACTGCAGTTTGGTCAGGGCCAACAAACTAAGATGTGCTAATGTTGTGCCCCTCCTGGTAGGAAAACCTTGCTAGAGGCTGTGATGTTTCAGCTAATCCAATCCTGTCTTGATGAGTTGTAAGGAAGGATTATGGCATGGGAAATTACTTCCTAAAGTTTGGGATGGAAAATAAGCTCAATTACTATTCGGGTCCTGTCTTCTTCACTCTGGCATTCCTCACACTACTAAAATATTTAACACATAGGCAATCATACAGGTCTCATGTCACACAAAAAATAAAAGTCTTTTATATGTTTTACCGCAAAAAAAATGAGTTACCTTTAAATTTGATAATGTTATTTTTTGTTTATTTATCTTTATTGTTTGTAGGACTTTTAGGTTCATAGAAAATGGTGCCAGGGCTAGACAGGTGACTCAGTGAATAAGAACATTTACTCACAGACCTGATTACCTGAGCTAAATATGCTGATTCAATAAAGTAGCAGAAAAGTTGTTCTCTAACCTCCACATGAATGCCAGAGCATGCATGTACCTGCACACACACACACACACACACACACACACACACACACACACACACGAGAGAGAGAGAGAGAGAGAGAGAGAGAGAGAGAGAGAGAGAGAGAGAGAATAGATATAGATAGATAGATAGATAGATAGATAGATAGATAGATAGATAGACAGGTGATAGAACAATGGATAGATAGGTAGATGGATAGATAGGTAAGTAGCACACACAAGAGAGATGGTAGATGATAGATAGATAGATAGATAGATAGATAGATAGATAGATGATAGATAGATAATTTAAAATAAATGAATGGTGTCCAAATTAAAGTTCCAATATATCCTTTGCCCCAACACATGTGCCATCTCCCTCTCTGTCACCATTTCTCACCACAGTGAGAAATTTACTATCCCCAATGAACTTGGGTTTAATACTGATAAGTCTTTATCAGTCAAACACATAATTCCTGTTAAAGTTTTCTCTTCATGTTATATATACTGTCGTTTTGGAGAAATGTGTAATACACATGTCTACCATTACAGTATCTTATGGAACACTTCTATTGCCCTGAAAATGACCTGTTCTTTACATGTTCCTCTCCTTCTTCCAAGTCCATGTAACCCTTGATGTTTTGTCCTGCATCTACACATTTATCTTTCTACAATGACACTAAACTTAGTGAGAGCATCTCTCCTCATGGCCCAGCAAAAGCCTCAAGTCTACCACCAAACACAACCCTTTATTTGCACGGATAAACAGCTGTGATTGGAGGAAGTACAGTTTCTCATTTGCATTAAAGTACTGTGCCTTGATTGGTGCAAAGGCAGTCTTTCAGTTGCTTGATGACGTGTCTTGATCGCTGCAATTTATCATCTGTCTATATAAGCCAGAAATCAGTTCCATTCGGAAGTATGTGGAAAAGCCTCCCCACACCCTGTTTACTCCACGCTATTGCAACATTCAGCTCAATCAAAGGCTTCTCTCAGATGGCCTTTTCTCACCTTTTGTTTTTCACTGGTGGAGTGAGCTGAGCTGGCAACACCAAGAAACGTAGGAAGGCAGTGATGAAGACAGAGTGGTGGAGGTGACAGTGGTGGCTGTAATAAAAGAGCAGCTGGAGAAATCCAGAGAGCATCTGGGGCTGAAATAGGAAAGTCAGAGATAAAGACAATGAGGGCTAGGTAGAGCTGAAGATGAGACACTGCGGGCTCGGATAACTGGGTGCATTCCAGACAGCGGTCAATCCTTAAGTGCTAAGAATTCCAGCACCCTAGCCAAAGAGCTGTGACACTAGCCACTCTCAAGGTCCCAGTATCACAAATGCACCGCGTGCTTGCTGCTATCTTTCACCTGCTGCTTCCAGAAGCTGTCGACTACAAAAACATCCAAGTACATGGCTGGCAGTTGGTGATTAAAACCTAGAATGGCACACCTCCAATCTGAAACCTCAGGACCACAAGTCTTTGGCTTCTGAAGGGTTTGGAGTCTATAAGGCCCTGGGTGTATTAGACTATGTCCTAGGCCTTGAGTACTCTGCTACAATGAAAGCTCCATCTTCGCTGTCCACGATTCCTATCCAGGTAGAGCCAAAGAATATTGGCCAGCTAGTTTTAACACCCTGATGTCGGTGCACCATGCATGTGAGTTTTATGTCTAGTGTCTTAGTGGCTAGTATACATCTGTTTGCTACAAAAGTCATATGGTTGGGACTCTTTTGATGTAGTGAAATTCATCAGAAAAGAATGTGAGGTTAACCAAGCTTTGCTTTTTATTTTTCATAGTAACCACAGTGTTTAAGGGAAGTAGAGAGGTTTCCCTAGCCAGGGAAATTGAAAGCTATGAACACCACTGGGAGGAGGCCTGGTTGTTTCAGCACTCTTCTCCCCAGTGAGACAGCAGCACAGTGAGAAACGTCCAGTGTTGCTCAAGATATGAGGCGACACTCACAGTGTCATAGTCCCTGGTATCCTTACTTACATCCTTCTGTTCAGTTTCTGATTTACTTATTTATCTGCCTACTCAAATCAAACAAGCCCACTTCTTGCCTGCTGCGGGCCGCAGAAATATATCATAAGAACTCAGCTGGTTATAGCAAAGTCACTACCTGGAGGGATCATGGAATTCCTCCAGAGGAAGCCAAATCCCAAGGAGTTTTTGGTGTTACTTGGCTTGTTATATATCAGCTGTATTCTGCTATGAAAATCATGTGTGCCTTCATAGCTTTCCCAATTGACTTTTCCCTAAGAAGGGCTAACAGTGTAGACTGATCACTCTCTGGACATACACATTCCAGGTATTTGGAGAACAGCCTCAGGAAAGGCTTTCTCTGGAATCAGACTATCTCCCTTGGCCATTTTCAAGGACTACAGGAAACACCACCCAGGTGGACGCCCAACTGCCAAGGACTAACAGTGATAACAGCCCACAGGCGAGTCTCCTGACTTAAGGTAAATTCCACAAGGAGACACCGCCCAAGTCAGGTAGACATTAAGTAATAGCTTTACACAATTTAGCTCAGACCCCTCCTTTCTTACAGCCTTACTAACTTTATAGATCTCTAATTACTTACCTAACCACTTCTAGGAATATTTAGATAACCTTCTGTGCTAACAGCTATGCTCAACCAGAACTCCCAGTTCAAGCCTCCCTGTAATTATCATTATTGATAGCATCCGGCCAGGTCCATCACCGGATGGAGGAAAGTACCTTATCAGAGATACCTCTGTACTCTCTAAGAACAGACTTAAGCATCCAGGCCACCTGTTTGAAAAGGCCTGGTGGATGTGCTAATTAAGCTTAACTTCCTCCTTTCCCAAACCTTAGTTGATTCATTAGTCACTTCCCCTTTGGGTCACAAATGGTAATTAACAACTAGTGCCCTTCTTTGTGATTCTTATCAACCCTCCATTTGATCCTGATAGTGGACAATCACTGCCTGAGGAAGTTCAGGCTGAGTGTCCTGGGTGGAGGGGAGGATTGTGATTTTGGGGAGATATATAACTGTAAAGCAGGGGACACAGGGAGAGAAGAGAGAAGAGAATGGAAGAACTAGATGGGTAAGAACTTGAGAGGAACGGACTGAGATGGGGAAGAACTAGATTGAAGAGCTAAAAGAGAGGACTAGAGGAACGAGATGGAAGATGAGGAAGAGCCAGATGGGGAAGAACAAGCTGAGAAAGAGCCAGATGAGAGAGAAGGAGACGGGAGAGAAGCTGATGGGGGAAAGAACTAGATAGATGAGAACCTAGAAGGGACAGAACTAGATGAAGGAATTAAGATAGAACCTATAGGGGACAGTAGATAAATATAGAGAGAAATCAGGCAAGAAAGGAGCTAGACATGAGAACAGAACTGAAGCTGTGTATAAGGATGTTATGCCAGAGGTATTAAAGTGAATGGACCAAAGTACTCTGCGTGCGTAGACTGATTTACCGACCTTAAAGATTCTCTGCTGGTTGATAGAGCCTTCCGCGGACCCTGGGAGGGGACTATCGAGGGGCTGGACCCCCATAGTCCTCGATACTTGCCTTGTTAAAGATCTCAGGATCTGAACATTTCTTCAGAAATTTCCAGGGAGGTGAGTCCTGTCTCATATATGATCAGATACCTCTGATATATATATATATATATATATATATATATATATATATATATATATATGTGTGTGTGTGTGTGTGTGTGTGTGTGTGTGTGTGTGTGTTGGAGGGTGGAGGAACCAGGGCTGGCTGGTGCCAGCTACACTCACAGCAGTGAACCTGCTATAGCTGGTTTGGGATGCTTCACTGAGGAACATGACAGATGATGGAATAAAGATGGCATTGTGGTGATATATTGCATACCCTAATAAACTTATCTGGGGACCAGAGGACAGAATCAGCCACTAGATTAGACATAGAAGTCAGGCAGTGGTGGCACACACCCTTAATCTTATCACCCAGGAGGCAGAGATTCTTCTGGATCTCTGTGAGTTCAAGACCATACTGGAAACAGAGCCAGGCAGTGGTGGCACACACCTTCAGTGCCAGCACTTGAGATCTCATGCCCTTGCTTGGAAAGCACATGCACCTTTAATCCCAGGAAGTGACATGGCTGAGTGGAGAATGGTATGTAAGTTGTGAGGAGACAGGAATTAAGCAGAGGTTCAACTGAGACCCTCAGGGGTGAGGACTCAGAGGCTTTCAGTCTGAGGATTCGTGGACACAGTATTGGCTGAGGAGTCTGCAAGGTGAGGTTGGCTGTGGCTTGTTCTATTGCTCTGATCTTTCAGCTTTCACCCCATTAACTGGCTCCCCGCTTTTTTTTACTGAGGCCTTTTAAAATTTGTGTTACATGGCATCTTTATTCCTCCACCACAGTGGAATGAGCTTAAACAAAAACATTTTGACTATTGAAGGTGAAATAAATTTCTAAATATGACTTTTCCTGAGTTATTTAAAATTGAACTCTGGTTTTTCCATAAGAAGTTGAGTATTATTCTTTCCAGGTCTGTGAAGAATTGTGTTGGTATTTTGATGGGGATTTTGATTAGCATTGAATCTGTAGATTGCTTTTGGTAAAATTGACATTTTTACTATGTTGGTTCTGCCTATCCATGAGCATGGGAGATCTTTACATTTTCTGACATCTTCTTCAATTTCTTTTTTCATGGACTTAAAGTTCTTATCATATAGGTCCTTCACTTGCTTGGTTAGTGTTACCTCAAGGTATTTTATGTCATTTGTGGCTATTGTAAAGGGTGATGTATCTCTGATTTCCTTCTCAGATTCTTTGTCCATTGTATATAGGAGGGCTAACAACTGGATCAGGCCCTCTGAATAGCTGAGACAGTTGATTGGCTTGATCTGTTTGGGAGGCATCTAGGCAGTAGTTCCAGGTCCTGGGCTCATTGCATGAGTTAGCTGTTTGAAACCTGGAACTTATGCAGGGATGCTTGGCTCAATCTGGGAGGAGGGGACTGGACCTGCCTGGACTGAGTCGATCGACAGGTCGATCTCAGTCCTCGGGGGAGGCTTTGTCCTGGAGGAGGTGGGAATGGGGGGTGGGCTGGGGCAGGAACGGGGAGAACAAGGGAATCTGTGGCTGTTATGTAGAACTGATTGGTATTGTAAAATAAAATAAAATAAAATTGAACTCTGTTGTCATCACTGGAGAACTCATGAGAACATGGTGACTGTGGGGAATTGACTGGGTAAAAGACATAGCAACATGAAAAAAAAGGTAAGTGGAGTAATATTAAAAGAAAGCAGCAATTCAACATAAAATTGTACTATATAATATCCACTTTTTATAAAACTTGAGAACTCTTACTAGCCTCTAGGAGAAAATGCCCCTGTTTTGTGAGTACAGTTAGTCAAATACAGAGTATCTTAGCATTTTTATTTGTTTAGATCTCCTTTTAGCTCTCTTCTATATCAGATATTAGAGACAATATTTGTCATACTCCCTCGTCTTCATTCCATTTTGGAGGGGAACTGTAATGGGACAAAGTCTTAGGAAAAAGATGTTAAAATGAATCACATCTGTATTTACCATTTGGGATGCATTAGCTCATTACAGAATCTATACAGAAATATTTCTTCTGTTGAGGGGAATGTAGAGATTTTAATGTCAGCTTGAAAATTTCTTAAATGTTACTTGAAAATTTTTATTTGAACTTGTTCATTGACACTCTTTTTTTCCCTAAAGTTTTTTTTTACGGTGTTTTTACTTTTTATACTGTTTTTACTTACTTTTCAGTAATTGATACACACATGCATTTCAAACTATAGTCATCATTAGCCAATTTCATAGTTTTTTAAATTTATAATATTATTATTTGTTATTATTTTTGTTGTTTGAAAAAAATAATGTCACTATCTAAGCCAGGTTTGCCTGAAACTTGGCACATAGCTGAGGCCAACCTTAAATTTATAGTCCTTCTCCTGTGCTCTGGAGGGCTTGAATCTTAGGCATTCACCACCATGCCCCACTTACATGTCTATGATTACCTTTTTACTTTACTACATATTACTATTTAATATCATGGGAACAATGTAGATATAAAATGAATTTTTTGTTTGGTAATTATATAATTAGAATGGTTTCATTTTTGTTGAGTTGAAATCTTACTTTGTTAAGTAGTAAGCCTTCAGTTTTATGATAACTTCTTGGCAGGTCTATCACCTTATTAACAGAGAATTTTGATTTCTTTGAATTACTCTTTCAGCATCAAATTTTTCCAATAGTTTTCAAACCATAAAATGGTGTTTCATCAGCAATACAAAGGTATTGATTTTTCTAAGTCACATTAAAAAAATTTATGTTTTTGTTTTGTTTTGTTTTGGTTTTAGACAAGGTTTCAGTATGTGGCCTTGGTTGGCCTAGATCTTACTATGTAAACCAAGTTGACTTCAAACTCAGAGATTTCTACCTGTTCCTGCCTCTTAAGTGTTGGATCTTTTACATTTTTGTTTTAAAATGATTTATTAATTTTTCTAACTTATGCAACTTTATATGGCCCATAGTAAAATTAATGAACATATATAACGTGTAGTAGGGTAGTCTGGGAAACAAGTATTTCCATGCCTTCAACAATCAATTATTGTATGTGTTGGGAATTTCATATTTTATTCTCTAATTGTGTTGAACTATGTCATCCACTGTTCTGTCCCATAGTTACCCTATTGTGCTAAATAAGAAAGAGGGGTAAGGCTTGGACTCATTTTGATGTCCCTTATTAAATTTCTTTCTGTTTCTCCTGTCCCTGCTCTTCCCACTTCTAGTGACCATTATTCTTCTTCATTCTTCTATAAAGTTTATTTCTGTGAATAACTGAAACGTGATATTTGTCCTTCTGTATCTGACATGTTTCACTTTACAAGTTTATCTCCTGTTCTTTCCTGTTGCCTTAAGTGACAGAAGTTCATTGCTTTTAATGGCTAATGAAGACTTGGTGTGTGTATGTGAGGGGGTATGTATGCAAGTGTAGGTATATACATATCACAGCACATATGTGGAGATCACAAGACAATCTCGGGAGTTGCTTCTTGCCTTCTCCCTTGCTTTGAGGCAGTCTTTCTTATTGATCTGTTGCTATGCTTTGTTTTCCAGAATAGCTGGCCCACAAGTTTCCAGGCAATTACCTATTTCCATCTTCTCTCTCACCGTACGGGGGCTGGGATTACAGATGTACACTGCTGCATCTGGCTTTCTACAGGTTCCAGGAATCTAAACTCAGGCCACAAATCTTGCACAGTAGGCACTTTTACCAACCTAGCCATCTCCCTGGCCCATTAATGTATACTTACCACGTGTTCTTGTGTTTGTTTCTTGTTTTCATTTTTGAGACGTTCTCATATTTGAATATAGCCTTGAAGTTCTGATCCTGTCTCCACCTCTCCAGTACTGGGATTATAGGTATATATCATGGTGCCCAGCTATACATTTTCTTAATTCACTCATCCACCAAAAAGCATTTACTTTTATTCTGTAGTTCAGCTGTTGTAAATATTAATGCAATAAATATAAAATTGCAATTATCTTTTGTGTATAATGATTTCATCTCCTTTGGTTATATATTCAGTTACTGGAAGAAATGGAATACACTGTTTGGGCTTTTTGTGTTTAAGGGATTTTCTACATTATCTTGTGCAATGGTTATACTAAATTAGTCTCTTTAAACAAAGTTCCTGTTTCTCTGATTCCTAACCAGAACTTATTTCTTATCTGTATAATGATAAACATTCTAACTGGGGTGAAATGATATGTCACTATAGTTTTTATTTAACTTGCTCTGATGGTTAGAAAAATTGAACTTTTTTTTGAGGGGTATGTTTTTAGTTACTTTTTAATTTTTTCTTTATTATTAAACATTTCAAACAGGTGTATAATGAAATAGCATCAAAACTTCTTCCTGACTCACTACAACTTTCATGTACCTTCCCCTAACACATCCCCCTTCCAACTTCATTTCTTCTTTTGTCTGTCTTTGTGTGTGTGTACAATAATCCACTAAGTCCAATTCAATCATTGCTGCCCATGTGTGAATGGGCATGGGGCCATCCACCAGAGCTTGGGATTCCTACCTGTGGACACAACTTTAAGAAATAATGACTTTCCTTCCCTCAGCAATTACCATCTGTTAATAGCTCCATGGTAAGGGGTAGGACCAGAAGATCTCTACCTTGGTCTGTGCTGGAATTATGAAAGACTGGAGTTTGTCATGGAAAGGTATATGCAGAGCAATATGGAAGTATACTGTTTCACAATCCAACTAAGAGAAGAATTAGAGAGATGATAGGATTATAAGTAAAGTGAAGGAGGGCTTAAATGAGGATGGGACAGAGGAGACGAGTGGGTAATGGATGGGCTAACCGAAACTAAGGATATATGAGAAAGAGTATGGAAATCCACTAGTTAGTAAGATATTTTCAAAATGCAATATAAAAATAATTTGAAGAGAATTGCTCTGTGTGAGTGGAAAATGGCACTCCCGGAAGTCATGGATTATTAAATGAACACCACAATACAAGGTGTGGATTACCTCCCCACAAGATATTGGAAAAGGAGGCACAAGAAGTTTCTAAAATAGTGCAGGCTATTGCCATTGTCCTTGCCCTCAGTTACCCACCATAACTGCACTAAGACCCTGTTGCTGAAGATTCCCCCCTTTTGATTGTTTGTTTAGTTCTTTAGTCCATTTTTGAATTGCATTATTTGTAGTGTTTTGAGTAGTCACCTTTGTCTTTTTAGTTTTTCTTTTGAGTTTTGTGTATTTACAATATCAATCCATTGTTAATTGTATCCTTTACAAATATTTTCTTCCATTCTGTAAAGATCCCCCTGCTTCTGGGGCTTATTATGTATCCTAGACTGGCCACGAATCCATGGCTCTGTAAACTTACTAGTTTAAAGATGTGGAGTGCTGAAGGAAGAAGATGGAATAATTGTTGAAAAGCTCCCAGTCAATAACCATTTTGATTCTTCAGGAGAGAGGCAGGAGAAGTTCTGTAAAGGGATAGTGATATGGGCACTGAGAACTAGAAAATTTGTGACCTACACCAGGGAAAGTATCATATTACTTGTAGGTGTTATGAAAGAGTACCCAACGCAGAGCTGTAATTTTGTGGCCAAAGTTACTCATGTATAGTGTGAGAGATTGCAGTACATTCCACTCATTTGTCACATTAGTCATTGTTATGGTTTGAATGTGAGATACTTTGCATGGCTCATGTACTTCCATACTTGGGCACCATCTGCCTGTACTATTTTGGAAGGCTGTGCAGCCTTTAGGGCATAAATCCTAGCAGGAAAACGTAGGAACATAGGCCCAGGGCTAGAAGGTTATAGACACATGGGTTCCAGCTTAAAGACTCCTAGTCAACTTGATTTGTAGAAATTTAACAGGCTATGTGGTTGCAGACTGGGTCTCAGGCACCAAGATTTCCTGTGAGACCGTAAAGCAAAATAAAAACTCTTCCCATGTGTTGTTTCTGTTGGGTATTCTTGTCACAGTGACCAGAAAAGTAATCAATATAGTCATAGTATGTCTGAGGAGTCAGGATCTGACAGTAGACAACAAGGGAAAGGTTCAGGTACCTAAAGGGAAGAGAACAGAAGCCATAAGCCAATAGTCCTAAGTTTTGCCACAGTGGCATATCTCCAGACATCTTTTCATCATAACTAACCTTGACCCAACTAAACTATAATCAATAGGGAAGATTGGTTTGAAGTTTTTCCTAATACAGCAATTCTTACCCAATATTCCATGTGACATAATGGCTGTTGTGCTGCTCTTTGTCGTGAACACACCTATATGCAGTATTTCCACATAGCACCTTCATTCTCATAGGTATGTCTTTCTTAGGAAATTTCTGAACACATGTACAGCAGGGTATGCCAATTTTCTCTTACAGGCTCACTAACAACTTGAAAGATGGCGCATGAATACAAGCGAATTGTTTTGCTGAAAGGATTAGATCACATCAGTGATCATTATTTTGACTTATTTAAGTCAGTAATGGCCAGTGAGTTAAGACTGGAGAAAAACATGAGAGGGAAATATAACAGGGTTAAGATTGCTGACATGATGCAATATGAATTCACAACGGATGCTGGATTGGGCAAACTGAGTTTTGTGAAGAGGTACACACTCTTAAAAGACTTGCTGAAATCCTTAAAGAAGAGAAATCAAAAGGTAACATGGAACAAAGAACTCCCTGTCCCTGACACCATATTACGATCTCTGCTCCCTTCATAACCCTGAAGTCCCCACACAGTTTTCATATCCCCAATTTATACCTCAATGGCCAAAGCCATATTGGTGCTTTGGGTTCACTACTAAAGATGTTCCCTTTCCAGTGGTGGATGTTTGTAACTGAAGGAGTCTATTTGATGTGTAGACTAGAGTGAAAATAAAAGTTGGCCAAAGACTGAAGTTTCAGGTAAAACATGGATATTAGAATTACAAAAAATTATGGTTCAAATTTTAAGTAAATCCATTAACCAATTGCCTTATCTATTCCATTAAAAGTAGTAACATAATTATCCCCTCAATTGACAAAGACAAGGCAGTAGTTTAATTAAATATGCCATTAAGAAGGCACAAATCATTCCTGCCTTTCATAAAATTATTCAGTTAAGTAAAAAGATTTCAGAAAATTAAAATTCAAAAATTCCCTATCTTTTCCCACAAGTTTATATTGGATTTCCTTTCAATGATTTCTATGATTTGAGTATATTATTGACAAAACACAACCAATGAGTAAGTATAATGAAAATTTGTATTTTTAAGAGAATGGTAGGAAAATGGGAATAAGAAAAGCTTGGCTGATGTACATGGGATCAGGGTCAGGGAGGATTTTCTCATTTTAGAGGGGACAAGTAAGGAAAACATCAAGTAGTGGAGACTGTGTCTAAGGCTGTGCCTTTAGTGGTGTGCCCCTACAGTAAACTAATAGAATAAACATAGATATGAATGCAATTGAGAGAAAATGGTAGGAAAACTAGATGGTTCCTAGGTCCTCTGTTTTGGTTTATGTGGGCTCTTTTGTTCATGCATTTGTTGTGATAAAAATTATACTCACCCCAGTAAAAGGAAAATCCCCACTGAGAAAAAGGAAGCAAGAAGCAGGCTCTAATACACCCACATCGACTACCAGCAACACCGTAGCATCTGATGGAGGGGAGACTTCCACAGCTCAGGTGAGCTTGAGGAACAGCAGCGGGCTGGCTGTCCACAGAGGGTTCAGCAGTGGCTCTTCCCTACTCTGTCCATCAAGGACTCATTGCTTTATTAGTTTATCGTCAAGCTTTATTGAAACTCATGGTAAGTGGTCATGCAGCATTAATATGTGTTCACTCCTACTAGAGAGCTGTGTACTTGAAAATCAGGTAGAACAATGGTGTTCATGTTTACACAAACCAACTTTTCAAATTCAAATTCAATTATGTCCTACCAGAGAGGTAATGTCAGAAAAATTGTGTATATAACCCTTTCCTTTCTCTTTATTTAATGAAACAACTTATGCACACATTTTATGACTATTTATGATCATATCTTAGACCTGGGAAAAGGTGAGTGTTATTCCTTGGAGTTCCCAACATATTCAGGCATAATAAATCCACTACCTAATAATGAAGACGCATTCTGTTCGCTTGACACTTAGATTCATTAACAGGCCAATGGATATACTTTCAGAAAAGAAAAAGTAATAGAGAAAAGGCTGGAGTGAAAAAGACCAAGCAGTCTGAGGGGCCAGATCACCCTCTCTGTCCTGAGGAAGCCACAGCCAGATGCCAGTCCCCAGAGCTGCAGACCTCATCTTTGGCTTCATCCAACACTTCTTTGGCTAAGGTACAGGTTTTCTGTCTCACTTTCATTTCTTCAATTCAAAACATCAGAATCGGATCTTGATGTTCTGACCATGTCACACACTTGCAACTGAGATTTAATTAATTAGACAAACACAGAGGCTGGATATGTTAGAAGTAGATCACAAATAGAGGCAGAAACATTAAAGACAGGTGATACAAATATAGAATTTGCTGCACCATAACCTTTTGTTGCTATGAAGACACTTAACGAACTTGGCATTTCTTTTGACAATGAGGAGTTTACTGGCTTGTATTGATCCCAGGCAGGAAGGGAAAGGTGACAAGTCCAGCATATACAAGTATCATTAGCAACAAGTGCTGTATCCATAAGTTTGGAATCCATATCAGTCACTGCTAAAGCAGCTAAGAGCCTAAGACTAGGGAAGTCATGGGCCTGGGGGAAACCTGCTACTATTATTCTGCTGAAGGAACATCACATATGACATACTGTTATATCTATAGAGCAGTGCCTCCTTCACCTCTCATCACAGAAGCTTCTTCTTGTCATAGTTGGGAATTAACACAGAGACCCACAATAGGCCAATGTGCAGACAGTGAGAGACTTACAGTATCCATTCCTCAGTGGGTTTTCTTCATCAACTCCCTCTTCTCACAGCTCAGGGATTTATGTGGAAGGAGAGGATGAAAGATTATTAGAGCCAGAGATGGTACATGACTCCAAGGAAACAGTGTCTTTCAAACAGGACTGATGCACATATGAACTCATACACTGGAGGCAAACATTTAAATAGCATAGGTTCAAACCACCTGAGGTCCCAAAACTGAGAGGAGGAAGTGAACATAAAGTCCTACCCCTAACCAGGAAGCTATTTTCAGTTGATATCCACTAGCAAAGGGCTTCTCCAATGGAGACTATCAACCACATTCTATGCAGGCCCCATGGCTGGGAGTAGTCGGCCAATATAAAAAGAGCTTCATGTGTTTTTTTGTGAGGAAGGTATTTTGTTTTACTTGGGAATTTTTTTTCTGATTTTACTTTTTATGGTTTTATTTTATTTTTTGAGAGTGAGAGGAAGAACATGAAGATAAATGGGGAGAGGAGATCTGGGAGAGTTGGGGGAAAAGAAACATAATCAATATATATTGTATAAAAAATTAAATAAAAATAATAGAAAAATACCAATTCTTGGAGAGAAGAAAAATGTAATGAGAGAAATTAAAAAAAATTGGAAATATAGGAAAATATGATGTTTACCAGAAACTGGGAGTGGAAAGAAGTGAGCTACAATCTATTATGCCATGTTTAAGTTTTTCAGGTCAGGATACTTTCATTTGGTCTTCTCATATATTCCTTCAGTATCAAGTATCAATATTAATGTAATAACACATGAAAAATAGGATGATTGATGCCTCTTAGTTTTTCTGAGTTCTCATTGAAGGAAACAAATGATTTGTCACAGAGGGAAGACTACAACATTATCAGCATCCATTCTCTGGACTCTCCCTTTCCTCTCTCTATCCCTCCTTCTTCACCTCTACCGCCTTCTTTTTCTCACTCGAAGAAATATAATCAGACAGTTATGCAATAACAGAAGAAAGTGTATTCACCTCAAACCTTACCATTCAGATAATTTAAAGGGTTTTCTTTGTACTTCTCAGATACTTTTATAATTGTGTGGAAAATTTTTCTAGTGTAACATCTCAAAATAGTTATTTATTATTTGCTTTGCAAATTTAACATATCAGGGCTATCTTTCCAAGTCTCTAAGTTAAAATCCATATCATATTCAATGGTTACATCAGTGTTTCTGTTCGTTTTTTAAATAATTCATTTTAGACTGCTTATCTACTACTACAAGCTCAGTATCACTTTCAGTGATTATCCTTGAAATGTGTGCATTAAGGATCATTTGGTGGCCTTCTAAAACCCACTAATTTATTTTATGCACATCCTATAATTTTATTGCTAATTTAAATCTAGTCATTGCTACTTGTTTACTTTTATACCCATCACTACCACTAATTATATCCCTTTTTTATTTTCATTTTATACTAATTGGTTACATTAATGAAAAAAAACAGATCCAAGTAGAATCTAATCAGTCATAGGTAAAGATTGTTTATGACATGATAGCTTGGATTATTTTCATTCCCTTGGGCCAGTGAGACAATAACATTATATCCTATTCTCCTATGAAGTTCATAAATTTTCATTGTTTTGCATACTCTGTCTTATAGTTAGACAATCTTCTCATCAGTGAAATACTCTGTTAAAACACACTGAACTCATAACACTATGCAGAAAACAGATTAGATGCCTGATAATATTTCTCTGGATTTACAAATCCTTGCTCTTGAGGAAAACTCTCTATCCATGTTTAAGGACATAGGTCAAACCAAAGTATCACTACATTAGCCTATTAAAAAGAGGTGGCTGTGGGCCAGCTCATGTTGTTTTTGATATTTAATAATAGAAGACTGGTTTCTCCTTAAAGATCTACTGCAATGTGTACTTTCAGAATAACCCCAGATAGTTCTATGGTAACTAAAGTTCTATGTCATCTTTATGATTTATATTTACCCTCAGTATTTTCAGCAATATTTAACTTTCCCCTTTTATAATCTTCAGTCATAAGACTAAAAGATACATTAGAATTAATTATAATTTCACTTAAGTACTTTATAAAACTGCTCTCAAATCTTGTACTGTGTTCATGCTGAACATCTTGCTTCATGTTAGAAAGATTCCTCTGATTTTCAGTGAGTGTTCAGATTTCTGTGACTGAAGCCCATTGCTTTCATTAATTAGCCTTTTGGGCAATGAAAGATTTATTCTTTTGTTTATACACACTTCTACAAATACATAAAAATTGTTAAGACTA
Source organism: Peromyscus leucopus (assembly GCF_004664715.2). NCBI lineage: Eukaryota > Metazoa > Chordata > Mammalia > Rodentia > Cricetidae > Peromyscus > Peromyscus leucopus. The sequence goes on from NC_051076.1 coordinate 24,742,968, forward strand.
ATGGAGAGATTGTGATTTATCTTATGCGAAGTTTAATTTGTATTTACTGATAAACTTATATATTTATATCCTTGTGCTTGTTCAACCAAAAAAACACAGACCCAAACTCAGAGCATTACCAGAGGTACTGTTCTCCAAAAGGATGCCATGACAGTGATGGTGCTCAATGCAATAGACCCATTTGAATATGAGTCATAAAAACACTAAGTAAAAAAAAAAATGTTTCATGCTACAGTGGCCACTGTGAATGAATATTTCCATGTGAAAGTTTTCAACATCAACCTGAAAGAGAAGTTCACAAAAAAGAATGTCATAATAATCTCCAATTACTTCAAGTTCAAAGGAATCCTAGAGATAAATGAGGCTTCCTCTGTGTTTGAAGCTGGTCCTGACCAGAAGATTGAAGTCACCAACAGTCTTATCAGAGAAGCAAATAAACCTCCCAAGTTTTCTGATTTTCCCAACTATGGCCTTGGAGCAGTGGTTTATGGGTTGTTTACATTACATAAGGTAATGCCTGAAAATTTGTTTTTGTCTTTTTCTCCACCAACAGCTGGACTCAAATATGATAACTTTCCAGTCACTATAATAACAATATTGTAACAGACATCTTTACCATGGCTGGGGATAACAGGTGAAATCACTCCATATACTAAGGAATAAGAGTAGGTGACATACTAACAACCTACTTCCTAAGATATCTCTTAAAGAGTTCCCTGAAAATGATCTTCATTTTACTAGTTTCAAAATACCTACCCTCAGCCACGGTGAGCAGGAATCGTGTAGGACATACTTCAGTGCCATGCCAACTGTCTCAGTTATTTTAAGCTCCACTGCAACTACACAATATTCATTCTTTTCTTCCTATACACTTTGTTTCTACAGATTGACTGAATCAGGGTGATTATTGATTGTGACAGGTATTTGGAGTCATACATGATTGCCTGGCATCCTTCTATTCAATAAAATTAACCTTCTATCTTTATAGATAGTAGGTTTAATGATTCAATGTTGACTTGTATCTTAATTACCTATTTCTGAAGACCATAGCAATCGAGAACTATTGTATGAAGTGATATTTGGGAGGCAAGTGTACCTAGTTTTCTCATTTACAGAAGAAATATACACAGACATCTCATTGATGCATCAGTGGCCCAAATCAGGGTATTGGTATTCAGTATTTTAAAATGACAACCTTGGGGAACTCAGCAAATGTTTTGTAAACTTGGCAACTTTAAGTCTGTTTAGTCCATCCTCTTTTAAAAAGACCCTTTAGTTTAAACCCATACTTTATGGCACACTCCTTAGAGACTATGCTTATGAACACAACTCGAATAAATTTATCTGGGGTCAGAGAACAGACAGCCACTAAATACAAAGGCTAGAAAATGGTGGCACTCACACCTTTAATCCTAGCATTCCAGAGATAGAAGTCCCTCTGGATCTCTGTGAGTTCAAGGCCACATTGGAAATAGCCAAGCATGGTGACACACACCTTTAATCCCAGAAAGCCAGCCTTTAATCCCAGGGAGTGGTGGTAGAAAGGAGAAAGATAGATAAGTCGTGAGGACCAGAAACTAGAAGTTTTTGGGCTGGTTAAGCATTCAGGCTTTTGAGCAGCAGTTGAGCCATTGGGATGAGGACACAGAAGCTTCCAGTCTGAGGAGACAAGACCAGCTGAGGATCCGGCAAGGTGAGATAGCTGTGGCTTGTTCTGTCTCTCTGATCTACCAGCATGGACCCCAATAACTCACCTCAGGTTTGATTTTATTAATAAGAACTTTGAAGATTCCTCCTACACACAACTGAAAAGTTGAAGAGCAATAGCTTGAGAGAAACTCAATAGAGTATGAATTGGGGGCATTGACTTACTTGAATATGATACTGGAAAGAGGTAAGTAAATGGAGAGGGTCTAAATGAATGAATTACTGGAATCTTATCTGTTCTGTAGATTTCCTTTAACCTATTTAATGAATGAACTGTCAGAGCAAATGGCCATTCATGCCTTTAGAAGATATAAAGATGGTTGTCCAAAGTTCTGAGTCCTGAGATCAATCAGAGTGGTTTATGGAGAATCCAGACTGTTGAGGAATAGGGAGTAGTGAAAAACAGGATGAACATTTATTGTCCTAACAATTCCATGCACAAATCTTCTAGATAACAAAAGTAAATCACTGCAGCAATAAAAAAATTCTTTGGGAATATTTCAGTGAAGATACCTATATGCCTGTGTCTGTCACAGATTTCAGATTTCCCTGTGATTTAGTCATGAAATGTCTCCTTTTGAAAGTCTAACAATGTTTCTGAATGTGATAACTTTGAGAAAATGAATGTTAATTTTACTTTTGCAGAAAAAAGTGAACCCAAAGACCACAATCTATGAAATACAGGATGATTGGGAAAATAACATAGAAGTTGTAGGGCATGGAAAATGGTACAACATCAACGGTAAGGAAGGAGATAAATTTCGACTCTTCTGCTTTCAACTGAAAACAATTGACAAGCAACTGAAGTTGGTGTGTGGTGATCACAGTTTCATTAAGGTAGGAAGTAGACTAGGAATGGAGTTGTCAAAGTGGAAATTGATGCTTTCTTTAGGATTCTGAACTTGAACTTTTCAGAGTATTGCATAGATGGTTCTATCTCTGGAGGAGAGAATGGAGATGATGCCTTTATACTCATTACTATAGGGAAGACTTTTTTTTTTTTTTTTTGGTTTTTTTCGAGACAGGGTTTCTCTGTGTAGCTTTGCGCCTTTCCTGGAACTCACTTGGTAGCCCAGGCTGGCCTCGAACTCACAGAGATCTGCCTGGCTCTGCCTCCCGAGTGCTGGGATTAAAGGCATGGGCCACCACCGCCCGGCTAGGGAAGACTTTTAAAGATGGATATTGAAGGCCGGGCAGTGGCGACACACACCTTTAATCCCAACACTCGGGAGGCAGAGGCAGGCAGATCTTTGTGGGTTCAAGGCCAGGCTGGTCTACAGAGCAAAATCCAGGAAAGGCACAAAGCTACACAGAGAAACTCTGTCTCAAAAAAACCAAAACCAAAATAAAAATAAAAATAAAGATGGATATTGAAGAAGTAATCCAAAGAATATTTTATATATGCTAAATAACAAGATGAAGAAGTTAGAATGACATGGATATACATTTATTATTTATCAAGAGCAAGGGTTGTTAATAAGTCAGATGTGATTTGAGTTGGCTAATTATGGAGAAAGTTAAACTCTTAATCTGGATTTTAAGGAAGAAATACCTATATATTTATGAGTTATCACAGTGTTTAGCACATCATAAGAAATGAGTTGGAATTATTTTTACCTGGCTGAAGACGAGAGAGAGAGAGAGAGAGAGAGAGAGAGAGAGAGAGAGAGAGAGAGAGAGAGAGCTAAGAAATAGCAATGACATGAAAACACACCAAAGTGGGGATCAACACTATTAATTCTATTACGTATGGAAGATGACAACTCTGAGAACAGGAGATCAAATGGCTGTTTAAATAGTCAGATAAATATAGTATTGTCAGAAATAAGGAAATAAGGACCATTCATGGTAGATAAGGTAAATACGGAAATGTTTATGAGGATGAATGCTTGATCACTTTGACACATTAGTAAAAAGTATTTTGTCTTGAAAATTTGTGTTGCACAGAAACTTGACTTGGAGGCAGAAATATTAGTTAGACACAACTATGTGCTATTATACACTTTCATATTAAGTATTTGCATTAAATATTGAGGAACTTTGTAAATTGCTTATGAAATCTTTGGCAGTTTGAATATCACCATAGACTTGTGCCACTAAAACATGCAAAGGCTATGGAGCATGACTTTAAAAACTAGGCAGCTACTTTATCAAGACAAAACAGAAGCTATTTCATAATTGTACTAAGCAGGGAAAAGATAAATGGGGCTTTGAGTCCTGGAGATGACTAATGTTTAAGAAGAAAGACCCTCATTATTTTACAACCAGCATGGTAATGGTGGTGAGAGAGAAAATGGGTTCAAAGAACATCCAAATGTGATTCAGAGATAACATTGAGAAACAGGATAAATGGTGCTGATACTAATACTAAGAACAAAGGACATCACCTAAGGGGTGGAAGGATACTCAGGTTGATGTTGATGTTGAACCCCCTTTAGTAAATTCCCATTTATACTAATAGAGAACACCTGTCAAATACTTACTATGAGTTGAACTTTAAACAGCAAAAGAGAGATACTAATAATTTCCATTTTGTAGATGATCAGAAATAGTCACTGACAAAGATAGCAAGTGGTGGAACTGAATTCTATCTATGCTACCTGGCACTGAATGCAGATTCATAGAAAAGATGTGCATACAGATCAATGATGGCAGTTATGGATCACAGGACAGAGAATGGAAAGCCAGTGGTAAACAATACTAAAAAATTAAGACAAACAAATGGAGAGGTCAAGATAAAATGAAAGACAGAGGAAACATAGATATTGTGGTGATGTGTTCTCCAATATATTGTGTACCATAATAAATGTGTTTGGGGTTAGAGAACAGAACAACCACTAGATATAGAGGCCAGAAAATGGTGGCACACACACCTTTAATCCTAGGATTCTCAAGGCAGAGATCCCTCTGGATCTCTGTGAGTTCAAAGAAACACTGGAAACAGCCAGGCATGGTGACATACACCTTTAATCCCAGGAAGTGATGGTAGGAAGCAGAAAGGTATATAAGGCAGACCAGGAACTTGAGCCTAGTTAAGCTTTTAGGCTTTTAAGCAGCAGTCTAGCTGAGATCCATTTGGATGAGGACACAGTCTTCCAGTGTGAAGAAAGGATATCAGCTGAGGAATTGGCGAGGTGAGGTAATTGTGGCTGGTTCTGTTTCTCTGATCTTTGAGCATTAACCCCAATAACTGGCTCTGGGTTTGTTTTTATTAATAAGACCTTCTAACAATCATTGTTATAAGATATAGAAAATTTAAAGAGGAATAGGATCAACATAGTTTATGCTAAACACAAATGAGCAAGGGACTCTATTAAAACCCTAGAGATGGCTTTAACAAAAGGTATAATCCAGATACAACAGTCAAAATGTAATTTCTGCTACATGCTGACACAGGGATATACACATTAGTTGTTTCATTTTCAAGAATACAAGAATCCATGAGTTTCAACTATATCTGATAACCCAGAGCAGTAGTACTGAGGAAAATAAGAATTTCATGTAGTTTTGCTTTGTTTTTCTACTATAAACCATGCTTTAGAACAGGCTAAACCAATATTGTTTACTATTTCTTTTTTGTTATAATTCTATGCCCCCAAATAAATTCATGTTGAGTGTGAAAAATCATCTCTTCAAGGAACACATAGGTGGAAATGGGTGGCTCTAAATAAGGTAATGCATTAGAGAAGATGAAGCAAAAAAGATCAACAGCCTTTGAGAGGGCAAAAGTCATGTAAGGCCCTTGAGGGCTATAAGCAAAGATGCGTGACTGGAAAATATAAACACTGTTTTCACTCAATTGCTAGAGTCTTATAGTATCTCTCACTGTCTCCTTCAAGGTCACCAAGGCTGGGAAAAAGAACACCCCTTGCAGATTTGAGGCCAAAAGATGAAGAAAAAAAATGGTGATCCAGAAGGTCAATTAGTACTTTTTACAGTGGAGCTTTTAAAGCAGAGACACCAAGCAATTGGGAATAAACAACAGCTTTAGTAGTACATCCAAGCATTAAAAGTTTTATTTTCTGATTTGTGATTATGTATTCATTTTCAAAATTTCTTATTGTTCTTTTTTTCTATAAAAGTAACACTTGAATTTAATTTCTGTAGTGTAAAAATAATAAAAGTTTATCTTTAAAAGGACATCATTATAAAATGCTGTATGTAATATATATAATTCACGAGTAAACTGTTTGACACTGATGTATTTGTGCTCTGTGGAGCACATAAGATGAAGTACATTCCATCAATGTTGAGTTCTACATTCTGATAGGACTTCCAGAGTTTAAGACCATTAAGATTCTCTCCCACTCTGTGCACTGTGCCTTCTCTCTGTTGATTTTTCTCTCTTCTGTACACAAACTTGAAGCTTTAGGAGGTCCCATTAGTCAACTGTTGATCTTAATTCCTGGATGTATGAAGTCCAGTTAAAAAAGTCCTTCTGAACAGAACAGTAGAACAGTGTTAGTACAGGCACCAAGGCCAACAATTAATAAATGGGACCTCATGAAACTGGAAAGCTATTACATGGCAAATCACTCCATCATTGAGACAAGGAAGCAGTGTACAGAATGGGAAAAGGTTTTTTTTTTTTTACCAATTATGCATATGATAGAGGCATAACATCCAAAATATATAAGCTGGGCATGGTGGCACTTTAATCATAGCACTCAAGAGGCAGAGCCAGGAAGATCTCTATGGGTTTGAGGACGTCATGTTCTACAAAGCAAGATCTAAACGGAGAATTTTCAAAAGAGGAAAATCAAATGGTTGAGAAACACTTAAATGTTCAACATCCTTATCTATCAGGGAAATGCAAATCAAAACTATTTTGACATTTCATCTAAACCCCTCTGTAGTCATATTTTATTTGTGTTCTAACAAATAAAGCTTGCTTGGGGATCAAAGGAAAAAGCCAGCCACTATATTACACATAGAGGTCAGGCAGTGGTAGCACAGGCCTTTAATCCTAGCATTTGGCAGGCAGAGCTTCATTCGAATCTCTGTGAGTTCAAGGCCACACTGGTAACAGAGCCAGATGTGATGGCACACACCTTTAATCCCAGCACTAGTTAACCATACAGGTCTGGAGGTCTGTTCAGACAGACAGGAAGTGATAGAGCTAGGTGGAAAGAAGAAAGTGATGTAGCTGGGTGGAAATAGGTAGTAAGATGGCAGGGCACAGAAAGGTATACAGGCATGAGTACACAGGAAGCAACTCTCTCTTGGGCTGAGGATTTCCTAGCGGTAAGAACATGTGGCTGTGGCTTATTCTATTCCTCTGATCTTCCAGCTTTTACCCTTATATCTGGCTCTGTTTTTTTTTTTTATTAATAAGACTGTTTAGCAATTCCTGTTACACCCTTCTGAATGGCAAAGATCACTGTACCAAGTGATAGCCCATGGTGGTGAGGATGTGGAGTAAGAGGAATAGTCATCCATTGCTGGTGGAATGCAAACGTGTACAGCGTTTTCCAGTCTCCTTTAAAGATTTTCAATGTAATTCACATTTTTTTTTCTGAGAAGTCTTTTCAGACTCAAAACATAAGATTATATCCTTTGCTTTTTCTAGAAAGTTTGTAGTTTAGTGTTTTTCCTTTAGTCTATTATTTGGTTTTTCTTATTTTTAAGATATGAAATGGGATTTACTTTAATATGAATATGGAATTTGTCTCATTAAAATTATTTTTCTTGGTAAATATGCTAGAATTGAATAAACTCTCCTTTCTCCACTGATTTGCTTTTGTCCAAAAGCAGCTTTCTGGATTCTTTACTGTATTTAACCAGTACTTCCTCTGCATTTTAAATGCAAAACTATACAAAAAATATTTGTCTTTACAAAGAACCCAAAATAACAGACAAAATATAATTTTCAACATTTCAAGATATAGAAATCAACATATAAAAAACTGACACTCCCTTACCTTTCAAACATGCAGTTTTCAAAAATTATTTTCCAACATTATCAAGTACAATGAATTACAATATATCTAACAATAGAGTTTTAAATTTTGATCAATTTTACCTCTTCCTACTTCCTGAGTCCCTCCGAGATCCATACCTATCCCATATCCAGCCTGCTTTAAGGAGAAATTTCTGTCTAATTAGTGTATCTATGTACTCTTGGTTATTGTCATACTCTGGAGCATATTCAATGTGCCAGTAGTGACACACTAATCAAAATAACTCTCTCAGCAAGGGGTAATAATCTTGTGTCAATCTCTTTTCTTCGTGCTGAGCTTCTGTCTGAATTATGTTACACAGGTCTGGTGAATGCTCTTACAACCACTGAATGTTCATATGTGCAACTTCCCTGTTATATGTGTAAAACTCTCTTTCCTATACTCATCTATTCACTTTCACTCATACACTCTTTGAGCCTGCAAGAAGCATGGAAGTACTTGTGCTCACAGACAAGCACTAGGGAAATCAGGGATGTTAAAGACACATGATAGTCTCTGTAAAGGAAGAGATGTATAAACCGTTTTCTGCCCAGAAGGCTAGGAATGGATGTGGTTACTAGCCTGGTGACCTCTGCACTGTCTATATGATCAGATAACATAGGCTCACCCAGACTCCAACATTTATCTCAGACAATCTATAACACAAACTTTCCTGAAACCCTTATGACGAGCATTGTTTATCTTGAGCCTGCTTCCTTAGTTAATCTATAGTATTTATTGTTATGGAATATGTCACTTGTACTTACCAGAGATTCAATATAATCATGTCTGAAGCTTTGTTGTACATATGGCATTAAGTTAATTATCACCAGAAATTTTTTTCCAAATTGTGCTGTGCTTAAAATGCCTGAAATAAACTACTTGATGTCAGACTAAGTTGAAGCAACACAGGGCACTGAGTTTTGTTGAACCAAATCTCCTTCTTGCCTCTCCTTGATCAACAGTCAGCTGGCCATGATGTTTGCATAGATCGCCCATACCAGCCTACTCTTCTGCAATGATCTCTGACACCTGGGAAGAGGGTTTCCTCTATCAATGTTCCATTTAGGGCTGAGCACTGCACAGACTCTTAGTCTCTATACCTTGACCAGTTGTGGATCTTTGTGTTAATTACCATAATAATGATAAGTCATCAGTAGTCACTTAAATATTATGTCACTTGGGCAGAGTATTAACAGTCAGATCTCCCCTCTGGTCTATGACCTATCTACCTGTCCACAAATAATGAAGAAATGCTAAGGTAATATTTTTACTTCTGTAATCCAGAAGACAGCCACTGCCTGAATGTTGTATGTTTATTTAATTTGGTTTGCATATTATAGTGACATCATTATCTGAAAATCCACAGCTTGCAACAATGAATCAGTGAATAAATACATCAGAAAATACTTTGAGGAAAAGCGATTCCAATTAAGATTATCCTCTTTTCAGTAAATACATTCGAGTACTGGTGGTAATAGGCAGCTGATGAGTTCTGTTTCTACCATCTCTTAAGACCCTTAACAAAAAAGGGAGGCATGAATGGGTGACCTTTCTTCAATGAGATGTTGTGAAACTTCAATGGAATGTAGACTCTTAGTAATCTACCTAGAAGTCTTATAGATAGGAAAATATCCATGTCTGAACTTGTACTTGTTAAGATTCCTCAGGACAACTACGAGTGTAACTGAATTTCCCTGTGACTGCAGGAATTTCCTACTTAACAAGTCAAAATCTGTGAATAGGATAGTCCTCACTGATTAGTCACTGCTAACTCAGGGAGATCACTCAGAGATACTCAGAACAGCTCATACAGAGAGGAGTATTTAACTAGGCTCATTTTTCCTATTTTTTTTTTTTTTATCAATTCTTAATCTTCTGGGCATCTGACGTTAGCACCATCCTTCAATCCAGTTTCTGGGAGATTTACTCATCTTTCTCCTCAAAACAGACAAGCTCTGTTTCTGCCTTGCTGAGGATCTAGGAGCTGGACATCTCTGAAGAAATTTCCAGCATGGTGAGTCCTATCCCTGTTCTGCAGAGAGCAGGGGGCTCTATGAAACCCCCAAGAACTCAATAAATAAAATAAATAAAAAATGGGAATAAAGAAACTCAGGAAGTCAAACAAAATCTCAGATATAAGTCTCACCAACAGATTAAAAGATATGGAAGAGAGGATTTCAGATCTTGAAGACAGGGAAGAAAAAAGTGGATAGCTTATCTCAGTCTAAGAAAATGTTAAATAAAAAACCAAGACAATTAAGAGCTGTACTTGATGAAGTCATCTGAAGTCAGTGTTCAATACACCTAGAACCTATTCCCCATCCCCAGATGGGTATGTGTCCCCTGAACCTATCCTGGTTATAGAGCAGTGGTGTGTGTGTGTGTGTGTGTGTGTGTGTGTGTGTGTGTGTGTGTGTAGGCCATGAAGCTAGAAAAGAGAACATGAGCAGGAAGAATTAAGTCTTAAGAGAGGGGAGAAATGGTAATGGTGGGGGGAATCCACGTGGTAAGAAAGCAGATCTGGGGACAATCTTCTAGAGATAAGAGGAAAACCACAAGAATGGGTGGGAGGGCACAAAGAAGACTTTGGAGTGGAGAATGATGAGAGCAATGTATGGAAAACACATTTCCTGACTGAGGTTTATAATCTTTGTTAGGGTAGCTGGAAGACAGATGGTAAAGGATTCTGTGGAGGTGCTGTCATTTCAGGAACAATTCGAGAGCAAAGATCTCCCATGAAAAGAATTAAAGTGAAAACGTTCCTGTATTCTCTGTGATTTTGAAAATAACTATTCAGGAACAAAGTTAAACAATCTTTTTCCCCCTTTGTAAACAGAAGAACTCAAGCAAAAAATCTGTTTCTACACGAAGTGACACACAGTCCCAGATGAAATTCCAACTTAGCATAACTTCACCAATCAGGATAGATCTTGCTGAGACTCAACATCAGACCCCTCCCAGTCATTCCTCAGGCCTTGCTGAGAGTCAACCTACTACTGCTTCTGACCCTGCTGTGAGTCAACCTCAGATCCTTTATGGGAATTCACCAAACTCTCCCAGTCATTCCTCATCAAATTTTATGATTTACTGTTTCCTTTATGATATCTTTGTAACATAATTACAATGGTCATAACCTTTAAAGAACTTCTTAAACCTCCCACTAATTTATTTAATGTGTTCATTCATTCCCTGGGTGCATATTTCGAGATACTGACTGCAATTTACAAAAGTCTACTCTTTCTATTGCATTGTTTTATATGTGACATTTCAGAGCAGTCACATATAATTTGGAGCATGATGTCCTTTGGCACATCTAACTATTTGTTCTCATAGATAATAATGTTAAATGTAATTAGAAACATGCATAAGTCTGGGAAAAAAACACAATTTGATTTAATAATTATTTTGCTTTGAGTGACACCAGCTTTGTAAAGCAATTTTCTAAGAGGCTTTGAATTTAGAAGACTGGTACCCTGATTGATCATAAACACAAAAAGCAACAAGCAGTAGTAAATATCACAGTTATATTGAAATGATTCCATGGCAACTTACCTTTATTTTTAAGATAAAATTTAGAATATTTAAAGTTTCATACTTCTTATAAATTTATTAAAAGTATGTTGAAGACATATTTATTTATTTAAGCTGAGTTATGATCCCTATAAAATTTTTAACCTAAATAGATACTGAACTGGGTTTTGTGCACGATATAGCCCAGCAAGATACACGTTCACAGGTACCTCTTAATACTGACTGGTACCTCGGTTTTTTGTGATTGCTGTCGTAATTTCTTTTTCAGTTCTGTGGGGCCTCCCCTATTTAAAATAGACAGAGTAGAAGAGCAAGGAAAGAGATACCGTGATAAATGACATTATAGGAATGGGGAGAAACAGGGTGCTAGGGAAGTTCCCAGAAATCCACAAGGATGACTCCACCTTAGACTACTAGCAATAGTTGAGAGGTTGCCTGAACTGGTCTACTCTGGTTACCAGATTAGTGAATACCCTAACTGTCATCATAGAGCCTTCATCCAGGGACTGATGGAAGCAGATACAGAGATTCACAGCTGGGTGCCAGGCCGAGCTCCAGGAGTCCAATCAGTGAGAGAGAGGAGGGATTCTATAAGCAAGGGACACTGAGATCATGATGGGAAAACCTACAGAGACAACCAGCCAAACTAGTGGAAACCCATGAACTGCGGACCAATAGCTGTGGATCCCCCAGGCCACTGGACTAGGCCCTCTGGACTTTCAAAACTGTTGTTTAGCTTGAACTGTTTGGGGGTCCACAGACAGGGGGAATCGGGATCTGTCCCTGGTGCATGAGCTGGCTTTTTGGAGCCCAGTGTCTAAGGCATGACACCTTGCACAGCCTTGGTGCAGCGGGGAGGGGCTTGGACCTGCCTCAACTGAATGAACCAGGCCCTGCTGACTCCCCATGGAAGACCTTGCCTTGGAGGAGATGGGAATGGGGGATGGGTTCGGGGGAAATGCTGGGGGGCAGGAAGAGGGAAGAGGGAGGGATCTGTGGTTGGTATGTAAAATGAATAGAAAATTTCTTTTTTCTTTTTTCTTTTTTGGTTTTTCGAGACAGGGTTTCTCTGTGTAGCTTTGTGCCTTTCCTGGAACTCACTTGGTAGCCCAGGCTGGCCTCGAACTCACAGAGATCCGCCTACCTCTGCCTCCCAAGTGCTGGGATTAAAGGCGTGCGCCACCACCGCCCGACAGAAAATTTCTTAATAATAAAAATTTAAAAATAAAATAACATAAAATTGCTCTCCTGAAATTCAGAAATAGTACAAGAAAGTCAGCTGTGGTGGCACATGCTATAATCCTTTCACTAAGGAGGCAAAGATAGGTGGACCTCTGCATGTTCTAGAAAAGTCTAGTCTACATTGCAAGTTGCAAAACAAATAATGAGACCCTGGTTCAAAAAAAAAAAGAGAGAGAGAGAAAAGAGAGGGGAGGGGAGGGAGCAAGGGAGCGAGGGAGGGAGGGAGGGAGGAAGGAAGAGATAGAGGGAAAAGAAAAATGAAGGAAGGGCACTGTAGAGACAGTTCATCAATCAGCTGTCCCTTCATGCCTCTTTTCCAGGTCCAAGATTCTCCTTCATACCTATTACTCTGCATGTGAAGAGCTTCTAATCCAAACCATTCAGATTGGCTAAGTCTTTGGGGTGCTTCCCATGGCCTTTTGCAAAGCAATGCTGATATTTTGGATAAGGTTTTTTAATTCCAATCTTTAAAATGCTGCAATGGGTTCATGAAGTAGCTCACAGCAAGAGTTTCTGATTACAGAATGCTGTTTGGGTTCATTCCCAAATACTGAAGAAAAAAAAAACACACACCAAAAAACAAAACAACAACCCACCAATACAATCCCCTTTTCTACTTTTCTACCGTGTAAGACTAGTATCAGACAAGCTGGAATTACTGCCTAAATCTCTATTTCTTCATTACCTAGATAACCAGCCATTGTTTAGATTTTCACCGTTCTATTGGATGAAAGTTTTTTTTGTTTTTTTTTTTATCATCTGTCTTAACTGTAGTTGATTGTCCTGTGAATACTCTATATAGAGCTCAATAATGAAGATGGAACCAAAAGAAGCTTCTGAGGAAGATGGTTATCACAAAGGTCCCAAGAGAGTGACGGTGTTGAGCACAACAAAACCATTTATTTATGATAAGACAGAGGAGAAATGGATGTTCCATGCCACAGTGGCTACCGAGACCGAATTCTTCAGAGTGATGCTGTTCGATGAAACACTTCAAGAGATGTTTGCCAAAAGGAATCCCATTGTTCTCACAGATTATTTCTGCAGCAGTGGAACTCTGATGATACACAAAACCTACAGTGTGTCTGCAGCGATGATAGCTCAAAAATGAATATCTCAGACACACTTAAGAAAAACATCAAAGCAAATCCTAAAATTCATGATCTTCACTGGAAAACAAGAGAAGTGCTTGTGTATGGAGTTTTTAAAATATGCAGGGTAAGCCAAAATTTTGAAAAATTTCTTCTGAAAACTCATGTTAAATCTTAACTTGGCAACTGCAACATTGTCAAGCAATTAAACACAGGAAACATAGGCCTTCTGTATAAGAGAGAGATAAGCAGAGTTTCCAATTCTGGTGTGTGATACCATCTCTTTTAATATGTTTTTTCTCAAGGCAACATCATGACAATTCTTTAGAATGCGATTCATCAATAGCCTTTTGCATTTTCCAAGCTATGACAATCCATCTATAGTCATCCTAGTTCCGGATGCTGATCAGTTTATAACACACTTTCCTTTTACATTTTATTCTTTGATAGCTTCCTTACCCATATTATTGGAAACTCAATTGTAAATGAAGAGTCTAACCACTACCTGGGTACAGGTAGAGACAATGAGAGTAAGAAACCAAATAGACAATTCTGCCCTAGAAGGCAGCCATGTCCAAAAAACTGGGGTTCTGACTCCCATGTCTTTAAAGTGTTCTCACCCCTATTCTTTACTTTACATCAAAATCTTCTTGAGGAAGTGACTTCGGCTTTAAATATCAAGACAAAGAGAAGTTTAAATGACTGGAGAAATACAGTTTAATTTCTTAGTTTATAACTGAAGATGATGAAAGCCAGAGCTTTGAGGAATTCTGGACTCAGTGAGTGTCTTTAAGTCTCAATACCCCACCAAATAGCATGCTTAGCTGACCTCACCACGTGTTTATAATATCCTTTTGTATTCTTTTATACATGTGTTCAGCAGTGGATTTTTAATCAATTTTATCTGTACTGATTAAATGACTACAGTCTGTTTAAATGACTATGAACATACATGAGTCTATACAACTAATAAGTAAATTGATTACAAACAAAAGAACAGAGCTAGAAGATGTGGTTTTAACCTTTGAGAGACATAGAGTAGAGTGAATGAATGCACAATTAATTAAATATGATCCATTTCAATAAGAACTGCCATAGTCTTCTTAGGTTCACAATGAACTACAGCTTTTCTTCTCAGTCTTCTCAAGTCTCCTGAATGTTCATAGAAACCCTGCAAAGGTTTCCTGTAGCATGAATCTTAAAAGTTCTTATAAAATCAAACCTGAGGCGAGTTATTGGGGTACATGCTGGTAGATCAGAGAGACAGAACAAGCCACAGCTATCTCACCTTGCCAATTCCTCAGCTGGTCCTGTTTCCTCAGACTGGAAGCTTCTGTGTCCTCATCCCGATGGCTCTCAGCTGAACTGTTGCTGGAAAGCCTGAAGCTTAACCAGCCACATGCTTAACCAGCCACATGCTTAACCAGCCAAATGCTTCTAGTTTCTGGTCCTCATGCTTTATATATCTTTCTGCTTTCTACCACCACTCCCTGGGATTAAAGGCTGGCTTTCTGGGATTAAAGGCGTGTGTGTCACCATGCTTGGCTGTTTCCAATGTGGCCTTGAACTCACAGAGATCCAGAGGGATTTCTATCTCTGGAATGCTAGGATTAAAGGTGTTGAGTGCTACCATTTTCTAGCCTTTGTATCTAGTGGCTGTCTGTTCTCTGACCCCAGATAAATTTATTAGAGTAAGCAATATTTTGGGGAACACAATACCACCACAGTTTCCAGTTCTGTTTTGTTGCTTACTTATATACTTTTGTTGTGGCTTTTGTTTTTGTTCCCCTCTTTTAGCTAATTAAGATCTTGGCTCTTCTGATAAGCTAGCACCAGTACTTAGGAAGCCATTCAATTTTTCTAGAGGATATTTCAAAGGAAGAATTTGCCAACACAAATATCTTAGGCTGTTTGGTTCTTGTCATTCTATTGTTTAAAATATGTACTTACTGTTTTCTTTTCTTTTTTAAAGAGCACTAAACAAATCATTGGACACATATTTGATAACAGGTAAAATGGACCAACTCTTTGAAAAACAGAAACTACTAAAACTCACAGAAAGAGAAACAGATTTACTAAATAATCTTATTAAAGAACCGAACCAACAATTATTAACTATCTTAAAGAAGATGGCGGGCACAGGAAGTTTTACTGATAAATTTTACCAAATATTTAAGAAAGAAGTTTTATTTATCTGTTTATTTATTTTTTTATTTCGACTGCTGGGTTTGAGGAGAAGCACTCATGCCACAGTGCTCCTGTGGAGATCAGAGAACAATTCTGAGAATGAGTTGTTTTCTAAATCACAAATCCTGGGATTGAATTCAGGTTCTCAGGCTTGACAATAAGTAGCCTTAACTACTGAGACACCTCAATGTCCTTTGTATCTACCATTCTAATACTAATATACATATTTGCTTTGACAGAGACAACCATCTGTTAACTCACATTATTTCTTATTAATGTGTTAAATTTTGACACATTTCTCAGAAGATGAATGTTATTTTCTTTTGCAGAAAAGTAATGGAAATAAATGTATACACTATGTAATTAAGGATAATACAGGTGAAATGAAAATGGTGGTATCTGGACACCTGACCAGGGTCGAATTCGAGATTCATGACAGAGTTAGACTTGTCTGCTTCGAATTGACCTCAGATGTGGGTGACTGGTTTCTGAAAGCTGTGAGGTACAGTAACATGGAGGTATGTACTCTAGGGCAACAGTATTCTTCCTAAAAATACTTATATTTAATACTCTACCAAAACTTGGTTGCTGGTTTTATGTAGAAAATTCAGTGGGTGACAGGAAAATTCAGTTTTGTCCCATTAATGTGGGTAATTTTTTTCTTACCATTTATAAATAAGTTTTTTTTTGACCATAGTAAAGAGAAGAAATTCAGAAAAACTCCCAAACTGTAATCCCCTAAGATAAATAATAAAACAGTTATATTTATTTAGAAAGACGTTATTTAGGAGAAACTTAGGTTAATTTCTTTCAAATTCTAGCTCATTGGTTTTTCACATTAACTATATATTCAAAGAAACTCAGGATTTTTACCTACAACATGAAAATAATATCCATCACAGAGGAACATCAGCAGAACTCACAGCACACCTAAGTTTGAAAGGATACCCAGAACATAATCAGGCCACAAAGGCATAGAATCCACTTTCTTTGTCAAACTGACATACACATACCTATAGGATGTTCAATACACTAAAATAAACTAATAGAAACTTCCACTTGAAAACATCTAAGGGCTGACCGCTCCAGTCTCATAGAAATATTATCAGACCTCAATTGTTTTAAGGATCCTCACAAAGTTTCCAGACTTTGTCCCACAGCAGGTTTACTAGGTGTACCTTTAGTGGTCTCTTCCCATTTTACCCAGAGAGACTTTCTACACATCTTACTTTAAGTGCTCCAGCTCTGTTCTCCCATTACATCATGGTACCTCCTACTCTTCTACACTGTTCATGATTGGTAGGCATGAATAGTACATGTCATGGTATCAAGCAACGGAGGAAAGCTGAATCAGAGAAAAAGTTCATTAGAGAAGGCAGGCAAGAATGAGGAAAGAGAGGTAGCTCATAGAGACAAGATAGTGTGAGGAAGGGAGAACTGTGGGACCAGCTGTATAGCATTTGATCAGACTTCATCATTATCTCATTCAAGGTCATCAAATCTGAAAATAAGAAACAATGATGCAACCCTAATTCAATCATTTCCAGAGTCTTCCTTCTGAGAACACGGATGCCACTGAAAATGGAGATAAGATCCAAGTACAGAAAAAATGTACACATGTTAAAATACAATATATACAGAAGACAGTACTTAATTATAGGAAATAATACTTTCTTTACCATATTCTTTATAGATTGCTGTATCTTCTCCTTTGTATAGTTTGTATGCATAAGTTTCACAAAATGAAAAATAAACTCTGTATGTAAATCAGTGTTTCTAGTAATTTTTTTCTTAGATCTGTAAGTTGCTTTAAAACAAATATTTGGTGGTCTGCTGCAGATCATAGAGGAGTAAGATTCAAGTCAACAAATATTTAAATTTATATTTTGTGTGTGATATTTACTGGAAAGACCTTCTGTAGGAAGGAACAGGCTATGTCCTCTTCAGAAAAATCAAACTTAATAAAAGATAGGTAGGGACTGAAATGTGGCCTAGAATGTAGCTGAAGACAATAATTTTGTCTATTATTTTCCCTTTGTATATTTCAGAACATTACATAGTTTTGTCATTTGAAATAAGAACTCCATAAAACTGTAATCTCCTATCTGCAAGTATGAGGAATGTCATCTCCAATATTAAGCAAAAATTTCATAGCATAAAAAAATAAACTCTGTATGTAAAGCAGTGCTTCCAACAAAATCATAGAGGAAGACTTCCAAAATCTAAGGTAAGTGATGTCTACCAAGGTCCAAGAAGCATGCAAAACACCAAATAGGTTGGATCAAAAAAGGAACTTCCAACATAATATTCAAAACACTAAATGTTTAGACGAACAAGAAAAAGGCAATAGAGAAAGGTCAGCTCACACACAAAGGAAAGCCCATCAGAAAAACTAACTGAGCTTGAGCAGATGTGCTAAAGGAATAAAATTCCATAAATATCATCCAAGATAACTATGTCCAGCAAATCTATCAGGTGTAATTGATGACAAAATGAATATTTTTCATGACAAATTTAACAAATTTATGACCACTGAGCCAGATGTACAGAGAAAGTAGAGAATGATGAATGCTTGAGTTGTCCCAAGAGAGTCCCCTAAGGCCCATTTAACTGGCCTACAATCTAACAAGTTGAGGTAACTAGCAGGAAACAGATTCAAACACACATTCAAAATGGGGGACTCAAGAAGGAGTATTTAAGTATACCTTAAATAAGTATTTAAGCATAGATGAGTAAACAAGCCCAAGAAGAGATGGGAATTGAATGGCATCTTTTGAGAATCCTTTCAGTTCCATTCATCATTTTCTGTGGGGATTTTTGTGTTTTTGGTTTTTAATGTTTTGTTCTTTGTGTATTCTAGATAGTAAACTTTTGTCAGATGTATAGCTAAAAAAGATTAATTTCTTATCATCTGTAGACTGCCTCTTCAATCAAATGATGGTGTTCTTTGCTGGATGTTTTATGGATGAGAAACCTAAGGGTTTGATATTTGACTGCACATCCAATAACTTTGTCATTGAAAGGTGTTTAAATGCATTTTTCATATCTTCCCTTTAGAGGTTGTCAGAACATAAAGATTTTGGGACTCTTGAAGAGGTCCTGTGTTAACTTCCCAGCACCTACACCAAAAAATTAGGATCACCTGTCATCAGTTCCTGGAGATATGATCTGCTCTAGCCACTGAAGGCACCTGTCCACATATGGTACACATAAGCTCATGCAGGCAAACACACACACAATAATAGTAGTAGTCGTAGTAATAATAATAATAATAATAATAATAATAATAATAAGTAAATCTTTAAGAAAGAAGTTAAATGTATGACTGTTAAATTTTTATAAGCCAATTATTCACTTGTATAGTTTATATTTGATTCAGAAAGGAAAAAATTAATCATTCAACACTGTCTTCTGGACATAGGTAAAAGGTCAACATTGACAAAATTCATTCATAATTATTTTAAAGAGGAGATTCATAATTATAACAAACTTCTTTCTCTACTTCATATATGCCAGGCAGGTCAACTATTTACAACTTTACATGATATGGAAACTATAAGCAATTTCATAGCAAATCATCTTCCATTCAGGAGGTATAGTTAGGTCTTGATGACAATGGCTGCCTCTTCCCAGATCTCCTCTGCTTCTGCTACTCTGTCAACAGCAAAGGAAGGAGATATTGAATTAGTAACCTCATTTGACCCTGTATAGTGACTATTTCTTCTAATGGTCCATATGTGGTTCTGCTGAAGAGGGAAATGTTCATATTGGAACTTCGTTTCTTGCCTTAAATTTATTACATAAGATCAAAAATGTATGTTTCTGCTATCACTTTTAATTTCCAACATAGTTTTTATGAGGAGGAAACGCAGTTTTCCTACCTAATTAAAAAAGGTCTGAAAATAATGGAGGTATCTCAGCATCACTCATAACTTGTTACTTTCTGAGGGAGAGTACATGGAGAGAGATTACTAGATGACTGTGTGAATCAGCTGCTTCTCATCAACACTGAGTGACTCAAACCTTCTTTTTTCCCCCACTATCTTTTATTTCCTTAGCCTTTCACAACATTCTGTGCTTCAGAATCTAGAGAGACTTAACAATCTCCTGGTACACAAGATTTCTTTATATTAAATATAAACCTTTAGCAAACTGTGAGAGACTTATATAATATGGCATAAATGGAATCTTGGATGTTAACATTGTAGCCCTATATCAACAGCCTCCCAAGTAGACTGGATGCAAATATAGTCAAAGGGAGAGATGAGAAACAGTGGCAGCCCTGACAAGAAGTGGTGTACTAACCCTGTGATGTATCTGAAGAATTTTTAATACTTCTTAGTGATTTTTCAATCAGTGATGCAAAGGGATGTATGACTATATTAGAAAGTTTCTTCCCTCTTTTTTTTTTTTTTTTTTTTTTTTTTTTTTTTTTTTGGTTTTTTCGAGACAGGGTTTCTCTGTGCTGGTTTGCGCCTTTCCTGGAACTCACTTGGTAGCCCAGGCTGGCCTCGAACTCACAGAGATCCGCCTGGCTCTGCCTCCCGAGTGCTGGGATTAAAGGCGTGCGCCACCACCGCCCGGCTGAAAGTTTCTTCCCTCTTAAGTTTTATTTTTATGGTGTCATGAAACCTAAGGCGTGCATGCATCTTTCTCTTTTTCTTGATAATGTTGTGCTACTTCTGGAAAATGAAAATGGTCTTTGTCATCACAGACACAGTGTTCATACTTTGAACCATCAGATCTGCTAAATCTGTTCTCTTAGTTTTGAGTAGAACCGAATGACAATGTAATACAGGTATATAGCAACAGATTTTTTTAAAAAATATTTTTTATAATTTTTTTGAGAAATCCATGTATTCTATTTTGATTATATTTACCCCCTTTATCCTCCCCAATTTCTCTTATCTAGACCATTCTATACCCACCCTGCTTTTTGTCTTCATACATTTTTTTTAAAATCCATCCAATTAGTGTATCTATAGATTCTTCAAGGTTTGCCCATCCAGTGAGTCATGGACAACCTACCAGGAACTGCACCCTTAAAGAAAACTAACTCCCTCTATTCTAGCAGCTATCAATTCCCAATAACTCCTCAACTAGGGCTCGAATTGTTTGAGTATCTCCGATTTCCATACTGCTTTTTTTTTTTTTCTGACTTGAACTTGCACAAGTCTTATGCAAACTGTCACAGATACTGTGAGTTCACCTGTATAATTACCCTGTTGTTTCAGGAAAACCATACATTATTATAGTCATTCACATCTCTGGATCTTCCAATCTCTCTGCCACCTCTTGCAAAGATCCATGAGTTATGGGAGGAGGGACTGAGATACAGATGTCCCATTTAGAGACAAGACTCCACAGTCTGTTACTCTCTTCATCTTGGCCAGGTGTAGGTCTTTATGTTAATCATCACCTAGAGTAAAAGGAGCTTCATTGATGAAGTTTGAGAGATGTACTAACCAATGTATGAAACAGTGAATCATTAGGATTGAGTTTAATACTATATCCCTTTGGAAGAGTAATATAAATAAAACCTCACCTTACATCTATGCATCCTCTATCCCTAGTTTTGTGGTCCTGATAATGGTCTCAGGTAGTCCTTAAGTCTAATAAGAACTTTGTTACTCTCATGATGTTTAGGACACTGTTGCATGAATGGGTGTCTCTTGCTGAGCAGGTCATTACTGCTGCTGGCAGAGTTCTCAGATATAAGATTGATGATTAGCTTTCTCCCTCACTAGCATGCTTCCCCTTTTCTAGCTCTATGACCAGTGATAAGGAAATGTAAGCCAAATAAACACCCTTCTCCCCAAGTTTCTGTGCTCATGGGAGTTTTATCTTAGCAAGAGTAACCTTACCTATATAACCATCCCTTAGTCTTGCCTCAAAGTCCTATAGACATTCAATGGGAACCATCTAGGCACACCAACCAAGAAAGCAGATTGCTGTGGATATTGCCCTATATAAATAAAACACTGATGGCCAGTGACCAGACAGGAAGTATAGGTGGGACAAGGAGAGAGGAGAATTGGGAAAACAGTTAGAAGGAGGGGGAGACACTACAGCCGCCACCAGGACAAGCAACATGTAAAGATGCCTGTAAGCCATGAGCCACATGGCAAGGTATAGATTTATAGAAATGGGTTAATTTAAGATATAAGAACAGTTATCAAGAAGCCTGCCATGGCCATACAGTTTATAAGTAATATAAGCGTCTGAGTGATTATTTTATACTTGAATTGTGGGACTGCGGGGCTTGGTGGAACCTGGAGAGAAGTTCTCCAGCAACAAATGGCACCCAACGTGGGGCACGATCCCATGACTCTGAGATTAAGAGTCTCATGCTCTACCGACTAGCGCCAGATATTGGTGAAATTATTAAGGCCACTCCATGTAGTTAAAAGGAAGATTTATTTAGTGGGTAACTTACAAATTAAGGGATAGGTAGGTCGTGGGGTCTGGGGAAGGTGTATCGCAGTCCAGTGGTGTTCTCTGGAGCTCTGCTAGGTCCATCTCCACCGTTCAGGGTCCTGGAACAGAGAGCGTGCTCGCCCATCCAGATCTCGGGTCTCCAGGCATCTCCCCTGGCCCCGCCTCATAGGCGTGACAGTTGCCAGAGTCTCAATGGGGGTTGGAACTTCCAGATCCAAGCTGGAATGGCTAACCACTACAGCAGATAGACTAAGAAAGCAAAAAGGCAATCTTCAGATCTTCACTCCCCCTCCCTTCCTCCAGAATCAGTCCTTCAGTCTCATCCCCAGCTCTGCAACAGACTGCTAGCTGTGGCCTCTCCTCCCTTTTCTGCCTCTATCATCAGGGGACTAAGCAGATTCTGGTGAAACTCCCACCTGAATACCTTATTTCCCCCCTGCCCATTGAACCCCTCAGACCACTCCTAGCCCATCTCCAACCCTAAATGTCATCTCCAAATTCCAAGAAACACATTCTAACTGGAACTCTTAGTGGCCACACCTAGCAGGATCTCAGAAACATTCCCTCTACCAATTCAGCTACCACACTCTCCTAAGAAAAAGAGAGGACAACAGAAACCAAAGAATGGAGTACCACCAAACAAAAACAAGAACACATATCAACAGGTAGAATTACAATCCTCCTAAACCCAGATGTCTACACACCAGCATAAAAACACAATCAATTACAGCCACAACAGTGTGTCTCTTCAAAGTTCAGCAACCTTATTTTAGTAGGCCCAGGAAATGCAATATAGCTGAAACACAAGACAAGGACTTCAAAATAGCCTTTATGATTATGTTAGATGTCCTTAAAGAGGAAATACATAAAAGATGCATTAACAAGTTCTATGGAAAGACAAACAGTAGCATGAAATGAAGTGAAACTTGAAACTTGAAAGTGAAAATAGAAGCAACAAAGAAACCTTGTTCTGGAATACTTATCCAGGCAAAGATGTGTTACATTTGTTCATGCTATGGAATATTACTTTAACTGTGTCATTTGTTTCTGCTACATTTGTTTAACAATGTAAGGATGTATTACATTTGTTATGCTGCATTTGTTTAATCATGAAAAGATGTGTTGCTATTTCAGCAGGCCTGCCTAAGGCATCTGATTGGTCTAATAAAAAGCTGATATGGCTAACATCTAGGCAAAAGAATCATAGGCAGGGCTGGCAGGATGAGAGAATAAGTAAGAGGAGAAATCTAGGAATGAAAGGAGAAGAAAGAGAGAATGAGGAGAAAGAGGGGAACATGCTTGGGCCTAGAAGCTAGGCAGCCACAAGCCAGCTAGATGGAACTAGAAATGAAAAGTTTAGGAAAGTTTCAGAAAAAAACTATAAATGAAATGTTTAGGAAATTGAACAGGGAACTCAGAAGCAAGTATCACCAACAGAATATAAGAAATGGAAGAGAAAAATTTCTGGCATTGAAGACACAATAGAAGAAATGGATACCTTGGTCACAAAATGTTAAATCTAAAATAGTCCTGGCACAAAACATCCAAGAAATCAGAGATACTATGAAAAGACCAAATATATGAATACTAGGAATAGAAGAAGGAGAAAAAACCCAGGCCAAAGGCACAGAGAATATTTTCAACAAAATCATAGATGATACTTTCCTCAACCTAAAGAAGGAGGTACCTATCAAGGTACAAGAAGTATACAGAACGCAAAATACACTGGACTAGAAAAGAAATTCCCCTTGACACATAATAATCAAAATACTAAACCTACAGAACAAACAAAGCATATTAAAAGTTGCAAAGAAAAAAGACCATGTAATGTATAACGGCAGACCTAGTAGACTAACACCTGACTTCTCAATGGAGCCTCTTAAAGCCAGAAAGGCCTTAACAGATATCCTATAGACTCTAAGAGATAAGAGATAACACCCCAGACTACTATTATACCCAGCAAACTTTAAATAATGATAAGAGAGAAAATATGACATTCCATGATAAGACCAAACTTAAGCAATATCTATCTACAAATCGAGTCCTCCAGAAAGTGTAAAAAGGAAAACTTAAACCTAAAGAAGCTAATCATACCCAACAAAACACAAAGCATAATGAATATCAGATAATCAAGTCAAAAAAGAGAGAAAAGAAAAGCCATACCACAACAGTCAAATATCAACTGCTCACTGATTATTTTCATCATCAATTGTCTCAATTCCCAATAGAAAGACACAGAAAAACATAATAGATGAGAAAACAGGATACACCCTTCTGCATCACTCAAGAAATACACCTCAGCATCAAGCAGACATTACCTCAGTGTAAATAGTTGAAAAAAAGTTCCAAGAAAATGGAACTAAGAAGAAAGCTGCTGTAGCCATTTTTATATCAACAAAATAGACTTCAAACCAAAAATAATCAAAAGAGATAGAAAAGGACACTACATGCTCATGAAAGGGAAAATCTACCACTAAAAGGACATTGCAATTCTTAACATCTATGTACTAAACAAAAGAGCACCAAATTAAAAAAAAAAAAAAACACTATTATAGCTTAAATCACATATTGACCCTCACACACTGATAGTGGGAGACTTTAATACCCCACTGTCACCTATAGAAGGTTATCAAGACAAAAACTAAACAGAGAAATGCTGAAGCTAACAGACCTTATAAATCAAATTGACCTAACAGATATTTACAGGACATTTCACCCAAATGCACAATAATATACCTTTTTCTCTGCACCTCATGTGTAGCTGAAAGTTTTCCTATGTCCCACCCAGTTCACAGCTGCTCAGAACCAAGTAAACACACAGAAGCTTATGTTAATTAAAACTGCTCAGCCATTAGCTCAGGCTTACTACTGACTAGCTCTTACACTCACTCAGCCCATTTCTGTTAATCTATATGTTACCACGTGTCCCATGTCCAGTTTATATAACATACTGTTAATCAGATGACTCAAGGGCACTTTTTTTGCTCAGTGGCTAACTTTGCCACAAAGAAAGCAAACTCCATAATGAGTTTCTTCAATGCCCATCCTATTTCTTGAAGTATTTGGTGCTGTCTCATTGTCCAGAAAATTCTAAGTTCTTAAAACATATTAAATGTCATATTCTGTAGGTCTTTGAAGTGTTTCAAGATTACCTACCTAATTGAAATATATCTATGTACACCTAGAAAACTAACATGACTACAAGTTTGATTATCAGACAATTAATTATTAATCTGTATGTCTTAATTATACAGCACAATTTAAATGAGTTACATAAGTATAATACCTTAAATGAGAGTAGGTATATATATTTATATAGTGTACAAAATCAACTCTAAATTTGTATCAATAAACTAAAATCCATACCATTGTAAAACAAATTGCTCTTTAAAAGTAGGTTCAATAATCCACCATTTTATTCTATCATATCTATGTCCTATATTTCCATATCATATTCCCATTTTTTCTTTTAGAAAGATATTGACTATGACCAATAACAATTTGTAACCAACAACCTAAACAAAGACAAACATCCATAATCCGTTTTTTTGGAATGTGGCCATAGTATTCTAGGGTACTTTGTGCTGATAGAGAGCATTGGTAATCTTATGGGGACACAAAGAAAAATTTAGGATTATGGAGTAGTCTGTGAGGCTGTATTCGTTGAGCCAGTTGCCTTGAATTTGATTTTGGATGTTGGATGATCTGGGCCATGGTGTCATTGGAGACCTTTCAGGGGGTCTTGGCTGGTCAAACCATATTAGCCTAGAAGCAATGGACAGGTTCTCATCTTCTGTGGAAACAAAAGAAGAACCTCTTTTCCAAAGAAGCATATCCTTAGACATAAACTTTAAAGTCCAGATACGTTTAAAATATATATACTGACTTAACTCAGCAGCTTTTACAATTAAACATCTTTCTGCACTTAAAAATTCCAAAGACAACCCAATCCAGATTCTCTGTATAATAGCCATCTTTAAGTGGTTTATTTTTTATATTACCTTTACTGTCTCTTTAAAAACTTTATTTTTAAAAACTATTTCTTTATATAACTCTCTGTATTCATTTTCCTCTCTCTCTTTCAAGCCTATGTACTTTTTATACATATTGTAAACCATTTAGAAGTTTATTTTATCTGAACCATGTTTCCTGCCAGCTTTGGGGGAACCATGCTCACTGCCAACTCTGGGAAGCAGTGGGTCTCCATTCAGCAGTGTGTAGCTTTCTTCTTTCTTTCTTTCTTTCTTTCTTTCTTTCTTTCTTTCTTTCTTTCTTTCTTTCTTTCTTTCTTTCTTTCTTTCTTTCTTCCTTCCTTCCTTCCTTCCTTCCTTCCTTCCTTTCTTTCTTTCTTTCTTTCTTTCTTTCTTTCTTTCTTTCTTTCTTTCTTTCTTTCTTTTCTTCCTTCCTTCCTTCCTTCCTTCCTTCCTTCCTTCCTTCCTTCCTTCCTTCCTTCCTTCCTTCCTTCCTTTTTTCTCTCTCTCCCTTCCTTCCCTCCCTCCCTTTCTTCCTTTCTTTTTCTTTTTTCTTTTTTGTATTAGCAAAAGCTAAATCCACCACACCTCTATGAACCAGGGTGGGGATCTGCCATGTTTGAGCTCAAGCCCACATGCCACAGACCTCTCATAAAGTAGCTCAAGTCAGCAGGTCTGAGAGACACAAGTAGGAAGCTGTTTTTAGCTCCATTTTAGAATCTTTTTTTTAAAGCTTTCTCAGGTTTTAGGGGGAACTCTTGCCCCATGTTTTGGTGCCATTTTTTAGCTGAAAGTTTTCCTGTGTCCCACCCAGTCCACAGTTGCTCAGACCCAAGTAAACACACAGAAGCTTATATTAATTAAAATTGCTCAGCCATTTTTTTTTTTAGCTCAGGCTTGTTACTGACTAGCTCTTACACTTAAACTCAGACTGTTTCTGTTAATTTATATGTTGCCACGTGTTCTGTGGCTTTACTTGTGTGCAATTACATGCTACTCCCTGGGCAGCAGGCTGGTGTCTCCTGACTCAGCCTTCTTCTTCCAAGAATTCTTCTTGTCTGCTTATCCCACCTATACTTCCTGCCTGGCTACTGGCCAATCAGCATTTTATTTAAACCAGTGTACAAAAGCATTATTCTACAGCATCTATGGATTTTTTTCTAAAATTAACCACATACTCAGACACAAAGCAACTCTCTACAGATGCAAGGAAATTGAAATAAATCCTTGCATCCTACCAGACAACCACAGATTAAAACAGGGTATCAACAACAGAAGTAACAGAAATCTTATAAACTCATGGAAACTGAGCAACTCTCTACTGAATAAAAATGGGTCAAGACAGAAATAAAGAAGAAATTAAACACTCTAGATTTGAATGAAAATGTAAATCAATATACCCTACATATGGGACATAATGATGGCAGTTCTTAAGAGGCAAGTTCATAGCACTAAATGCCTACATAAAACATGGAATGATCTCATATTCATAACTTAAGAACACATCAGTAATTTCTAGAGCAGGTAGAAGAAATAATGCCCCAAAGTAGTAGATGACAGAAATAATAAAACTTGGGACTGGAATCAACAAAATAGAAACAAACAAACAAAAAACCACAGTGAATAAGTTAAAAAAGAGTTGATTCTTTGAGAAAATCAGTAAAGTTGACAAACTCTTAGCCAAATTCTCTAAAACACTATGAGAGATAATACAAATTAACAAAGTTAAGACAAAAGGGGGGACATTAACAGCAGACGCTGAAGAAATCCAGAGGTTTAAAGGGACATACTTTAAAAGCCTGTACTCCACCAAACTGGAAAGATCTAAAAGAAATGTATTTTTCTTATATATACCACTTACCAAGATTAAATCAAGATCAGAAAAGCAATTTAAACAGATCTACACCCTCAGTGAAATAGAGGCAGTAATTGATAGTCTCCCAAGCAAAAACTAAACGAACAAACAAACAAACAAAACAAAACAAAAAAAACCCTCAGGACCAGGTGGTGGTTTTACAACAGAATTCTACTAGGTTTTCATAGAAGAGTTAACTCTAATATTCCTCAAATTATTCCAGAAAACAGAAACAGAAGGAACATTGTCCAATTCATTTTGAGAGGCCATGGTTATTTCATATCTAAACAACATAAAGACACAACAAAGCAATAAAATTACAAACTACCCTTATGACTATAGCTGTAAAAGTTCTCAATAAAATGCTTGCAATATGAATCCAAGCACATGTGAAAAGCATCATCCACCATGATCAACATGGCTTCATGCCAGAGATTCAAGGATGATTCAACATACATGAGTTTATAAATGTAATTCACCATTCAACTATACTGAAAGACAAAATCCACATGATCATCTCATTAGATTCAGGAAAGACCTTTGACAAAATCCAGTACCTCTTCATGATAAAGGTCCTGAAGAGACTAAGGATACAAGGGACATACCTCATCATACTTAAGATTATTTACAGCAAGTCCATCACCAACATCAACTTAAAGGGAATGACACTCAAAGCAATTCCACTAAAATCAGGAATAAGACATGCATGCCCACTCTCCCCATACCCTTTCAATATAGTACTTGAAGTCTTAGCTAGAGCAATAGACAACAGAAGGAGATCAATGGTACACAAATCTGAAAGGAAGGAGTCAAAGTATCTTTATTTGCAGATGACAGGATAGTATATAAAAGTGACCCTGAAATTTCCATCTGGGAGCTCCTACAGCTGATAAATAATTTCATCAAAGTAGAAGAATACAAAGTTAACTCACAAAAATCAGTACCTTTCATATATACAAATGACAAATGGACTAAAAAAGAAATCAGGGAAACAATAACTTTCATAAGTCTCAAATAATATAAAATAGCTCGGGGTAACTCTAACCAAGCAAGTGAAAGACATGATAAAAAAATTTAAGACACTGAAGAAAGAAAATGAAACTAGCAGAAGATGGAAAGATCTCTGTGATAGTTTGAATGTAATTTGCCCTATAATCTCATAGGAAGTGGCACTATTTGGAGGTGTTGCTATTTTGTAGTGACTATGACCTTGTTGGAAGAAGTGTCACTGTGGGTGTGAGCCACATTTTGCATTGGTTCTGTGTTTCTTATTTAATAAGATGGTTGGTTACAACTACAATTAAGATAGTAAAATTCCTACCAAAAGCAATCTGCAGAGTCAATGCAATCCTCATCAAACTCCAACACATTCCTCATAGAACTTGTAAGGACAATTTTCAGTTTCATATGAAAACACACTGTGGCAGGAGGGAGAGTTTGCCCTGAGGTCACAAGAGCAGGAGAACTCATTCTTCCTCTCACTGGCTATAGCACATGGAAGAGCAGACCCTGCACCTTGCCTGGGTAGCATAGTAGATCTGACCCTGTTTTGGGTGCCGTGAGCCAGCCCTAAAGGTGTGAGAGTGGGAGAGCTGTCTCCATTCACCATCATCTGCCATGTGATGGCATGGGCAAGGGAAAGATGCCCTCCTCCCTCCACCTCCTCCTTTACCATTTGTCACAGGTGGGATAGCTGGTCTCTGAGGCAAGAGAGTAGGCAAGCTGTCCCTGACCCTCAGCAACTGAAGCACTTGGGAGAGTAGGCCCCATACATCACCTGGGCAGCATAGTAGAGCTGGCCCTGTTTGTGTGAGTTCAGATGAGCCATCCCTGAGAGTGTGGAACAGGAGAACCGGCCCTGACTCTTGATCCCTGTTATATTAGGTAAGCTAGTAAGGGCAGTGCTGGAGAGCTTGCCCTGGTGGTGAGTATGAGGGAGAGCTGGCAGGCTGACCAACTAAGTTAACACCCAGGCCCAGAAGCAGTGATATGAGTTGGCCACCTCAACATCCACCTGATCTATGAACTGCTGGAGCACATGACGTGGCTGGTCCTTCAGATCCAAAGCTACAGAAGCTCCATGACACAGGGCAACAACAGTATATACAAGAGGAGTCCCAGTGATGGTTTAGTATCTAGAGTTTAGCAGAAGCCAGAGGCCTTAAATCAGACCAATGCCTCATTGCATGAATACTTGCAAGTAAAGGTGTTTGGACTAAAGGGTTTACTGTGAGACTCACTGTGTCACACTACAGCTTGTACAACCAGATTTTTTTATTTTAAATTTTATTTTATTTTATTTTGAGGGGGCTTGCATGGGCAGAGGGCAGATACAAAGGGATGGGGAGATGAATGAGATGGGATGCATGGTGTGAAATCTAAAAAAAAAAAAATCAATAAAATGTTCTAAAAAAGAAAACACAACAAAACCCTCAAGATAGCTAAAACAATCCTGAATAATAAAAGAATTGCTGGAGGTATTATCATCTCTGATCTCAAATTGTACTAGAAAACAATAGTAATAAAAGCAGCACAGTATTTGCATGAAAACTGACATGTTGATCAATGGAATAAAATTGAAGAGCCTGACATAAGTCAACACACCTATGGACACCTGATTTTTTGTTTGTTTGTTTGTTTTGAACCTTTAATGAGAAAAAAAAATATACTATGGAGCTCAAGTACATGGTGGTCGGTGAGTCGCTGGGGGGAGATCGGGGTCATACATGACATATATAGTTAACAGGCTATACAAATGATACACACTTCACAAAATGTCAAAGTGGTGGCTACCAAGTTCACGTTTCAGTCTCCTCGTCATTCAACAACATATTGGGGATCCCATGGCTGATGGGGAAAAGATGGCCAGATTCTGGGCACTGCAAGGTGCCTTCGAGCACATCAACCTCAAGCAACACGTGGTGCATCTTCCTCAAAAACGTCTCGTCGTGCTCATAGACTTCAGTCGGCTCTTTGGGTACTTCTTCCAGGTTTAAGGTGTCCGCCGCCTGCACAAGCGCCACCCACTCCACTTTAGGGGTCATCCACGCCACGAAATTGGGGTTGAACTCCACGGGGTTGATGTGGACCTCGGTGGCCTGCAGCCTCAGCAGGAAGTCACTTTTGCCCACGGCCCGCACATGCGAGCTCAGGAGATTGTGGGTGAGCAGTTTCATGTTGCCACACTGGAACTCGCGAGGCTGGAAGCGGAAGGAATCCACACTTCTCCTGATTTTTTTTTTTTTAAATAGAGAAGCCAGGAATACACACTTGAAAAAGACAGCATCTTCCACCAATGTTGTTCATCAAATTGGATGGCTGCCTGTAGAAGAATGTCAATAAGCCCACACATATCACCCTGCACACAACTCAACTCTAAATGAATCAAAGACCACAACACAAGGCCAAATGCACTGAATCTGATAGAAGATAATGTGGGAATATAAGTCATTGGCACAGGAAAAGAGTTTCTCAACTCTATTCATAACAGCCAGAATTTGGAAGCAACCTAGATGTCCGTCCATCAATGGATAAAGAAAATGTACATTTACCCAGTGGAATGTTACTCTTAAGCTCTGCATAAACAAGCTACAATCCATAAAACCACAGGGGTTAGTTAGAGAGTAAGGGACTAGGGGAGGAAGGATGCATCTCCCTAGGAAAACTGAATAGAATAAATAGTTATGGATGGACAAGGAGGTGGCTAAAGGAATAGGAAGATCAAATAGAGCAAAGGAAGGTAGAGAGGAACACAGAATGGACTACATGGGTGGACAGTGAAATCTAAGGTCCATTTGAGGGATCATATAGAAACTTAATACGGTAGAAACTTCCTTCAGTGTATACATATAGGAATGTAATGTAAATGAAATCACCAAATAATGGGGGAGACAGCACCCCAGCTGGAAAATGTTCATTATCAAATGAAGATTCTAGTACTGGGAATGGGCTACATCTAATTGTGTTTCTTTTATTTTTCTTTGGCTTTTTTTCTTGTTTGGTTATTTTGGCATAGTCCAATTGGTTTGTTGCAATTTATTTTGGTGTATTGCATTTTATTTCATTATTATTCCCTAGATTCCTGTTTGTCTTTGGACTAATGACAGAAGGGGATAGATCTGGATGGGTGTGGAGGAACTAGAGGAGTAGGAGAAGGGAAATCAGAATATATTGTATGAAAAAAATCTATTCCCCCTTTTTGCCATTCTTTTAAAAATATAACAAAATAAAATATGATAAGGTACAAGAAAATTTATCATATTGAAGTTGGACAAGATAATTCAACAGAAAAAAAGAGCCCCAGAGAAGGCATGAGAATCAGAGATCCACTTGCTCATGCACTTAGGAATTCTATGACAACACTAAACAGAAAGCCATAATATATATATATATATATATGTGTGTATATATATATATATATATATGTGTGTGTGTGTGTGTGTGTGTATGTATATATGTATGTATATATATATGCAGAGGACCTAGTACAGACCTGTGCAGGACCTATTCATGTTGCAGTATGGAGACCTAACACAGTAGAAACTTTCTAAAATACACACATATATGAAAGTAACCTAAATGAAATTGCCAAAAAGTGGGATAGATATAGTCCAAATTGGCCATTTCTTGTCATCAAATGAAGCTTCCTGTACTGAGGCTGGGTTGCATCTAACTGAATTGTTAGCCAGAAGGGTTCCATGAGAATTTCCAAACAACCCAGGCAGTTGCCAATAGAGTAGGTTGCTCTCCACAAACTGACACAAAGACTTCATTGCTGCATGCAACACTTACAACTCATAGAGCACAGAGAGGTTACTCAGGTGCCTACATAGAGCCTTCACCCCAACATTCAAGCATCTTTGGCACAGGAAAGTATTCTGCACACTACCAAAAGGGAAACAAAAGTAACAAAACATCCACAAGCCCTATGGTGTCCTGCCTGCAAGATAAGCTAATGCAATGGTGGCACAAAGCTTGTGGGGGTAACCAACCACTATCTGATATGAATTAACGCTCACTCCATGAGCTGGAACCCATATCTGACACTGCTTGGGTGACCAAGAATGAGAGACTAGATAGTCCAAGGACCTCGAATAAAACCAAATACTACTGGTCTAAAAGCAAAATAAGTCAGGTGGTGGTAGTGCATGCCTTTAATCCCAGCACTTGGGAGGCGGAGGCAGGCAGATTTCTGTGAGTTTTAGGCCAGCCTGGTCTACAGAGTGAGATCCAGGAAAGACGCAAAGCTACCCAGAGAAACCCTGTCTCGAAAAACCAAAAAATAAAAAAATAAAATTAGTGAGAAAAAGAGCATTTTCAATAATAGAAAAAAAGAATTCAAAGTATCATTGCTTTCAGATGATATAATTCTCTCTATAAAAGATGCTGAAGACACATTCAGTAAATAGAATAATACAAAAGTAACACACAAATATCAGTAGAATTCATATATATATATATATATGAAAATCATCAAGAATAAAATTAAGGAAACAATCATATGCTAAACAGCCTAAAATTATAATATATTGCAATGAAACTATGGAAGGAAAAGATTTGTACAATAAAAATATTAAAACGAATGAACTTGAAGAAGATATCAGAAGATGAAAGGCTTCGCAATCTCATGGATTGTCAAATACAGAGATACAAGAGCTGCCAAACATCAGCCCTTGGACAACATACATTCATAATTTCTATCCAGGAAAATCAATGGATCCCTGCCAGATGAGTGATTGTATCCATGGCATCATCCTGTTTGCAGATTAGCTTTAAAGCTTTCAAACTAGCATCCACTGGTTGATGTCATTTCTTTTACATCTCAATATAACAATAGTACAGACACCATCCACTATCCTTAACAGGGGAAATCAGACAATTGTTTTAGTATCTGAAGTTACAAGAAATTCAGAGCTTTTTCACAAGTTTTCAAGTCCTCAGTGTTAGCAGTGTTATGTAGATAGTTCAGTTCACTGTTATATAGAAAGCCCACAATCTGCTGTGTTTTTCCATAAAGGATGCCTAAGGGGTCACTATCTTAATCACTGAAAGAAGACAGCTTAACTATAATACAGACTACAGGTAATTCCAAATTACCCTCTATTTAGCTGAAGTTGGAGTTAGGTGTTTCTTACAACATTATGCTCTAGAAAGCTATGGCCTGGGAACTGTTAATAAATGAATGAATAATTTGGAAAGTGCTTAAACAAAAGGTGATTTTTTTTAAAGATGTGGTTTCTATTGCTGTGAAGAGCAATCACAACCATGACAAATTTTATGAAGAAAAATATTTAATTGAGGTGGGTGCTTACAGTTTCAGAGTTCAGTTTACTGTCATAATGGTTGAGAGCATGGTGGCATGCAGGCAGACATGGTCCTGGCTACATCTTGATCAAAGAACAACAGGAAGTTATAGTGAGAAATCCAAGAGTCTGCTTAAAGGGCAAAGGAATTTATTAGGGGAGAAAAGTTCACTGTACAGAACAGAATTGTCACAGGTTCCATAATGCTGGGGCAAAGTTTCACGCTGTTCTGGCCCTCTGAGTCAGTACCATATCCAAGTTCCATGGGGAAGCAAATAGAGAGTGCCTATGTGTATCTCAGGTCTTAAGGGCAGCCAAGAGGCCATGCCCCATGCACTTCAAGGTCATGGGCAGGTGGAGTAGTTACCTGCTGCATCTCTAGGGCAGTGCTTCAAGGTCATAGGCAGAACAGCTACCCACTACAGGAAGTGTACTGATCGTCACACTGAGGGAAGCCTGAGCAAAAGAAATCTCAGAGCCCGCCTCCACAGTGACACATTTCCTCCAACAAAGGCACACCTATTTCAACCAGGCCACACCTCCTAATAGTGTCACTCTGCCAGAGTAAAGCCTCAGCTTAGGATCAAGTCCCGAGGCAAGGAAGGAACATTGGCTAAAGGAAAAATTCTGACCATCAAGTAAATTACACTCAGGTGGCCCAAAATAGCTTGAGCCATCTTTGTTAATACTTTAACAGAGATTTCCTTACCAAGGTTATTACATGGATAGCTTTATTATTGGCTCCTATTTTTGACTTTTAAAGAATATATCATATTTTAAGTAGTATATCATAATCACGAAAGCCCCCAGTGTTCCCTTTTATGCTTCCCCAAATACATTTTTCTACCCCTACATAATCTTATTCTAGACAGAGAGTACAACATTTTTTTTTTTTGCAGGCTTAGCTAAATATTTAGCCAGACATATCCTGCTCTTGTAGTACTTAAGTCAGCTGGCAGCTACTTGCAATTACAAAGTTAAAAAGTAATAGAAATGCAAACACAGAAGAAGAGAATGCAATGTGGCTACCGGGTACTAGAGCGGGGGTGGGAATGGAGCATACCTAATCAACAGGTATAGGAACCAGGGATATGACTCAGACAATAAACTGTTTACTTTGTAAGCACAAGGATCTGAGTTCAAATTCTAGGTGCCCACATAAGAACTGGGCACCACAGTATGTGTCTGTAACACTAGTGGAGACAGGAGGATCCCGAGGACTCACTAGCCAGCCAGTCTAGCTAATCTATGAGTTCTAGGTTCAGTGAGAGACTCTGTCGCAAAAAATAAGGTGGAGAGAAGATACTTGATATGTACCTCTGGCCTCTGCACACTCACACATGTGCACCTATACACACACATGCACAGAAAACACAGACACACACCATCACTATCACCACCACTAACAAAATTAAAAACTTTCAATGCAGGATGAGTTAGTTTTGTGGAGCTGTTAAGCATGTATAGTTACAGACAGCATTGCTGTCTTGTATACTTAAAAACCGGTTACAAGTGCATACCTCTTGTTAAATGTTCTTACAATAAAACAAACTTGTAAAAAAAAGTAGTATACATGGGTACAATGCTTTAAGGACAACAATATTTAAACCCAAATACTTCTTTCATGTCTACAATATATGCTTTTATACAGTTTTCTTGTGTACAAGAGTGTCCCATGTATCAATCTCTTTGTAAATGGTAGACTTTGATAAGATATTCTTTTCCCATCCCAGTATCCCATACTTCTTCCACCAATACAGGCTCCTATGCATAGGAAAAGATGAATCTTTCCATCCCATATTTTACATTGCATTTTTCTGATTGGATCATATTAGGTCCTATCATTGACCCTATGTGCTTGGTGTCCCAGGGAACTTACTCTGAACAATTGGCACTATGTATGTCCCTGAGGCTTTTTCCTATTCTGTGTATTCATCCCTTACTCTCCTTTCTAGAACTGTGAGACATGGTTAATGTTCCAAGTATTGTTTTCTCATCTGTACCTGTCTCTATTGAGTTAGAAAAGTTCCCAGGATTAGGAGTTGTATTTAGTAATTCTGGATAAGAGATTTGAGAAACACTAGTGCCCTGTAGAATCTTAGGGAAAAATATTTGGGAAAGACCAGAATTCCCAGGGAAAACTACAGCTGTTGCATGTGTGACTGACAAAGTAAAACTAAAAACCACCCAAAGAACCACCAATATAATGGGAGAAAAAAGAGTCAGCAAGTTGCATGAATTTTGCAAATTCCTACACTGTTCTATAAAGTACTGGCCCTTGTCAAGTGAGAGTCCCTTTCAATGGGAATCTTGCCCCTTGGAAACCTCTTAGAATGGTAGCCATATGCTGATTCAAGACTAGGCTGTATGGCTCCCAACACCTCCCTATGAGATTACGGAGGACAATTGCATTCAAACTAGCACATTCCACTCCTTGGCGATCATAAACTTGTAACAATATCATAAATGCATTCAGTTCAACCTCAAAAGTCTCCATAGTCTATCACAGTCTCAATAATATTTAAAAGTCCAAATTTCAAAGTCTCTTCTGAGATTCATGCCATCTATTCACTGTAATCCTTTATAAACTCAAAATAAAAAACAGATTACATACTTTCAACATACAATGGCACAAGATAAACATTACCATTCAAAAACATGGGGGAGGGAACACAGTGAGAAAATACCGGACAAAAGCAAGACCCAAACAAAACACAGCTGGGAAAACTCCAAACTCTGTAACTCCCTGTCTGATGTCAAAACACTCTTTGGATCTCCAATTCCTTTCAGCTCTGTCCAGTACAAAATACTTCTTTCCACTCCCTATTAGCAGCTTTCCTCAGAAGCTCACAGCTCTAAAATCTCCAACACCTTTAGTTCTCCAAGGCAATCCAGGCTTCAGCTTGAGAGCTTCACACAATGACCTCTCTAGGCCTCCATTCACAGACCCCCTCCCTGACACCCCCCCATCGACATATACCTTGCTTCAGCAGTTTTCCTTAGTCTAAGGGGCAAATTCCATAGCTTTCTTCTTCTATCCAGAACCATATGGCTGAAGCTGCCAAGTTCTGCTGCTTCTTACTGGGCCTGGAACATGGTCCAATTGTTCAATTACATCTTCACCAGCTTTCTGTCCTTCATCAACTAAGCTTGGCTGTCCTGAAACTGGATCTCTAGACTAGGCTAAGCACAAACTCAGAGATCCGCCAGCCTCTGCCTTCCAAGAGATGGGTCTAAAGGTGTGCGCCAGCACACCTGGCTCTAAGCATTTTTTTAGTTCCTTTACTCAAGTTGGAAACTTAGCTGGTTGGCATCTTGCCCTGAGGTCACTACTCTCTGTATTTCATTTCTTAATCCATTTATCTTCTTGAACACAGGATTTAGCTCTATTCCATTTCCTTGAGCCCCTTGTCTCAATCTGTTTATTTTATATTTTTATTTGCTCATCCTTTTCCTTTTCATTATAAATCTTCAAGAGATTCCTAGAGACAAAGATACAAGTCTGTTGGATATAAAAGGCTCAATGTTGGATTTGTGCATATATATATATATATAGTGCCTATAATATATATATATATATATATATATATATATATATATATATATATATATATATAATACCCCATGGAAACCATATTAAACAACAGAAAATAAACTGTTCTATTTCACCAGCTGGGGAAATCGAAAGCTATGAGCACTGCTGGGCAGGGTCCGATTTCATCACAACTCTCCCCAGAGAGACAGCAAGGGGTAAGACAGCTAGCACTGCTGAAGTTAGGAACCTACTCTAACCAGCTCCCATGTCTTCCCTGTTATTCTGTAAATACTACATATTCTCAGCATTTAATGAGATTTCAACACCCTGCTGTACTTTTTGAGAGGTTTATCTTCCTACATGAAATAGATAAGCTCTATTACCTGCCTTGTTGAGGATCTACAATCTAGACATTACTGAGAAGTTTCCAGTGAGGTAAGTGCTGCCTCTGGGAAATCTACAGGAACGCAGGGGGATCACTAGTCGTTCCTCCAGAGGAATATGGGGGAAGAAAGAATGGTTCCAGCTGCATTAAGGGCATTGAAACCATGCAACTGGGTTGTTCCATTCAAGAGGATGACAGTCATCTTTGTTTTTTCATCTCTGGGGATTGGGACAAGAAAAGATGCATTTTGATTAATTGGAGATTGTAAAATAAACTTTCTAAGTGTAAGTGTGAATGAATAGAAAGTGAGAAGGTTTTAGTTATCTTGGCTGGAGAGTCCACGGAATCCTGGTGGCTGTGGCACATGACTGGTATAAAGCACAAGATAGTGATACGAAAAATTACCGTAAAGTAATACTGAGTGCAAATGCATTTGCACATGGAGATGAATTATCCTGTAAAATCTTAATAGTACACAGCATGAAAATTAGCAGATGTGTGCATTAAAAATGTTCTAAGATCCACAGAGTTATTCAAATACACAGTTTTTAATAAGCATATTTAATATTTTCTTTTTCTCCCCTCCATACAAGGTAGTAAAAATAGTAATTAGTCACTGAGAGATAATTTCTGTCATCATGTAAGTTACATTTTTGCTTGGTTATACTTTATTTGTTTTTGGTTTTTTTGGACATAAGATGTATGGGTTAAATGAGATTTAAATAGAAATATATTTCTATTGTCTACTTTTAGAACATTTTAAAGGCTGTCTGTGTCCCCTCGCATAGTACTTCATGTGTACTTAAACATCATAATTTAAATGCTGATCTGAGAGTTGTACCCATATTAGACCCATCTTGCTAAGTTATCAGTTGTGTTGCGCAAAATTCTAGATCTTTTACAGATGTTTTCACCTTAGTCATTTAGTAATTAATATACTGGTGTGTTGACCACAAAACCGTTGGTTCTCATTCTGATTTTTTTCAAATTCACAGACTGTGTGCTCTCACAGACACTGAATATATATGATGTATGTATGTGTGTGGATATGTGCACTATATGAAAATATATTCCATGATTTTACAAATCTGTGAAGGAACAAAATAATAACAAATAGCAGGCACAATTATTAGTATCTAAATCCATAATTAAAACTATTATATCCTCCTAGGATGAGAAGGTTTATCATACTTTGATATTTCATAAAAGTTTTTACGTTCAACATTGCTCATGGTGAAAGAGGACGTTCATAACATGGTTGAGGGACAAATGAAAGAGAACATACAGTCTGTTGATGTAAGATAGACACATCCCACAGTGAAATGGCGGGAACAGAAGCAGAACAGAAAACTATAGGATGTGTCTGTTCCTCAACCATGTTATGAACTTCCTCTTTCACCTTTTTTTTTTAAAAAAAAAAATCAGGTCTTTATTTTGAAGCATATGTGTGCCTAAGCAAGTTTGCACTTTTCATTTTAGAAGAACTGTATTTTCTTTCTTCCTCATTTTTTTCAGTTCTTTGAGAATTTCATGTGGTGTACTTTGCTTATATTCACCTCTTCCCTCCCACAACTCCTTCCAAATACACACTCCCTTCCCTACCCACTCAATTTTGTATCTCCTTTTTTTTTAAAACCCATCAAGTACAGTTTGTGATCAGCCAACCATGGGCCATGCCTTTAATAAGAACGATTCTCCCTCTCCCAGCACCCATCAAATGACAAATATTCCTTAGCTGGTTATGGGAATTTGTGTTAGGCTTAAAACTGCACAAGCCTTATGATGCTGCTGCAATTACTTTGAGTTCATATGTGCAACTACCCAGCTATGTTTGACAAACCCTGTATCCCTGTAGTCATCCATCATCTCTGGATTCCTGAGAAGATTGGTGACTACTTTTCTTTGCTGGTAGCAAGCATAGCACCTTCCAGCACTATAAAAGCTAGTCAGTGGGAATGTAGCATCACGGTCAGTACCAGCTGATGTCTCCATGTCCTATGACTCAAGTATGTGATGTCTTCATCGAGTTCTGGAAGGAAACCAAGAACATTGGCGATAGCTTATAGTGTGTGTGTGTGCGTGCATGCGTGTGTGTGTTTGGAAGGGGGTGTCATGGGACCTCAATGATGAACAACTCAAAAGGAAGTAACATATTTTTGACACTAGGATTTTCATTTGTTAGCTCCTGGTATCTAGTAGGATTATTGTTATTCATTAAGTAGAGTATAATTCCATTTAAACACTTTTTATATAAGAACATGTATATATTTATGAAGTATATACAGTAGCAGTTTTCCATATGACTTTTTGAAAGGTCATCAGAATTGTAATTCTAATTACAAATTCCCTCCACTCTTCTGCCCCCACATTCTCCAACTGCACTTAACCATATTGTTCCAGTATTCCACTTTACACCTTTATACCACTTCATTCTGTCCCCTCTCACTTGAAAGCATCTCTTTTAAATTCTGATTTCCCTGTGTTGTTACGCTGGGCTCATGCAAATACAGTATAAGACATAGTTCCATGTTTTAAAATCCCAATTCTTTAAATTTTTCAACACTTCATAGAAATCCAAAGTCCCTTTAAAAATCCTAGGTATCCTAAATGTAATTATAGACTCTTGTAAAATTAAGGGTAAGGCACATACTTGCTAATTTAAAAAAAGAAGAACTTAAGTATAACAACAATAATACATAGATTAAAACAAAATGCAGCAGTGTAGATCCACGTTCTGTAGTCAATAATCCTGCTTGTAGATTAGTTAGGAGGCTCCCAGAACACAAAACAATGTCTCAGAATTACATCAGAGCAGAGACTCCCCACTTTCCTTAAGAGAATAATACGATAGGGCAAAGTATTTCAATTCTTTGATCTGACTTTTCAAGGTTTCCATATTATCATTAAATAGGTCCGCTACCTATTGCATTTATCGAAAAATAATATAGAAACACTATGGATTCACTAACCGAGTCACCTAAGGAAGAACAGTTTCACTACAGACCATAGAGCAGCAGCTAATGCCAAATTCCTTTCTATTAATTGATGGCAAAATGTGCAACATACTGCTTAAACAATCTTCTGGCTTAGGAACCACTGAAAAATAAGTAAATCCTTTAATAAGTGCTTAAACCATAAGTACCTACATCCGAGATATTCCTCTAGCCAGGTAACACTTTCCATTCTTTGTGGCAATAGAATCTGCTGGATTCTCCTCCTGCTACTTCCATCTTTAGAGGAAAAGAGGAAGTGTCTGGGTGGCTTACACTTTCCCTTTTAGAAATTACTTTATTCAAAGGAATGTGATCCTCAGTGACCAAAGGTAAGTATGCTGGGCATGAAGGGTTAAGTTTGGATCATCCACCTATGAAGACATGTAAGAAGAACATCTGAGCACAGCAGACCTTTGTTTTTCAGTGTAGGGAAGTGTGCACAAGATGGAAACCCTTCAATCACACTAGCCAGGAAAACCAGTGGGAGGAGGCCTCACTTTTGCAGCCTTTCTCTCCCCAGAGAGAGGACATTGCAAGATACTGAGGGTTGCACAACTTGAATCAAATTGAAATGACTTTGACCAGTGTCGTTCTTCCCATCTTATAAACTACTTTGTGTTCTTGACAGTTCAGGCTTTGGAACATCCCTATCCAGTCTGAGGGATTTATTCATTTATTCAAATGAAACTATTCCTATTCCTAACCTTGTAAATGAACTAGGATCTGGACATTGCTGAAGAAATTTCCAAGAAGGTGAGTCCTGCCACTCCTGGCAGAGGTGAGAGCTCTGTGGAACCCACAAGGGCACAGGAGAAATCAGTGCTGCTTCCTTCAGAGGAAAGTGAAGGGATCAGGGTTGGTGCCAGCTGCTCTCAGGGAAGTGAACCCGCAGCAGCTAGGTTTTGATGCTTTACTAGGGAAGATGGAAGACATCTTTATTACACCCTTACCAGGGCTTGAGCCACCCCCCCAAAAAAATGCAGTTTGATTATGGCAGAGAATAAAATGTCTTTCTAAGTATAAGTATGAGTAAATGAAAAATGTGAAGAAAGCTCTAGTTATCTTCGCTGGAGAGTGTGAAGGAACTTCTTGGCTTTGGTAAATGATTGGGTAAACAATAGGAGAGTGACATCAGATAATTACTGTAAAATAGTATTTAGTGAAAATATATCAGGACATGTAGCTGTTCTCTAGTATTCTCATATTGCACAGCATGAGAAACAATGGACAGGTATAGTACAAAGTCCACAGAGTCACAGTTATTCAAGTACATCTGTTTTTTTTATTCATCCATGACCACACTTATCATTATCTTTTACATCAGCAGTATCTCAAAGTGAGTTATTTTCTGTCATCTTGAAAGTTATTGTTTTCTTTAGTTTTAGATTGTTTAGATTTATTTATTTTCTGGTGAAAAAATGTAGGGGCCTGAGGGAGAGTTAATTAAAAATATATTTCT
This sequence comes from Peromyscus leucopus, assembly GCF_004664715.2. Taxonomy (NCBI): domain Eukaryota; kingdom Metazoa; phylum Chordata; class Mammalia; order Rodentia; family Cricetidae; genus Peromyscus; species Peromyscus leucopus. The sequence continues at coordinate 24,785,606 of NC_051076.1, forward strand.
ATTGCCTACTTTTAGAATACTTTAAAGGCTTTCCATATACCCTTTAGAGTTCTTAATGTGTACTTGAACAGAGTATTTCAGAAGTTGATTTCAGACTTGTAAGTATGTAAGGTTATCTCTCTTGGTGTATCATTTCTGTTTCTCAAACATTCTAAATTGTTTGCATATGTTTACGCTTTGTAATTGAAAAATACACTGCTGAATCTATCAAAATATTTTGGGTTTTCTCAAATTCACAGATGAGCATGCTCTTTCACAAATACATGAAGAGGACATTGCACATTTGTGCAATTGGGTCAAAACATATTCTGTGTTACTATTTATCATGGTCCTATCAAGAGACATAAAATACTAAGAAATACCATATACTATTGTTGGTGTATGAATTCAACATTTAAAGTATTATCTCTTTCTGAGGAGATATTATGGTTGTTTTTTGTTAACTTCACACAAGATAAAATTATCTGGGTTGAGATACCCGAATTATGAAAACACTTCCTTCAAAATTGCCTGTAGGAAAGTGAGTAGAAAGGGCATATGATTGATTAATGATTGATGTGAGTGTGTAACCCATTGGGAGCAGTGCCACTCATGTGCAGGTGGTCCTGACTGCTGAGCAGGCCATGAGGATCAAGCCAGTAATCAGTGTTGCCTATGGCTTCTGCTTCAGTTCCTACCTCCAGGTTCTAGCCTTGAGTTCCTGCTCTGACTTCCTTCACTAAAGAACTATGATGCAGAAGTGTAACATGATATGAACACTTTTCTTCCCAAGTTGGTTTTGGTCATGGTGTTTTACCAAAGCAATAGAACCTGTAACTAGGAGAGAAATTGGTACTGGGTTGAGGGATATTATTGTGACACACTGACTGTGTTTTAGGAAGGATTATGAAAGAATTTTGTAACTTTGGGACATAAAAGTTATTGAGTGTTTAGAGATTAATGAACTATTGTGGGAACTTACAAGATAATGCAGAGGCAGTGCAGATGATGGGGGTCTGGCCTGGAAATTTCAGAAAGAAGATTAAGTATCCCCTAAAGAATATACTGGGGCATTCAATATTTAAATTACAAATCTGTGATTCTGGTCACCTGGGACTCAAGAACTGACTGTGATTGAGAAGAGACCAGCATATTGAGGTATAATCTGGGTAGCATCTTCTCACTGTCAGTACAAAGAATTTGAAGTATTGGTCCAGATTGGAACAAGGCTGTCCCTTGTGCTGACAATCAAACTTTGTATGTGAAAGACTCACTCAGATGGTACTGGTTTCAGGGGCATGAAGGGATCATAGGGAATAGGTGAAGCTTGTCACTATGAAAGACCATGAAAGACCACTGGTAAAGATATTAATTAGGTGCATAGGGACCCCAGCATTCTTGAGGTGCCAGTACCCTAGGATGACATCAAGTGTAGCAGCAGGTGTGGAGAGAGGCAATCTAAGCACAGAAGAACTACTAGGTATGCTTGGATGGAAAAGCAAGAGAAATGGAGTTGCCAAGGCCCTTTGTAGAGCAGACAACATTTTTACCTTGTAGAACTTGATTTTGCTTTGATTCAAATGAAAGTGTGACCTGGTTTTTCCATCTTGTAAAAACAATGTAAGTAACTTATTTTTTATTTTGTAAGAGCTCACAGTTGAGATACTTTGAATTTTTAAAGACTTTAGAATTTTAGAGAGACGGGATATTTTTGAGAGGCTTTGAAATTTGGAAGAGACTTTAGGTTTTTTAAAGAAACTGAACATTGAAAGTGATTAGCTTTTCAGTGGTGAGAATGGACACATATTGATACCAGAATCTAATGGGCATAGATAGGCATTGATGCATGTATACTATGTTATGCAATACTGAAAATTCTACTGAAGTTGGGATGATTAGTCCAAAATCAAAAGCAATAAAACTTCCTTAACAAAATGAGGATTCTCATGTAAACAGATCCCATAAAAATTACACATAGTCTTTGTCATCACATATCTGATTGTATTTGAAATAGTTGTGTTTTCACAAGTACCAACCCAAATAAAATCTTTCTATTTTAATTTTTCCTGGGATCAGAAGATCAGTACTTTATGAAAATTAGAATGGTGTGTTAGAAAAGGGAGTTTCATGGTTGAGAACCTGCTGTAATCTCCTTCTTGACTATATAGATGATCTATTTTTTAATATCTTATGTCTTACAGAGTATGTCTTTCTCTTAATAATCTTTATCTTCCCTGTCATGTGTCCTTGTGTGAATATTCTATTCAACCTTGGATTTCTTTGAGCATGGAGGATGTTCAATTTTTCTCCCCAAAAAGGGAAGCAATTGACACCCCTAGAAATTTAATATTCAATTAAACTGAGGTCCACATCAGCATGATCCCCAAACTAAAATACCATATATTGAATTAGAATATTGGACTCATTCCATTTTCTGAAGACCATCAAGGAAGTATATAAAATATGAATGAGCTACAGAGCATAACACTCTGTCCATTGGGGAATTTTGGGAACTTCCAGAACGTCAGTATTTTCTTGCTTTTAATTTTCTAATTTTTGTTATTAGTTCCTTACAAATTTCTATGATGAGGGTTGAAAGACCTGTGGGAATAATAACAAGTTTAATTCAACTCCTATTTAGCAGTGTAAAATTAATAGATTCTCCACTAGGGACTATGAGTAGTCTAGTCGCAGGTTTTCAGTCTCAGTAATGGTGCCAGGTGCAGGTTTCCACTCATACAGTTCTTAGATCAAATCACAAAATGGATGGTTAATCGCACAACATTGATGCCACTGTTGCACCAGTGAGCATGTTGCCAGAATGGTTGTTATGGTGCATGCAAGGATCCACAACGGAGTAAAGTTAATGATTATTTGGCTTCTCTGGTATTGTGCACAGTAACTTCCAGAACTGGAAAATCTAGTCAGTAGGGATGAGGCCTCCAGGTGAGTACCAAGTAGAAATCACCATTTTCTGTTCATCCAGGATGTGGTGTCTCTGCAATAGAGTCTTACCATAATGTTCTGGCTTGTACCTAAGAGCATTATCAATAGGCTATATGGTGGGGGTCTATAAAAACTGAAGGGCCTTTCATTTCAAGGGAGAAAATTCATTTCTAACACTAGGCTTTTTGTTAAACTGTGGTGTCGAGTAGAAACATTGTTGTCCATTATACAGTAATTTCACGTGAATTCTTTTTTTTTTTGAGACAGAATTTCACTGTGTAGTTTTGGTGTCTGTTCTGGATCTTGCTCTGTAGACCAGGCTGGCCTCAAACTCATAGAGATCCAACTGGCTCTGCCTCCAGAGTGCTGGGATTAGAGGTGTGTGTCACCACCTCATGGTTTCATGTGAATTCTTAATAGATATTTAGATAGCTAGAAATAGAGGAGAGAAGATAGAAAATAGATAGAAAGAAGATATATATATATATCTATATAGATATATGGAAACTTCTGCAGTAATAGGTTCCCACTTTGTTTTTGAAATATAATTAGTGTTAGTTACTCCTCTCTCTATTTCTTCTACTATCCTACCCGCTCATCAAATACCCCACTTAACTCTTAAGTTTTGACAGTTTATGAAAATTAGAGAAAGAAATGTGAGAATGGCTTGCCAAACAATGAAAAAGACATTAGACATACCACAATCGTTGACAATAGGAATATATTTTATATTTTGAAGCATATGACCTCAGGAATAAAACTAAACTTAAATGGAAGAGTGCAGATTATTCAATGTCTTCCAATATATATTAGGAGGAAGGAACATTTTTAATAAATTAGGAAACCATTAAAAGGTCTGGGGAGGATTTAAAAATAACATGGAGGTAGAAAATTGTGTCTATGAACAAATAAGAACCACTGAGTCAATCTTGAAAGGATAAAAATCAAGAAACTACTGACATAATTCAAACCAATAAATTCTAGGGTCCTGCTCTGAAAAGTATGTAGATGTTGAGAAATTGACAGTAATATGAGCACAAAGAACTCAAAGATCACAATCCAACCCCAGGAGAGATAGGATCCTAGTGAGGGGTGTTTGATGGAAAGCCTAGTGGACAAGGGTCAGTGGCTTAGCATGGTCATCTTTCTTCAGTTATTGTTCATCCAGGTACACTGTAATAGGATGCAATTCATTTGCATATAGGTCACTTTAGAATGGGAAAAAATCAGAAACCCACAGGCAGATAGATATCAAGGTACAGGCTCCAGAACCAAATAAGAATGGAAAAAGGATCCAGGATATTAACACTCAAAGCCCAGACTCTAAACTCTGCAACAGTTACTGATTCTAACACTTTTCTTCCACTACAACAGCCACTGGTCTAAGTCACCTAACATGGCTAATGGGAAAGAATATCCTAGACTTATTTATTAATAGAGAAGTTCTACATCCAGTTTTCACAGTGGCACAGCTGATATAACTCAGTTTTTCTCTCATATGCAGTTATGGACATTATCAATTGCAGTCATTCACTCACACAAGAATATTCTTGTTTTGGAATTGTCTGTATATGTCTATAATCCTATGTTTATTTTCATCTTTTAGGATTGTCCATAATTTTAGAGATAATGAGTGAATACAAGACAAATGTTCTTCAACAAGGATTAGAGGATGTGGCTGTGGATGACTACCAGTTTAGGAAAATCAAGTCCTTACTAAGACAAGAACTAAAGCTAACAAAAAAGATGCAAGATGACTATGACAAAATTCAGTTGGCTGACCTGATGGAGGACACATTCCCAAAAGATGCTGGACTAAACAAGCTGATAGAAGTGTGTCAAAGAATTAAAGAACTTGAAGGCCTTGCTAAAAGGCTTAGAACAGAGAGAGCAAAAGGTAACACGGGAGCACCTTGGACACTCATCCCTTTTCTTCCCTCCCTAAACGTTCTGGCTCCTTGCAGCGATCAGAGCTGATGTGTCGCTTTACCACTGTGTGCCTTAGACATTATGGGGGTTGAAGCATTTCAGATGTCAACAAGTTGATTTCAAGAAACCGTTTCTCACAAAGAAATTTGATATATTTCAGGGTAAACTTCTTTTACATTGGAGGTAAATAAAATAAAAAGCAGTTTTTAAGATAGATTAGAATACCCAACATGGTAACAAAACCATAAAGTGATAAAGTGAACAATGAAAAAATCACTTAAAGCATATAAATAGAGTACATTTAATACTCAATTAACAATCTGACCCATTCATTAATATTTTTTCTGCTAACAAATATTATTTAATACTTAAGTACAAGTCTGCATATTTATGATATGAAGAAGCTTCTCTTTATAAAGTCACTAAATTTAAAAAGTATTAGATATACAGGTACAGAACTCTGACCCCAGCATTTAGCATAATGAAGCTCTGAAACTGCATTTTACATTACACAAGTTTATGTCACATTTCCTTTCATTGCTTTCTATAATTTGAGAGTATTATACATAAAACATTACTAGTCAGTGTGATAACAATTTGGATTTTTCAGAGAATGGGAATGAGAAAAGCTTAGCTGATGAACATGGATTCAAAGACAGGAAGCGTTTTCTCATTTTAGAGGGGACAAGTAAAAAAAAAATCAAGTAGTGGACACTGTGTCTAAGGCTGTGCCTTTAGTGGTGTGCCCCCTCAGTAAACTAATAGAATAAACATAGTTATGAATGCAATGGAGAGAAAATGGCAGGAAAACTAGATGGTTCCAAATCCTCTGTGTTGGTTTATTGGGCTCTTTTGTTCATGCATTTGTTGTGATGAAAATTATACCCATTCTAGTAAAAGGAAAATCCCCACTGAGAAAAAGGAAGCAAGAAGCAGGCTCTGATACACCCACATCGACTACCAGCAACACAGTAGCATCTGGTGGAGGAGAGACTTCCACAGCTCAGGTGAGCTTGAGGAACAGCAGCAGGCTGGCAATCCACAGAGGGGTCAGCAGTGGCTCTTCCTTACTCTGTCCATCAAGGACTCATTGCTTTATTAGTTTATCATCAAGCTTTATTGAAACTCATGGTAAGTGGTCATGCAGCACTCTCCTACTAGAGAGTTGTGAACTTTAAAATTGGGTAGAACAATGGTGTTCATGTTTACACAAACCAACTTTTCAAATTCAAATTCAACTATGTCCTACCAGAGAGGTAATGTCAGAAAAATTGTGTATATAACACTTTCCTTTCTCTTTGTTTAATGAAACAACTTATGCACACATTTTATGACTATTTATGATCATATCTTAGGCCTGGGAAAAGGTGAGTGTTATTCATTCAAGTTCCCAACATATTCAGACATAATAAATCCACTACCTAATAATGAAGATGCATTCTGTTCACTTGGTACTGAGACTCATTAACAGGCCAATGGATATACTTTCAGAAAAGAAAAAGTATTAATAGAGAAAAGACTGGAGTGAAAAAGACCAAGAAGTCTGAGGGGCCAGATCACTCTCCCTGTCCTGAGGAAGCCACAGCCAGATGCCAGTCCCCAGAGCTGCAGACCTCATCTTTGGCTTCATTCAACACTTCTTTGGCTAAGGTACTGGTTTTCTGTCTCACTTTTATTTCTTCAATTCAAACATCAGAATCGGATCTTGACGTTCTGACCATGTCATGCACTTGCCACTGATATTTAATTAATTAGGAAAAACACAGAGACTGGATATGTTAGAAGTCAATCTCCATACAAAGGCTGAAACATATAAAGACAGGTGATACAAATATACAATTTGCTGTACCGTAACCTTTTGTTGCTATGAAGACACTGAATGAATTTGGCATTTCTTTTGACAATGAGGAGTTTCCTGGCTTGTGTTGATCCCATGTAGGAAGGGAGAGGTGATGAGTCCAGCATATGCAAGTGTCATAGCAATGAGTACTGTTTCCATAAGTTAGAACCTATATCAGTCACTGCTAAAGGAGCTAAGAACCTGAGACTAGGTAGCCATGGGCCTGGGAGAAACCTACTACTATTATTCTGCTGAAGGAACATAGCAATAGCATATGACATACTGTTATATCTATAGAGCAGTGCCTCATTCACCTCTCATCACAGAAGCTTCTTCTTGTCATAGTTGGGAATTAACACAGAGACCCACAACAGACCATTGTGCAGACAGTGAGAGATTTACAGTATCCATTCCTCAGTGGGTTTTCTTCATCAACTCCCTCTTCTCAGGGCTTAGGGATTTATGTGGAAGAAGAGGATGAAAGATTGTAAGAGCTAGAGATGGTACATGACTTCAAGGAAACAGTGTCTTTCAAACAGGACTAATGCACATATGAACTCATACACTGGAGGCAAACATTTAAATAGCACAGGTTCAAGCCTCCTGGGGTCCCAGAACTGAGAGGAAGAAGTGGACATACAGTCCTACTCCTAACCAAAAAGCTATTTTCAGTTGATACTCACTAGCAAAAGACTTCTCCAAAGGAGACTATCAACCACATTCGAGAATAGGCCCCATGGCTGGGAATAGTTGGCCAATATAAAAAGAGCTCCATGAGATTTTTTTTGGGGGGGAAGGTATTTTGTTCTACTTGGAATTTTTTTCTGATTTTACTTTTTATGTTTTTATTTTATTTTTTGAGAATGAGAGGAAGAACATGAAGTTAAATGGGAAGAGGAGATCTGGGAGAGTTGGGGGAGACGAATTATAATCAATACCTAATGTATAAAAATTAAATAAAAATAATAGAAAAATAAAAATTCTTGGAGAGAAGAAAAATGTAATGAGGGAAATTAAAAAAAATTGGAAATATAGGAAAATATGATGTTCACCAGAAACTGGGAGTGGAAAGAAGTGAGCTACAATCTATTATGCCATGTTTAAGTTTTCCAGGTCAGGATACTTTCATTTGGTCTTGTCAAATATTCCTTCAGTATCAAGTATCAATATTAATGTAAAACACATGAAAAATAGGATGATTGATGCCTCTTAGTTTTTCTGAGTTCTCATTGAAGGAAACAAATGATTTGTCACAGAGGGAAGCTACAACATTATCAGCATCCAATCTCTGGTCTCTCCCTTTCCTCTCTCTATCCCTCCTTCTTCACCTCTACCCCCTTTTTTTCTCACTCGAGGAAATATAATCAGACAATTAAGCAATAACAGAAGAAAGTTTATTCACCTCAAACCTTACCGTTCAGTTAATTTAAAGGGTTTTCTTTGTACTTTTCAGATACTTTTATAATTATGTGGAAAATTTTTCTAGTGTAACATCTCAAAATAGTTATTTATTATTTGCTTTTCAAATTTAACATATCAGGGCTATCTTTCCAAGTTTCTAAGTTAAAATTCATAACATATTCAATGGTTACATCAGTGTTTCTGTTCCTTTTTTAAGTAATTCATTTTAGATTGCTTATCTACTACTACAAACTCTGTACCACTTTCAGTGATTATCTTTGAAACGTGTGCATTAAGGATCATTTGGTGGCCTTCTAAAACCCACTAATTTATTTTATGCATATCCTATAACTTTATTGATAATTTAAATCTAGTCATTGCTACTTGTTTACTTATATACCCATGACTAACACTAATTATATTCCTTTTTTATTTTCATTTTATACTAATTGGTTACACTGATAACAAAACAGATCCAAATTAAATCTAATCAGTCATAGGTGATAATTGTTTGTTACATGATAGCTTGGATTATTTTCATTCCCTTGGGCCTGTGAAACAATAACACTATCTCCTATTCTTCTATGAAGTTTATAGATTTTCATTGTTTTGCATACTCTGTCTTATAGTAAGGCAATCTTCTCTTCAGTGAAATACTCTGTTAAAACCCACTGAACTCAGAACACTATGCAGAAAGCAGATTAGATGCCTGATAATATTTCTCTGGATTTGCAAATTTTTGCTCTTCAGGAAAACTCTCTATCCATGTATAAGGACATAGGTCCAACCAAAGTACCACTTGTGAGCCTATTTAAAAGTGATGACTGTGGGCCAGCTCATGTAGTTTTTGATCATTTAATTATAGCAGATTGGTTTCTCCTTAAAAGATATACTATAATTTGTTCCCTCAGAATAACCCCAGATAGTTCTGTATTAACTAAAGTCCTATGTCATCTTTATGGTTTGTATTTAACATTCTGTATTTTTAACAGTATTTAAATTTCCCCTTTTATATTCTTTGGTCATAGAGCAAAGGATATATTAGAATTCATTATAATTTCACTTAAATATATCATAAAATTGATCTCAAATCTTGTGCTGTGTTCATGCTGAATATCCTGCTTAGAAATATTCCTCTGATTTTCAGTGAGTGTTCAAACTTCGGTTGCTGAAGCCCATTGCTTCCATTCATTAGCCTTTTGGTTAATGAAATAATTCCTCTTTAGTTTATCCACACTTCTACAAATACATAAAAATTGTTAGGACTTATGTGGAGATTGTGATTTATCTTATGTAAAGGTTAATTTGTATTTACTGATAAACTTATATATTTATATTCCTGTGTTTGTTCAACCAAAAAAACACAGACCCAATTTCAGAGTATTGCCAGAGGTGCTGTTGTCCAAAAGGATGCCATGACAGTGATGGTGCTCAATGCAATAGACCCATTTGAATATGAATCATCAGAACACAAAGTAAAAAAAAAAAAATGTTTCATGCTACAGTGGCCACTGTGAATGAGTATTTCCATGTGAAAGTTTTCAACATCAACCTGAAAGAGAAGTTCACAAAAAAGAATGTCATAATAATCTCCAATTACTTCAAGTTCAAAGGAATCCTAGAGATAAATGAGGCTTCCTCTGTGTTTGAAGCTGGTCCTGACCAGAAGATTGAAGTTGCCGACAGTCTTATCAGAAAAGCAAGTAAACCTCCCCAGATTTCTGATTTTCACAAGTATGGCCCTGGAGCAGTGATTTATGGGTTGTTTACATTACATAAGGTAATGCCTGAAAATTTGTTTTTGTCTTTTTCTCCACCAACACCTGAACTCAAATATAATAACTTTCCAATCGCTATAATAATATTGTAATGGAGGTCTTTAACATGGCTGGGGTTAACAGGTGAAATCACTCCATATACTAAGGAATAAGAGTGGGTGACCTATTAACAACCTACTTCCTAAGATATCTCTTAAAGAGTTCCCTGAAAATGAATTACCAAGGATCTTTATTTTACTAGTTACAAAATACCTACCCTCAGCCATGGTCAGCAGGAATGGTGTAGGACATAGTTCACTGCCATGCCAACCGTCTCAGTTATTTTAAAGTCCACTGCAACTATACAATACTCAATCTTTTCTTTCTATATACTTTGTTTCTATAGATGGACTGAATCAGGGTGATTATTGATTGTGACAGGTATTTGGAATCATACATGATTGGCTGGCATCCTTCTAAATAAAAAACTACTCAATAGAATGAATCGTCTATCTCTATAGATAGTAGGTTTAATCATTCAATGTTGACTCTTATCTTAATTATTTCTGAAGACCATAGCAATTGAGAACTATTGTATGAAGTGACATTTGAGAGGCAAATGAACCTAGTTTTCTCATTTACAGAAGAAAATATACACAGACTTCTCATTGATGCATCAATGGCCAAAATCAGGGTCTTAGGATTCAGTATTTAAAATTGACAAACTTGGGCAACTCAGCAAATTTTTTGTAAACTTGGCAACTTTAAGTCTGTTTAGTCCATCCTCTTTTAAAAAGACCCTGCAGTTAAAACCCATACTTTAAGGCACATTCTTTAGACTATGCTTATGAACACAATTGAAAAGTTGAAGAGCAATAGCTTGAGAGAAACTCAGTACAATATGAACTGTGGACAATGACTTACTTCGACATGATACTGGAAAGAGGTAAGCAAATGGAGAGGGTCTAAATGAATAAATTACTGGAATCTTAAATGTTCTGTAGATTTTTAGCCTATTTAATGAATGAACATTGGGAGCAAATGGCCATTCATGCCTTTATAAGCAGAAGATATAAAGATGGTTGTCCAAAGTTCTGAGTCCTGAGATTAACCAGGGTGGTTTATGGAATCAAGATTGGTAGGGAATAGAATAGGGTGCAGTGAAAAACAGGAAGAACATTTATTGTCCTAACATTTTCAGGCACAAATCTTCTAGATAACAAAAGTAAATCACTGCAGTAATAAAAGAAAATTCTTTGAGAAGACTTCAGTAAAGATACCTATATGCCTATTTCTGAAACAGATTTCATATTTTCCTGTGATTTTTGTCACAAAATGTCTTTTTTTTATTTTATAACAATGTCTCTGAATGTGCTAACTTTCAGAAAATGAATGTTAATTTTATTTTGCAGAAAAAAGTGAACCCAAAGAACACAATCTATGAAATAAAGGATGATGATAAAAATAATATAGAAGTTGTAGGGAATGGAAAATGGTACAATATCAACTGTGAGGAAGGAGATAAATTTCGACTCTTCTGCTTTCAACTGAAAACAATTGACAAGCAACTGAAGTTGGTGTGTGGTGATCACAGTTTCATTAATGTAGGAAGTAGACTGGGAATGGAGTTGTCAAAGTGGAAATTGATGCTTTCTTTAGGATTCTGAATATTGACTTTTCAGTGTATTACATAGATACTTCTATCTCTCGAGGAGATAATGTAGATGATGCACTTATACTCATTTCTATGGGGAATATTTTTTAAAAATGGATATTGAAGAATTAATCCAAAGATTCTTATGTATATTCTAAATAACCAGAAGTATGAAGAAGTTAGAATGACATGGAAATACATTTGAATAGAGATCAAGAGCAAGGGTTGCTAATAAGTCAGATGTGATTTGAATAACAGTCACAACCATTAAGAGTTGGCTAATTCTGGAGAAAGCTAAACTCTTAATCTGAATTTTAAGGGAAGAAATACCTATATATTTAGGAGTTATCAGAGTGTTTAGCACGTCATAAAAAATGAGTGGGTATTACCTTCTTAACTGGGTGAAGACACTACAGAGATAGAGATATCTAAGAAATAGAAATGACATGAACACTGAAGAGGAATCAACACTATTAAATCTAAACATATGCAAGATGACAACTCTGAGAAAAGTAGACCAGATGGTTGTTTAAATGATCAGATAAATGTAGCATTGTCAGAAATAAGGAGATAAGGAACATTCATGGTGGATAAGGTAAATACGGAAAGGTTTATGAGGATGAATGCTTGATCACTTTGACACATTAGTAAAAAGTATTTTGTCTTGAAAATTTGTGTTGCACAGAAACTTGACTTGGAGGCAGAAATATTAGTTAGACACAACTATGTGCTATTATACACTTTCATATTAAGTATTTGCATAAAATATTGAGGAACTTTGTAAGCTGCTTATGAAATCTTTGGCAGTTTGAATATCACCATAGACTTATGCCACTAAAACATGCAAAGGCTATGGAGCATGATTTTAAAAACTAGGCAGCTATTTTATCAAGACAAAACAGAAGCTATTTCATAATAGTACTAAGCAGGGAAAAAGATAAATGGGGTTTTGAGTAGTAGAGATGACTAATGTTTAAGAAAAAAGACCCTCATTATTTTACAACCAGCATGGTAATGGTGGTGAGAGAGAAAATGGGTTCAAAGAACATCCAAATGTGATTCAGTGATAACATTAAGAAACAGGATAAATGGTGCTGATACTAACACTGAGAACAAAGAACACCACCTAGGGGGTGGAAGGATGTTCAGATTGATGTTGATGTTGAACCCCCTTTAGTAAATTCCCATTTATACTAATAGAGAACACCTGCCAAATACTTACTATGAGCTGGGACTTTAAACAGCAAAAGAGAGATACTAATAATTTCCATTTTGTAGATGATCAGAAATAGTCACTGACAAAGATAGCAAGTGGTGGAACTGAATTCTACCTATGCTACCTGGCACTGAATGCAGATTCTTAGGCATGATGAGTATGTGGATCAGTGATGGCAGTTATGGATCACAGGACAGAGAATGGAAAGCCAGTGGTAAACAGTACTACAAATTAAGACAAACAAATGGAGAGGTCAAGATAAAATGAAAGCTAGAGGAAACATAGATAGAGAAAATTTATAGAGGAATAGGATCAACATAATTCATGCCAGACAATAATGAGCAGGGGTCTATCTTGTAATAACTCTATTAAAGCCTTAGAGATGGTTTAAACAGAAGGTATACTCCAGATACCGCAGTCAAAATGTAATTGCTGCTACATTCTGACACAGGGATATACACATTAGTTTTCCATTTTCAAGAATACAAGAATCCATGAGGTTCAACTATATCTGATAACCCAGAGCAGTAGTACTGAGGAAAATCAAAATTTCATGTAGTTTTGTTTTGTTTTTCTACTCTAAACCATGCTATAGACAGGGTAAACCAATACTTTTTACTTTTCTTTTTCTTTTTTGTTATAATTCTCTGGCCCCAAATAAATTCATGTTGAGTGTGAAAAGGACTACATAGTTGGAAAAGGGTGCCTCAAAATAAGACAATGTAATGGAGAAGATGAAGCAGAGAAGATCAACAGCTTTTGAGGGGGCAAAAGTCATTTAAGGCCCTTGAGGGCTATAGGCAAAGATGGGTACTGAAGAAATATAAACAATGCTTTCGCTCAATTGCTAGAGTCTCATAGTATCCCTCACTGTCTCTTTCAAGGTCACCAAGGCTGGGGAAAAAAAAGAACACCCACTGAGCATTCAAGCCCAAAAGATGAAGTAAAAAATGGCTACCCACAAGGTCAATCAAATACTTTTAACAGTGGCGCTTTTAAAGTAGAGACACCAAGCAACTGGGAATAATCAGCAGCTTTTGCAGCACATCCAAGCACTTAATAGTTTTGTTTTCCAATTTGTAATTATGTATTTTCACTTTCAAAATTTCTTTTTTTGTTTTTATTTTGTTTTGTTTTAAATATTTTAAAATTAATTTAATTTTACATATCAGTCACAGATTCCCCTGTCCTCCCTCCACCCATCCCCAAGTCTTCCCCCTGAATCCACCTCCCATTCCCACTTCCTCTAAGGCAAGGTTTCCCCTGGGGAGTGAGCTCAGCCTGGTAGATAGAGTTGATGCAGGTCCATTCCCCTCCTCCCTACACCAAGGCTGAGCAAAGTGTCTCAGAATAGGCCCTAGGTTCCAAAAAGCCGGCTCATGCACCAAGGACAGGTCCTGGTCCCACTGCCTGGGGGCCTCCTAAATAGTTCAAGCTAATCAACTTATCCAGAAGGCCTGGTCCATTTCCATGGGAGATCCTCAGCTATTGGTTCACAGTTCATGTGTTTCCACTAGTTTGGCTATTTGTCCCTGTGCTTTTTCCACTCATGGTCTCAATATCTCTTGCTCACATAATCCCTCCTCTCTCTTGCCGATTGGACTCCTGGAGCTCCACCTGGGGCTTGGCTGTGGATCTCTGCATCTGCTTCCATCGGTCATTGGATGAGAGTTCTATCATGACAGTTAGGGTGTTCAGCCATCCAATCACCAGAGTAGGTCAGCTCTGACTTTCTCTCGACCATTGCCAGTAGTCTATCATGGAGGTATCTTTTTGGATTTCTGGGGACCTCTCTAGCACTCTGTTTCTTATTTCCATGGGGTCTTCATTTATCATGGTATCTCTTTCCTTGTTCTCCCACTCTGTTCCTGATCCAGCTGGGACCTCCCATTCCCCTAAGCTCTCTTTCCCCTGGCCCTTGCCCTCCATTACACCTGGCCCCCAATGTCCAGTTTGCTCATGTAGATCCCATCCATTTCTCCATTGTTGGGTGATCCCTGTGTCTTTCTTAGGGTCCTCTTTACTAGGTAGCCTCCCTGGAGTTGTAAGTTGCAGTGAACAAGACATTCCCAGACAAAGCCAAATTTAAACAATACTTATCCACAAACTCAGCCCTACAGGAAGCACTAGAAGGAAAATTCCAACCTAAGGAAGTCAGATACACCCTCGAAAACACAGGCAACAGATAAAGCCACAGAAATAAACCCCAAAGAAGAGAAGTACACACACACACACTACCACCAAAAAATAACAGGAATGAAAAATCACTGGTCATTAATATCCCTTAATATCAATGGAGTTCATTCACCTATAAAAAGACATAGGCTTACAGAATGGATACAAAAGCAGGACCCATCTTTCTGCTGCATACAAGAAACACATCTCAAATTCAAAGATAGGCACCACCTAAGAATAAAAGGCTGGGAAAAGACTTTCCAATCAAACGGCCTTAAGAAGCAAGCAGGTGTAGTCATCCTAATATCCAGCAAAATAGACTTCAAACGAAAATCAATCAAAAGAGATCAAGAAGGGCATTACATACTCATCACAGGAAAGATCCACCAAGATGAAGTTTTAATTCTGAACATTTATGCCCCAAACACAAGGACACACACATATGTAAAAGAAACATTACTAAAGATTAAACCACATATAAGACCCCACATATTAATAGTGGGAGACCTCAACACCCCGCTTTCACCACTGGACAGATCTCCCAAATCGAAACTTAACAGAGAAATAAAGGACTTAACTGATGTCATGACTCAAATGGACTTAATTGATATCTACAGAACATTCCATCCTAATAAAAAAGAATATACCTTCTTCTCAGCACCCCACGGAACCTTGTCTAAAATCAATCACATACTTGGCCACAAAGCAAATCTCAACAGATACAAAACAATTGGAATAACCTCCTGAGTTCTATCAGACCACCATGGTTTAAAGTTAGATTTCAACAACAACAAAAACTACAGAAAAACTACAATCTCATAGAAACTGAATAATGCTCAACTGAATCACCAAAGGGTTAAGGAAGAAATAAAGAAAGAAATTAAAGACTTCCTAGAGATCAACGAAAAGGAAGACACCACATACCCAAACTTATGGGACACTATGAAAGCAGTGCTAAGAGGGAAATTCATAGCACTAAATGTTCACATAAAGAAGTTGGAGAAATCTCACACTAGTGACTTAACAGTACACCTGAAAGCTCTAGAACAAGAAGAAGCAAAGTCTCCCAGGAAGAATAGACGCGAGGAAATTATCAAACTGAGAGCTGAAATCAATAAAATAGAAACAAAGAGAACAATACAAAAAATTAATGAAACAAAGAGTTGGTTCTTTGAGAAAATCAACAAGATAGACAAGCCCTTATCCAAACTAACCAAAAGACAGAGAGAGAGAATCCAAATCAACAAAATCAGAAATGAAAAGGGGGACATAACAACAGACATTGAGGAAATCCAGAGAATCATCAGGTCATACTTCAAAAACCTCTACTCCACTAGAAAATCTAAAAGAAATAGATAATTTTCTGGATAGGTACTACATACCTAAGTTAAATCAACACCAGATAAACTATTTAAATTGTCCAATAACCCCTAAGGAAATAGAAACAGTCATTATAAGTCTCCCAAGCAAAAAAAAGGTCAAGACCAGATGGTTTCAGTGTAGAATTCTACCAGATCTTCAAAGAAGAGTTAATACCAATACTCTCTAAATTGTTCCACACAATAGAAACAGAAGTAATATTACCAAACTCCTTCTATGAGGCTACAATTACCTTTATTCCAAAACCAAACAAGGATACAACAAAGAAAGAGAACTACAGACCGATCTCCCTCAAGAACATTGATGCAAAAATACTCAATAAAATACTGGCAAACAGACTCCAAGAACACATCAGAACAATTATCCACCATGATCAAGTAGGTTTAATCCCAGGGATGCAAGGGTGGTTCAACATATGAAAGTCTGTCAATGTAATGCACCATATAAACAAACTCAAAGAAAAAAAAAAACCACATGATCATCTCACTAGATGCATAAAAGGCATTTGACAAAATCCAACACCACTTCATGATAAAGGTCTTGGAGCGATCAGGAATACAGGGAACATACCTAAACATAATAAAGGCAATTTACAGCAAGCCAACAGCCAACATCAAATTAAATGGAGAGAAACTCAAACCAATTCCACTAAAATCAGGAACGAGGCAAGGCTGTCCACTCTCCCCATACTTATTCAATATAGTACTTGAAGTTCTAGCCAGAGCAATAAGACAACATAAGGAAATTAAGGGGATACAAATTGGAAAGGAAGAAGTTAAGCTTTCCCTATTTGCAGATGACATGATAGTATACTTGAGTGACCCGAAAGATTCAACCAAGGAACTGATACAGCTTATAAACACCTTCAGCAACATAGCAGGATACAAGATCAACTCAAAAAAATCAGTAGCCCTCTTATATACAATGGACAAAGAGGCTGAGAAGGAAATCAGAGATACATCACCCTTTACAATAGCCACAAGTGACATAAAATACCTTGAGGTTACACTAACCAAGCAAGTGAAGGACCTATAATGAGAAGAACTTTAAGTCTCTGAAAGAAGAAATTGAAGAAGATGTCAGAAAATGGAAAGATCTCCCATGCTCATGGATAGGCAGGACTAACATATTAAAAATGGCAATTTTACCAAAAGCAATCTACAGATTCAATGCAATCCCCATCAAAATACCAACACAATTCTTCACAGACCTGGAAAGAATAATACTCAACTTCATATGGAAAAACAAAAAAACCAGGATAGTCAAAAGAATTCTGTACAATAAAACAACCTCTGGAGGCATCACGATCCCTGACTTCAAGCTCTATTATAGAGCTACAGTAATAAAAACAGCTTGGTACTGGCATAAAACCAACATGTGGACCAATGGAATGGAATTGAAGACCCTGATATTAATCCCCACACCTATGAACATATAATTTTTGACAAAGAAGCCAAAAGTATACAATGGAAAAAAGAAAGCATTTTCAACAAATGATGCTGGCATAACTGGATATCAACACGTAGAAGGCTGCAAATAGATCCATATCTATCACCGTGCACAAAACTTAAGCCCAAGTGGATCAAGGACCTCAACATAAATCCAGCTACTCTGAACCTGCTAGAACAGAAAGTAGGAAGTAGTCTTGAATGTGTTGGCATAGGATATCACTTCCTAAATATAACACCAGTAGTACAGACACTGAGAGAAACAATCAATCAATAGGACCTCTTGAAACTGAGAAGCTTTTGTAGAGCAAAGGATATGGTCAACAAGGCAAAGCAACAGCCTACAAAATGGGAAAAGGTCTTCACCAACCCCACATCTGACAGAGGACTAATATCCAGAATATATAAGGAACTCAAGAAATTAGGCATCAAAATGCCCAACAATCCAGTTAAGAAATGGGCTATAGAACTAAACAGAGAATTCTCAACAGAGGAAATTCAAATGGCTGAAAGACAATTAAGGAATTTCTCAACATCCCTAATCATCAGGGAAATGCAAATCAAAACAACTCTGAGATACCACCTTATGCCTGTCAGAATGGCTAAGATCAAAAACACTGAAGACACCTTATGCTGGAGAGAATGTGGAACTAGGGGAACTCTCTTCCACTGCTGGTGGGAATGCAAGCTTGTACAACCACTTTGGAAATCAATATGGCACTTTCTTAGAAAATCGGGAATCAATCTCCCCCAAGATCCAGCTATACCACTCCTGGGCATATACCCAAGGAATGCTCAATCATACCACAAGAGCATTTGCTCAGCTATGTTCATGTCAGCTTTGTTTGTAATAACCAGAACCTGGAAACAACCTAGATGCCCTTCAACTGAAGAATGGATAAATAAATTGTGGCACATATACACAATGGAATACTACTCAGCAGAGAAAAACAATGACATCATGAGGTTTGCAGACAAATGGATGGATCTAGAAAAAGTCATCCTGAGTGAGGTAATCCAGACTCAGAAAGACAAACATGGTATGTACTCACTCAAAGGAGGATACTAGATGTGGAGCAAAGATGACTGGACTGCTACTCACATCACCAGGGAGGCTACCTGTAAAACAGGACCCCAAGAAAGACATGGGGATCGCCCAATGATGAAGAAATGGATGAGATCTACATGAACAGCCTGGACATGAGTGGGGGTAATGAAGGTTGAGGGTCGAGGGAAAGAGAGCATGGGGGAGCGGGAGATCCCAGCTGGATCAAGAACAGAGAGGGAGAACAAGGAATAGGAGACCATGGTAAATGAAGACCACATGAGAATAGGAAGAAGCAAAGTGCTAGAGAGGCCCACAGAAATCCACAAAGATATCTCCACAATAGACTGCTGGCAATGGTCGAGAGACAGCCCGAACTGTCCTACTCTGGTGATGGGATGGCCAAACACCCTAATTGTCATGCTATAAACCCCATCCAATGACTGAGGGATCTGGACGCAGAGATCCACAGCTAGGCCCCGGGTGGAGCTCCGGGAATCCAATTAGTGAGAAAGAGGAGGGTTTATATGAGTGAGAATTGCTGAGACCAAGGTTGGATAAAGCACAGAGACAAATAGCCAAATGAATGGAAACACCTGAACTATGAACCAATGGCTGAGGGGTCCCCAACTGGATCAGGCACTTTGAATGGGTGAGACAGTTGATTGGCTTATCTGTTTGGGAGGCATCTAGGCAGTGGTACCGGGTCCTGTGCTCAGTGTATGAGTTGGCTGTTTGAAACCTGGGGCTTATGCAGGGTCGCTTGGCTCGGCCTGGGAGGAGGGGACTGGACCTGTCTGGACTGAGTCTACCAGGTTGATCTCAGTCCTCGGGGGAGGCTTTGCCCTGGAAGAGGTGGTAATGGGGGTGTGTTGGGGGGAAGGGGAGGGGGCAGGAGGGGGGAGAACAAGGGAATCCGTGGCTGATATGCAGGGATGTCTGGCAGGTACGAGAAAAAAACTCAGACACATGAGTTGGTGCAAGCTGATGAGTCTTGTCAGATCTGGAGATGTGCGTCTTCTCCACCTTCTCCTGATCCCACTCAACCCCAGTCTTTTATTGTAATGATACAAGGAAATAGGGAATGAGAACATTCAACAGGTGATTGGGTTCTTCACAATAGTTCCAAAGTTCTTTTTGGAAATTATCAAAGTGTACCCTGTGCCCCTTGGTAGTACAGAGAAGTTCCCAGGCAGAGAGCCAAAGCACACCAGCTTATTCTTTCACAGGTTAATTATTACCAGAACATCTGAGTTTATAACCCCAGAGGCGTTCTATTTGCAGTTTCTCAGAAAGCACAGAAGCACAAGCAATGGTTTAAGGGACCAGACTGTCAGCCTCCTCTCAGCTTAAGTCCTTCTTCATCACTCTGTAATTCATCAAGTTGTCTTCTAACTAGTTCTGGACAGCTCTTGTCTTCTATCCCAGCTATGTGTCACTCCGTCTACAGTTTTCTGTCACCAGCCTCCTGGGTTTTAAATGGTTTCACAGTTTTAACTCATTCCATTGTCACAATCCCAATATCATAGAAACCACTACATAAGAGAGAAAGAAAATCATAAAGAACAAAAAGAGTAGGATTACAAGAACCAGTAACAGTTGGATGGGTGAGAACATGACACACATACGCCATAAAGTCTGCCCTTGGGACACAAGGGTTGTTTTCTCCCTGGCTCACATAGGGCAGGCTTAGTAGAATATCCAGTGAAGCAGACTTAGAGGGATTGATGTCCTCATTTTTTGGTACCTCCAGGACAGATTCCACTGGCAACACGTCAGGCTTTTCATATGCCGTCTCTGGCAGTCAACACTGAAAAATCCATTCACAAAATTTTAAAGAGGAGATCCATAATTATAATAAAATTCTTTCTTTACTTCATATATACCAGGCAGGTTAACTACTTACAACTTTACATGATATGGAAACTATAAGCAATTTCACAACAAATCATCTTCCATTCAGGAGGTACAGTTAGGTCTTGATGACAATGGCTGCCTCTTCCCAGATCTCCTCTGCTTCTGCTACTCTGTCAACAGCAAAGGAAGGAGATATTGAATTAGTAACCTCATTTGACCCTGTATAGTGACTATTTCTTCTAATGGTCCATATGTGGTTCTTTCTGAGGAAGGAAATGTTCATGTTGGAACTTTTTTTCTTGCCTTGGTTATATTACATAAGACCAAAAGTGTACACTTCTGCTATCACTTTTAATTTCCAACATGGTTTTTATGAGGAGGAAATGCAGTTTTCCTACCTAATTAAAAAAGAACTCCAGACAGGCACGGCGGCGGAGACAAGCAGACACAGGTAGGCTTGCGATGGCAGTCCGCGGAGGTAGACAGGCCCAGCGGTGGTCCACAGAGGTAGACAGGGCCAGCGGTGGTCCACAGAGGTAGACAGGCACGGCGGCAGTGGAGAGAAGCAGACATAGGTAGGCCCGCAGAGGTGGCCCGTAGAGGTAGACGGGCCCGGCAGCGGCGGCCAACAGGGACATACAGGCCCAGCGGCAGCTGGCAGAGACATACAGGCCCGGTGGTGGCTCGCAGAGGCAGACAGACCCAGCAACAGCTGACAGGGACATACAGGCCCGGCGGCGGACCGCAGAGGTAGACAGGCCCAGGGATGGAGTAAAGCAGACGCAGCTTGGAACAGGAACGCCCCTAACCCCAACACCTGGGGAAGAAGCTATCTCCGTAGGACGGAACCAGAACGAATCTGAACACTCCATCTGAGGACAACCCAGGGCCCAGCTGCTGATCCTGTGAAACCCAACAACTTGGAGGTGTTGGTGAGACTACCCTGCTCAGCTGAAACCCATCTGGTAGAGGATTCAGATGCCTACAGTTTGAAGTCTGAAGAAACAAGATCAGCTGAGGAGTTGACAAATGAACAAAACGTGACCTGGGAACACAGAAGAAGGCGCTACCCAGCCACCAAACCAGATCACCAGAATCATAAGTATATAATTCACCGATTGAAATCAGCTGCCCCTGAAGAAATAGCCCAATAGCACCAATTTAACTAAGAACCCCTACTAAACCAAGACTAAAAATTAGAACAAGAGAGGCACTTTCAGACACAGACACCACCTGCACTGCACAGAGGAAGAGATGAGTAGACGCCAGTGCAAAAATACAGGCAACAACATAAAGACCTATATGGCAACATCAGAACCTAGTGATTCTACACCTGCAAGACCTAAACATACCATGACAGAAGAAACAGAAAAAATCAACCCTAAAAATGACTTTAAGAAGATGATAGAGGCCCTTAAAGAAGAAATAAAACATTCCCTCAAAGAGGAAATAAAAACTTTCCTTAAAGAGGAATTGAAAAACTACCTTAAAGAGGAAATAAAAACTTTCCTTAAAGAGGAAATGAAAAACTCCATTAAAGAGGAAATAAAAAACTCCCTTAAAGAAATGGAAGAAAAACCGAACAAAAAATGGGAAGAAATCAAATCAAGCCAAGAAAAAGCAATTAAACAGATGAAAGAAACATTCCAAGATCTGAAAAATGAATTTGAGACAATAAAGAAAACACATGCTGAGGGAATTCTGGAAATAGAAATCCTGACTAAACGAACAGGAACTACAGAAACAAGCATAACCAACCAATTGCAAGAGATGGAACAGAGAATCTCTGACACTGAAGACAAGATAGAGAAAATAGATTCGTCAGTCAAAGAAAACACTAAAGACAAAAAAGTCGTAACACAAAACATCCAGGAAATTTGGGACACCATGAAAAGACCAAACCTAAGAATAATAGGGATAGAAGAAGGAGAAGAATACCAACTCAAAGGCACAGAAAATATATTCAACAAAATCATAGAAGAAAACTTTCCTAACCTAAAGAAAGAAATACTATGAAGATACAAGAAGCTTACAGAACACCAAATAGGCTGGATCCAAAAAAATGTCCCCTCACCACATAATAATCAAAACACTAAACACACAGAACAAAGAAAAAATATTAAGAGCTTCAAAGGAAAAAGACCAAGTAACATATAAAGGCAAACCCATCAGAATAACACCAGACTACTCAATAGAGGCGATGAAAGCTAGAAGATCATGGATAAACCTCATGCAGACACTAAGAGACCATGGATGCCAACCCAGACTATTATACCCAGCAAAACTCTCAATCACCATAGGTGAAGTAAACAAAATATTCCAGGATAAAACCAGATTTAATCAATACCTGTCCACAAACCCAGCCCTACAGAAAGCACTAGAAGGGAAAATTCAACCCAAAGAAGCTAAACACATCCATGAAAAATCAAGTAATAGATAATCCCACACCAACATATACCACAGAAGGACAACACAACACAACCAAAACAAATAACAGGGATTAACAATCACTGGTCATTAATAGCCATCAATATCAATGGTCTCAACTCACCTATAAAAAGACACAGGCTAACAGAATGGATAAGAAAACAGGACCCATCCATTTGCTGCATACAAGAAACACACCTTAACTCCAAAGACAGACACTACCTCCGAGTAAAGGGCTGGGAAAAGGCTTTCCAAGCAAATGGACCTAAGAACCAAGCTGGTGTAGCTATCCTAATATCTAGTAAAATAGACTTCAAACTAAAATCAATCAAAAGAGACCAGGATGGACATTACATATTTATCACGGGAAAAATCCACCAAGATGAAGTCTCGATTCTAAACATTTATGCTCCAAATACAAAAGCACCCACATTCATAAAAGAAACACTACTAAAGTTTAAAATGCACATCAAACCCCACACATTAGTAGTGGGAGATTTTAACACACCACTTTCACCAAAAGATAGATCTACCAGACTGAAACTTTACAAAGAAATAAAGGACCTAACAGATGTTATGACTCAAATGGACCTAATAGATATCTACAGAATATTCCATCCTAACACAAAGGAATATACCTTCTTCTCAGCACCCCATGGAACCTTCTCAAAAATTGACCACATGCTTGGACACAAAACAAATCTCAACAGATACAAAAAAATTGGAATAACCTCCTGTATCTTATCAGACCACCATGCCTTAAAGTTAGACCACAATAACAACAAATTATAGAAAACCCACAAACTCATGGAAACTGAATAATGCCCACCTGAAACATCAATGGGTCAAGGAAGAAATAAAGACAGAAATTAAAGAGTTCCTAGAATTCAATGAAAATGAAAGTACAACATACCCAAATTTATGGGACACTATGAAAGCAGTGCTAAGAGGAAAATTCATAGCTCTAAATGCACACATAAAGAAGATGGAGCAATCCCATACCAATGAATTAACAGCACAACTGAAAGCTCTAGAACAAAAAGAAACAAACTCACCCAGGAGAAATAGACGCCAGGAAATAATTAAATTGAGGGCTGAAATCAACGAAATAGAAAATGAGAGAACAATACAAAAAATCAATGAAACAAAGAGTTGGTTCTTTGAAAAAATCAACAAGATAGACAAACCCCTAGCCAAATTAACCAAAAGGCAAAGAGAGAGCACCCAAATTCACAAAATCAGAAATGAAAAGGGAGACATAACAACAGACAACGAGGAAATCCAGAGAATCATCAGATCATACTTCAAAAACCTGTACTCCACAAAAATGGAAAACCAGGAAGAAATGGACAATTTTCTGGATAAATACCACATACCAAAATTAAATCAAGACCAGATAAACCATTTAAATAGACCAATAACACCTAAAGAAATAGAAACAGTCATCAAAAGTCTCCCAACCAAAAAAAGCCCAGGACCAGATGGTTTCAGTGCAGAATTCTACCAGACTTTCAAAGAAAAACTAATACCAATCCTCTTCAAAGTGTTCCACACCATAGAAACAGAAGGAACACTACCAAACTCTTTTTATGAGGCTACAATTACCCTAATACCCAAACCACACAAAGATGCAACAAAGAAAGAGAACTACAGACCAATCTCCCTCATGAACATTGATGCAAAAATACTCAACAAAATATTGGCAAACCGAATCCAAGAATACATCAAAACAATCATCCATCACGACCAAGTAGGATTCATCCCAGGGATGCAAGGATGGTTCAACATACGAAAATCAGTCAATGTAATACACCATATAAACAAACTGAAAGAAAAAAAACCACATGATCATCTCATTAGATGCTGAAAAAGCCTTTGACAAAATCCAACACCCCTTCATGATAAAGGTCTTAGAAAGATTAGGAATCCAAGGAGCATTTCTAAACATAATAAAAGCAATTTATAGCTAGCCAACAGCAAACATCAAATTAAATGGAGAGAAACTCAAAGCGATACCACTAAATTCAGGAACAAGACAAGGCTGTCCACTCTCCCCATATTTATTCAATATAGTACTAGAAGTTCTAACTAGAGCAATAAGACAACAAAAGAAGATCAAAGGGATACAAATTGGCAAGGAAGAAGTCAAACTTTCACTATGTGCAGATGATATGATAGTATACATAAGTGACCCCAAAAACTCTACCAGGGAACTCCTACAGCTGATAAACTCCTTCAATAAAGTGGCAGGATACAAGATCAACTCAAAAAAATCAGTAGCCCTTCTATACACAAATGATAAAAGGGCTGAGAAAGAAGTCAGAGAAACATCACCCTTTACAATAGCCACAAATAATATAAAATACCTTGGGATAACACTAACTAAACAAGTGAAGGACCTTTTTGATAAGAACTTTAAATCTCTAAAGAAAGAAATTGAAGAAGATATCAGAAAATGGAAGGATCTCCCATGCTCATGGATAGGTAGGATTAACATAGTAAAAATGGCAATCTTACCAAAAGCAATCTACAGATTCAATGCAATCCCCATCAAAATCCCAACACAATTCTTCACAGACTTGGAAAGAAAAATATTCAACTTTATATGGAAAAACAAAAGTCCCAGGATAGCTAAAAGAATCCTATACGATAAAGCAACCCTTGGAGGCATCAC
Organism: Peromyscus leucopus; assembly: GCF_004664715.2. NCBI lineage: Eukaryota > Metazoa > Chordata > Mammalia > Rodentia > Cricetidae > Peromyscus > Peromyscus leucopus. The sequence continues at coordinate 24,811,334 of NC_051076.1, forward strand.
CATCCCTGACCTCAAGCTCTACTATAGAGCTATAGTAATAAAAACAGCTTGGTACTGGTATAAAAACCAACATACGGACCAATGGAATCAAATTGAAGACCCTGACATTAATCCATGCACATATGAACACCTAGTTTTTGACAAAGGAGCCAAAACTATACATTGAAACAAAGAAAGTATCTTCAACAAATGGTGCTGGCATAACTGGATCTCAATATGTAAAAGATTACAAATAGATCCATATCTGTCACCATGCACAAAACTCAAGTCCAAGTGGGTCAAAGACCTAAACATAAATCCAGTTACACTAAACTTAATAGAAAAGAAAATAGGAAGCACTCTTGAACGCATTGGCACCGGAGACCATTTCCTAAATAAAACACCAACAGCACAGACCCTGAGCACAACAATTAATAAATGGGACCTCTCAAAAATGAGAAGCTTTTGCAGGGCAAAAGACACAGTCAATAAGACAAAAAGACAGCCAACAGATTGGGAAAAGATCTTCACCAACCCCACATCTGACAGAGGATTGATCTCCACAATATATAAAGAACTCAAGTAACTAGACATCAAAGTACTGAACAGTCCAATTAAAAAATGGGCTAAAGAGCTAAACAGAGAATTCACAAAACAAGAACTACAAATGGCTGAAAGACATTTAAAGAAATGCTCAACATCCTTAATCATCAGAGAAATGCAAATCAAAACGACTCTGAGATACCACCTTACACCTGTTAGAATGGCTACCATCAAAAACACCAATGACAACCAATGTTGGAGAGGATGTGGAGCAAAGGGAACACTCCTCCACTGTTGGTGGGAATGTAAACTTGTACAACCACTGTGGAAATCAGTATGGCGGTTTCTCAGAAAATTAGGAATCGAACTACCTCAAGACCCAGCCATCCCACTCGGGCATATACCCAAGGAATGCTGATTCATACCATAAAGATACATGCTCAGCTATGTTCATAGCAGCACTATTTGTAATAGCCAGAACCTGGAAACAACCTAGATGCCCATCAATGGAAGAATGGATGAAAAAAATGTGGTACATATACACAATGGAGTACTACTCAGCAGAGAAAAACAATGAAAGCATGAAATTTGCAGGCAAATGGATGGAACTAGAAAAAATCATCCTGAGTGAGGTAACCCAAACCCAGAAAGACAGTTATGGTATGTACTCACTCATAGGTGGATTCTAGATATAAAATAAAGAACAATCAGACCACAACCCATAGAACCATAGAGGCTATATATATATAGCATGGAGGTCCCTAGGGCGACTGTGGCATATAATAAATTTCAGTTTTACTCAATTATTGAAAAAAATAGCCAAGTGAATGGAAATACATGAACTATGAACCAAAGGCTGAGGGGCCCCCAGCTGGATCAGGCCCTCTGAATAGGTGAGACAGTTGATTGACTTGATCAGGTTGGGAGACAACTAGGCAGTGGGACCAAGTCCTGTGCTCATTGCATGAGTTGGCTGTTTGAAACCTGGAGCTTATGCAGGGACACTTGGCTCAGTCTGGGAGGAAGGGACTGGACCTCCCTGGACTGAGTCTAACAGGTTGATCACAGTCCTCGGGGGAAGGACTTGTCCTGGAGGAGGTGGGAATGGAGGGTAGGCTGGGGGTAAGGGAAGGGGGTGGGAAGGGGGAGAATAGGGGAACCCATGACTGAGATGTAGAACTGAATGGTATTGTAAAATAATATATATATATATATATATATATATATATATATATATATATATATATTAAAAAAGGTCTGAAAATAAGGGAAGTATCTCAGCATCACTCATAACTTGTCACTTTCTGGGAGAGAGGACATGGAGAGAGATTACTAGATGACTGTGTGAATCAGCTGCTTCTCATCAACACTGAGTGACTCAAACCTTTTTTTTCCCCACTATCTTTTATTTTCTTAGCCTTTCATAACATTCTGTGGTTTAGGATCTAGAGAGACTTAATAATCTCTTTTCCCACTCTTACAAAACAAACTCTGATGCCTACATTTCCGAAAATCCCAAACATCTGTTCCAGGAAGGGAATAACTCTGAGAGTTTCCATAGTGCACAGCCTGAGTGTCTTATGAGTAATCATGAGAAGAAGGAAGCATGCTCTCTCAACTAATATGATGTCCTTTTACTGTATTTTTTGCATCATATTCTGTATTCTAATTAACAGCTCAAAATAGCATCTCATTTGATCTATCTGAAACAACAAAATGATACCTATTCAAAAGCATATACTGAGAATGACTTGGATTATAACCTTCTACTTCTTCTCCAAAGAGTGGTTGGTGTGCTTGAGGTCCTTTTTGCCTCATGTTCTTTGCTCTCATTGCTGTTGCTTAGTTTTGTTATCACTGTTACTTTTCTGAGGGGTGGGACAGAGCTGTGAAGTGCAAGTAGGTGCACATAGCAGCTGGTTTGCTGTCTGTTCAAATCTGTCCTGCTTACTCACTCTGCATACTTCTCTAACAACATTTCTTCAACATGCCATGCTTGTTTCTACCTACAATTTTATTATTATTATTATTATTATTATGATGATGATGATGATGATGATGATGATGAAATTTTCTATTCATTTTACATACCAACCACAGGTCCTCCTCTCCTCCCTCTTCTCATCCCCCAGCCTTCCCCCTCAAACCAACCCCCATCCCTATCTCTTCTAAGGCAAGGTCTCCCGTGGGGACTCAGCAGAGCCTGGTACATTCAGCTGAGGCAGTCCAAGCCCATCCCCCCTGCACCAAGGCTGCACAAGGTGTCCCACCATAGTCACTGTGCTCCAAAAAACCCATTCATGCACCAGGGATGGATCCTGATCCTACTGCCTGGGTGCCCCCTAACCAGTTCAAGCTAAACAACTGTCTGGCCTATCCAGTAGCATGGGGGCTCCATAGCTATTGGTCCACAGTTCATGAGTTTCCACTAGTTTGGCTAGAAGTCACTGTATGATTTCCCATCATGGTCTCCATGTCCCTTGCTCATAGAATCCCTCTTCTCTCTCATTGATTGGACTCCTGGATCTCGGACTGTGACCCGACTGTGGATTTCTACATCTACTTCTGTCAGTCACTGGATGAGGGCTCTATGATGACAGTTAGGGTATTCAACCCCTGATCATCAGAGTAGGCCAGATCAGGCACCTTCTCAACTATTGCCAGGAGCCTATGGTGAGGTCAGACAGACAATATGCACAAGTGATGGGCCTTGAAATACTCAGCCCTCAATGGGATGTCTCCATCAAGTCTCTCCCTTCTGGACTCAGGGAACTCTACAGAAGAGGTGGAAAGAGTGTAAGAGCCAGAGAGGATGGAGGACACCAAGAATACAAGGCATCCTAGACACAAGACAGGCACACATATGAACGTAGAGAGACTGTGGCAGCAGACACAGGGCCAGGATGGGTCTGTACCAGGTGGGATCACAGAGCTTAAAGGAGAAGTGGACAAGTGCCCCAATCCTTGTCCCAGAAGCTATCCACAATTGATAGGCATTTACAAATGAACAATTAGTTTTCTCCAAGGGAGAAACAATGGGTAGTGCCCATGCTCAGTAGTAAATGGCCAAGACAAAACAAACACAACAGGATTGTTGGATGTTTTTGTCTCACATTTTTAAGTCAGGGACTTTTTTCTCTTTGTCTTACAGGTCCTTTTTGTATACATTATGGATTTTGGTTTGGGTTTTTAGGGGATTCCTGTGTGAAAGAATGTGTGTGTCTCAGTGTCTGTATGGGTTTCTTTTACTTTTTCTTGATTGGCTATTTTGTCATAGTCCATTTGGGTTTTTTTTTTTATTTATTTGAATGTATTGCAGTTTATTTTGTTATGATTCCTTAGATGCCTTTGTTTGTTTTCTGACTAGACACAAAAAGAGGGGATCAATTTGGATGGGTAGGAAGGAATTGGAGAAGTGGAGATAGCAGTAATCAGAATATATAGTGTGAAAAATACCTATTTTCCCATTTTTTATTCTTTTTTAAAATATAAAAAGTAAAATATGATAAGATAAAACAAAAATTATCATATTGAAGTTAGACAAGACAAGCCAAAAGAAGGAAAAGAGCCCAGGAGAAGGCACAAGAATCAGAGATTCCGTCATTTGTGCACTCGGGAATTCTTCAACCCATAAACAGGAAGATAAAATATATGTGCAGAGAACCTGGTGCAGACCTGTGCAGGACCTGCACATGCTGTAGTATGGAAACCTAAGCAGTAGAAAATTTCAAAAATATGTACATAGAAGAAAATGTTATAAATGCAGTCCCTAAATAATGAGAGAGACAGAGTCCCATCTGGCCATCACTTGTCACCAAACAAAACTTCTAGTGCCGAGACTGGGTTACATCTAATTGATTTTTTGACCAAAGGGGTCCCATGAGAATTTCTAAACAATGTAGTGTGTTGTCAAGATAAGTTGCTTTCCACAAGGTGACAACAAGATCCCATTGCTGAAGGCAACACCTACACAACTCATTGAGCATGAAGAAGTCATTCTGATGCCTACATAGAATCTTCACCCTGACATTTGAACATTTTTGGTACAGGAAGGTACTCTGTACACTACCATAAGAAAAACATAAGCACCAAAACATCCACAAGCCCTATGATCTACAATGATGTCTTCCTTGCAAGATAAGCTAGTACTATGATGGCACAAAGCTTGTGAGATTAACCAACCAATATCTGATTTGAATTAAGGCCCACTCCACAAATTGGAACCCATATCTGACACTGCTTGGGTAACCGAGAACCAGAGATTAAATAGTCTAGGGACCTAGAGCACAACCAAATAAAAATGGTCGTAAAACAAAATAAAATTAGTGGGGACACAAACTATTTTCTTTTTTTTTTTAATTTATAAAATTTAATTTATTTGTGAATGATGAAAAACCAAGAATCTCTTCTTATGTTTTCTTTTTTTTCATTTTTATTTATTAAGAAATTTTCTATTCACTCCACGTACCATCCACAGATACCCCCTCCTTCCTCCTCCCACTCCCTAGCCCTCTTTCTGAAGCCACCCCACATCCCCACATCCCCTAAATCGAGGTCTCCCATGGGGAGTCAGCAGGCCCAGCCCACTGAGCCTAAGCAGTTCTAAGCTCCTTTCCACTGCACCAAGGCTGTGCAAGGCATTGCACCACAGGCACCAGATTCTCAGAAGCCTGCCCATAGACCAGGGACAGATCCCAATCCCCCTGCCTGGGTGCCCCCCAAACAGTTCCAGCCAAACAACCATCTTCCATATCCAGAGGGCCTATTCCAGCCCCATGGGGGCTCCACAGCCACCACTACACAATTCATGGGCTTCCACTAGTGTGGCTGGTCATCGTGTGCACGTTCTTCCATCATAATTTTGAAATTCCTCGACTGCAGACTCCCTCTTTCTCATCAATTGGATTCCTAGAGCTCTATCTGGAGCCTGGCCATGGATCTCTGCATCTGCCTCCATCAGTCAGTAAACAAAGGCTCTATGATGACAGCTAGGGTATTTGCTAGACTGGTCACCAGAGTAGACAGGTCCAGGCACCCTCTGGACCACTGCCAGGAAACCAAGGTGGGATCAACCTTGTGGATTCCTGAGAGCCTCCCCAGCACCCTGCCTCTTCCTATCCCCATGATGTTCTCATCTATCACAGTATCTTCCTCCCTGCCCTCCCACTCTGTCCCTGTTCCAGCTTGACCCTCCCATTTCCCTATGTTCTCATCCCCCACTCCTTGCCCTCTGCCATCCCCCCCACACACACCCAGTCCACTCATGTAGATCTCATCCACTTCTCCTTCTCAGTGTCATCCATGTGTCCTTCCTAGGGTCTTTCCCGGTTAGCTAGCCTCTCTGGAATTGTGGGTTGCAGTCTGGCCATCCCTTTCCTCACATCCAGTATCCACTTATAGGTGAGTACACACTATGCTTGTCATTCTGAGTTTGGGTTACCTCACTCAAAATGATATTTTCTAGTTCTACCCATTTGCCTGCAAATTTCATGATATCATTGTTTTTTTTACTGCTGAGTAGTACCCTATTGTGTATATGTGCCACATTTTATTTTCAATAAAAGGAAAACAGAGAACTCAAAGCATCATTATTTTCAGATGATATGATACTCTATATTAAATACCCTGAAGACATCGCCAGAAATCTCCTACAGCTGATAAACATATTCAACAAATATAAGGATACAAATGTAACACAAAAAATTAATAGATTTCCTATATAAAAATGACAAACATATCAGGAAAAAAATCATATTCAAAACAGCCTGCTGGGCAGTGGTGGCACACGCCTTAATCCCAGCACCCAGGAGGCAGAGACAGGCTGATCTCGAGTTCGAGGACAGCCTATGTTACAGAGTGAGTTCCAGAAAAGGGGCAAAGCTACACAGAGAAACCCTGTCTTCAAAAAACAAACAAACACCAAACAAAACAGACTAGAAATTTCATTGTCTTGGAATGAAAGTAACCACGGAAGGGAAATGTTTCCACAATGAAAACATTAAAACAATGAAAGAACTTGAAGATGAAAGGCTTCACAATCTCCTGGATTGTTGCATACAAAAAGAGACAAGAGCTGCCAACCACCAGCCCTTGGAAAACATACATTCACGTCGTCTATCCAGGCAAATCAGTGGACCCCTGCCAGATGATGACATTACAGTTGATTATTACCATTACTATTACCGAAATCCATGACATTACCCTGTTTGTGGATCACCTTTAAAGCTTTCTAACTAGCGTCCACGGACTGGTGTCATTTGTTCCCTGCCTTGGTGTAATAGTAGTGCAGACAACATCCACTATCCTTAACAGGAAAAATCAGTCAGAAAACCATTGTTCTAGTCTCTGAAACTACCCGAAGTTCAGAACTTTTCATAAGTTTTCAAGGCTTTGGTATTGTCAGTGCTGTATAGAAAGTTCAGTTCAGTTATATAGAGATAGCCCATGATCTGTTGTGTTTTTTCATAAAAGATTCCTAAGGGATCATTAATCACTGAAAGAAGACAGCTTAACTGTAATACACACAGCAGTCAATGGCAAATTACTTTCTATTTAGCTGAATTTGGAGTTACATGGTTCTTGTAAAATTATGCTCTGGAAAGCTATGGCCCGGGGACCATCAATAAATTAATGAATGCTTTGGAAAGTGCTTAAACCAAAAGTGATTCACCACAGATCTTTCCCTATGCAGGAAATGTTCAACCAAGTTTGAGGAACAGGATCTGACAAGAAAGGAAGGTGAGATGGCTGAGTGACTCACTTTTATCCCTTGGTGATTTCATCTTCATTAAAATGAAAGTAAGATTCCCAGTGGCCCACCTGTAAATCTGTTGGATATGAAGGCTCAATGTTGGGCTTTGTGCCTACTTATACTTGTAAGAAAAATAACTGAGTAAAGAAAAACTCTGTTTTTGTGGTTATTTTTTTTCCTTGAAACTACATTTGTAACAGGAAATGAACTGTTCTGGTTTAGAAGCTGGGGAAATCGAAAGCTATGAACACTGCTGGGTGGAGAGCAATTACATTACAACCCTCCCTAGGGAGACAGCAAGGGGCAAGACAGTTAGCACTGCTGAAGTTAGGAACTTACTCTAACCAGTTCCCTTGTCTTCACTGTTATTTTGTAAATACTACATATTCTCAGCATTTAATGAGATTTCAACACCCTGCTGTGTACTTTTGAGAGATTTATCTTCCTACACGACATAGACAAGCCCTATTTCCTGCCCTGCTGAGGATCTACAATCTGGACATTACTGAGACATTTTCAGAAGGTAAGTGCTGCCTCTGTTATATAAAGAGCAGATAGCTCTGTGAAATCCACAAGAACGCAGGGATCACTAGTGGTTCCTCCAGTGGAGGGTGGGGGAAGCAAGGATGGTTCCAGCTGCATTAAGGGCACTGAAACCATGCAGCTGGAGTCTAATGCTTCATTCAGGAAGATGGCAGACATCTTTGTTTCTTCATCTCTGGGGATTGGGACAAGAAAAGATGCATTTTGATTAATTGGAGTTTGTAAGATAAACATTCTAAGTGTAGGTATGAGTAAATAGAAAGTGAGAAGAAGGCTTTAGTTATCTTGGCTAGAGAGCACATGGAATCCTGGTGGCTGTGGAACATGACTGCATAAAGCACAAGGTAGTGATATGAAAGTTACCGTGAAGTAATATTGAGTGTAAATGCATCTGCACATGGAGATGAATTATCTTGTAAAATCCTGAGAGTACACATCATGAAAGTCAAGTGATGTGTGTATTAAAATTTTTCTAAGATTCAGAACCACAGTTATTCAAATACAGACAGTTTTCATAAGCATTTTAATACTTTTTTTTCTACCCATCACACAAGGTAATAAAAATAGTAATTAGTCACTGAGAGAAAATTTCTGTCATTGTGGAAGTTACTGGTTATATTTTATTTGTTTTGGTTTTTGGTCGTAAGATGTATGGATTAAAGGAGATTTAAATGGAAACATACTTCTAATGTCTACTTTTAGAATATTTTAAAGGCTGTCTGCGTCCCATCACATAGTACTCGATGTGTACTTGAACTTCATAATTCAAATGTTGATTTCAGAGTTGTATAAGTATTAGAACCATCTTGCTAAGTTTATCAGTTACTTTGCTCAAAGTTCTAAATCTTTTACAGATGTTTTTACCTTAGTCATTCAGTAATTAATACACTGTTGTATTGACAAAATAACTGTTGGTTCTCATTCTGATTTTTTTCAAATTCACAGACTTGTGTGCTCTCACAGACACTGAATATATATAATGCGTGTCTGTGTGTGGATATGTGCACTTTATGAAAATATATTCCATGATTTTACAGAGCTGTGAAGAAACAAAATAATAAAAAATAGCAGGCACAATTATTAGTAGCTAATTCCATAATTAGAACTATTATATTTTTCAAGGATGAGAAGGTTTATAATATTTGGTATTTGATAAGAGTTTTTACCTTCAATTCTATTAAAGCTCCACTAATGTACATAAAGAGGATTGTCTTTAGTTTTAATTAATTTTGGATTTTTCTACTGTTAAGGAATGTTTTATTAACAACCTAGGGGTATATTTATTAAATTACATTTGACAGAAGTTTTCACTGGACTGATTTGGTCCTTCATTATGGTCTGGTAACCAGCAGGTTTCTGTTCTGCTTCTGCTACCGCCATTTCACTGTGGGATGTGTCTATCTTACATCAACAAACTGTATGTTCTCTTTCATATGTCCCTCAACCATGTTATGAACTTCCTCTTTTACCTTTTAAAAAAAATCAGGTCTTTGTTTTGAAGCATATGTGTGCCTAGGCAAGTTTGTATTTTTCATTTTAGAAGAACTGTATTTTGTTTCTTTCTCATTGTTTTAGTTCTTTGAGAATTTCATGCAGTGTACGTTGCCCATATTCACCCCTTCCCACAACTCCCTCCAGATACACACTCCCTTCCCTTCCCACCCAACTTTGTATCTCCTTTCCTTTTTTTTTTTTTTTGGTTTTTTGAGACAGGGTTTCTCTGTGTAGCTTTGCGCCTTTCCTGGAGCTCACTTGGTAGCCCAGGCTGGCCTCGAACTCACAGAGATCCGCCTGGCTCTGCCTCCCGAGTGTTGGGATTAAAGGCGTGCGCCACCACCGCCCGGCTCCTTTCCTTTTTAAAACCCATCAAGTACAGTTTGTGATCAGCCAACCATGGGCCATGCCCTTAATAACAATGATTCTCCCTCTCCCAGCACCCATCAAATGACAAATATTCCTTAGCTGGTTGTGGGAATTTGTGTCCACCTCCCTTTACTTCATGCTGGAATTCTGTTTGGCTTAAATTTGCACAAGTCTTATGATGTTCTAAAACGACATTGAGTTTATATGTGCAACTGCCCAGCTGAGTTTGGGAAACTCTGTGTCCCTGTAGTCATCCACTATCTTTGGCTCTTAAATTTTTTTCTTCCCCCTCTTCTTCAAGGATTCCTAAGATTGGTGACTACTTTTCTTTGCTGGTAGTATGAATAGCACCTCCCAGCACTATAAAAGCTAACTAGTGGGAATGTAACTTCAGGGTCACTACCAGCTGCTGTCTCCATGTTCTAAGATTTAAGTATGTGATGTCTTTATTGAGTTCTAGAAGGAAACCAAGAGCATTGGAAATAGCTTGTAGTGCGTGCCTGTGTGTTTGAGAGGAGCTATCATGGGACCTCACTGATCAACAACTCCAAAGGAAGTAACATTTTATTGACACTAGGAAAATTATTTGTTAGCTCCTGGTATCGAGTAGGATCATTGTTACTCATTAAATTTATATTAATATAAATTTTTATATATGAATATGTATATATTTTATGAAGTATATACAGTAGCAGTTTTCCATATGACTTTTTGAAAAGTCATTAGAATTGTAATTCTAATCAAAATCCCTCCACAACCTTCCCCACATTCTCCAACTGCAGTTAACCATATTGTTCCAGTATTCCACTTTACACCTTTATACCACTTCATTCTGTCCCCTCTCATTTGAAAGCATCTCTTTTAAATCCTAATTTACCTTCATTGTTCCCCAGGGGTTCATGCAAATACAGTAAAAGACATAGTTCCATATTTTAAAATCCCACATTCTTTAAATTTTTCAATACTTTATAGAAATCCAAAGTCCTTTTAAAAATCCTGGGTATCCTACATGTAAATATAGACTCCTGTAAAATAAAAAGTTAGGCACATATTTCTGATTTCAAAAGGGTAGAACTTGGACAGAGGAACAATAATACAAAGATAAAAATAAAATCCAGCAGTGCAAATCTAAATTCTGTAGTTCAATGATCCTGATTGTAGATTAATTAGGAGGCTTCCACAACACAAAACAATGTCTCAGAATTACAACAGGGCAGAGACTCCTCATTTTCCTCAACAGAATAGTAATTAGGGCAAAGTTATTTCAGGTCCTTGATCTGACTACATGTTCAGAACTTCCCATTTTCAAGGTTTCCATATTGTCATGAAATAGGCCTACTACCTATTATCTTTATCAATAAGTAATTGAGAAACACTATGGATTCATTAACCGAGTCACCTAAGGAAGAACAGCTTCACTATAGACTAGAGAGCAGCAGGCAATGACAAATTCCTTTCTATTAATTGAAAGCAAAATGTGCAAGATAATGGTTAAACAAGCTTCTGGCTTATGAACTAATGAAAATTAAGGAAATGCTTTAATGAGTGCTTAAACTAAAATTATCTGCATCAGTGATGATACTCTATCCAGGAAACACGTTCTGTTCTTTGTGGCAATAGAACCTGCTGAATTCTTCTCCTGCCACCTCCACCTTTTAAGGAAAAGAGGTGTCTGGTTGGCTCACACTTTTCCTTTAATAAATTACCTTTATTCAAAGGAATGTGATCCTCAATGACCCAAGGTAAGTGTGCTAGACATGAAGGGTTAACCTTGGATCATCCACCTATGAAGACATGTAAGAAGAACAGCTGAGCACAGCAGACCTTTGTTTTTTAGTGTAGGGAAGTGTATGCAAGATAGAAACCCTTCAATCACACTAGCCAGGAAAATCAATGGGAGGAGGCCTCACTTTTGCAGCCTTTCTCTCCCCGGAGAGAGCACAGTGCAAGACACTCAGGGTTGCACCACTTGAGTCAAATTGAAATGACTCTGACCAGTGTCGTTCTTCCCATCTTTTAAACTACTTTGTGTTTTTGACAGTTCAGGTTTTGCAACATCTTTGTCCAATCTAGAGAGATTTGTCTTCTTACTCAAATGAAACTAGCCCTGCTTCTTGCCTTGCAGACCAACTAGGATCTGGACACTGCTGAAGAAATTTCCAAGAAGGTTAGTCCTGCCACACCTTCCAAGAGTTGAGAGCTCTATGGAACCCACAAGAGCACAGGGGAAATCAGTGCTGCTTCTTCAGAAGAGAGTGGAGGGAGCGGGGCTGGTGCCAGCTGCTCTCAGGGCAGGGAACCCACAGCAGCTAGGTTCTGATGCTCTGCTAGGGGAGATGGCAGACATCTTTATTACATCCTTACTGGGGCCTGAGTCAACAAAGTGCATTTTGATTATGGCAGATAATAAAATAACTTTCTAAGTGTGAGTATAAGTATATGGGAAATGAGGAGAAGACTTTAGTTATTTTGGATGTGAAGAGTGTGAAGGAACTTGTTGGCTGGGGCAATCGACTAGGTAAATGATAGGATAGTGACATCAAGGAATTACTGTGAAATAGTATTAAGTGAAAATATATCAGGACATGAAGCTACACTCTAGTATTCTGATATTGCACAGCATGAGACACAGTGGACATGTATAGTACAATGTCCACGGATTCAAGGTATTCAAGTACATTTTTTTAATCATCCATGGCTGTCCTTATCATTATCTTTTACCTCAGCATTATCTCCATCACAGTGAGTTAGTTTCTATCATCTTGAAAGTTATTTGTTTTCTTTAGTTTTACATTGTTTGGCTTTGTTTCTTATTTCTGGTGCAAAATAGAGGGGGCTGAGTGAGAGTTAATTAGAAATATATCTGTATTGCCTACTTTTAGAATACTTTAAAGGCTTTCAAGTACCCTTTAGAATTCTTAATGTGTACTTTAGCAGAATATTGTAGACGTTGATTTCAGATGTGTGTATTTGTAAGGTTATCTCTCTTGGTGTATCATTTATGTTTCTCCATCATTCTATTTTTGCTACAGATGTTTATATCTTGTTAATTTAGTAATTGAGAAATATACTGCAGTATCTATAACAATATTTTGGGTTTTCTCAATTTCACAGATGAGTATGCTCTTTCACATACACATGAATAGGGTATGTGTGCATCTGTACATTTAGGCCAAAACATATTCTATGCTGCTATTTATTATTGTCCTATCAAAAGACATTAAATACTAAGATATAACATACACTATTATTGGTATATAAAACCAACAATAAAAGTATTATCTCTTTCTAAGGGTATATTCCTATTTTTTTTTTTTTGTCAACTTGACACAAGATAAAATTATCTGGAAAGAGATACCTGAGTTGAGAAAATGCTTTCTTCAAAATTGTCTATAAGAAAGTATGTAGGGCATATAATTGATTAATGATTGATGTGTAACCCATTGGGGGCAGTGCCACTCATGCGCAGGTGGTCCTCACTGCTGAGCAAGCCATGAGGATCAAGCCAGTAACCATTGTTTCCCATTGCTTCTGCTTCAATTGCTACCTCCAGGTTCCTTAAGTACCTTCTCTGACTCCTTTCAATAAAGGATTATGATGTGGAAATGTAAAATGACATGATCCCTTTCTTTCCAAGTTGTTTTTGGTCATGGTGTTTTATCCCAGCAATAGAACCTGTAACTAAGAGAGAAATTGGTACTGGGTTTCTGGGGTATTATTGTGACACACACACCTGACTGTGTTTTAGGAAGGATTATGAAAGAACTTTGTAACTTTGAGAATAAAAGCTATTGAATGCTTAGAGATTAATGAACTATTATGGTAATTTACAAGATAATGCAGAGGGCAGTGCAGATGATAGGGGCCTGCCTAGGAAGTTTCAGAGGGAAGGTTGAGAGTGCCCTAAAGAATCTACTGATGACACTGAACTTTTTCAACTACAGATCTGTGATTCTGGCCAGCTGGGACTCAAGAATTGGCTGTGATTAAGATGAGACCAGCATTATTGAGATATAATCTGGGAAGTGTCTTCTCTCTCTCAATATACAGAAGCAGAAGCTGTGGTCCGGAGGGGGACAAGGGTATATTTTGTGCTGACAGACAAACTATGCAATGTGAAAGACTCACCCAAGTGGTCCTAGTTTTGGAGACAAAATGAGATCATAAGGAATAGCTGAGGCTTGTAACTGTGAAAGGCAATGAAAGATCATTGGTGAAGACACAAACCAGGTGCATAGGGACCCCAGATTTTTGAGATGTCAGTACAAAGGGATGACACTAAAGATAGCAGCAGTTGTGGAGAGAGGTAACCTAAACTCAGGAGAACCACTATGTGTGTTTGGATGGAAGAGCAGGAGAAATGGAGCTGCCAAGGCCCTTAGCAGAGCAGAGAATTTTTTTACACTGTAGAATTTGATTTTACTTTGATTTGAATGAAATTATAACCTGTTTTTTCCAACTTGGAAAAACAGTGTAGGGAACTGATTTTTTTATTTTGTAAGAGCTCACAGACGAGATACTTTGAATTTTTAAAGACTTTGGAATTTTAGAGAGACTTGGAATGTTTTTAGAGAGGCTTTGACATTTGGAAGAGAATTTAGGTGTTTTAAAGAAACTGAACATTTCAAGTGTTTAGCTTTTCAGTGGTGAGGATGTACACGTACTGATACCAGAATCTAGTGGGCATAGATTGGCATTGATGCATGTATACTATGTTGTTTAAACTGGAAATTCTCCTGAAGTTTGGATGATTAGTACAAATTTAAAAGCAATAACACTTCAATAACAAAATGAGGGTTCTCATATAAATGGAACCCATAAAAATTACACATAGTTTTTGTCATCACATATCTGGTTATATTTGAAATAGTTGTGTTTTCACTAAAACCCTCCCAAATAAAAGCTTTCTATTTTCATTTTCCCTGGACCAGGAGATCAGTATTGTATGAAAATTAGAATGCTGCTCTGAAGAAGGTAGTTTCATTGTTGAGAATCAACTTTAATCTCCTCCTTAAATATATAGATGATCTACTTTTTAATATCTTATGTCTTACAGAGTATGTCTTTCTATTAATACTCTTTATCTTCCATGTCACGTGTCCTTGTGTGGATATTCTATTTAGCCTTGGATTTCTTTGAGCATGGAGGATGTTCAATTTTTCTCCAAAAAAGTGGGGAAACAATTGACACACCTAGATATTTGATATCCAATTAAACTTAGGTCCATAAAGGCATGATTTCAAAACTAAAATACAAAAAAAATTGAATTAGATTATTGGACTCATTCCATTCTCTGTCGACCATCAAGGAAATATATATAATGTGAATGAGGTACAAAGCAGTATGCTAGGTTCACTGGGGAATTTTGGGAAATTCCAGAAAACAAATTTTTTTCTTGCTTCTAATTTTCTAATTTTTGTTATTAGTTCCTTACAAATTTCTCTGATGAGGTTTGAAAGACCTGGGGACATAATAATAAGTTTAATTCTACTCCTATTTAGCAGTGTAAAATTGATAGCTTCTCAACTAGAGACAATTGGCTTAGATGTGTATGCCACCACCTCTTGGTTTCATGTGAATTCTTAATGGATATTTAGATAGCTAGAAATAGAGGAGAGAAGGTAGAAGATAGATAGATAGAAAGAATACACACACACACACACACACACACATACACACACACACACACACACACACATATATATATATATATATATATATATATATATATATATATATGGAAACTTCTATAGTAATAGGTTTGCCACTTGGTTTTTGAAACATAATTAGTGTTCTTACTCCTCTATTTCTTCTACTACCGTACCCTCTCATCACACACCCCACTTAAATCTAAAGTTTTCAAAGTTTCTGAAAAATAGAGAAAGAAATGTGAGAATGGCTTTCTAAACAATGAAAAAGAAATTAGACAAACCACAAACCTTAACAACAGGAGTATATTTTATATTTTGAAGCATATGATCTCAGGAGTAAAAATAAACTTAAAAGGAAGAGTGCCAGTTATTCAAGGTCTTCCAATATATATTAGGAGGAAGGAATATTTTTAATAAATTTGGAAACTATTAAAAGGTCTGGGAGGATTTAAAAATAACATGGAGGTAGAAAATTGTGTCTATGAACAAATAAGAACCACTGAGTCAATCCTGAAAGGATCAAAATCAAGAAACTACAGACACAATTACATCCAATAAATTTTAGGGCGCTGCTCTGAAAAGTATGTAGATGTAGAGAAATTGACAGTAATATGAGCATAAAGAACCCAAAGATCACAATCCAACCCCAGGAGAGACAGGATGCTAATGAGGGTTGTTTGATGGAAAGCCTAGTGGACAAGGGTCAGTGGCTCAGCATGGTCATGTGACTTCAGTCATTGTTCATCCAGCTACACTGTAATTGGATGCAGTCCATTTGCATATAGGTCACTTTAGAATGGGAAAAATCAGAAATCCACAGATAGATATCAAGGTACAGGCTCCAGAACCAAATAAGAATGGAAAAAGGATCCAGGATATTAACACTCAAAGCCCAGAATCTAAACTCTGCAACAGTTACTGATTCTAACACTTTTCTTCCACCACAACAGCCACTGGTCTAAGTCACCTAACATGGCTAATGGGAAAGAATATCCTAGACTTATTTATTAATACAGAAGTTCTACATCCAGTTTTCACAGTGGCACAGCTGATATTTAACTCAGTTTTTCTCTCATATGCAGTTATGGACATTATCAATTGCAGTCATTCACTCACACAAGAATATTCTTGTTTTGGAATTGTCTGTATATGTCTATAATCCTATGTTTACTTTCATCTTTTAGGATTGTCCATAATTTTAGAGATAATGAGTGAATACAAGACAATTGTTCTTCAACAAGGATTAGAGGATGTGGCTGTGGATGACTACCAGTTTAGGAAAATCAAGTCCTTACTAAGACAAGAACTAAAGCTAACAAAAAAGATGCAAGATGACTATGACAAAATTCAGTTGGCTGACCTGATGGAGGACACATTTCCAAAAGATGCTGGACTGAACAAGCTGATAGAAGTGTGTCAAAGAATTAAAGAACTTGAAGGCCTTGCTAAAAGGCTTAGAACAGAGAGAGCAAAAGGTAACATGGGAGCACCTTGGACACTCATCCCTTTTCTTCTCTCCCTGAACGTTCTGGGCTCCCTGCAGCGATCAGAGCTGATGTGCCGCTTTACCACTGTGTGCCTTAGACATTATGGGGGTTGAAGCATTTCAGATGTCAACAAGTTGATTTCAAGAAACCCTTTCTCACAAAGAAATTTGATATATTTCAGGGTAAACTTCTTTTACATTGGCGGTAAATAAAATAAAAAGCAGCTGTTGAGATAGATTAGAATACCCAACATGGTAGTAAAACCATAAAATAATAAAGTGAACAATGAAAAAATCACTTAAAGCATATAGAGTACATTTAATACTCAATTAACAATCTTACCCATTCATTAATATCTTTTCTGCTAACAAATATTATCTAATACTTAAGTACAGGTCTGCATCTTTAAGATGTGAAGAAGCTTCTCTTTATAAAGTCACTAAATTTAAAAAGTATTAGATATATGGGTACACAACTCTGACCCCAGCATTTAGCATAAAGAAGATTTGAAACTGCATTTTACATTGCACAAGTTTATATCAGATTTCCTTTAATTGCTTTCTATGATTGGAGAGTATTATACACAAAACATGACTAGTCAGTGTGATAAAAAATTTGGATTTTTTGGAGAACAGGAATGAGAAAAGCTTAGCTGATGGGCATGGGTTCAAGGACAGGAAGCGTTTTCTCATTTTAGAGGGGACAAGTAAAAAAAAAAAAAACATCAAGTAGTGGAGACTGTGTCTAAGGCTGTGCTTTTAGTGGTGTGCCCCCACAGTAAACTAATAGAATAAACATAGTTATGAATGCAATGGAGAGAAAATGGCAGGAAAACTAGATGGTTCCAAGTCCTCTGTGTTGGTTTATTGGGCTCTTTTGTTCATGCATTTGTTGTGATGAAAATTATACCCATTCTAGTAAAAGGAAAATCCCCACTGAGAAAAAAAAAGCAAGAAGCAGGCTCTGATACACCCACATCGACTACCAGCAACACTGTAGCATCTGATGGAGGGGAGACTTCCACAGCTCAGGTGAGCTTGAGGAACAGCAGCTGGCTGGCTGTCCACAGAGGGGTCAGCAGTGGCTCTTCCTTACTCTGTCCATCAAGGACTCACTGCTTTATTAGTTTATCGTCAAGCTTTATTGAAACTCATGGTAAGTGGTCATGCAGCATTAATATGTGTTCACGCCTACTAGAGAGTTGTGTACATGAAAATCAGGTAGAACTATGGTGTCCATGTTTACACACCAAGTTTTAAAATTCAAATTCAATTATGTCCTACCATAGAGATAATAATAGAAAAACTGTGTATATAACTCTTTCCTCTCTCTTTGTTTAATGAAATAACTTATGCACACACAGTTTATGACTATTTATGATCATATTTTAGACCTGGCGAGAGGGTGGATGATGTTCCTCCTTCAATTTCCCAACATATTCTGGCATAATATACTAACTAATAATGAAGACGCATTCTGTTCAGTTGATACTGAGACTCATTAACAGACCATTGGATATATTTTCAGAAAAGAAAAAGTACTAATAAAGAAAAGACTGGAGTGAAGAGGACCAAGCGGTCTGAAGGACCAGATCACCCTCCCTGTGCTGAAGAAGCCACCGCCAGCTGCCAGCCCCCAGTGCTCCAGGTCTCTTCTTCAGCTTCATCCAACACGCCTTCAGCTAAGGTACAAGTTTTCTACCTCACATTCAAATATCAGAATCAGATCTTGATGTTCTGACTATGTCACGCACTTATCACTGAGATTTAATTAATTATAAATACACAGAGGTTGATTATAATAGATATAGATCATCATATAAAGACAGAAACAGGCATAGAAATGTAGGTGATACAAATAGAATTTTCTGTACCATAATCTTGTGTTGCCCTGGGGAAACTTGAATTTGGCATTTCTTTTGACAATAAGGCTTGTGTTAATCCCAGGCAGGGAGAGAGAGGTGAATATTCTAGCACACACAAGTTTCAATAGCAATGGGCCTTATTTCTTCTCTCTTGCACTATCACATATCTCTTCCTGTTATATGACTAACCTGTTAATAACTTTTCTTCAACACAAATCAGGGGTATTTCTTTCTTCAGAATTTTTGTCACACTATATTTTCATTCCAGCTCAAAAGCATGTAAGTGTCCAAACACATCCATCCTCTGAATTTTAATGTTGGTGTCTTGCCCTATCCTATATATATACTCCCAGAAGCCCTGTCCACACTAGGTTAAAAATGGATAGTTTTTACCTGAGTAAAATATTCTTGTTTTATTACCAGTTATGACACATAACTAATGATTTCCCCCATTTTACTGTGTGTATTGTAAGATTATGGTTGTCCTATTCTTTCTATAGATACTTACAAACCCTGAAATTTCCAGAAGTGTAGAAGTGAGAATCATCACAGCTAAGAAGGAAAGATGAGAGCTGTCTGTACCAGTTAAGGCTCTGACAGGTGTCTTGTGAGACTTAGAGGTCACAAAACAAAGTGATAACATAGGTGAAAAGGAAGTAATCAACCACTTTTTGACTAGATTTAAGGCTTATTCCATGAGATGGAACTCATAACTGACATTACCAAAGCCGCCAAGAATCTGAGAGTAGGTAGGCCATGGGCCTGCGAGAAACCTACTACTCTTTATTATTCTGTTAAAGGAACATAGCAATACTATGACTCCTAATGACATGCTGTCATGTTTATAGAGCGGTGCCTCATTCACCTCTCATTAGACAAGCTTCTTCTTGCCATAGATGGAAATTAACACAGAGACCCACAACTGGTCAATGTGCAGACAGTGAGAGACTTTACAGCATTCATCCCTCAATTGGTTGTCTTCATCAAATCACTCTCCTCAAGACTCAGGTATCTGTGTGGACGGGGAGGATGGAAGAGTGTAAGGGTCAGAGCTGGTGCATGACTCCAAGGACACAGTGTCTTTCAGACAAACAGGACTGATGCACATATGAACTCAGAGACCATGGCGGCACACATTAAAAAAGCACAGGTTCAAGCCACCTGGGGACCCAGAACTGAGAGGAGGAAGTGGACAAAAAGTCCCAACCCTAACCAAGAAGCTATTTTCAGTTGATATCTACTAACAAAGGGAAAAAACCGTTTTCTCCAATAAACACTATCCACCACAGTCTGAGCACGCCCAATGCCTGGGAGAGGTTGGCCAACACAATAAGACTGTGTGTGGGTGTGGGGTGGGGGATGGTTTTTACTTTTTATTGTTTGGGGATTTTTTTTTTCTGTTTTGCTTTGTTTTATTTTCTATCTTTTCATTTTGTTTTAGTTTTTGAGAGTGAGAGAAGGAACACGAAGTTGGGTGGGGAGGGAGGAGGATCTGGGAGGTGTAGGGGGAGGGTAATCATGATCAATACATATTGTATAAAAAGGTTTTAAGTAAAAATAATAGAAAAAATACCAATTCTGGGAGTAAAAATATATAGTGAGGAAAATTAAGGAATTTTTGGAAATTCAGGAGAAGTCAATTTATGAGAAGCTGGGAGTAAAAGGAAGTGAGCTACAGCTGATTATTTCATGTTTACTCTTCCTGGGTCAGGCTACTTTCACTTTGGACTGCCAAGTATTTCTCCAGTATCAAGTCAGTGTTATTCTCATAACACATGAAAAATGGGATGATTGATGCCTCTTATTTTTTCCCGAGTTCTCATTAAAGGAACAAATGATTTGTCACAGAAGGAAAACTACAACATTATCAGCATCCATTCTCTGGACTCTCCCTTTCCTCTCTCTATCCCTCTTTCCTCACCCCCCCTCCTTTTTTTCTCACTTGAGAAGCAATTTTTACTCACTCCAAACTTTACCATTCAGGTAATTTAAAGGTTTTTCCAAATATTTTTTTCAGATAGTTTTGTAATTATGGGGAAAACTTTCTAGTGTAACGTCTTACAATAGCTATTACTTTATTACTTGTTTTTCCGATTAAACATATCAGGGCTATCTTTCAAGTCCCTAAGTTAAAATGAATAGAACATTCAGTGACTACATCAGTATTTATGTTTCTTTTTTAAATAATTCATTTTAGATTGAATATCTACTACCATAATCTCAGTACCACGTTCAGTGATTACCCTTAAAATGTGTGCATTAAGGATCATTTTGAGGACTTCATAGTAACCCATTATTTTATCTTATGCACATCCTATAACTTTGTTGTCAATTTAAATCTGGTCATTGCTACTGTTGACTTATACACCCATCACTACCACTAACTCTACTGCCTTTTGATTTTTTTTGTTATACTAATTGTTTACACTGATGAAAAAAATCAGATTCAAGTGAATTCTAATCACTCATAGGTGATGAGTGTTTGTGACATGATAGCTTGTATTATTTTCTTTCCCGTGGGTCTGTGGAGACAACAACACTATCACCTTATACTCAAATCTATGAAGTTCATAGCTTTTTATACTCTGTCTTGGAGTTAGGCAGTCTTCCCTTTATTGAAATACTCTGTTGAAACCCAGTGAGCTCAGAACACTGTGTAGAAAAGTGATTAGATGCCTATCACTATCTTTCTGGATTTCCAAATCCCTGCTGTTGAAGAACACTCTCTATCCATGCATAAGGACAGGGCTCTAAACATAGTAACTAACTGTACCTGATCCCATTCAAAAGAGGTGCCTGAGGGCAGGCTCATGTTGGTTTTGATCATTTAATTATAGCAGATTGGTATATGCAGAGGAGACATACTATAATTTGTACCCTCAGAATAACCCCAGATAGTTCAGTGGTAACTAAAGTCCTATGTCATCTGTATGATTTATATTTACCATTCTATATTTTCAACAATACTTAACTTTCCCCTTTTATATTCCTCTGCCATAAGAGTAAAGGATATATTTGAATTAATTATAATTTTACTTAAGTACTTCATAAAATTGCTCTCAAATTCTTGTGCCGTGTTCATGCTGAGCGTCTTGCTTCCTATTAGAAAGACTCCTCTGATTTTCAGTGAGTGTTCAGACTTCTGTGGCTGAAGCCCACTGCTTTCATTCACTAGCCTTTTGGAGTTCCTCTTTAGCTTATTCATAGTGATATAAATACATAAAAATTGTTAGAACCAGTGTGCAGATTGTGATTTATTTTATGTGAAGGCTAATTTATATTTGCTTACATGTTTATACCCCTGTGTTTGTCCAACCCAGAACCAAAAGACACAGATCCAAACTCAGAGCATTGCCAGAGGTGCTATTCTCCAAAAGGATGCCATGACAGTGATGGTGCTCAATGCAATAGACCCGTTTGTATATGAGTTACCAGAACAAGGAGGAAAGAAGATGTTTCATGCTACAGTGGCCACTGTGAATGAGTATTTCCATGTGAAAGTTTTCAACATCAACCTGAAAGAGAAGTTCACAAAAAGGAATATCATTGTCATCTCCAATTACATCAAGTTCAAAGGAATCCTGGTGATAAATGAAGCTTCAATTGTGTGTGATGCTGGTCCTGACCAGAAGATTGAAGTCTCCAACCGTCTTATCAAACGAGCAAATGAAACTCCCAAGATCGGTCATATTAAAAACGGTGTAGCTGGAACGCTGTTTTATGGGTTGTTTACATTACACAAGGTAATGCCTGACAACTTGTCTTTTAATTTTTCTCCACCAACACCTGGAATCAAATATGATAACTTTCCAGTCACAGCTTAATGGCAATACTGTAAAACAGAACTCTCCCTTGGCTAGGGATAGAAGGTAAAATCATTCCACCACGTATTAGAGAATAAGAGTGGGTGACCCTTTAACAGCCTGCTTCTTAAGATATCTCTGAAACAGCTCTCTGAAAATGACTTACCAACAAACTTTATTTTACTACTTACAAGTCCTACTCTCAGCCACAGTGAGAAGGAATGACTCAGGACACAGGTCAGGGGCATGCCGACAGTCTCAATTTTTAAAGCAATACCACAACTATACAATACTTATTATTTTCTTTCTATACACTATTTCTATAGCTTCCCTGAACAAGGTTGAATATTTATTGTGATATGAATTTGGAGTAATAAATAGATTGGTCGGCATCCTCACAAATCCAAAAACATTCAGTATAATGAATTCACTATCTCAGCAGATAGTAGTTTAACCATTTAATGATGACTCTTGTAACTTATTCAGTTAGCTTATTATTTCGGAAGACCTTAGCAACTAAGAACTACTTTATTAAATGACCTTTGGAAGGCAAGTAAATCTAGTTTTCTCATTTACAAATGAAAATATATACAGACATCTCATTGTTTCATCAATCCCCAAATTCAGGGTATTAGGATTCAGTTTTCAAAAAAATGACAACCTTGGTGAGCTCTGCAAATATTTTATAATGTTGACAACTTTAAGCCTCTTTAAATCTTCTTTTAAAAGCTCCTTCACTGTAAACACTTACTTTATAGCACACTCTTTAGAGACTATGCTTATGAACACAATACAGTGAATTGTGAAGCTCATACACTATGAATTGGGGGACATTGACTTACTTGGACACGGCACTGGAAAGAGGGAAGTAAATGGAGAGGGTCTGAATGAATTGCTGGGATCCTATCTGTTCTGTAGATTTCCCTTTAAACTATTGAATGAATGAACTATGGGAACAAATTCTCATTCATCCCTTTATAAGCAGAAGACATAAAGATGGTTGCCCAAAGTTCTAATTTCTGAGATCAATCAGGGTGGTTTATGGAGAATCCAGACTGGTGAGGAATAGGGAGTAGTGAAAAACAGGAAGAACATTTATTGTCCTAACATTTCCAGACACAAATCTTCTAGATAACAAAAGTAAATCATTGCAGTAATAAGAGAAAATTCTTTGGGAAGACTTTGGTGAAGATACCTGTATGCCTGTGTCTGTAA
The DNA here is from genome assembly GCF_004664715.2 of Peromyscus leucopus. NCBI lineage: Eukaryota > Metazoa > Chordata > Mammalia > Rodentia > Cricetidae > Peromyscus > Peromyscus leucopus. The sequence continues at coordinate 24,835,033 of NC_051076.1, forward strand.
TAGATTTCATATTTTCCTGTGATTTTTGTCATAAAATGTCTTTTTTGAATGTATAACAACAACTGTGAATATGATGACTTTCAGAAAAGGAATGTTAATTTTACTTTTACAGAAAACGGTGAACCCAAAGAACACAATCTATGAAGTAAAAGATGATTCAGGAAATATAGAAGTTGTAGGGAATGGAAAATGCTACAACATCAAGTGTGAGGAAGGAGATAAACTTCAACTCTTCTCCTTTCAACTGAAAACAATTGGCAAGCAACCTAAGTTGGTGTGTGGTGATCACAGTTTCATTAAGGTAGGAAGAAGACAGGGAACAAATTAACCAAAGAGGAAATTGACATTTCTTTAGGACTCCAAACATGAAATTTTCATTGTGTTACATAGGCAATTCTGTCTGTGGAGGACAGAATTCAGATGATGTCTTTATACCCATTTCTATGGGGAAGATTTTTTTAAAAATGGATGTTGAAGAAATAATTCAAAGAATATTGTATATGTGCAAAATAACAAGATGCATGAAGAAGTTAGACTGCCATAGAAATATGTCATTTGAATAGAGATCAAGAGCAAGAGTTTTGATTTGAATGCCAGCTTTAAAAATTAGGAGTTGGCTGACATTGGGGAAAGTTTAACTCTTAACCTGGATTTTAAGGGAAGAAATGCTTATACATTTATGAGTTATCACAGTGTTTAGCACTTCATAGGAAATGAGTAGGTACTACTTTCTTAATTGGGTAAAGACACTAGATAGAGAGAGGTCTAGGAAACAGAAATGGCACAAAAATATACCAAAGAATGGATCGACACCATTAATTCCACTACATATGGAAATATCCAACCTACTCAAATAAAGTCATGTTGAGTATGAAGAGCCTTCTCTTCAAGGAACCCATAGTTGGAAAGGGGTAGCTCAAAATAAGGCAATACAATGAAAAAGATGAAGCAGAGAAGATCAACAGTCTTTGAGAGGGCAAAGTCATGTAAGGCCCTTGAGGGCAATAGGCAAGGATGGGTGACTGGAGAGATATAAACAATGCTTTAGCTCAATTGCTAGGATCTTATAGTATCTCTCTCTGTCTCCTTCCAGGTCACCAAGGCTAGGAGAAAAAAGGAAATACCCACTACCCATTTGAACCCAAAAGATGGAGAAGAAAGCAGCTACCTACTAAATCAATTCAGTGCTTTTAACAGCGAAGTTTTTAAATTAGAGACACCAAGCAATTGGTAATAAACAACAGCTTGAGTAGTACATCCATGCATTTAATAGTTTCCATATCTGATTTGTGATTATGTATTTTCATTTTCAAAATTTCTTATTGTTCTCTTTTGCTATGAAAATAACACTTGAATTTAAATTCTCAAGTATAGAAATAATAAAAATTTTTAAAAGGAATGGGGGGAAAGGCTGGGTTGTGGGAGAAGGGAGGGGAGGGGATCTGTAGTTGGTATGTAAAATGAATAGAAAATTTCTTAATAAAAAAAGAAAAGAAAAAATGATACCATCATTCAGACAAAGAAGCTGTCCACAGTATGGGGAAAGATTTTTGCCAACTGCACTGCTGGCAGAGGGCTAATATCCCAAATATATAAAGAACTCAAAAATCTAGAAAATCAAGAAAACAAATAGCCCAACTGGAAAATGGGGTGAAGAAAGAAGCAAAGAATTTTCAAAAGGGGACACTCACATGACTGAGAAACACTTAAAGATATGTTCAACATCCTCAGTCATCAGGGAATGCAAATCAATTTTGAGATTTCATCTTAAACCTGTCTGAACAGCTAAGATCAGTAGAACAAGTAACAGCCCATGCTGGTGAGGCCGTGGAGTAAAGAGAACAGTCATCCATTGCTGCTGGTGTGTCAACTTCTTCCAGTCTCCTTGAAGCATTTTAAATGCAGTTCACTTTTTTTTTCTGATTTTATCTAAGAAGCTTTTTCCAGGCTCAACAACATAAGACTGTACGTTTTGCTCTCTTTAGAAAGTTTGTGGTTTAGTTCTTTTCTTTTTAGCCTGTTATCTGATTTTTCCCTTATTTTTAAGATATGAAATGGGATTTGCAGTATTATGATTATAGAATTTGTCCCATTAAAATGATTTTTCTTGGAAAAATATGCTTGAATAAACTCTCCTTTTTCCACTTACTTGTTTCTTACTTTGGTCCAAAAGCAGCTTTCTAGATTATTTATTGTTTTTGAACAGCAGTTCCTCTGTATTTTAAATGCAAAACCACACTGAAAAATTGATTGTCTTTACAAAATAATAGACAAAATATTATAGTTTTCAATATTTCATGATGTGGAAATCAACATATTTGACACTCCCATACCTTACAAACATGCATATAGATAATAGCTTTTAAAAATCATTTTCCAACATTATCAAGTACAATGAACTGCAATATATCTAGCAATAGCATTTTAAATTTTGATCAATTTCACCTCTTCCTTCTTCTTCAGTTCTTCTGAAATCAATACTCTTCACATACCAAGGTTACACTAAAGAGTAATTTCTGTCTAATTAGTGTGTCCCTATACTCTTAGCTATTGTCATACACTGGAGCATATTAAGTCTACCAGAAGCCACACCTTAATAAAAATGGCTCTCTCTCAGCTAAGGGTAATATTTTCTTAGTCTCTTTTCTCCTTGCTGGGCTTTTGTCTGGCTTGAGTTACACATGTCTTGTGGGTTTTCTCACAACCATTGGATGCGTATAAGGGCAACTTCCCTGTTATATGTAAAGTGGTTTCCTATACTCATCTATCCACGTTTGCTCCTATACTATTCTAGCCTCTAGGAAGCATGTAGGTACTTGTGCTCACAGACAAGCATGAGGAAAACTAGGAATGTTAAACATGCAGTTTTGTCTCTACAAAGGAAGAGGTGTATAACTTGTTTTCTTCCCAAGAGACTGGAAATGTATATGGTTAATAGCCTGGTGACCTCTGTGCTATCTGCATGCCAAATGACACCAGCTCACCCAAACTCTTATGTTTAACTCAATCTATAGCACTGAAACCCTTATGATGAACATTGTTTACCTTGATCCTGCTTCCAAAGCAAATCTATAGAACCTATATTTAGAGAAGATTTCACCTGTGCTTGACCAGACTTTCAATATAATAATGTCTTAAGCTTTGTTATGCATATGGGACTAAGTTTATTATCACTAGGAAAATTTCTCCAATTTGTGTTCTGCTTAATATGCCCAAAGTAAACTACCCAATGTCAGGGTCTAAGTTTGAAACAACATAGGCTGAACTCAATCTACATCTTGCCTCTCCTAGACCAACACTCTACTGGTCATGGTGTTTACAGTGACACCTCACACCAGCCTGCTCTTCTACAGTGATCCCTTTCATGTGGAAAGAGGGTTTGCATTATAGATGTTCCATTTAGGCATGAGCCCTGCACAGTCTCTTATTCTCTATACCTTGAACAGTTGTGGATTTTTGTGTTAATTACCATAGTAATGATAAGTCATTAGTAGTCACTTTAGTACTATGTTACTTTGGCCGAGTAATAACAGTTGCATCTCCCCTCTGGTCTATGACCTGTCTATCCCCAGGTTCTTGTATCTGATAACAGTAATATACATGAATTCTATCTTGTGAAGTAAGCCTTAAATCCAAGAAGAAAGTGGTTGGTTACTTCAAAGATATTAATGCCACTATTGTACTTCTGGTAATACATTGCCAGGCTTGTTCTGGTTGATACTTTCAGGGTTCATAGCTAAAAAAAAAACCCTGATGTTTACTTTTCTCCTCTAACAGCATGCATACATATCAGCTTCTAGCACTATGAAAGCTAACAAGCAAAGATGAAGCTTCCAGATCAACACCAGCTTGATTTCTCTATGCTTGATGACCCATTAATGCCGTGTCTTAAGCAATAGGGACTTAAAAATCATTAAAGAAAAAGGTTGACCAATAAACAATACAATCCTAATTATACTCACAAAACAGAAAGGCACACCATTTCATAATATAAATACTAGTAGTTCAAAATGGATTTTTAAAGCAATTACAGAAAAATGATTTTTTACTACTGAGAGGGTTAAAATAAGACTTACATTAATGAGAACATATATGAAATTTTGAATTTTATTAATCAATAGCATGAATAAAATGACTTTTCTCACAATATGCAAATGCCATTCAAACTTTAGAGATGACAGAAAAATCACCACTGTAGTGCAAGATGTGACTAATGAAGAGTTATGATGGTATGAGGAGGAAGAATCTGGAACCTTCAATTCTTAGCTCTCTATTTGCTGTGAATCTAAAACAACTCCACAATTAATGGAAAAATAAAAGTTTTTTAAAGAAAAACTCTAATGTTTGTTGGAGGAATTTTTTATAACTCACAAACTGGTATAAAGGACCAAGAACAAATATACCTGAAGAAAATGGAAAGATTACATAGAAAGTGCCAACTCTACTAGTTATCAAGACTAGTGTAAATAAATAACTGCTATAAATATGAAGGCATCAGGTTAGTGGAACAGAGAAAAATCAACAGGAATGTGGTAAGGAAGTAGAATATTATTACAAGAAAGCATGACATTATATCACAAGGGAAGAATGCAGAACTATGAAAAAGTAGGAGTGATAATGTAGAGTGAAAACAAACTGAATCATGTTCTTGCCATGTGTTCTTTTTTATCTGTTTGGTTTTTGAGACAGGATCTCTCTATATAGCTCTGCCTTCTCTGGAAATCATTAGACCAGACTGGCTTCAACGGAATAGAGATACACCTGTCTCTACCACCTGAGTAGTCTGCATGGATACAGATTTGTAATACTGGATGTTTACCATACAAAATATATATTAAAAGAAATTAAAGACCGAAAAATAAAATTTAATATTATTATAGTTAATAGGTATTTTATTTTTCACTATATATTTTTAAAATTTATTTTAAATGAGATGTAATTACACCACTTTGTCATTCTTTTTCTCTCCAACTTCCCCAAGATCTACTCATTCTCAATCTGATAGAATTTTTAAAAATAATTTTTGTTATATAACTTATATGCATGTGTGTATGTAATTATATGGACATTAAATCAAAGAAGAAGATAGGTGGTTTCACTGATGATATTCACGCCACTGTTGGACCCCTGGACATATTTTGTCAGGTTTGTTGTGGTTGTGATCTGCATCCTGTGATGCATACCAAGATCACATTGTGTGTAAGTTTTCCCTAAATCTTTAATTGCTAATCCATAATTATCTGCTTCTTTTTGGTCTGAGATATCTATGTGACAGGACAATTCTCCAAATGTTTAGCCAATCCCTAAAAATCATGAAAAATGCATTTTTAGCATTCTTTTACTCCATTTATGAAACTCTCTTCTGCACAAATTGGATTAAGGAAAACTGGTCTGCACTATCTAGTTCAGTGATGGTGATTTGTGTGCTGCCTGCTGAAATGATTATGAAATGAAATGACAATGAAAAGTGAGAACAACCTGAATCATGTTCATTCTTGCAAAATGTTCTTTTGTTTGTTTTATTTTATTTTATTTTATTTTTTTTGAGACAGGGCTCACTGTGTAACTTTGTCTGCCTGGGAACTCATTATGTAGACCAGGCTTGCCTTGAATTCACAGGGATAATCATGTTTCTAATACCCCAGTGCTGGAATTAAAGGCATGCACCACCACACCTGACTTTTCCCATATGATCTTGACCCTCCAATCTCTGACATAGGTCATTCTCAAACTTCCCTGTGAATACACCAATGTCCTACACTACCAAGTACATGACATCCACATAGCATCTAAAGCTACAAAAGAGAAACTTGGGTAGCCACAGGGGTCTATGGCTTCTAACCACATCTTCTGTGCTTTTCTGTAACCTACTCTTAATTCAGTAATCTTCAGATGGCTCCAATATCAGTCTTCAATCATTTAGTATGTGGTCCAAGTCAGGATTAGAATGATTAGTTTTCTTCTTCCCTGTAGAAGTTAGGTTTCATTGGAGTCTCCATTTCCAGTTGATAAAGATGACAGACACTCACTTTTTCATTAAGACTCCATGGGCATATAGCATTGCAAAAGTTTTGTTAAAATCTCCACTAGTGATAACAATAGATTTTTCCATTTTCTTATTGCAAGCAGTCCCTTGATATCAACTTTCCTGAAAATAGCAACGATTCTTGGAGGTTGAGAAGTTAGCTGCAGGGGTCTCTGTCAACACTATGGCCAGCAGATTAAAAGTTAATGTAAGACAAGAAGGAAGTCTGGTTCAAGACAACTTAGTACTGGTGTTGGTTCAAACTTCTGCAATCTGAACCTGGGCAGTTTATTTTAGGCATATTTAAGTACAGTGCAATTTGAAAAGAAAATTTACTGGTATAACAAAATTCTGTGTACACAATGAGGCATAATTACATTGAAACTCTTCTCAAAGTACATAACACTTCCTCCATGAAGATGGGTTTTATAGATAAGCTCTAAGTGGTATCTTAACTACTTAGAGGAGGATCTGGTATCATAGTATAGCTCATAAGATGATAGAGCAGAGGTCACCTATGTTATTAATTACTTCTTGCTCTGTTTATGGCATCTTGGGGGAACCCTGGCTATTCAGATAGTACTGAGGTCACCTAGGCTATTAAGCACCTCCATTTCCAGCCTTCTAGGTGGAAATCAGGTTATACATCTCTTCCTTTGAGAAGACAATCCTGGATGTTTAACATTCCCGCTTTTCTTAGTGCTAACTCTGAGCATTAGAACCTTTATGTATGGAACAAGTTTGCCCCCATGACTAGCAGCTATTGGATTTTCCCTTATGCTCCTGGGTCATGAGACAAAGGTCTAATCTTAACCCTTAATATATCTCAACACTGATGTCTTTGAACATTCTGCAGATGCTCTGAGGAAATTATCCAATGGGGACAGCTCACTGCTTCATCTCCTGAAGCTGCAGTTCAACCAAGCTTTTAAAAACAATTTTACCAGTCATTTTGTTATGATAAACTTTGGGAAACTCTAAATATCCCTGTAGCTACTTGTACATAGGCTAGAGGGAGTGTCCTTCCCCTGGTGCCTAGAAGAAGGACTGCTGTGATTGCTAAAAACATGAAGATTCACTTCTGTGGATAGTATATGACTATTCCATACATTCTTCTTGGGCTGTTTAATCAGCCTCTTCAGACTCGGTGAACAGGCTGAAAGAAATCCTCCTCTAGTGTTTCTTATAGTAAGTAGTACAGAATTGGTTCCCCAAAACTGCTTCTCCAATGTTACTTTTTTTTTTAAAGATGTATTTATTTATTACATATACAGTGTTCTGTCTGCATGTTATCCCTGCAGGCCAGATAAGGGCACCAGATGTCATTACAGAGGGTTGTGAGCCACCATGTGGTTGCTGGGAATTGAACTCAGGACCTCTGGAAGAGCAACCAGTGTTCTTAACCGCTGAGCCATCTCTCCAGCCCCCCAATGTTACTTTTATTGGCTACTTTTGGTGGTGCAGGCCAAGCTAGTTACATGGAAGAAGGAAACAGCAGAAGGGTAGCAACAGCAGAAGCTGTGATACAGCCATCTAGGTAGTCAACAGGCTACACTGGAAAGCTGTCAAGGGTACTGGATGCTTGACAACTTAAGATGAAACTACTGAGCAGTTTGAAAGAGTAGCCAGAACAGGAATGGTGGAGAGGACAGAAGTAAATAGAAGAGCAAGCTGAGGGTAAGGAAACACAAGGCTTTAAAATGTAAAAGAAACTGAAGGCTGTGGCTGTGAGAAGTATTCCAAAGGGCTGTCAAGCCATTAGAGGCAAGGCTGTTTGACACCAGAGGCCAGGGAACTTAAACAGTACTAAGACAACCATTAGGGTCTGAGATATTCCAGTACTTAGGACCACATGGATGCTGAAATGCCAAGCTAAGGAATTGGAAGTGCTTAACCATTCAGGACTCTTAATATTTAAAGAACTAAGTGTCCTAGTATTCCATGTACACTTGATGATGTTCCTTACTGCCAGGCCCTGCCATTCACTGCTGCCAAACACAAAGGAAAACAAAAGCTGCCAAGGGCCAGATCTTGAAAAGCATCTGTATACTCCTGATTTCCATCCAGTAAAATGAAGGGTGACTGAAGGGTGACAGAATCAGTCATGGTACCATCCTGGTTCCAGGTAAGTTAGCAAGCTCCCACATCACCATCCACCTCCTGGTGCCATTTGCCCCATGTCTCATGATTACAGTAGTCCAAAAATGCTATTCCAGAAACCATCCATGATCCTTCATAGAATAATACAGTCAGACAAATCTTTCTAGGTCCTGATGTTTCCAGAGGTTCAGAGTTCTTCCTCACTTTTTATGTCATTGATGCTGTCATTACATGGAACCTCAACTTGACATATCTGTCCATAAATATAATATAGAAACACTAGGGGTCATTTTCATCAAATAGGGCAGTTTGGTGGTAGTCCAGAAGACAATGAATGCCAGATTGCTGTATATTTATTTGACACTGGATTTGCATATTATAATGACATCATATAATGACATCTGGAAATCCATACCTTGAGACAATGAATAAACACATCAGGAAGTGCTCAAAAGAAGAGTGATTCCAATGAAGAATGTTCTCTTGCCAGTAAATGTTTGATGGTTATTCTTAGTTGTCAACTTGAATACATCATGAATTAAAAATGAAGTGAACACTTGTTATGGATTTTTGTTTAATTTGAAGTAGGAAGATCTACTTCTAATCATAATCTCTGAGGTAGGAAGACACACCATTAATCCAGATCATTTGAGCTAGTAATAGATATGCCTTTAATCCAGATCCAGAGTTGGAAAGACTTATCTTTAATCCAGATGATTTGAGCTGGGAACGCTGCCTCTAATCTGGGCCACACCTTCTGCTGGAGGCTGCTGAGGGCCATGGGAGCCTTGGAGCAGGCTCACCAAAGGCTACCAGTAGGAGGCCTATATAAGGACATGAAAGAAGGAAGCTTCACTCTTGCCTTGTTAGCAGTCCATTCCTTCACTGGCATTAACACCTACTTATTCAGGATTCCAGCATATACTGAAGACCAGCTGAGACATCCAGCCTTGTGGACTGAGACACTTCTGGATTCATAGAGTTTCTGTGCCAGTCATTGGATTAGCTGGATCACAGACTGTAACTCATTCTAATAAATCCCCATATATGTGGAGCTGCCTAGTTCTCTCACTGCTATCTCCTCCCTTAATAGGGCAGGTAGGGGTGGGTGAATGAGTTGCCTTTTTTTCCCCAATGAGTTGGTGGTGACTTTAATGAAAATGTACTCTTATAGGTCTACCTTTAAATGTCCTAGATCAGAAAATGTCCTTTTCTGAACTTGTACCTGTTAAGATTTGTCAGAATAAAAACTGAATATGGCTGCATTTCTTTGTGACTACAGTAATTTCCTGCTTAACAAGTCAAACTCTGTGAATAATAGTGAGAAGTGTTCTGACTGACTAGTCACTGCTTTCCCAGGGAGATCACTCAGAAACACCCAGAACTACTTACACAAAGAGGGGGAAATAACCAGTGTCATTTTTCCTATAATTTTGTAAACTCCTGACTTTCTAGGTATCTGATGAGATAGCACCAACTATACAGTCCAGTGTCTGAGAGATTTACTCATTTATCTTCCTACTTAAAACAGACAAGTCCTGTTTGCTGCCTTGCTGAGGATCTAGAAGCTGGACATCTCTGAAGAATTTCCAGCATGGTGAGTCCTGTCCCTGTTCTAGAGAGAGCAGGAGGCTCTGTGACCCCCACAAGAACTCAAGGTTCAGTGTTGGTTTTTCCATGTGGGGTATAGGGAGCAGGGCTGGTTCCAGGGGTCCTCACAGCAGTAATGTCTTCACTCAAGAAGATGGTAGACATATTTATTACTCTATCCTTAACACCTGAGCAAAGAAAAACTAAGTTTAACTCTTGTGGATTATAAAATAAACTTTCTATGTATAAGTCTAAACATGTAGAAAAGTAGAAGCCTGTTTATTCTGTCTGAAGAGTGCATAGGAAACCTGGCGGTTGTGGTGAGTGACTGGCTGAAAGAAAAGGAAGTAACATTAAGTGAACAAGCATAATGGATTTTAAATGGTGTTGTCTAGTATTATTACCATGTTTAGCAGCATGAGAGCTGATAAACCTGAGCAGTAGGAAATTTTTCAGATTCACAAACACATGTTGTCTTAATGATTTCATGTGCATATTTAACATCCCTCATTTCTCTCTTCTACACCAATTGAAAAAATCAGTGTTTTACTCACTGTTAGATTTTCTCTCATCTTGAAAATTTATTATTTTGGGTGTTTTGCTTGCTTTTGTTCATTTTGTTCATTTTTCCTAGTGTTAAATGTACGAGACAAAAGGGAGATTTAAATAGAAATTCATTTCTGTTAACTACATTTAAAGTATTTTAAAGACTCTTTGTAAACCCTAGTCTAGGATTTCAGTATACTTGAACTTAATATTTTAAATGTTGATTTGAAAACTATGCTCATATTAGACCAATCTTGTTAAGTTTATCAGTAAATTTGACAAAATTTCTAAATATTTTTGGATGTTTTCACCTTGTTCATGTAGTAAGTGCAAAAAAACTACTAAAGCTACTATAAAATTGGGCAGGGGGTTAATTCACAGATTTGTGAACTCTTGCACACACACAGAATGTATGCTACATATGTGCTTGAATGCTACATAAATGCATGTGCATATGGAGCAAAACATATTCCATGATACTACTTATAGAGCCTTGAAGGAATAAAGCTATAAGAAAATATGATGTAGCATTATTGGATAAATTCATTATTAAAGCTGCTATCTCTTTCTAGGAAGGGAAAACATATTTCTTTGTGTTACTTGAGAGTAGTTTTTTGTTTTGTTTTGTTTTGTTTTGTTTTCGAGACAGTGTTTCTCTGTGTAGTTTTGGTACCTGTCCTGGATCTTGCTCTGTAGACCAGGCTGGCCTCGAACTCATAGAGATCCACCTGGCTCTGCCTCCCAAATGCTGGGATTAAAGGAGTGCACCACCACTACCTGGTGAGAATAGTTTTTAATCTTAAGTTATTTAAAGCTACACAGACACAGACGCAGACGCAGATACACACACACACACACACACACACACACACTCACATATAATTAATTACTTTAGGTATTATTGTTTTTAATTTTTCCACCACTAAGGAATGTTTGGTTACAGCATTTAGGTGCGTGTCTTAAATAATATTTGACAGTTATCACTTGACTGACTGGATCATTCATGAACAAGCTGATGGTGGAGATTTTTCTTGGTTCTGTTGGTTTCATTTCACTTTATAATTTATCTATCTTACATTTTAAGACAAAAAAGTACTTATCTATTTCCCTTGATCATGTTGCGGTATTTTCTTAATCCTCTCTCTGATATTAGGACTTTAAGTTTTTTTGGTAAATAAATATTTTAATTAATTCACTAAAAATTTAATACAATGTATTTTATACATTTTGGCAATTTTATTCATCATTTATAACCCCTAACTGTTCTTGTGTCCCCCACACTCCCTCTCAAATTCATGACTTCTTTAATTATTAATATTTTATACGTATATAATAGTATATATTTATGTACATGCATATATATGTTGTGTTTACATGTGTCTATGATTAGGGTTCACCACTTGGGATCTGATAACCTGTTAGAGGGCTTGGCTCAACACTGGAGAAGACTGATTCTGCCTTTTTGTTTTGTTTTTTCATTTGTTTGTTTTGTTTTTTCTAGACAGGGTTTCTCTGTGCAACAATCCTGGCTGTCCTAGAACTTGCTTTGTAGACCAGGTTGGCCTCAAGCTCATAGAGATCTGCTTGCCTCTGCCTCCCAAGGACTGGGATTAAAGGTGTGCACCACTACTGCCTTGCTCAATTCTGCCTTTTCTAACAGCATTTAATGGCTATAGCTCTTCATATTGGCGTAAGGTGTGTGAGATTTCCTGCATCCAGGCTGGCAAGTGAACTGGTGTTGCCATTATGAATGTCTTGTTTAGGCAGTCTTGTTATTAAACTTTCATGATATGCAGCTGTGGCGTGTATAGAAGACACTATCCTGCCGTAAACAGTGTAATCATCTGGCTCCTACATTCTTTCTTCCACTGTGTTCCCTGAGCCTGGCTGCTGGGTTTGTATTAGAGATGCATCAATTAGGGATGAGCACTCCACAGTGTTGTCCTCTTGATTATTTTGTTTATTTTAAATTAAGAAATGTTTTATTCATTTTAGATACCATCCACAGATCCCCCTCTCTTCTGTCATCCCCCCCAACCCACCCCCCATCCCCTCCTCCGACAAGGTAAGGACTTTTCGGAGCCCACTACTTATGGTGAGACACCTTGCACAGCCTTGGGGCATCTGCATCAACTGAATGTAACAGACTCTGTTGTCCTCTTGATTTTTATCAGTTATGGATTTAAGTAACGTTCTCATCTGCTGCAAAAAAAAAAAAGCAGCTTCTTTGAAGAAAGATGAGAGATATGCTTGCCTGTAGGTGTAAGGATGGGTATTTAGAATGGAATGCAGTTGGCAATTATACTGGTCTAGGAAAAGATTGATTGTTCCCCTTCATCTAGGGACTGTGACCTCACCAGCCAGGAACTTGTTAGGTTTTCAGTACTAGATGTGATTTCCCTCCTATGGAGAAGAAGAGGGCTTAAGTCCAATTGGTCAATGTTGGTTACTTCCAAAATAGAAGTACCACTATTGTCCCATTGGGGATATCTTTCTGTGCCGTTCATTGTTGTTGTCTATAGGCTTTATAGCTGGGAAGGAGTATTAATTACTTTTCCCGTTTGGCAGCTTGCATACCACCTTCAGATAGATTGAGAACTAGTCCACAAACTCTTCAAATGTTGTAACTCCAGATATCTAGATTCCATCACAAAAACACAAATATGAACAACCAGGAGAATATGACTCTTCCTGAAAACAGCAATCCCATTCTAACAGGCCCTTAGAAAAGACATTTCGATGAAGCATGAGGCAAAGACTTTAAAATAGTAATTTAAATATGTTTGAGGATATGAAAAAAATCTTTTATAAAGATGGTGAAAATAGTTGAATGAAACAATGAAAATAATTAAAGACATGAAAGTAGAACTTAACAAAGATATAGAATCACTAAGGAATCCCAAACATAAATAAAATGGGATATGAAAAAACTCAGGAAGTCAAACAAAACCTCAGATGTAAGTCTCACCAACAGATTAAAAGATGTGGAAGGGAGGATTTCAGACCTTGAAGTCAGGGAAGAAAAAAATGGATAGCTTATCTTAATCAAAGAAAATGTTAAATACAAAATCAAACACAATTAAAAGTTGTACTTGACCAAGTCATCTGAAGTCAGTGTCCAATACACCTAGAACATATGTCCCATCCCAAGATGGGCATGTGTCCTTGAACCTCTTCTAGCTCCAGAGCAATGTGGTGTCTGTGTGTGTGTGTGTGTGTGTGTGTGTGTGTGTGTGTGTGTGTGTGTAGGCCATGAAGCTAGAAAAGAGAACATGAGCTGGAAAGAGTAAGTCTTAAGACATGTGACTAAAAAGCAGAACTGGCACAATCTTTTAGAGAAAAGAGGAAACCCCCAGGATAGGGTGAGAGGGCACAAAGAAGCCTTTGTGGTGGAGACTGATGAGAGCAAAGTACTTAAAATATATTTACACTCTGGTGTCCATAGTCTCTGTTAGGGTAGCTGGAAGAGAGATGGTAAAGGATTCTGTGGATGTGCTGTCATTCCAGGGAAAATTATCAAAGATCTTCTGTGAAAAGAACTAAAGATGAAAGTTCCTGTATTCTCTGTGGCTTTGAAAATAACTACTATGGTTTAAAAGAGAACAATCTTTATTCCCCCCTTTGTAAACAGAAGAATTGAAGCAAAAAAAAAAATGTTCCTAAACCAAGAGACACACTATCCCTGAGGATGTCCCAGCTTAGCTTGACTTCACCTACCAGCTCAGATCATACTGAGAGTCAGCATCTGACCCCTCACAGCCATTCTTCAGGCCTTGCTGAAAGTCAGCCTCGAACCACTCAAGTCTCTGGGAGTCAATCTCAGACTCTTACTAGGAATCCACCAAATTCTCCCAACCATTCCTCATCAAATTTATGATTTTCTGTTTCCTTTCTGATATCTTCATAATAAAGTTACAATGGTGTTGCTGGAGAATTTCTCTCCAGCTCCCGCCACCAAGTCCCGCCAGTCCAGAGCCCACTTATAAAATAAACACACAGATGCTTATATTATTTAAACTGCTTGGCCAATAGCTCAGGTCTATCATTGTCTAGTTCTTACTCTTATATTTAGCCCATTTCTATTAATCTTTACTTTGCCACGTGGCATCTTCCTTGTCAGTCTCCCCTCTCCTTCCTCCTTTCTTCATTCTCCTCTCTGTTAGTCCCGCCTATACTTCCTGTCTGGGTATTGGCCAATCAGGGTTTATTTACATAATGCAATATCCACAGCACTTCCCCTTTTCTTCTTTTTTAAAAAGGAAGGTTTTAATTTTAACATAGTAAAATTACTGCAAGATGGTGTCACTCGTGCCACCGAAGGATAAGAAGCTCATGGAGGTTAAACTTGCAGAGCTGCCAAGCTGGATAATGATGTGGAATTTCACCCCCAGTGGCACAGTGAGAGCCTTTCAGAGAGGTTCTGACCGGTATTACAACAAGTACATCAACGTGAGGAAAGGCAGCATCTCGGGGATTAACATGATGCTGGCAGCCTATGTGGTTTTCAGCTACTGCCTTTCTTACAAGGAACTCAAACATGAGCGGAGATGCAAGTACCACTGAAGAAGGGTCACAGTGGAGGGCACTGTACACCGGAGCACAACCGCCTGCCCCACTCCTATCCATGAATCCAACCTCGGCTGAGTCTTCTTGTCCTAAGACGTAGTGTCAAATAAAAGGTGACTGGCTCATGAAGAAGAAAAAAAAAAAAAAAAAGAGAGAAGTCCCAGTGAAGGTACAGTATCCATAGTGTAGCAGAAGACAGAGACCTAGAATCAGACCAATGACTCATTGTAAAGAACACTTGTAAGTAAACTTGTGTGGACTAAAGTTTTTGTTGTGTGACTCACTATGTCACACTACATCTTCAACCATGAGATATTTTTCTACTAAATTTTACTTTATTTGTTGATGTGGTGTTGTAAGGGCAGAGGGTGGATGAGAAGGGATGGGGTGATGAACAGGATGGGAATGCATAAGGTGAAATCTACAAAGAATTAATAAAAAAGCTTTTTAAAAAAGGAAATACCAAAACCCCACACGATAGATAAATAATCCTGAATAAAAAAGAACTGTTAGAGGTATTATCATCTCTGATGTCAAATTGAACTAGAGAATAATAGTAATAAAAGCAGCATGGTATTGGCATGAAAACAGACATGTCAATCAATGAAATAGAATTGAAGACCCAGACAAAAGCCAACACACCTACGGACACTTGATTTTTTTGTTTGTTTGTTAGAGAAGCCAGAAATACATACCTGAAAAAAGACAGCATCTTCAACAAATGTTGTTGCTCTAATTGGATGGCTGCTTGTAGAAGAAGAATGCAAGTAAATCCATGTATCATCCTGCAGAAAACTCAGCTCCAAATGAATCAAAGTCCTCAACACAAGGTCAAATTCACTGAATCATATAGAAGAGAAAGTAGAAATATCCTTGAAGTCATCGACACAGAAAAAGACTTTTGAGCAGAATACTACTAGCACATGCACTAAAATCAATAATTAATAAATGGAACCTCATGAAATGAATAAGCTTCTGTATAGCAAAGGACACCATCACTTGGACAAAGCAGAAGGATACAGAATGGGAAAAGATTTTTACCAACTATATATCTGATAGAGAACTATTACCCAAAATATATTAAAAACTCAAAATATCAGATATCAAGAAAAGGAAACCCAAGTAAAAATATGTTACATATCTAAATAGATATCTTAAAAGAAGAACCTCAAAAGGCTGAGAAACACTTTAAAATGTTCATTATCACTATCCATCTGGGAAATGCAACCAAAATTACTTTGAGATTTCATTTTACACCAATCAGAATGGCCAAGATCAATAAAACAAATGACATCTCATTCTGGCAAGGATGTGGAGTCAGGAGAACATCCATTGTTAGTGGGAGTGCAAACTTACATGTCCTCTACAGAAGTCAGTGTGGTGGCTCCTCAGTAGGATGGGAATCTATCCACCTGAAGTTCCAGCTATACCAATTTTGGGTATATAAAGGAAGTTTCATTTTACCACAGAGACAGTTGCTTAACCATGTTCATTGCTGCTCTATTCATGATACCCAGAAATTGGAAGACCATCAATGGGTTAATGGATAAAGAAAATGTGGTACATTTACCCAGTGGAATGTTACTCAACTGTTAAAAAATGAAATCATGAAAGTCACAGGTAAATGGATGTAACTAGAGGGAAAATCATCCTGTGTGAGGTAACTCAGACCTAGAAAGACAAATATTTTATGGGTTGTGTTCACTTATATGTGAATGTCAGCTCTTAAGCCAATGATAAGCAAGCTACAATCCATATAACCACCGAGGTTAGTTAGAGAGTAAGGAACTAGGGGAGGAAGGATGCATCTCCCTAGGAAAGCTGAGTAGAATAAATAGGTATGGATGGACAAAGAGGGGGAAAAATGGGAGGATCAAACAGCAAAGGAAGGTAGAGAGGAGCAGAGAATGGACTACATGGATGGACAGTGGAAAATAAGGGCCATTAGAGAGGTCATAGAGAAACTTAATACAATTGAAGCTTCCTTCAGTGTATATAAATAGGAATGTAATGTAAATGAAATCACCAAATAATGGGAGAGACAGCACCCCAACTAGACAATGCTCATTACCAAATGAAGTACTGAGAATGGGCTATATCTATTTGAGTTTCTGGCTAAAGGGATCACATAGGAACCCAAAAAGGACCCAGGTTATTGTCAATAATATTGATGGCTGCCTACAAACTGACAGTAAAGTCTTACTGCTGAAGAAAACACCTACACAACTCTAAACACTAAACACAGAAATTAACTACCTTGATCCTTCACCTCATTTTACTAATAATATTCAATGTACTGGAATGTACTCGGCACACAATTCTAAAGTAGAAAGATAAACACCAGCCCACCTTTAAGCCATTCCATTTCCAAAAGTGGCCTGCCTGCAAGATACGCTACTATAACACTGGCACAAAGCTTGTGGAGGTAAGGAACCAATATCTGATTTGAGTTAAGGTCAAATCTATGAGCTAGAACCATATCGAATGCTGCTCAGCTGGCCATGAACCAGAGACAAGATGGGCCAGCAAACTATGAGAAAACTAAATACTATACTTTGGCAAAGAGGATGTGGCAAGTTAAGGACTCCAAACACATTCTGCTATACCCATAGATCAGTTTTTTGCTCAGACATTATTAGAGAAGCTTCCTCCTGCAGCAGGTAGGCAAAAATACCCACAACTAGACAATATGCACATGTGAGAGGCCTTGAAACACTCAGCCCTCAATGGGATGTCTCCATCAAGTCTCTCCCTTTTGGACTCAGGGAACTCTACAGAAGAGGAGGTGGAAAGAGTGTAAAAGCCAGAGAGGATGGAGGACACCAAGAATACAAGGCATCCTAGACACAAGACTGGCACACATATGAACTTAGAGAGACTGTGGCAGCAGGCACAGGGCCAGGATGGGCCTGTACCAGGTGGGATCAGAGAGTTTAAAGGAGAAGTGGACAAGTGCCCCCATCCCTGTCCCAGAAGCTATCCACAATTGATAGGCATTTACAAATGAACAATTAGTTTTCTCCAAGGGAGAAACAAATCACTCTTAAGGGTAGTGACCGTGCTCAGTAGTAAATGGCCAACACAAAACAAACAGAACAGGATCGTTGGATGTTTTTGTCTCACATTTTTAAGTCAGGGACTTTTTTTCTTTTTATCTTACAGGTCCTTTTTGTATACATTATGGATTTTGGTTTAGGTTTTTTAGGGGATTCCTGTGTGAGAGAATGTGTGTGTCTCAGTGTCTGTATGAGTTTCTTTTACTTTTTCTTGTTTGGTTATTTTGTCCTAGTGTAGCTTGAGTTTTCCTGTGTTTACCTGGCTCCTGCAGCTGCTCAGACACAAGTAAACACGCAGAGACTTACATTACTTATAAATTTGTATGGCCATGGCAGGCTTCTTGGTATCTAGTTTTTATATCTTAAATTAATCTATAAGTTGTCGTGTGGCTTGTGGCTTACCGGTACTGTACATCTTGCTTCTCATGGTGGCATCTGGTAGCATATCCTGACTCAGGCTTCTACTTCCCAGAATTCTCTTCTCAGCTTATCCTGCCTATACTATACTTCCTGCCTGACTACTGGCCAATCAAAGCTTTATTTATCAATCAATCATAGCAACACATAATCACAGCATACAGAAAGACATCAACAGCACTTCCCCTTTTCTTCTTTTCAAAAAGTATGGTTTTACCTTTAACATAGTAAAATTACATATAGCAAAACAATTATCAAGCAAGAATCATAGTTATAATATCTAGTCTATTTGTATTTGGCAAAATTAAAGAAGATATCCTATCTATCCTATATTTGTGAGTCTAAGCTTTTATATCTAACTTATCTTTTATCACAACTAAGGAAATTATAACTATCTAGTCTTCAAATACATCAAATACCTCAGAAGGATATAATGTTAACTGAGAAATCAGAGAAGGATGCAAGCAACTATTGGGAGTCTTGCGAGAGTAGATAGAGACAGCTGACAGCCTGGACAGTCATTGAAAGTTTCTCCACATTCAAAACATCTGACATTCGCCAAACCTTTGAATGTATTGCTTTTTATTTTATTATTATTCCTTAGATGCCTGTTTGTTTTCTGACTAGATACAAAAAGAGGGGATCGTTTTGGATGGGTAGAAAGGAATTGGAGAAGCAGGGATGGCTGTAATCAGAATATATAATGTGAAAAGTATCTATTTTCCCATTTTCATCCTTTTTTAAAATATAAAAAGTAAAATATGATAATATAAAACAAAAATTATCACATTAAAGTTAGACAAGATAAGCCAACAGAAGAAAAAGAACCCAGAAGAAGGCACAAGAATCAGAGATTCAGTCATTCGTGCACTCAGGAATTCTTCAACAACCATAAACAGGAAGATCTAAAATATGTGCAGAGAACCTGGTGCAGACCTGTGCATGCTATAGTATGGAAATCTAAACAGTAGAAAATTTCTAAAAAATATACATAGAATAAAGTGATATAAATGCAATCCCTAAATAATGAGAGAGACAGAGTCCCAATTGACCATCACTTGTCACCAAACAAAACTTCTAGTGCCGAGACTGGGTTACATCTAATTGATTTTTTTGGGACCCAAAGGGGTCTCATGAGAATCTCTAAACAATGCAGCATGTTGTCAAGATAAGTTGCTCTCCATAAACTGACAATAAGATCCCATTGCTGAAGGCAACACCTACACAACTCATTGAGAATGAAGAAGTCATTCTGATGCCTACATAAAATCTTCACCCTAACATTTGAGCATTTTGGGTACAGGAAGGTACTCTGCACACTACCAAAAGTGAGACATAAACACCAAAACATACACAAGCCCTATGATCTACAGTGGCGTCTTCCCTGCAAGATAAGCTAATGCTATGGTGGCACAAAGCTTGTGGGAGTAATCAACCAATATCTTATTTGAATTAAGGCTCATTCCACAAATTGAAACCCATATCTGAGACTGCTTGGAAGACCAAGAACCAGAGATTAGATAGTCCAGGAACTTAGAGTACAACCAAATAAAACTGGTCAGAAAACAAAATAAAATTAGTGGGGACAAAAATTATTTTCAATAAAAGGAAAACAAAGAACTTAGAGCATAATTATTTTCAGATGATATGATACTCTATATTAAATACCCTGAAGACATCTCCAGAAATCTCCTACAGCTGATAAACATATATCAGCAAATATAAGGATACAAATGTAACACAAAAAATCAGTAGATTTCCTATATAAAAATGACAACATATCAAGAATAAAATCAAGGAAAAAAATCATATTCAAAACAGTTTGCTGGGCAGTGGTGGTACACTCCTTTAATCCCAGCATGCAGGAGGCAGAGGCAGGCTGATCTGTATGAGTTCAAGGCCACCCTGGGGTACAGAGTGAGTTCCAGAACAGGGGCAAATCTACACAGAGAAACCCTGTCTTGAAAAACAAACAAACAAACAAAACAACAGCCTAGAAATTACATTGTCTTGAAATGAAAGTAACCAAGGAAGGGAAATGTTTCCACAATGAGAACATTAAAACAATGAAAGAATTTAAGAAAGATGAAAGGCTTCCCAGTCTCCTGTTGCACACAAAAAAAGACAAGAGCTGCCAAACACCAGCCCTTGGAAAACATACATTCATGTCGTCTATCCAGGCAAATCAGTGGACCCCTGTCAGATGATGGCATTACTGTTGATTATTACCATTACTATTACCAAAATCCATGGCATTACCCTGTTTGTGGATCACCTTTAAAGCTCTCAAACTAACTGATTTGTGACATTTTTTCCCTGCCTTGGTGTAACAATAGTGCAGACAACATCCACTATCCTTAACAGGAAAAATCAGTCAGAAAACTGCTGTGGGATGTTTTGTATGTTAAGTGTGTTGCTCTGATTGGTTAATAAATAAAACACTTATTGGCCTGTAGCCAGGCTGGAAGTATAGGTGGGACAAGCAGAGAGGAGAATTCTGGGAAGTGGAAGGATGAGTCAGAGAGTCACTGCCAGCCGCTGCCATGACTAGTGGGATGTAAGGTACTGGTTACCATGAGCCACATGGCAACTTATAGAATAACAGAAATGGGTTAATTTAAGATATAAGAACAGTTAGCAAGAAGCCTGAATCATTAGGCCAAACAGTTTAAATAATATAAGTCTCTGTGTTTATTTTATAAGTGGGCTGCTGGACTGCCGGGGCATGGCGGGACCCAGAGAGAAAGTCTCCAGCTACAAATGGCACCCAACATGTTGGCAAGAGTTTCCACCTAAAACCTGAAAGAAAAAAAAAATTCTAAAACGGAGCTAAAAACAGCATCCTAGTTGTCTTTCTCAAGTTGGCAGGTTCTTGGCATGCACTTTTGACCAGCAGTATGGCGGGAATGAGGTGTCTACAAGTGGCACATTATGCTGTATGGTAGATTTAGTCTTTGCTAGTACAAAAAAAAAAAAAAGGTTTCTGAGCTACATGCTGCTTTGATAGAAGCATAGAATCGCTGTTTCTAAGAGTTGATGGCTCCCAGAGCTGGTGGTAGCCCAGAGCTGGTGGTAAACTATCACAGCGATGTTGGGAAGCTGAAGTGGGTGGAGCCACCAGCCAAAGCTGCTATTTTAGCCCTAGTAATGCTGCAGTTTAAAACAATAGATTCACAATAAGACAGATTCAGATGGAATAAGTCTTTAACTGCTTTTCAATATGTGTAAAAATGTGCGTAGGCTTGGAAGAGAATAAAATAGAAATACATACAGTTATATAAAGAAATAGATAGTTTTTAAAAATAAAGTCTTTAAAGAGACAATAAAGGTAGTATAAAAAATAAGTCATGTAAAAATGGATATTACATAGAGAATCTGGATATGTGTTGTCTTTGGGATTTTTAACTGCAGAAAAACATTTGATGGTAAAAGCTGTTGAGTTAAACAAATATGTATACTTTTTTTTTTTTTTTTTTTTTTTTTTTGGTTTTTTCGAGACAGGGTTTCTCTGTGTAGCTTTGCGCCTTTCCTGGAGCTCACTTGGTAGCCCAGGCTGGCCTCGAACTCACAGAGATCCGCCTGGCTCTGCCTCCCGAGTGCTGGGATTAAAGGCGTGCGCCACCACACCCGGCAAATATGTATACTTTAAAGGTACCCTGACATCAAAATTTGGATGTAAGGATATGTTGCTTTGGAAAGGAGGCTCTGCTTTTGTTTCCATAGAAAGCCAGAGGCTATGGATTTGTTCCAGATTAAGATACGTCAGGTTTGACCAGCCAAGACCCCCTGAAAGGTCTCCGGATGGCACGATGGCCCAGATGACCCAACATCCAGAATGGTTTCAAGGCAACTGGCTCAGACAATACACCCTCATGGACTACCCCATAATCCTAAAATTTTCTTTGTGTCCCCATAAGATACAGTGCCCCCCTCCAGCAGGAAGTAGTAAGAGAAGCTAGGCCCAAATTCCCAAATATACCAAGCTGGCTTTGGAGATGGAATTGGCTCACTCCTTCTCTAAACCAAAACATATTGCTAAAAAAAAAAAAAAGTTAAGAAATTCTTTTGTCCCATATCAGAAGAGCCCTGATGTGTGGGACAGAGAAAAATCAATATGTTTATTTAAATCAGGTTGATTATAAATGCGATCTCTTTCTAAAGAAGAAAAGGGGATATAATATAGATATGATAGGGTGAAAGGGTAGATTATTGAATCTACTTTTAAAGAGCAACTTGTTTAAAATGTTTTATATTGCTATGGATTTTAGTTTATTGATACAAGTTTAAACTTAATTTTGTTATACTATATTTATTTTTCTATTCTCGTTTGGGGTATTATGTTTATGTAACTCATTTAAATTGTAATGGATAATTTAAAAATACAGATTAATAATTAGTCTTCTATGATAGTCAAACTTGTAGTCATGTTGCTTTCTAGGTATACGTAGATTTAATTCAATTAGGTAGATATTCTTCAAACACTTCAAAGACCTATAGAATATGGCATTTAAAGTGTTTTAAAAATTTAGACTTTCTGGACTGTGAGACATGTCTGCTCCTGGCACCAATTTACTTCAGAGAGGAGGATGGGCATCAAAGACACTCCATATGGAGTCTATCTTTACGTTGGCAAAAATAGCCATTTGGGCAAGAAACTGTTCTTGCCTGGACTGCTTGATCAACTGGACATGCAGGACCCATAGGAAGGTGACCACTGAACGTTGCTTGACAAAATGGTCCTTCAGGTTCCTGCTTTGCAGAGGAAACTGCCAAACATTCTACAGGACACAGAGAGAAATGACTGAGAGACTCTAGGCATGTGGGCTGAAGATAGATGCCCCAACTTTACAAAGGAACATTAGGTGACTGTCCAGGCTGCCAGCTGTCTCTGTCTACCCTGCAAGACTCCCAAAAGTTGCCTGTGTCCTTCTCCCATTTCTCAGGTAATAGTATATCCTTCTGGGGTCTTTGATGTAGTTGAAGACTTGATAGTTACAATTTTCCTTAGTTATGGTAAAAGATAAGTTAGATATGAAACTTTAGACTCACAAATATAGTGCCACACCAACTCCAGTGTCATTCATGTGACATAAACAATTATGTCAATAATAGCAGATGGGAGATACATGTCCCACAGGACTAAGCTCCCTGGAGGTCCCTGGCAGAGTGCCCATGTTACGCCTCCTTCTCAAAGAAGACGTGCTTCACAGATCATGAGCTCCCTGGGCTATGGGTTCTGTATAACTGCTTTTCTGATAATGTTCTAATTAATCTATGAAGCACAGCCAAAATTAATGAATGCTTGGGTTGTGAACAATGGAGGAAAGGGGAAGCTGGACATGGATCTTAATCAAATATAGCAGATTTTTTAAGACCCCAAGCCGCTAGATAAAGAAAGTATAAAGATTCAAACACTTCTAGGGAATGAACACTCACCCACTAGAAATCCTTTAGGAATCTCAACTAAAGTGATTTATGGCAGAAGACATTATCTCATAGGAGGCAGATGGTGGGCCCCTCTGTTGAGGAAGTTCAGCATGGGAAACTTAAGGGCTACAGCAGAACCCCTTCCCCTTACAGGTGTAAAAGTACAAGAATCCATATTCCAGCAGGTAAAAAGGTTTTATATTTGAAGAGATATGTGACAAAAAAAAAAAAACTGAAGAAAGACTTAGAGAGTGTCTACAGCATCCAAATGGGCTAAGTGGGTCATGAGAACCAGAAAAGTAGAAGTGCATAATAAACTAGATAAGATGAAGGACACAGCTGCAACCGCAAAGAAATCTACACAAGTCTAGGGACTGTACTTAGTTTAAAAAACACAGACTGCACTTTGGGTCATAAAGTTCTTGTGGGTGAAGGGATATGTCTAGCACTGATTAATAATTGTGTGCTTGCTGTTTTTTTAAAGATGATGTGATTGAATTATTGCCAAGCTCTTGTTCCTTGTATGACTTGATAGTTTTCTTTTCTGTATATAAACTACTGATTTGCAGAAGTAAAATTGCAGCAGATTCAAACCACTTCTGAGTGTGTTGTCTGTCATTCACCGAATCCTTGCCTTCCTGACTACCCTAGCCCTGCTTCATCTATCATTGTAGTACCCCTGATAGGCCAGTCTGTGGCAATATAGGATAGATAGGATATCTTCTTTAATTTTGCCAAATACAAATAGACTAGATATCATAAATAGACTAAATATTGTAACTGTAATTCTTGCTTGATAATTGTTTTGTTATCTGTAATTTTACTATGTTAAAGTTAAAACCTCCCTTTTTGAAAAAAAAAGAAAAGGCAAAGTACTGTGAGATGTTCTGTATGTTAAATGTGTTGCTCTGATTGGTTAATAAATGAAACACTGATTGGCAAGTAGCCAGGCAGGAAGTATAGGTGGGACAAGCAGAGAGGATAATTCTGGGAAGTGGAAGGCTGAGTCAGAGAGTCATTGCCAGCTGCTACCATGACAAGAGAGATGTAAGATACCAGTAAGCCACGAGCCACATGGCAACTTATAGAATAATAGAAATGGGCTAATTTAAGATATAAGAACATTTAGCAAGAAGCCTGAGCCACTAGGTCAAACAGTTTAAATAATATAAGAGTCTGTGTGTTTATTTTATAAGTGCGCTGCAGGACTGCCGGGACATGGCAGGAACCGGAGAGAAACTCTCCAGTGACAGAGAACCATTGTTCTAGTCTCTGAAGCTACCCGAAGTTCAGAACTTTTCTTAAGTTATCAAGGCTTCGGTATTGTCAGTGCTGTATAGAAAGTTCAGTTCAGTTTTATAGAGACAGCCCATGATCTGTTGTGTTTTTTCATAAAAGATTCCTAAGGGATCATTAATCACTGAAAGAAGACAGCTTAGCTGTAATACACACAGCAGTCAATGGCAAATTACTTTCTATTTAGCTGAAGCTGGAGTCACATGGTTCTTGTAAAATTATGCTCTGGAAAGTCATGGCCTGGGGACCATCAATAAATTAATGAATGCTTTGGAAAGTGCTTAAACAAAAGTGATTCACCACAGATCTTTCCCTATGCAGGAAATGTTCAACCAAGTTTGAGGAACAGGATCTAACAAGAAAGGAGGTTGAAATAGCTGAGTGACTCACTTTTATCTCTTGATGATTTATTCTTCATTAAAATGAGAGTAAAATTCCCAGTGGGCCCACCTGTAAATCTGTTGGATATAAAAGCTCAATGTTGGGCTTTGTGCCTACTTATATTTGTAAGAAAAATAACTGAGTAAAGAGAAACTTTATTTTTGTGTTTTTTTTTTTCCTGGAAACTACATTAGTAACAGGAAGTGAACTGTTCTGGTTTAGAAGCTGGAGAAATCGAAAGCTATGAACACTGCTGGGTGGAGGCCAATTACATTACAACCCTCCCCAAGGAGACAGCAAGGGGTAAGACAGCTAGCACTGCTGAAGTTAGGGAACTACTTTAAACAGTTCCCTTGTCTTCCCTGTTATTCTGTAAATACTACATATTCTCAGCATTTAATAAGATTTCAACACCCTGCTGTGTACTTTTGAGAGATTTATCTTCCTACATGAAATAAACAAGCCCTATTTCCTGCCCTGCTGAGGATCTATAATCTGGACATTACTGAGACATTTCCAGAAGGTAAGTGCTGCCTCTGTTATACAAAGAGCAGATAGCTCTGTGAAATCCACAAGAATGCAGGGATCACTAGTGGTTCCTCCAGTGGAGGGTGGGGGAAGCAAGGATGGTTCCAGCTGCATTAAGGGCACTGAAACCATGCAGCTGGAGTCTAATGCTTCATTCAGGAAGATGGCAGACATCTTCGTTTCTTCATCTCTGGGGATTGGGACAAGAAAAGATGCATTTTGATTAATTGGAGTTTGTAAAATAAACATTCTAAGTGTAGGTATGAGTAAATAGAAAGTGAGAAGAAGGCTTTAGTTATCTTGGCTAGAGAGTACATGGAATCCTGGTGGCTGTGGAACATGACTGTATAAAGCACAAGGTAGTGATATGAAAGTTACCATGAAGTAATATTGAGTGTAAATGCATCTGCACATGGAGATGAATTATCTTGTGAAATCCTAATAGTACACATCATGAAAGTCAACAGGTGTGTGTATTAAAAATTTTCTAGGATTCAGAACCACTGCTATTCAAATACATACTGTTTTCATAGGCATATTTAATATTTCTTATTCTCCCCTTCACACAAGGTAGTAAAAATAGTAATTAGTCATTGGGAGAAACTTTTGGGTCATTGTGAGGCTTACTTTTTTGCTTGGTTATATTTTATTTGTTTTGGTTTTTGGTCATAAGATGCATGGATTAAAGAAGATTTAAATAGAAACATATTTCTATTGTCTACTTTTAGAACATTTTAAAGGTTGCCTGTATCCCCTTGCATAGTACTCCATGTGTACTTAAACATCATAATTTAAATGTTGATTTCAGTATTGTACAAGTATTAGACCCATCTTGCTAGGTCTACCAGCTATGTGGCTCAAAGTTCTAGATCTTTTACAGATGTTTTCACCTTAGTAATTCAGTGATTGATACACTGTTGTAATTACCACAAAACTGTTGGTTCTCGTTCTGATTATTTTCAAATTCACAGACTTGTGTGCTCTCACAGACATTGAATATATATGATGTATGTCTGTGTGTGGATATGTGTACTTGTGTAAAAATATATTCCATGATTTTACAGAGCTGTGAAGAAACAAAATAATGACAAATAGCAGGCACAATCATTAGTAGCTAAATCCATAATTAAAACTATTATATCCTTCTAGGATGAGAAGGTTTATCATATTTGGCATTTGATAACAGTTTTTGCCTCCAGTTCTGTTAAAGCTTCACTAATGCAGATAAACAGGATTGTTTTTAGTTTTAACTAATTTTGGATTTTTCTACTGTTAAGGAATGTTTTATTAACAACCTAGGGAAACAAATCTTAAATCACATTTGACAGAAGTTTTCACTGGACTGATTAGGTCCTTCATTATGGGCTGGTACCAGCTGGTTTCTGTTCTGCTTCTGCTACCACTATTTCACTGTAGGATGTGTCTATCTTACATCAACAAACTCTATGTTCTGTTCTGTCTGTCCCTCAACCATGTTATGAACTTCCTCTTTCATGATTTTTTTTTAAAAAATCAGGTCTTTATTTTGAAGCATGTGTGTGCCTAGGAAAGTTTGTATTTTCCATTTTAGAAGAACTGTATTTTGTTTCTTTCTCATTGTTTTAGTTCTTTGAGAATTTTATGCAGTGTACGTTGCCCATATTCACCCCCTCCCACAACTCCCTCCAGATACACAATCCCTTCCCTACCCACCTAACTTTGTATCTCCTTTCCTTTTTAAAACCCATCAAGTACAGTTTGTGATCAGCCAACCATGGGCCATGCCCTTAATAACAATGATTCTCCCTCTCCCAGCACCCATCAAATGACAAATATTCCTTAGCTGGTTGTGGGAATTTGTGTCCACCTCCCTTTACTTCATGATGGAATTCTGTTTGGCTTAAATTTGCACAAGTCTTATGATGTTCTAAAACGACATTGAGTTTGTATGTGCAACTGCCCAGCTGTGTTTGGGAAACTCTGTGTCCCTGGAGTCATCAACCACCTCTGGCTCTTAATTTTTTCTTCCCCCTCTTCTTCAAGGATTCCTGAGAAGAAGGGTAATATTGGTGACTACTTTTCTTTGCTGGTA
This sequence comes from Peromyscus leucopus, assembly GCF_004664715.2. Taxonomy (NCBI): domain Eukaryota; kingdom Metazoa; phylum Chordata; class Mammalia; order Rodentia; family Cricetidae; genus Peromyscus; species Peromyscus leucopus. Next base: position 24,863,036 of record NC_051076.1, read on the forward strand.
AATGAATAGCACCTCCCAGCACTATAAAAGCTAGCCAGTGGGAATGTACCTTCGTGGTCACTACCAGCTGATGTCTCCATGTTCTGTGACTTAAATATGTGATGTCTTTATCGAGTTGGAAAGAAATCATGAGCATTGGCAATAGCTTGTAGTGTGTGGTATGTGAGTGTGTGTGTGTGTGTGTGTGTGTGTGTGTGTGTGTGTGTGTGTGTTTGAGAGGGTGTGAAATGGGATCTCACTGATCAACAACTCCAAAGGAAGTAACATTTTATTGACACTAGGATTTTCATTTGTTAGCTCCTGGTATCTACTAGGATCATTGTTACTCATTTTAAATGGATTATAAGTCCATTAAACACTTTTTATATATGAATATGTATATATTTTATGAAGTATATAGAGAAGCAATTTTCCGTATGACTTTTTGAAAGGTCATTAGAATTATAATTCTAATTACAACTTCCCTTCACTCTTCTGCTTCCACATTCTCCAACTGCACTTAACCATATTGTTCCAGTATTCCACTTTACACCTTTATACCACTTCATTCTGTCCCCTCTCACTTGAAAGTATCTCTTTTAAATCCTAATTTCCCTTCATTGTCCCCCAGGGTCTCATGCGAATACAGTATAAGACATAGCTCCATATTTTACGATCCCACATTCTTTAAATTTTTCAACACTTTATAGAAATTCAAAGTCCCTTTAAAAGTCCTATGTGTCCTAAACATGATTATAGAATCCTGTAAAATAAAGGGTGAGTCACATATTTCTAATTCCAAAAGGATAGAACTTGGGCATAGGAACAATAATACATAGATAAAAGCAAAATCCAGCAGTGTAGATCAACATTCTATAGTCAATAATCCTACCTGTAGATTAGTTAGGAGGCTCCCACAACACAAAACAATGTCTCAGAATTACAACACAGCATAGACTCCCCAATTTCCTCAACAGAATAGCACAGTAGTGCAAAGTTATTTCAGGTCCTTGGTCTGACCACAAGTTCAGAATTTCTCATTTTCAATGTTTCCATATTGTCATTAAATAGGCCCACTACCTATTATCTTTATCAATAAATAACGTAGAAACACTATGGATTCATTAACTGAGTCACCTAAGGAAGAACAGCTTTACTATAGTCCATAGAGCAGCAGGAAATGACAAATTCCTTTCTATTAATTGAAAGCAAAATATGCAAAATACTTCTTAAACAATCTTCTGGTTTAGGAACTAATGAAAAATTAGTAAATGTTTTAATAAGTTCTTAAACCAAAAATACCTGCATCAATGATGATTCTCTATCCAGGAAACACATTCTGTTCTTTGTGGCAATAGAACCTGCTGAATTCTCCTCCTGCCACCTCCACCTTTAGAGGAAGAGAGGAGGTGTCTGGGTGGCTCACACTTTTCCTTTTAGAAATTACCTTTATTCAAAGTAATGTGATTCTCAGTGGCCCAAAGTAAGTATGCTGGACATGAAGGGTTAACCTTGGATCATCCACCTATGAAGACATGTAAGAACAGCTGAGCACAGCAGACCTTTGTTTTTTAGTGTAGGGAAGTGTATACAAGATAGAAACCCTTCAATCACACTAGCCAGGAAAATCAATGGGAGGAGGCCTCACTTTTGCAGCCTTTCTCTCCCCGGAGAGAGCACAGTGCAAGACACTCAGGGTTGCACCACTTGAGTCAAATTGAAATGACTCTGACCACTGTCATTCTTTCCATCTTATAAGCTATTCGTGTTCCTGGCAGTTTGTGGATTGCAACATCCCTTTCCAGTCTGAGGGATTTATTCATTTATCTTCTTCAAAGAAAACTACCCCTATTCCTAACCTTTCAGTTGAACTACGATCTGGGCACTGCTGAAGAAATCTCCAAGAAAGTGAGACCTGGCCCTGCTATGTATAGTTGAGAGCTCTGTGGAACCCACAAGAGCACAGGGGAAATCAGTGCTGCTTCCTTCACAGGAGAGTGGAGGGAGCGGGGCTGGTGCCAGCTGCTCTCAGGGCAGTGAACCACAGCAGCTAGGGTCTGATGCTTTGCTAGGGGAGATGGCAGACATCTTTATTCCACCCTATTTGGACTAGAGCTAACAGAAGTGCATTTTGATCATGGCTGATAATAAAATAACTTTCTAAGTATAAGTATGAGTAAATGGAAAATACGAAGAAGGCTTTAGTTACCTTGGCTGGAGAGTGTGAAGGAACTTGTTGGCTGTGGTAACTAACTAGGTAAGTGATAGGATAGTGACATCAAGGGATTACTGTGAAATAATAGTATTAAGTGAAAATATATCATGACATGGAACTGCACTCTAGTGTTCTGATATTGCACAGCATGAGAAACAATGGACATGCATAGTACAAAGCTTCACAGATTCAGTTACTCAAGTACATCTTTTTTCAATCATCCAGGAACACACTTATCATTATCTTTTACATCAGCTGTATTTCAATCACAGTGAATTTGTTTCTGTCATCTTGAAATTCATTTGTTTTATTTAGTTTTAGATTGTTTGGATTTGTTTCTTATTTTCTGGTGGAAAATGAAGGGGCCTGAGTGAGAGTTAATTAGAAATATATCTCTATTGCCTACCTTTAAAATATTTTAAAGACTTTCCATGTACTCTTTAGAGTTCTTAATATGTACTTGAACAGAGTATTTTAGAAGTTGATTTCAGATGTGTAAGTATGTAAGGATATCTCTCTCATTGTATCATTTATGTTTCTGAAACATTCTAATATTTTTACAGATGTTTATACCTTGTTAATTTAGTAATTGAGAAATACACTGCTGAATCTATCAAAATATTTTGGTTTTCTCAAATTCACAGATGAGTATGCTCTTTCATGTACACATGAAGGGGATATGTGTGCATCAGAACATTTGGAGTAAAACATACTATGTTGCTAATTATTATGGTCCTAACAAGAGACATAAAATACTAAGAAATACCATACACTATTATTGGTATATAAAACCAATATTTAAAGTATCATCTCTTTCTAAGGGTATGTTCCAGTTGGTTTTTTATCGACTTAACACAAGATAAAATTATCTGGGAAGAGATACTCTACTTAAGAAAATGCTTCCTTTAAAACTGCCTGTAGGAAAGTGTGTAGGGCATATTCTTTTTTTTTATTAAGAAAATTTTTTCATTCATTTTACACACCAATCAAAGATCCCCTTTTCCCTTCTCCCACCCCCCAGCCTCCCCTCCCAACCCAGCCCCCACTCCCACCCACAAGAAGGCAAGTCCTCCCATGGGGAGCACATCCAGTAGAGGCAAGTCCAAGCCCTTCCCCGTGCCTCAAGGTTGCACAAAGTGTCCCATCATAGGTAGTGGGCTCTACAAAGCCCATGAGTGTGTAATCCATCGAGGGCAGTGCCACCCATATGCAGGTAGTACTGAGTGCTGAGCAAGCTATGAGGATCAAGCAAGTAATCAGTGCTCCCCATGACTTCTGCTTCAGTTCCTGCCTCCACAGCCAGCCTTGAGTTCCTGCTCTGATGGCCTTCACCAAAGGACTGTGATGTGGAAGTATAAAATGACATGACCCCTTTCTTCCCAAGTTGATTTTGGTGATGGTGTTTTATTCCAAAATAATAAGTTTAATTCTACTCCTATTTATCAGTGTAAAATTAATAGGTTCTCAACTAGGAACTATGAGTAGTCTAGTCACAGATTTTCAGCCTTAGAATAGTGCCAGGTATGGGTTTCAACTCATACAGGCCTTAGACCAAATCACAAAATGGATGATTAATCCCACAACATTCATGCCACTGTTGCACTGTTGAGCATGTTTTGCCAGACTGGTTGTTACTCTACCTGCAAGTATCCACAAATGAGTAAGGTTAATAATTATTTTTCTCCTCCATTACTGTGCACAGTACTTTCCAGATTGGAAAATCTAGCCAGTAGGGATGAGGCTTCAGGGGAATATCAACTTGATTTCTCCATGTTCTGTAACTCAAAGTGTGGTGTCTCTGCAATAGAGTCTTACCATAAAGTTCTGGAGTGTACCCAAGAGCATTGTCAATAGGCTCTATGTTGGGAATCTATGAGAACTGACTGGCCAATAACTTCAAGAGAGGAAATTCACTCCTAGCACTGGGCTTTTTGTTAACCTGTGGTGTCTAGTAGAAATATTGTTGCCCCATTATACAGTAACTTCATGTGAATTCTTTATGGATAGATTTTTAGGTAGCTAGGAAAAGAGAAGATAAATGATAGAATATATATATATACATACATATACATATATATGTATATGTATGTATATATATATATATTAAGAAGCTTCTACAGCAATAGGTTTCCATCTTAGTTTTGGAAATATACTTAGTGTTATTACTCATCTCTCATTTCTTCTACTACCTTATCCTCCCATCGCACACCCCATTTAACTCTTAAGTTTTCTAAGTTTATGAAAAGTAGACAGAGAAAGAAATGTGAGAATGACTTTCCAAGCAATGAAAAAGAAATTAGACAAACATAAACCTTGGCAATAGGAGTGAATTCTGTATATTTTGAAGCATATGATCTCAGGAGTAAAAATAAGCATAAATGGAAGAGGTCAGATTATTCATGTTCTTCCAATATATTTGAGGAGGAAGGGCTATTGTTAGAAAACTAGAAAACTATTAAAAGATCTAGGTGGGATTTAAGCATGACTAGTAGGTGGAAATTTTTATCTATGAACAAATAAGAACCACTAAGCAAATCCTGAAAGGATAAAATCAAGAAACTACAGACACGATTCCATCCAATAAATTCTAGGGTGCTGCTCTGAAAAGTATGTAGATGTTGGAGAAATTGACACTAATATGAGCACAAAGGACCCAAAGATCACAATCCAAGTCCAGGAGAGACAGGATGCTAATGAGGGTTGTTTGAGGCAAAGCTGAGTGGACAATGGTCAGTAGCTCATCATGGTCATGTGACTTCAGTCATTGTTCGCCAGCTACATTGTAATAAGATGCAGTCCATTTGCACATAGGCTGCTTTAGAATGGGAAAAATCAGAAACCCACAAGCAGATATCAAGGGACAGGCTCCAGAACCAAATAAGAGTGGAAAAAGCATCTAGGATATTAACACTCAAAGCCCATACTCTAAACACTTCAACAATTATTGATTCCAACACTTTTCTTCCACCACAAGTCACTATTCTAAGTCACCTAACATGGCTTATGGGGAAGAATATCCTAGGCTTGTTTATTAATACAGAGGTTCTACATCCATTTTGCACAATAACATAGCTTGTATATTTAACTCTGTTCTTGTCTTATATGCAATTATGGACATTATCAATTGGGGTCATTCACTAACACAGGAATAACCCTGTTTTGGAATTGTCTGTATATGTCTGTAATCCTATGTCCATTTTCATCTTTTAGGATCGTCCCTAATTGTAGAGATAATGAGTAAATACAAGACAATTGTTCTTCAACAAGGATTAGAGGATATGGCTGTGGATGACTACCAGTTTAGGAAAATCAAGTCCTTACTAAGAAAAAAACTAAATCTAACAAAAAAGATGCAAGATGATTATGACAGAATTCAGATGGCTGACAAGTTGGAGGACACATTCCCAAAAGATGCTGGCCTGAACCTGTTGATAAATGTGTGTCAAAGTATTAAAGAACTTGGAGACCTTGCTAAAAGGCTTAAAACAGAGAGAGCAAAAGGTAACATGGGAGCATCCGGGACACTCATCCCTTCTCCATCCTCCCTAAACTTTCTGGCTCCCTGCAGCAATCAGAGCTAACATGTTTCTTTCCCAGTGTGTGCCTTAGAAACAATGGTGTTGAAGCATCTCAGATGTCAACAAGTTGATGATTTCAAGAAATCTTTTCTTACAAAGAAACTAGATATATTTCAGGGTAGACATCTTTTGCGTTGGAGGTAAATAATATAAAAGGCAGTTGTTGAGATACATTAAAACTTCCAAACGTAGAAAAACTAGAAAATGATAAAGTAAAAATTGAAAAAGTCATTTAAAGCATTTAAATAGAATAAATTTAATACTTGATTAACAGTCTTACACATTCTTTAGTACCCTGTCCGGTAAGAAATATGATCTAATATTTATGTAGAATCCTGCATTTTAGAGATGTGAAGAATTTTCTCTTTACAAAGTCACTGGGATAAAAAATGTTGCATATACTGGTGCACAATTCTGACCTGAGAATTTAGCATAATGAGGCCCAGTCAAGGAGACCTGCAGATTGAGAATACATGAGTTACATAGAAAAATATATCCCCAATATAGATGTCAAAATCCAATGTTGCTATTTTCTTTTTTTTGTTTTGTTTTGTTTTGGTTTGGTTTTGGTTTTTTCAAGACAGGGTTTCTCTGTGTAGCTTTGCGCCTTTCCTGGGACTCACTTGGTAGCCCAGGCTGGCCTCGAACTCACAGAGATCCACCTGGCTCTGCCTCCCGAGTGCTGGGATTAAAGGCGTGTGCCACCACTGCCCGGCTAATGTTGCTATTTTCTTACATCAAATATCAACTCATAAACATTATTAAATAAAAATCATGTATAGGTCAAGAGGCAAATCAAGCAAATGAAAGTGAACAATTGATTGTTTAGGAAAAACTAAGAGGAAGTCAAGAGGATGGTTTGAGAGAAGCACAGGAAGTAGAAGTGAGAGACATTAAATGTAAGAGATTTTGGTTTGAGATGGCATAGGAAAAGGGAGATTATGGGACGATGGTGGAATATGAAGGTCAGTTGGGTGCTTTCTCTACCTCTTGAGCTAGCAGGCTTTCATACCAGCATCTGGTTCCTAAGTCTTTATTGGTAAAATTGAATGACTGAAGTTTTGTTAAAAATAACGTAAAATCATTGTCTTTCTGTAAAATTATTAACAAAAATGAAATAAACTGTCATTTTCATTTGAAAATCAGAAAATAAATACTTCTGAATGAACTTCAGTAATCTTAACCACGTCACTAGATTTATTGTGTTTTCCTTATCCCTACAGTTAAAAAGCAAAAGAAAAGAAAAAACAAAACTGCAGTGAAAAAAGGAAAGCAGGAAGAAACCAGTAGTTCCCAATCTCTTTCCACCAATAATCAATCAGATAAGAGTAAACCCTCTGCACAGGTAAGGTGGGTGGTCTCCCACCAAAAAGTTTCTCCCCAGGTTCCTCTCCTTCTTAGCTCTTTAGGAAGATTCAGTACTCTATCTATCTAGTCCACGGCTCTAGTGAGAACAGGTTCTAAGTCAACAAATTCATAGGGACCTGTCACTTCTTCAGCATCAGATATATAATGTCTCTAACTCGTGCAGCATAACCCCCAGGGATGCAAACAAAAAACTACCGCATGGCTTTTTAAAGACCATTTACTGAAACAAGTTGTTTGGGATGTGACTTTTTTAATGGTTATATTAAATACAAATTTTATAATTCTACACCTCATGCTCTTTTGCCACCACAGGGATAAGTAGGATGAGATAAATGTATTTTTTCTACTCCTCTATGAGACAACCTTATATCACTTAGTTAGGGTTTCTATTACTTGAAGAGATGTCATGATTATAGCAACTCTTATTTAAAAACACATTTATTGGACTTGCATATTCAGAGGTTTAGTCCATTATTGTCATGGTGGGAAGCATGTCAGTGTGCAGGCAGACATTGTGCTGGAGAGGTAGCTGAGAGTTCTGCATCTCCACAGGCAGCTGTAAGAGAGAGTGGCACTGGACCTGGCTTTAGCATCTGAAACCTCAAGGCCCACCCCTCAGTGACAAACTTCCTCTAACAAACCACACCTACTCCAACAAGGACACACCTGCTACACACATACTGAGACTCTTTGGTGACCAAGTGTTCAAATTAGTGAATCTATGAGGGTCAATCTTATTTAAACTACCATACCATATGATCCATCTGTTAAGAATGAGGTGTACACAATGATGCAAATATAATTAGAATCCAGTAATAAAACAAAGATTCTTATGGTCCTTGAAATATCATGTTTTACTTAATATTAAAGACATTACTAAGGGCTGGGGATAAAACTGTATGAGAAAGCACAACATACCATGTACAAAGCCTGGGGTTCACTTCCCAACACATTGGAAAGTCAATAAGGAAAGACAAACATTTTTCTTTTAGAAAAAGAGAAAACAAACCATAAAAACTGAAGGTGGCAAGAAAATGAAGCTTACCCAGGAGCAGACTCAGCTTCTAGAGCCTTCAGGAAGCAACCCACAAAAAGATGAATGTTGTCTCCAGACTCCTCATAAGCCTCCCACAACACCATCCAGCAGTTCCTCAAACAAGGTACCACTCCCTATTCCCAATGCTTTCCCTTTCCCAAAGCCTATCTCTGGGCTCACCACAACCTTGGGAAAATATCTCACTGATCCCCTACTACAAAGATTTTCCTCTTATTATTAAATAGCTCAGTAAGTTATGTAATCATGTATCACAGCCTCTGTGGTATTGAACAGGTAAGTATTTATGAAATGACTTCTAATATTGTCAACCAACTTTCTGCTTAGGGTTCAGAAAAGAAAGAGAGGAGACAGACAGGGACTAACACAAGAATGTGTCATTCCCCATTGCCTAGTTTCTTCTCAGGCCTTTTCCCTTTGCTGGTGACCCAACTTCAGAGGTTATTTTCACCATTCTATGCTCTTCTTAACAGGTGTTTTGACACATTCTGTTTCTTTGCTTGGAAGTCTTTCTCCATGTCCATTCACTGACCAAATATTGCATAACTGTAATGGTCACTTTTGCTAAGTGTCAGTTTCAGACCCTCCCAGACATACACCAAACTCTCCCAGACATTCCTCATCAAAGGGAATGGCTTCCTGTTCCCACTTGGATGCCTTTTTAATATAATTACAACAATCATAACCTTGAAAGTACTTCTCATCTAATTTCCTAATCATGTACTTAATTACATCGATTCATCATGCATGTATTTTGAGATCCTGACTGCCATGTACACACATCTCCTTATTTTATTGCATGGTACAATTGTGTTGAACACTCTATGTGACCAGCATTTAATCTTTTTAACAGGTAGAGTCCTGTTATTCAGCATGGGAACTCCTTAGGCACATCTAATTAACCATGTTTGTCAATGACGACAGCAATTGAATTCAAGATGTAGACAAGCCTGGAAAACAGGCTACAGTTAGTAATAATTTTGTCTTGAAAGGAATCAGCTTTATAGCAATTGTTGCATTTTAGAAGAAATTTTACCTTGAACAATCAAAAATATAAATCAAAAACAGTAAAAATGGCCATTACTGCTAAACCAAAGTATTTGCATACTTACTTACCTTCACTTTTAAAGCAAATTTTATAATATTTAAATTTTTATACTTCAAGGTTATAAAAGTATAATGAGGACCCTAACTTGATCTGTTGCCTAAGTACAAGTATTTCTCACATACGGAGAAGTTTTATTAAACTAGAGTTATGCTTATTTTATAGACCTAAATACAGGTTTAAATGAGTCTGGATAGGGTTCAGGCATGTTATTCCAACATGAAGTTAACTGAGCTACATTCCCATCCATCTTGTCCATTTTTTTAGGGTATTTGTGGCATAATTTCAGTCACATCACCTGAAAATGTGGAGGGTTGTATCTGTGTACAATAAGGATTGAATATCTGATAGATTGGAAAGTCTACCTGAGAAAAAGTACACAAGTAGCCAGTTTTACTACAAACTTCATTTCCCACAAAATAACACTAAAAGCTGAATGAGGCCAAGTAATATTTGAACAGTCTGTAAGATGCTTTGAGTTTGTATTCCATCCCAGACTAGAGAAAATTCAATACCTGACTTTTAAGAGAAGTTATAAGAGTGGAAGCTAGGTGTTAGAAATAACTAAGTATGTTCTCAAGTACTTCCTTCAGCCCAGGAAAAAGCTGACAATTGTAAAAGTCCTCTTTTGAAAAGAGAAAGTACAAGAAAGTAAAAAGATGTACTTGGTCTTATTTTCAAAAACCAATAAGCAGTATTAAAAAATATCCCAATCCTATTTTCCTTTAAAACAGAAAAACACAAACATCAAAAAACAGAGTACCATAAAGACACAGGTTTCCCAGAAAAAACATCAACTTCCAGAATCTGCAGCAACCAGCAACTCCTCAGCTGCCAGTAAACTCCAGACTCTTCCAGAAGTTTCAGCAGCAGTAGCAGCAGCAGCAGCAGCTTCTAACAGCCTCCACCAGACTTCTCAGACTCCAACAGAAACATGCTTCACTTTAAGAACATCTCTAGGCTCTCCAGTACCACTTTGCCAGAATTTTCCGATGTCTCCAGCATCAGACTCTAGCATCCATCTGAACTCTCCAGTGCCTCTAACACGGTCCAGTGGTGTCCAGGCTCCTCATGTACCTCCAGCAACAATATCTGGTAATAGCTGGGTCCCTCACATGCCTTCAAAAACAGTGTCCAGCTTTCTCAGTACTCCTTATTTGTCTCCAGGATCAGTGTCCAATAGTGCCCAGAACATTCACCTACCTACAGCAGCAGCAGCCGGTAGCAAGCAGTCTCCTCAGAGTCCTCAAGTAATAACATCCAGGCCTGCCCAAACCCCTAAAGGGCCTTCAGCAACATTGAAAAGGGAATCCCAGGTAGGAATAGCAATAGCATCCAGCAATATTCAGGTTCCCAATGCTCTTCCAGAAGTAGTGTCCAGAAATGATAGCACCACCCAGGTATCTCAAAGAGCAGCACCCAGTGGCATTCAAACTCTTAACTCTGCTACAGTAAAAGCACCCAGGAATGCCAATGTCCCAGGTCCCTTAGGAACAGGACATGTTTATGTCCTGGCTTCTTCGGCTTCTCCAGCAACAGCATCTAGTAGTCTCCAGACTTCTCAAGTACTTCTACCAACAACATCCAATAGCCTTCCAGCTCCTCAGGGTTCTATACCAATAGGAACAAGCAAAGTACAGACCACTCAAACACACCTAGGAGCATCATCCAACGTAATCCAGGCTCTAAATGCTCCTCCATGGACAGAGTCCAGAAGTATGTGTACCACTCAAGGGCCTCAAGGAGTATCATATGGTACTGGACAGGCTGTTCCCTGTTCTAAAGAAAAAGCATCAAGGAGTGTCCATGCTCCTCAGATGCCTTCAGCAACAGCATCTAAAAGTCTCCTGGCTCCATGTGGCTCTCCACCAACAGCATCTAGTTCTCTCCCGGACCCTTGGGTGTCCCGAACAACAGCATCCAGTGCTCTCCAGACTCCTCTGGTGCCTCCAACAGCAGTAATCAGCAGTCTACCAAGGGTAAAGCAACCTGTTCTTACAATATAATAACAGAGCTTAGCACAAACTTGAAAGGTTTCTTCATTAATCTATATGCACACATAACCTTTTATTCAAATAATCAACTCATTTTTATTGTGTTTAGTTACTGACCTTCCCTACATTCAACTTTAAAATACTTTGCATGCTCTATTCGATTAAGAAAATATCTGACTCAATGATCACCTGATCATGCCTATTCTGTAAGGAGTATAGTGAGACACTTGCTTATTTAATTTTACACTCTGAACTTTTTGTCAAGGTATTCTTTTCATATTGTGAATTACTGAAACAGTTATAATGAAAATGTATTTCCTGAAGATAGAACACATCGATCAGGAATCGAAGTTTAACCCTACCATCCATAGTGTGAAATCTGTATGTTTCCAAGTCAAATTTCAGAGAGTGCTACCAGTTATAGCTGCCTCCCTGAGCTGGTACCCAGGTTGGCCATGACGGCCAACATGCTTCTTCTTTCAGCCCTACAGTTTTGCCTCCATTTCATAGTGCTCTTCTGATGCTCAGAAATGGAATGGGATATTGAGGAAGTAGGCTATCAAAGTAAAATGACTTCAGGACTTTTCTGGTCCCAGGATTCTCTTCCATGCCTGCTATTATGCAAAAAAGAAGAGCTACTAGCCCGAACCACTCCTGATTAACAATATTTGAGTGCATCTTTCTTTTACAAGAAAGCTCTGACTGTTTTGACAAGGTTTTATAATTGGAATCTTCAAAATATTCCTACATAGAAGACTTGACTAGAACATGGAGACTTTGGGTTCATTCCCCATAACTACAAGTATAATTTCCTTATTTAGCAGGTATGATTAGTATTAATTGGAATCACTTAAGTAGTGATTTAGGTAAATCTCCATTTCTTCCTTTATCTAGGGTAAGGTATGGGAATCATTGTATAGATAGATGTTCTCCATTCTATTCAGTGGAGTTATGCCTTAGGATTGTCTGAATTATGCATGTTTATCCTCTGTATGTTTTATGTAGACACCAAAGAAGGGAAACTTACCAAAGGAGCCTTCTAAGGTAGAAGGTCACCATCGAGAACCCAAAGAAGTGATGGTGTTGAAAGTAACAGAACCGTTTACTTATGATTTGATTGATGGCAAAAGGATGTTCCATGCCACGGTGGCTACTGAGACTGAATTCTTCAGAGTGAAGGTTTTTGAGACAGCCCTAAAGAACAAGTTCATCCCAAAAAAGATCATTGCCATATCAGATTATTTTGGCACCAATGGATTCCTGGAGATATACGGAGCCTCCTGTGTGTCTGATGAGAATGTTAACCAAACGATGGTTATCTCAAATACACTGAGGAGAAGAGCCAATGGAACTCCTAAAATTAAGGATCTTTTCTCTCAAATAAAAGGGACATATGTGAATGGAGAGTTTATGGTAACTAAGGTAAGCTACTACATTATTTGTGGAATGCATATGCATTCTGAGATTTTAAGTTTTTCTTGGCACTGAAAGTTGCTCAATTTACTTAACACAGGAAATAATTACCTTTCATATCAGAAAGAGATGAGTAAGGTTACCATACTTTGGATATTGGGAAAGTCTCTTACCATTCCTCTCTCAAGGTACCACCATGAGAATTCTTTACAAGCAGATACATCAATAATCTTTGGTATTTTCCTGGCTATGACAATCCATTTATAGCCATCCTATTCCCAGACACTGTTCAGTTTACAGCACACTTTCCTTTGAGATTATATTTCTTTGATAGTTTCCTTTCACAACTCAGTTGTGAATGAAGAATCAAACTCATAGACTAGACACAGTTTGCAATGATGAGAATAAAAATCCAAATAGACAATTCTGCCCTAGAATGAAGCCATGTCCAACAAGCCAGGATTATTTCTTTAATGTGCTCTCATTATCACATTCTTTACATTTTATCAAGACATTTTGACTGAGTGAATAATATTTTAAATAATGAGAGAAAGAGGAGTTAAACAATCTGGTTTAAATTCACAATTTATAATAGGCACAATGAAAGTGAAGAAATTTAAGGAATTCTGTGACTTCTGAATATTTTTTTAAGTGCCAATGTACTAATTCATTAGTATGTTTGCTTGTTCAATGTATGATTTTGTAGTTCATAGTGCATGAATCAGGCATGACTTTTTCCTTTTATCTATGCTGTTATTGACTGTGCTGATACAATTGTTCACACAATTAATAAGTAAGTGGGACACAAACTAAAACACCAGAAATATTGCTGTAGATTTAACTTCTAAGGGATTAGGAAGTAGTAGAGTGCATTGATGTGTACACTGAGCAAATGTGATCCATTTATACAGGAGGGGTGTGTGTGTGTGTGTCTGTGTGTGTGTGTGTGTTTGTCTTTGTGTGACTGTGTGTTTGTTTCTATTTCTTTTTTATGTCTATTAGTTTGTTCATTTTTTTTTATTCTTGTTGGTTTGTCTTCTTTGACTATTTGCTTAAAAGAGAGAGAAAGTTGGGTTGGGGATTTAACTCAGTGGTAGAGCGCTTGCCTAGCAAGCACAAGGCTCTGGGTTCAGTCCTCAGCCCCTAAAAAAAAAAAGACAAAAAAGAGAGAGAAAGAAGGGTTGGAGTTGGAAAAGTGGGGAGGAAAGAATTATGCTGGAGGAAGTAGGGGAGAGGAAACTGTGATTAGAATATGATGTGTGAAAATAACTTTATTGTCAATAAAAAGTAAAATAAATTAAATAAAAAAGACTTATAATAGTGTTTCTCAGATTCACAATGAGCCAAAAGTAGCCTTTTCTTCTCAGGCTTCCTGGATGTAACTAAATGGGGTTTGCTGTGTATTTATGGTTTTTTTTTTATTTTTTTTATTTTTGATCCCTTACTTTGGAACCTTAAGAAATCTCAGCTATTCTGATATGTTCCCACTAGTATTTAGGAAGATACTCATTTTTTCTAAAGACACCCGGCAGATAAAGACCTCAAGTAGGTAAAACTTAAGAGAGGCTTCCAAGGGCTGCAATTATGCTCAGTCATTAAGGGCTAGGCACACAAAACCTCCAGAGTGATTGCCAAGAAAAGATTTGTTCACCATAACATGTTAAACTCTTCCATTCAAGTAATTCTCTTTTGTCAGTTATTCCTTTATTTTGTCTGTGAGGGTTGAGAGAAACATAAAGGCCATGAAAGCAGTGTGGAAGTCAGAAGAGAAGCTCCACAAATGAGTTCTCTCCTTCCACTGTAAGTCCTGGGAACTGAGTGGTAATCAGGCTTGCCAACAAGCACCCTTACCCACTGAGTCATCTCACTGGCCTTTTACCTGTGATTCTAAACCTAAGAGCCATACTTGCCTTTGTCAGGGACAGGTTTATGCTAATACTCTTTATTTCTCATAGAAGTGATAAGCTTCCACATATTTCTTAAAACATGAATGTTAACTTGTTTTTCAGAAAAATGAAAGGGGTGACTTCATTTACTATGGGATTGAAGATGATACTGGGAAAATGGAAGTGGTGGTCTATGGACGACTGACCAGTATCAACTGTGAGCCAGGCAATAAACTTCGACTTGTCTGCTTTGAATTGACCTCAACAGAAGATACATGGCAGCTGAAGTCTGTAAGGCACAGTTACATGCAGGTGTGTGCTTTGGGAAATACAATTCTTCCTAAGGATCATATGTTTTAATCTCCTGCAGTCCAGGGTGTCCTTGAACTCCTGATCTTCCTGCTTCTTCCTCCCAAATGCTGGGAATAAAGGTGTGTGCCACCATAGCCTGGCCTCTGTGGTTAACTGGTGACTAGTTCCACCTTCTGATCTCCAGGCAAGCTTTATTTGTCAGAACACAAACAAAATATCACAAAACATTGACTTGAAATTGACCAAAGACTGCACGCAAAGAACCTTGGGGTCTTCATCTGTAACTTTCAAATACTGTCTGTTGCAGAGGATGATGAACAGAAACGATAAGTTCCCAAGGATGCCCTGAGCAAATCAGACCACAATATGCTAAAATCCACAATCCTTGTCATGCTTACACAGTGTGGGATTCGTATTACACTTAAACAGCCACTATTACAATGTAAACAGTCAGTAGGAATGTAGAGAGAAATGTGAACCATCTGCATTTCAACTGCTCTGACCTCATCTTTTCTTCTTTAAGGTTATCAACGCCAGAAGGAGAGGCACTCAACCCTGATTCAGTTATGAAAACCTCTGTAGAACTATACTTCTGACAATCTCGATGCCAAGGATACTGTTTACAGAAACAACAGAGAAAAGAAACAAGTCCAGAGAGTGAATGTATATATGACCTGTTGAAATACCATACCTATGAAAGCCAGCTGTTGGTTTGTTTGTTTGTTTTTTCAGGAGGGGATTTCTCTGTTTAGTCCTTGCTGTCCTGGAAATCACTTTGTAAACCAAGCTGTCCTGGAACTCAAGGATCTGCCTGCCCCTGACTTCCATGTGCTGGGATGAAAGGCATGTGCCACCACTGCCCTGCCTGCTATTATATCTAGGAAATGGTGCTTTCTCATATTCTTTATACATTTTTGTATTATCTAAATTCCATATTTTGTATCTAAACTTTTATAATTCTTAATCTATCAGTTTTATAAATATATATAACTTTTTAAAAAATCCAGTTTTTGATAAAGCAGTGATTCCTTGGGAATATCTTAAAACCATTTGAAGTTGCTCTAAAATAAAATATTAGTGATCTGCAGATAAAACTGTGGAATACAGGCTTCAAGTGTGATGTTTAAGGACAAAACTTGTTCAAGAACAAATAGACTGTGTCCTGCCCAGAAAAACCAAACATTAGTAATACACAGATGGTTGAATTCAGCCTTGAGTGCAGTTTCCCAAACTAGTGTGTTGAGGACCTGACAAGTCTTCAGATGCTTTTCACTGAGTAATTGTGACTGTATTATACAGTTTCATTATTTAAGCAAAGAATCCACAAATTTTGGGTAAGAGTGAGGAATACTATCTGCAGTAGTAAGGAATCTCAACTCCAATTCTAGAATGAAATAATGTCACTGGAATCCTTCAAAATGAGGAAGCCCTATGATAAATGAATTAAGAAATTTGTCAGGATTCCCAGAAAGGTCTTGCTGGGGATTTTTCTACTTCTCTCACTTCTGTGAAATCATATCTGACCTAAGCAACTGGAGAAAGAATGGGTTTGGTTTTGCTTCTGATTTAATGGTAGAGAAGGGTGAGATGGCTGGTCACATTGTGTTTATAGCAGGACTCAAAAAGAGGTGAGTTCTAGAGCTGTTTTGGTCCTTGTCTCTCTATCTCTCTGTCTCTCTCTTTTTATTCACTTCAGGACCCGAACCTATTCAACAATACCACTCACACTTAAGGTGAGTGTTTCCAAATTACTTAACCAAGTCTAGAAAGCCCTCATGCATGTATTCAAAGGATTCTCATAAGTGATACTGTCAGGTTTACAATCAGTATTAATAGGCACATGGGGCAACAATCTAACATGGCTTAAGGAGCACAGAAAAGGTGAGAAAAGAAGAAATAAAGGCAGGAAGAGGGAAGAGCTAAGGATGAGTGCATCTCTCATCTTGGAAACCCACATCTTATTTCCCATTTAATGATCCTGGAAATGAGGGCCTAATGGGGTGTGTTCAGTTCATAGTCACTTCCCATCAATAGATCAATGTCACTAGAAAAGCATTTGTAGAAGGGAATTCTGTTTGCTTGTTTTTCTTTTCTTGTTTGTTTTGTTTAACTTTGCTCTTCCAGCACATAGGGATGAGAAAGGCTAGCATGGGGCACAGTTTAGCAATCTGAGGCTTCCCTTTTGTCTGATAACCACAAATGCACTTCCCAGCCAAAGACCACTGTCTCCATGCCCTATGTACAAACAATGTTCTTCTAACAACATACCTGAAAACTGTTGGCAACGTGGACACCCGCATACAACATGGTTGCAAATATCTATGTTGCAAACAATGAAAATGATTACTGCCCTTAGAAATACCTTCATAGAACATTTATATTCAAATATGTCCCAGAACAAGTTTGATACCAAGAAAGATGATCGGATCCAGCCTGGACTAGTTTGGGGATGTGTACAACAAGACAAACCTGGGTCCTCAAAGGGAACTTTTATGATGAATATCCTAATTCACCAACTTCTTCCTATGTATAATTGTGTGAATATAATCAAAATAAAATACTGTGTGGAAAGGCACATGCACAGGAAGTAACTGAGTACCTAATCTAAGCCCATTAGTTGAAATACAGATCAACCAGTGTCAGTCCCCTTCAGCACCCCACTCCTCCTTCTCTTGAACTCCATGAAAGTGGCTCCAAACAAAAAACGGGGCCCTTGAGCACCTTTCCTCACATGGCACACGGATGCTCTTCACACATATTCCTTCCTGAGCTCTATTGTCGCTTTGCTTTGAATAAAGTTTCACTGCTTCTTTAAAATCTGTGTGCGCCTTTATCCTAAATCTTTCAATGAAGGGAAAGGATTTGGAAACACCTGGCTTTGACTCTAACCACCACAACATCCTGTAACAAAGATACAGGAAGAAATCTCATCAAATGCCAAAGATTAGTTCTTGGATTCCCAAACTTGCAGAAATGTATTACATTTATTTTCCGTAATTAACGCTGTATCTGTAGTGTCCTGACACAACACAAAACACACTAAGACAGAAGAAAATTATGTGTCAGAGACAGAGAATTTTGTCTTATATAGACCAAAAGTTTCAATTTATATAATCCACAAATGCTATTTAAGAAAGAAGGGAGTAACAGTGCCAAATCTACCTACATACAGTAGGCTGAATCTGTCCTCTACTTCAATATTCCTGGGGAGGTGTAAACAAATATCTACTCACCCCAGCCCAAAGTTCAGGTACAACTGAAGTCCAATTTGGTGAGCCAATGGGATTTATTTATTTATTGTTGTGTTTATTATAGGAATATTGATGAGGTGTTACTTACAGGAGCAGAAGTGACTCAAAGACAGCTATGTCACCAGTTAATTCAAAATGAGTAACAGCTCATAATAGCAAGAATCCTGGGGCACCCTTGACAATGTGCAGACAGTACAAAGCATTGGAGAGTGTCCTTTTTAGGTAGTCAAGTTGGTCAGAGCCTCTTCAGGACATCATGAGTGGTCTCAACAATTTCCAGGCATATCAACTTATATGAGAATGCCTAGGACAACTCCTTACAATGTATATATTCTTGGGGAATAATTTCTCCAATAATGGAGGACCCTATTATATCTGGTTTCAGGGACTTCCTGAAGCCTCTAAGTTGTTTACTTAATCTTAATGATCTTTCTTGCCTGATGTGAGATTTCACCCATTCTGAGACAATCCTGCTATTCTGTATCTACAGATTGCCCAGAGTCCGTGGAAGACACCGCGTCCAGTGTTGGATATCTGAGGGAAGAAATCTACATACACTATGCTCTTATGTCTGTTAACTTTACTCCTCTAAGAAAAAATTCTATCTATTCAGGTACATCTCTGTCAGGCATTCAGGACAGCAATAAATCTAGATACACCAAGCTCTTCATTCATCTACTTTATTTCTCTGGGATGAAATCCTGTCTACATAGCTTCGGTTCTGTCCTGATACTCAGTTTCTTTTTGTTCCCTCATTTACTGCCCTCTCATAGTCCTGCTAACAACTAAGCTCTTATGCTTCCAGCCTCATCTGTTGTGCCCAGATCGTGAGCCCCAGAGAGACCACCAAAGACGAGCATGCCGGAATGCAAAAGCAAGGTTTAATTCTGGATATCCAAAAGCAATACAAACCTAGGCAGGGACTTCGTCCAATACATCCAACGCAGTGGAGGCTGGAGGAAGCGCCCACCTATCTGCAAGCTCAGCTTTTAAAGGGAAAAGTCACAAGGTTACATCATTTAGGGGTGCTAGTACAGGTACAATTCTGATTGGCTCGCTTCTAGAGACTTCTAGAAATTACTTCTAAGGGAGTGGTTGCCCACCACCATTTCTCATTGGCTGCCCTCAGGTGGGGGCATTTCTGTGGTCAGTTACCCTGGAAACCAGGGAGAGGACATTCCATAGTCTGGCAGGCATTACCTCGTGACTATCTTGTGACTCTGTACTTTTACACTTGCTGGTTTCTGGAATCTGAACTGACTGGTTTCAGTAACTAATGGCCTATTCCCAAAAGGAGAAATCTTAGGCCTTAATTTTAGGGTGAAAGCATTTTGGTCTTATTTCTAAGATGGCTCATTTTGGTCTCACATTCTACATCCTCTGTTTCTTCATCCTCCATCTCTACTTACTCTCTACTCCTGGCTCCGATGAACTATACAAGGCTTCTACCTTACTATCTACAAAACCTCTGTGTTCTTCCCTTCTCCCTGGTCATGCCATTCTGTCTGCCTCTACAGAAAATGTCTGTGTCTTCTTCCCCTTGCCATGTGGTTCTCTCCCTCCTCTGGAATGTTGCTCCATCCTACCTTCCACCTTGATATGTAAAAATCTCTTTTGTTTCAGTCAGTTGCTCTGGAGAGCCACTAGGCCTCAAGGCAAAGGGATGTTCTAAGTTTTATTGCACAACACACAAAGTTATGCATCTCCAGCCAGCTTGTCTTTGCCTATGTTACCTTATCCAAGTACTGGCCTGAGCAAAGAAGCTCACACACACATTCTAGAGGAATTGTGAATACAAACAATTCATAACAAGGCACAGCTGAATATTAAGCTGTGTAACACCAAATAGTTCATGCTAAATGGCTTCCCACTTGACAGACCCTTGGCCTGGTCAAGGTATAGCTTTAATACACAGCTGGACTCCTTATATCATATTCTTGTGGCTTGCCATGTGTATCCTTTTGTTAACACCCTGTGTCTTACCAAGCTTTCCTGTAAGGTGAATGATTTTGATCTGGAGGAAGCTACAGTCTCCCTGATGTTTACATAAGGACTCAACTTCTCTCCTACCTGAACTTAATGCCACTTAAAGTATAGAGAAAGACCAGGAGCGTTCTTATTAGTTTCCATTATGAGTTCTGGACAAAGGAAAAAGTAGGGCACCTGGCACAATGATGGCACCATTTTCACAGTGGTAACCAACTGCTTTCTGGTTGCATTTGAGGCCTGCTACACAAGAGAATATTCATACCTAGCATAATATGCCTTGTCAAAACCTCCCACCTGGAGGGCAGTAGGCCCAAAAAACATCACATCTCATTGTCAGTTTTCCTTTAAAATATTCATGTTTATATCCACAGGTTAGTGCTACTCACAGAGTTAGTCAAAGAATCTTCTTTTTGCAAGAAGTTGCTATTAATTCCAGAGACTCAGAACTAGGAACGAGCTTGGTAACTATGAACTTTGGTTCCTTAATTAGCAGGTATTGGGCACTCCTTTTTATTCATGACTTCCTTCAGCCCAAAGACTGCAAATGACACAACCAACCAGATGACTCTTAGAACAACTCTGACTATTTAGACGTCTGTACAGATACACTGAAATAAAAAACTATGCAATTTTATCTCATGGCATCAGCTCTGGGGTGCATTTACCATGGATCCTAATCGGTCTTAATAAAAAACCCAGAGCCAGAGATCAGGGGGGTAAATGTTGAAAGATCAGTAAAGCCATGCAGCCAGCCACAAGAGAGACTTCTTACCTCTACTGAATCCTCAGCCTGAAAGGGACTGACTTACTATCTTATCCTGACTTATTCCTTTTCTCAGCCCAGCCATACCACTTCCTGTCTCAACCTCCCTAGAGCTGGGATAAAAGGTGTATGCCACCACTGGCTACCCTCCATGGCTAACTAGTGGCTGACTTTGCCCTCTGATCTTCAGGCAAGCTTTATTTGTTGGAGCATACAAAAAAATATCAGTACATTTCCCCATTTGTCTAAAATAAAATCTATATACAATAATTACAATAACTATATTTAATATATACAGGCAATAATTGCATCTATAATGTCTAGTCCATTAACACTTGACAAATTCATAGAAAATACTCTATTATTTATCCAGTTTTGGTGAGTCCAAAATGTACCTAATTCACTTTCTATCCTAACTTGAATTACCTACCAAAAACTATCTTTTGATGCCTCTCAATCTTACACATTTTACACCTCTTTAGTGAGTTTCTGTTTTGAATTTGTTAACAAGGAAAACTATAACCATAACTATCTCATCTTCAATTCCTGAGACCCAAGAGGAAATAATATATATGAGTAAGCAGGAAGTGCAAGCAAGGGATTTCCAAAAAATGTGAGAAATGACAGAAACAACTGCCTACCTCTGAAACATTGGGGCTTCACCTTCAGTCTTCAGCCTACAGGCCTAGCATGTCTGACAGACTTACCTGTGAGGCAGGATTTTCTGAAGGACTGTCCTACCTTGTCTTGACAAATTTCAGCAGGCCTTTCTTTTGTGTTCTGCTTGTCCCATTTGGACAGCATACTGTCAGCAGTTGAGGCAAGGGCACTTTCTTGCCCAGTGGCTAACTTTTGCCCCAAAGATATGGTGATATTGTGTTCCCCAATATATTGTGTACCCTAATAAACTTATCTATGAGAGAACAGAACAGCCACTAGATTAGACATAGAGGCCAGAAAATGGTAGCACACACATGCCTTTATTCCTAGCATTCTATAGGCAGAGATCCATCTGGATCTCTATGAGTTCAAAGCCACACTGGAAACAGGAAGTAATGGCAGGAAGCAGAAAAGTATTTAAGGCATGAGGACCAGGAACTAGAGCCTTTTGTAAAGCTTTTAGCTTTTAGCAGCAATTCAGCTGAGATCCATTCAGGTGAGGATTCAGAGGCTTCAGGTCCAAGGATTCATGAAAACAAGGTCAGCTGAGAAATTGGCAAGGTGAGGTTGGATGTGGAATGTTCTGTCTCTCTGATCTTTCAGAATTCACCTCAATATCTGGCTCCGGGTTTGTTTTTAATTAATAAAACATTTTAAGATTCACATTATACAAAGAAAGCAAACTCCATATTCTCTAGATCTCTAAAGGGCTTGAAGATGACCTGTCTATCTAAAATATATCTGTTTGACCTTGAAAACATATCTATCATGACTACAAGTTTGATTGTAAAGACTAACTACTAACTTGCATTTCCTTATGTCCTAATTACCTTGTAATAACTTCCAAGGACTAGAAATTTGCATTACATTGTTAAATTAACTGTATAGGTACAATACACAGAACAAGAATAGAAATGTATTGTTGCTAGAGGGCTTCTCTCCAGGCTCCAACAAGCCCCACAGTCCCACAATCCACGTATAAAATAATCACTCAGAAGCTTATATCACTTATAAACTGTATGGCCGTGGCAGGCTTCTTGCTAACTGTTTTTATATCTTAAATTAACCCATTTCTATAAATCTATACCTTGCCACGTGGCTGGTGGCTTACCAGAGTCTTTACATGCTGCTTCTCCTGGCGGTGGCTGCAGTGTCTCTCCTCCTTCTTCCTATTTCCCCAATTCCCCTCTCTCCTTGTCCTGCCTATGCTTCCTGCCTGGTCACTGGCCATCAGTGTTTTATTTATATAGAGTGATATCCACAGCACTTCCCCTTTTCTTCTTTTTTTAAAAAGAAGGTTTTAACTTTAACATAGTAAAATTACATATAACAAAACAATTATCAAGCAAGAATTACAGTTACAATATTAAAGAAGATGTCTTATCTATCTTATATTTGTGAGTTTAAGGTTTTATATCTAACTTATCTTTTATCATAACTGAGGAAATTACAACTATCTAGTCTTTAACCACATCAAAGACCTGAGAAGGAATATAATGGTACTTGAGAAATGGTAGATGGATGCAAGCAACTTTCGGGAATCTTGCAGGAGTAGACCAAGACAGCTGGCAGTCTGGACAGTCACCTAATGTTTCTCAGCATTGCTGGTGCATTTAAATTGGCTACAGGCCTAGAGTATCTGACAGACCATTTTCAGAAGCAGGAATTCTAAAAGACCATCTTACTCTGTCTTGGCAGAGTACAGTGGTCACTTTCCTTGTGTCCTGCTTGTCCAGAAAGGACAGCATTGCATTTGTACTGGCAGCCATCAAGGCAAGGGCAGTTCTTTGCCCAGTAGGCCATTTTGTGCCAAGAAGACAAACTTCCAAATGGAAATGTCTTAGAAGCCCAACATTCCCTTGGATCAAATTGGTGCAGCCAGGAGCAATTGTGTCTCACATCAAGAGAATTCTAAGTTATTTAAATGCCATATTCTCTAGGTCTATGAAGTGTTTGAAGATAACCTATCTATCTGAAATATATTTATGTATACCTAGAAGACTTAACTAACATGGCTACAAATATGATTATCATAGATGACTAATTATTATTTTTAATTATCCATTACAATTTTAAATGAGTTAAACATAATACCTCAAACAAGAATAGAAATATATATATATATACAGTATAACAAAATTAACTTCAAGTTTGTATCAATAAACTAAAATGTATACCAATGTAAAACATTTTAAACATAAACTAAAATCTATACCAATGTAAAACATTTTGAACAAGTTGTTCTTTAAAAGTAGGTTCATTATAGCCGGGCGGTGGTGGCGCACGCCTTTAATCCCAGCACTCGGGAGGCAGATCCAGGCGGATCTCTGTGAGTTTGAGGCCAGCCTGGTCTCCAAAGTGAGTTCCAGGAAAGGCGCAAAGCTACACAGAGAAACCCTGTCTCGAAAAACCAAAAAAAAAAAAAAAGTAGGTTCATTAATCTACCTTTTTATCTTATCATCTCTATATCCTCCTATATATCTATATCATATCCCCTTTTGTTTTTTAGAAAGAGATCACATTTATAATCAACTGTTTTAAATAAAATATTGGTTTTCTCTGTCCCACACCAGAGGGCTCTTCTGATTTGGGACAGAAGAAATCTCTTAACCATTTTTTTTTTAAAGCAATATGTCTGGGTTTAGAGGAGGAGTGAGCCAATTCCACCTCTAAAGCCAGTTTGGTATATTTGGGAATTTGGGCATAGCATCTCTTACTACTTCCTGCTGGAAGGGGGCGCTGTATCTTATGGGGATGCAAAGAAAATTTTAGGCCTATGGGGTAGTCCGTGAGACTGTATTGTCTGAACCAGTTGCCTTGAAACCGCTCTGGATGTTAGATCATCTGGGCCATGGTGTCATCTAAGACCTTTCAGGGGGTCTTGGCTGGTGAAACCTGTTGTATCTTAATCTGGAACAAATCCACAGCCTCTGGCTTTCTGTGGAAACAAAAGCAGAACCTCTTTTCCAAAGTAACATATCCTTATATCCAAATTTTGAAGTCAAGGTACCTTTAAAATTTACATTTTGGCATAACTGAACAGCTTTTATAATCAAATGTTTTTCTTTAGTTACGAATATCAAAGACAACATAATCCAGATTTTCTGCGTGATAGCCATCTTTACGTGGCTTATTACCTTTACTGTTTTTTTTAAACAATTTATTTTTAGATATTATTTGTTTATATAATGGTATATATATATATATATATATATATATATATATATATATATATATATATATTGTCTTTTAAGCCTACATACATTTTTACATGTATTATAAACTATTTTATCTGAATCAGTCTTATTGACTGTAGCCTTCTAAGCCTGAAACGGTGCTGTGGCTGCTGGCTCCACCCCCTTCAGCTTTTCAACATGGCAGTGGTACATTTTTTCCAGCTCTGGGAGTCATCAAGTCTCAGAAATAGTAGGTCTACGCTTTTATCAAAGCAGCGTGTAGCCCAGAAACCTCTTTTTTTTTTTTTAATACTAGTAAAGACTAAATCTACCACACAGCATAATGTGCCGCTGGCAGATGCCTCATTCCTGCCATACTGGTGGTCAAACGCACATGGCAGAAACCCGCCAGTGTTCAAACCAGTGTTTTGCGGTGTCTAGCTGCCTGTATGAGACAAGAAGCAGGAACCTGTTTTTGGCTCTGTTTAGAATTGGTTATTAAATATTGTCAGGTTTAAGGTGGAAACTCGAGCCGTTGGGCGCCATTTGTTGCTGGAGGGCTTCTCTCCAGGCTCCAACAAGCCCCACAGTCCCACAATCCACGTATAAAATAATCACTCAGAAGCTTATATCACTTATAAACTGTATGGCCGTGGCAGGCTTCTTGCTAACTGTTTTTATATCTTAAATTAACCGATTTCTATAAATCTATACCTTGCCATGTGGCAGGTGGCTTACCAGAGTCTTTACATGCTGCTTATCCTGGCGGTGGCTGCAGTGTCTCTCCTCCTTCTTCCTGTTTCCCCAATTCTCCTCTCTCCTTGTCCTGCCTATACTTCCTGCCTGGTCACTGGCCATCAGTGTTTTGTTTATATAGAGTGATATCCACAGCAATGTATGTTCAGTGTGTTCTAACAAAATTAATCTCAACTTTGTATCAATATAGAAAGATGATATCAATGTAAGCTTTTAAAAGTAGATTCAACAATCTACCTTTTTAATCTTATCATATCTATATCCTCCCCTTTTTCTTTTCCGAGTAGACTCAATAATCTACTCATTTGTCATATCATATCTGTATCCCCTTCTTTTTTTCAAACAAGAACCCTGAATCTAATCTCCTTTGTTCAACTTATTTCCTATTAGCAATACAACATGTAACCAGCCACCCTAAACAATGAAAAACATCCATAACCTATTGAATGACCAAAAAGGCAATGGTATCTTTAGGGGATCCTGAAAAGAAAAATTTGAGTTAATTGTCAAGTCCTGGGAGAGGTAGTTATATCATTTGTTGTCCAGTCTCTGTGTAATAGGAAAGTGTAGGGCTTGTCTCAAGTCCTGGCTAGAGTAGCCTGTGAGGCTGGATCATCTCAGCTAGCCACCTCAAAATTGTCCTGAGCAGTTTATAGTCCAAAGCTGATTTTTAGGTGGTGTTTGTCAGCTTAATAGTGTTATCTTAGTCTGTGTGGAATCATCTTTGAGAGATCCTGTTGTTAGGATTCTGCTCTCATTCCTGAACATTCGCAGCTCAAGGTCTTGTGCATTAAGTCATCAGGGTCTGGTGGCAACTGTGTATGCTGTGCGTGATCACACAATCTGTGCCTTAAAAAGCAAGACACAGACCCAACCCTCTCTTTCTGTTCCCTCTCTGCTCTCTGCTCTGCTCCCACAATCTCTCTCTTTCCAAACCTGACTCTCCTCTCTCCTATCCCCTCCCTCCTTCCAATAAAGCTCTCTGTAACTCTGGTAGTCATGGCCATGGCTCGTGACTTTTCCACTGGTAACCAGTGCCACCACCAGCGCTGTTCATCCTTTCACCTGTTATGCCCATATCATGAGCCTCCCAGAGATCACCAGGAGTTCAAGTTCACATGTAAAAGCAAAGAGCCTTTATTGCAAGCTTAAGCTTGGGCTTCCTGTCCATTACAACATAGTGGTTGGATCAGAGACAGCATTGAGCTTAGTTATGGCAGGGCTTTTAAGGACTAAAGATGGAGTGTAGGAGAATTCCAGATTCACATGAGGGTTGAACTCCTGATTGGGCAGGAGTGAGGTAACAGTAGTTTTGTCAAACAGTGATTGGTGTTGGTGTTACTGCAAGGAAATTGGCAGTCTATATACAAATTATGTCAGCTATCCTGTGTGTTTTAGAGCAATTAGTACTTGTTTGTTTCAGTTCTGACTGATCCCCCACAGGGTACAATTTGTGGCTTTTCCTGGTATTGTAATGTTGAGGCCAAGTCCCAGTATTGTTAGTCTGCAGCCTGTCATGGCTGCACTAATGTTAAGGCAGGCCTCTTCAATCCCATCATCTTTATGGAGACTTCAGAGATTATATTAGGCCAGATTATTCCTTTTCTTGGTAATTCTTTCCTGGTAGCTCTCCCTTCTTCTTTGGATGCTTATTTGTCCAAAGGTCTTTAAATTCCTCAATATGTTTTTTATTTATTTATTTATTTTGTTTTCCTGAAAAGATAAAATAAAATCCTTCCCCAACCCTAACTTTGGGGAGGTTTCCTTTTGGTAAGTTATGTCTCATCAAATGCAAGTTAGTTTAGATTGAGTAGTCATGCTGTTTGATGAAATAGCATCTCTCCTAGTTGAGAACTCTTTTTTGTTCTGGTTTCTTCTGATACTTTTGTTTCATCTTTTAATGCTGTTCTACCATCCAGAGAAGTATTTTTTTTTTTACAATAGGCATTAGGTTCTTTAATTGTTCTGAGAAAGAGTTTCCTCCACAATGACAGGGAAGGACTGAGCTGAATTTGACATGGGGACCTGTAAGAGGCCCCCCAAGATGTTTCCTAATGGCAAAGGGTTACCTTGTCTGTCTCTTGTTGATCTACATTCATTAGTCCAATGCCTGCCTTTGCCACATCTTCTACATAATTCAGAAGGGAGGGACATTCTATTGAGATTATTCTTAGCAAAAACATTGTTTCTAGGAAAGCCCTGTTTAAAGTTACTTTTTAAGTGTCCTTGTTTACCCCAATTGAAGCATTTGACATTTTGATTTTTCTTCAAACCTTTGGAAATCACCTCTCCTATCAAAGCATCAGCATGGATCTGAGATTCAATATTGATTGTATCTCGGATCCATTCCTCCAAGGGTGCTGATCTTGCCTTTAATAGCCTAATTACCATTTTGCATTGTGCATTAGCATATTTAAAAGCCAGAGATTCAATTATTATTTGTCTATCTTCTGAATTTGGTATCATTATATTTACTGCTGAAGTCAGTTTTTGTCACGAATCAATGAAGGTTTTTTTTTCTTTTGGACCCTGCATAACTTTAGTAAATGACTCAATTTTCTTCAATTCTGTCCCAAGCATCCAAGGCTGCTATCAGGCATAAAGCCAGGGTATGATCATCATGTAGAGATTGCCTTTCTACATTAGCATAATCTCCCTCTCCACGAAGTTGGTTTTGCTCTAGACCTAATCTGTTGTTCAATGGTCTTAGCCTCATCTTTCCACCAGGTCCTCCACTGTAACTGATGACCAGGCTCCAAGACTGAGGTAACCATGTCTCTCTAGTCTTGAGAGAAAATTCTATTATAAATTGACCATGAGTTTAACATCTGCTTCACAAAAGGTAAAGGCATGCCATATGAGACTATCACTTCCTCGAATCTCCTTAAATCTAACATTTGCACATGAGTTCATTTAGCTCATATACACCCTCAAGGACAGCTATCATTTGGCAGTTTCTGTAGGACAACTGGATAAATTATGGCTGGCTGTTTAAAAGCCTTGGGCTGTTTGACTGTAACCTTATAATGCAATGCTGATATTGGTTCTCCTTTGAATTCCTCTGATTCTGAGTATCTCTATGATATGTTTTAATATGTTTTTCTAAAACTTTCATCTTGGCACTCATATTGACAACTTTTTAATGATAAAACAAAAATGATCAAACAAAGAATATTTCCAATTGACATGATATAAATCCCATTTAAATTAATTATCCTCTCAATTAATTGCTCCACTTTCAACCACTTAGCGTATTATCAAACAGAGACCCAACTACCTCCATTGTAATAATGTTTTCCTTTTTTTAATGTGGGGGGGGGGAACTCTCTGTCTGTTTTTTAACCAAAAAAATAAAAATAAAAATAAAATAAGAAATCCCAATTGACTCACCAAATCCACGCACAATGACGATTCAGATGATGGTGAAGTGAGCCAGGTGCCTAGTGTGTTAACAGCCCTAGATTGCATCTGGAGAAAGCCAAATCCATGAGGAGAGGGAAGAAGCCAAAGAGCCAGCCATCTGCATGGGGGGATCTGTGAAAGAGGCTAACTCCTGTGGCATTTGGAGGCCAAAGTCTGGTGGAGTCTGCTGAAGAGCGGCTACAACAGGAAAAAAATAATAGATACCCTCAGAGGGCTTGGGGAAGAAAAGGAAAATCTAGCTGGCCCAGTAGTGATTCTGGGCACATGTAGTTCTGGCCCAAGCCAGTGGCTTCAAAGCCACAGGCAAGCAGCTTTTTTTGTGAATTCATGCCCCACAAGTTGGATACCAGATGTAGCATGAATCCTAATTGGTCTTAATAAAAACTAGGAGCCAGATATTGGGGTAAATGCTGAAAAATCAGTATAGCAGAGCACCCAACCATAGAGATACTTCTTACCTCTACTGAATCCTCAGCCTGAAAGGGACTGACTCATTGTCTCCTCCTGCATTAGATTCCTTTTCTCAGCCCAGCCATATCACTTTCTGTCTCAACCTCTCTAGAGCTGGAATTAAAGTCATGTGTGCCTCCCAAGTACTGAGAGCAAAGGCATGAGATTCCAAGTACTAGGATTAAAAGTGTATGCCACCACTGCCTGCTCTCTATGGATAACTAGTGGCTGGCATTGCCCTCTGATCTTCAGGCAAGCTGTATTTGTTAGAGTATACACAAAATATTACCACAGGTGCAGCATCAGTGACGCTTTTCAAATACTTTGTGTCAGACTTTTTTTTTTTCTTTCTTTCATAAAGTTTGGGGACTCTGCATGAGTTGGGAATCATTTCCTTTTAGGCTAGAGCTAGCGCACTTCTTCAGCACCTAACAGAGAGAATCCTATGATTAATACAAATAGAAAGTTCCACTTGTATGTGATGTACGCTATGACTAGTCTACAGAAATTCTTCTCTAGCAGTTATCAGCAAGCAGCTTAACGTCACTGTACGAACTGGGAGACACTGTCCTCTGAAAACCCTTGTAGAACCTCAAGATTAGTCCTAATATAGTGCTTCTCTATGCTCTTTTTTTTATTATTACTTTCGTAGTCATGGCCTAGCTGGTAACATGAAAAAAGAATCAGCCCCATTCAGTCATTCCTCCTAGCCCACCTCCATTCCTTTGTTATTCTCTAAGGTCCCAAAGAACATCTCTCTCTACCAGGGACCTCACAGCCACCACACTTTACTGGAAACCAGGTTGCTTACCGGCCTAGCTGTGCCCTCCTTTGCCTCCTCCATTCTTGTCTCTCCAGAGTACTCTTGGAGCAGCTGCTGCCTTCTCACATCAGCTGCTCCACATAACCCACCTCCATCCATATAGGACTCACGTCCATCCATGGCCAAAGCTAAGGCAGCCCTGGATTTCCCTCAGCTGGTCTTCCTAGAGCTGGACTCTAAGTCCCATTTAACAGAACTTGGAGCCAGTTCTTCCCTGTCTATCTCCAGAGGTTCTGAACCTGTGGGTTGCAACACCTTTGGGGCTTGAATGACCCTTTTACAGGGGTCACCAAAGATCATCTGTATTATGATTTATAATGGTATCAAAACTATGATTATGCAGCAGCAATGAAAAAATTGAGGTTGTGGGTCACCACAACAGGAGGAACTATAATAAGGGGACACAGCATTTGGAAGGTTGAGAACCACTGTGCTAACCTACCATCAACACTATCCACTGTACCAATCGGGAACTATTTGGAATCTGAATGAAGAACTCCAACTAGAACTTAAGATCTGGGACTAGTTGGAGTCTGAATATTAACACCCAGAGTGACCCCCCAGGCTGAAAACTAAGCATTGTTTTCCTGGCCTAATCTGTCAGACTGAAACAACAATAACCCAAAACTGAACATCCACCCAGAAAAGGTGGGACAAATATCCCCTAGAGATGCTTAGTTCCTAGTGCAAAAACAAAAACAAAAACAGTCAAGACAATATATCAGTAAGCCACCAACCCCGAAAGAGAAACCTGCACAGTTGAAGCCCCCTACCAGTTCCTGGATTAGGCACAAACCACTCCCAAATGCCTGTTTTCATAAAGAGATTCTTCTTATTAAACAGGGAAGAAAAGTTAAAGTGGCTGCTTCCTGACTCAGGCAGAAAAACAGCTGCAAATGACCTTGAAGATACAGTATTAAGAGGGGGGAAGGGAAGTTTTGTGTTAGAATGTGCAAGGATGCAGAGGTAAGGGAGATAGGAGATTAGGAAGCAGGGGAAGGAGATAAGGAAAGGAGGGAAATGGTATTTGTCCTGCAGGCACAAAGGAGTGCCTCTGGATAGGAGGGAGTCATATGTGGTATATAGGCAAATGGCAGTTTATTAGGGTAGAGAGGGAAACTCACTGTTAGGATGAGATGTTTAATTTTAATTGAGCATGTCAATTCAGTAAGGCAAAGGGGGCCTTTGATTGCTGGATTTTCCTAGTCAGCCTTAAGAAGTGTCCAAATAAAGAAACAGATCTTGGTGGCTAGCTTTAGGAATGTAGTCTAATTTTTTTTTTTTTTTGGGGGGGGGGGGAATGGCAAAACTTTCCAGAGCCAAGAGCTCTAGTGGGCTACTGTCCTTTCAAATTCTATTGGAACAAGCAGTTTAGAAGAAATACATGCCAAGCACTTCAATATAGAAACTATGAATATTTTAAAGGACCTTAGAGAAGAGAAGAATAATTACCTCAATGAAGACCATGTAAACACAAACAGTTGGATTAAACAAGGAAGACAATTCAAGACATGAAAGATGACATTAACAAAGAAAAAGAATCACTAAAGAAAAACCAAGCTGAAGTAAAACTCAAAATGAAAAATCTGGGAAGTCAAAGTCAAAGAAAATGGCTCACTAACCGATTAAAAGACATGGGAGAGGGAATTTCAGGTCTTGAAAACAAGGTAGAAGCAATGGATATCTCTGTCAAAGAAAAGGTTAAACCTAAAGGAATGCAGGCACAAAATATCTAGGAGAAATGGGATAATATGGCAAAAAAAAATCATGTGAATAATAGATATAGAGGAAGGAGAAGAATCCAATTCATAGGCAGAGAAAATATTGTAACAAAATCATAGATATATTGCTGCTGTAAAGAAAAAGATGCTTATCAGGGTACAAGAGGCATACAGAACACCAAACAGACAAGGCCAAAAAAGAAACTTTCCAGGTATATCATAATTTAAGCTTAAATGTACAGAACAAAGAAAGGCTATTAAAAGCTGTAAGGTTTAAAAAAAAATACCTCAGGTCACTTATAAAGGCAGACCTATTACAATAATACCTACTTTTCAATTCAGACTCTGAAAAGAAGTGTCTGGGCAAATGTTCTACAAACTCTGAAAAGCACAGATGTCATGCTAGACAGCTATTCCCAGCAAAAATATCAATCACAATCTACAGAGAAAGAAAACATTTCATGATAAAAACATTTTTTAACTATTAATCTCTACTCATGCAGTTCTACAGAAGACACTATGAGAAAACCTTAAATTTGAATGGTTAATACACCAAAGAGGAAACAAGAAATAAATAATCCAGGGACAGTTAATCAAAAAATGGGGGAAAATGCACTGTAACAAAATAACAGGAATTAATAAACACATTTTGACAATGACTATCAATATTAATGGTCTCTATTCCTCCAATAAAAACACACAGACTAACAGATTAGATTAGAAATCAAGATCTATCTTTCTGCTGCATACAAGAAACATATTCTACCATCAAAGACAGACATCAATTTGGGATAGAAAAACGGAAAAAAAAATATTCTAAGTAAATGGAACCAAGAAGCAAGAAGGGAAGAGTAGCTATTTTAATATTAGATAAAACAGACTTTGAGCCAAAACTAATCAGAAGTAAAAGGAAGGGTACTGCATAATCATTGAAGGAAAACAAAGCAACAAGAACAACAACAACAAAAAAAACCAAAAAAACAAAAAACAAAAACATTACAAGTCTTAACATGTGTGCACCAGACATAATGGTATTCAGTTTCATAAAAGAAACACTACTTCAGCTAAAATCATATTTTGAGCTTAGCACAGTGATAGTGGGTATCTTCAATATGCCAGTCTCCCCAATAGACAGGTCATCAAAACAAACAAACAAACAAAAACAGAGAAATTTGGGAGTAAAATAACCTTATAAATCAAATGAACCTAACAGACATCTATAGAACATTCCACCCAAACACTAAAGAACATACTTTTTCTCAGAAGTTCTTGGAATTTTCTCCAAAATTTACCACATATTAGAATACAAAACAAGTATTATCAGATAGAGGAAAATTCAAGTAACACATCTATTAAAACTGTATATCAACAATAAAAACAACAGGAAGCATACAAACTCATGGAAGCTAATTACTCTCTACTTAAAGAAAACTGGGTTAAAAACAGAAATCAAGAAGGAAATTAAACACTTTTTAGAATAGAATTAAAATAAAAATACAATATAACAAAATCCATGAGAAACAATGAATGCAGGTCTAAGAGCCAAGTTCATAGCACTAAGTATCTATGTCAAAAACTGGAAAGGTATCATATTAATAATTTGAAAGCTCTAGAAAAGCAAACAAGGATAAATAGTACTCAAAAGGGGTAGACAGAAAGAAATAATCAAAGTCAGGATTGAACTCAATGAAACAGATGCAATAAAAGCATTACAGGGAATCAATAAAAAAATAGTTACTTCTTTGAGAAAATCAACAAAATTGACAATCCTTTAGCCAAATTAAAAAAAGGAAGCTAGCGGGTAGGTGGAAATTAATAAAATTAGAGCTGTGAAGGGAGGCATTACAGCAGATACTGACAAAATTCAAAGAATGGCAAGAATACACTTTGAAAGTCTGTATTCCACCAAACTGGAAAGCCTAGGAGAAATGAATGAATTTTTTGATATGTATGAATTCTAAATTTAACAAGATTTAAAAAACAATTTAAACAGACCCATAACCCCTAGTGGAACAGAAGCGGTAATTGAAAATCTCCCAAGCCCCCAAAATCCCAGGGTTATATCAGTAAAGACTTTTACCAGATCTCCAAAGAAGAGCTACCATTAATACTCCTCAAATCTGCAAAGTGGAAAAATCAAACAGCATCTACTAATTCCTTTTATGAATCTGTTGTTTCTCAAATATCAAGACCACAAAAAGAGTCAATGGGAAAAGAAATTTATTGACCAAAAACCTTTATGAACACAGTTTAAAAAATTCTCAATAAATACTTAGAAACTAGATCCAAGAATACATAAAAAAGATTATTGACCACGACCAAGTTGGCTTCAACCCAGATATGTATGTATGGTTCAATATGTGTAAATCAATCAACATAACCCACCACATGAACAGACTAAAAGATAAAAATCACATGATCATTTAATTGTACGCAGAAAAGGCCTTGGACAAAAATCCAGCATCCCTTTTTGATAGATCTGGAAAGACTAGGAAACAAGAGATATCACAGCATAATAAGACAATTCACAGCAAGCCAACGGCCAACATCAAACTTAAAGAACAGAAACTCAAAGCATTTCCACTAAATTTAAGAACAAGACAAGGATGTCTACTCTCTTGATACCTAGTCAATACAGGACATCAAGTCTTATCTAGAGCAATATGAAAACAGAAGAAAATAAAAAGGACACAAGTAGAAAGGGAAGATGTTAAAGTATCCTTATTTTCAGATGATATGATTTAAAGCACCTAAATATTTTACCAGTAAAGTTTTCCAGCTGATAAATGTGCTCATCAAAGAAACACTTTGCAAAATCCACACACAAAAAAACAGCAACCTTCAGATGGTAAATAGACTGAGAAAGAAATCTGGTTTTTATACTGAGGTCTTTGATCCATTTGGAGTTGAGTTTTCTGCAGGGTGATATGTATAGATCTACTTGTATTCTTCTACCTGCAGACATCCAGTTTGACAAGCACCAAATGTTGAAGATGCTGTCTTTTGTTCCAGTGTGTATTTATGTAACATACATACATACATACATATATATGTTTATGGATATATATGTATATATACATAAACCAGGCATCCATAGGTGTGCAGACTCATGTCTAGGTTTTCTATTCAATTCCTTTGATCAATATGTCCTTTTGTGGAGTACCATGTCGGGTTTTTTTTTGTTTTTTTTTTAATGATAGCTCTGTAGTACAACTTGGAATCAGGCATTTGGGTACCCCCAGCAGTTCTTTTGTTATTAAGGATTGTTCTAGTTGTCTTGGCAAAGATTAATCAAAATAAATGACAGCAGATGTTGGCAAGGAAGGAGTAAAACTTATTCATTGATGGTGGGAATAAACCCACTGTGGAAATCAGTGTGTTTTTTCCTCAAAAAGCTGAATATAGATCTCAAGTTCCAGCTATAGCATGCTTAGGCATACACGGTTAGGACACTGTCATACTACAAAGACAGTTGTTCACCAATATTCATTGCTGTTCTGTTCATAATAGTCAGAAACTGGAAACATCCTGGATGTCCATCAGCTAATGAATGGATAATGAAGACATGGAAGATTTTCATAGTAAAATGTTATTCACCTGTTAAGAAGAGTATAGGCCGGGCGGTGGTGGCGCACGCCTTTAATCCCAGCACTCGGGAGGCAGAGCCAGGCGGATCTCTGTGAGTTCGAGGCCAGCCTGGGCTACCAAGTGAGCTCAAGGAAAGGCGCAAAGCTACACAGAGAAACCCTGTCTCGAAAAACCAAAAAAAAAAAAAAAAAAAAAAAAGAAGAGTATAATTATTAAACTTGAAGATAAATAGGTGGAGCTAGAAAGAAACATTCTGAGTGAGATAAGATACCCCCAGAAAGAGAAATATTGCATATTTTCTCTTACATGTAGACATTAGCTTTTAAGCCTTAGGTATGTGTATTTTAATAAGAATAACCACAGAAGTTAGATAGCTAGTAAGGAACCAGGCAGATGGAGGGGATCCTCCAAGGAAGAGTAAATATGATATAGTGTTACAAAAATATAAAGTAGGAACGAGAATAGAAATACATGGGTAAGGGCCTGGGAAGAAGGTAAAATGAAGGAATACAGGGAAGGACAACTAACACTAAAGGCCTTTTGAAAAGCTGATTAGAAAACTACTACTGTAGAAGTTTACTGAAATATACACATATATGACAGAAATTTCAATGGAAACACCACATAATGGGGGAGAAAAACTCCACAGAACCAAAATTGGCTATACCTTGTTGAATCTTTGGACAAGGGATTCCAGATAACTCTCTAAAACACTGATGGCTCTTGTTTGATTGATTTTTTGTATGTGTGTGGGGGGAGGGCAGAGAGAGAGAGAAAGAGAGACAGAGACAGACAGAGACAGACAGAGACAGACAGACAGACAGACAGACATCATTTTGACGATGTTGAACAGGTAGGGAGATAGGGAGGATCTGGGAGGAGTTGGGTAGGGAAAAGACTATGAAAGGTGCCCCGCCTGCAGGGCTTCAACGGGTTCTTGACCACCCTAAGGAGATACAAAGGAAAAGACACCAAGTCTAGATTCTGATCAAGGTGTCACTTTATTTCCTTTCACAAGGGTTTATATAGTTCCGCAGGGTGGGGGGGAGCAAGAAGCTGTCATCTGCATAAGGTGGGGCAAGCTAACAGGATGTTTGTATAGGATGTTTACAGGGTGAAAGGGTCAAGGGCTCTGACTCAATGTCCTGTTGCTAGGCAACCTGACTGTAAGCTGATCTAGTTCCCTGTCTTATGGGGGGTCTGTATTTTTCCACTAACTAGAGATTCTGTCCTTGTCCCTGACAAAAAGGATTTGTGAAATATTATTTTTAAAAGCCAATAAGTACCAAAAAGGGAACGGAAAAAAGGAATCAGGGAAGTGGCAGCATGACAGCAAAGGGACATGCGGCAGAGCAGCAGTGACATGTAGACATCAGAGGGCAAGATGAACCTGGCCAGGCTGCAGGCTTCCTGAGGGGCAACTAAACAGCATAAGGAC
Source organism: Peromyscus leucopus (assembly GCF_004664715.2). NCBI lineage: Eukaryota > Metazoa > Chordata > Mammalia > Rodentia > Cricetidae > Peromyscus > Peromyscus leucopus. Next base: position 24,899,978 of record NC_051076.1, read on the forward strand.
AGTGGTCTCAACTGGAAACAGCAGGATGGCAGAAGAAGAGAAGATGATTGAGTATCAAAGGCAATGGGAGCTAGAGGAGAGAAACTGCAAGTTCTGGGCATAGGAAGACTTCCTGAGGGCTGTTGAGCTTTTGGAGCCAAGGTTCTCAGGTGTCCTAAACCTAGAATTGTTAACACTGGCTGCTATCAAAGACTGAAAACTCCCAAAATCTAATCTTTCCATGAAGCTATAATTCCAGGACAAGTGAATGCTGAGTTCCTAAGCCTTCAAGAGTTGAAAGAGTTGGGAAGCAAAGGGTATGAATGGCATAGATCTGTCTGCACAGGAACTATAGAGCCCTGATGCTCAAGACTTGTAAGCAAACTGCAGTATTAGAGGACAAGATTTGTAGCTGCACCTGCCTGCCTGCTACATTCTCTCTGTCAAAATCAGAGGGCACAAGAGCTGCCAAAGACCAACTTTTGTAAACCTTTTGGCATGCCTATATGCTCATCCTGGTCAAGCATGAGACGCTAACATGCTGAAGGAAAACACCCCAAGAACATGATCTTACTTGGAGATCAGCTAGGGTGAGCTCACCACCATCCACTGCCTGGCACCATCTGTTCTGTGTCTCAAATCACATAGACACCAGAGTCCTCACCCTCCTTGACAGAAAAACACCAGGATAATGGATATTTCAGGTCCCTGATGTTAATAACACTAAGAGCTTTGCCACAGTTGTCAAGGCTTCCAGAGTGTTATTAATAGGGCCACTATAACTGCTGGGTTTATGCATAAACACCACAAACACCATATATAGTGCAGAAATGCTAAGGAATCATTAACTTAATCACTAAAGGAAAACGGTTTAGCTCTTGACTAGAGGGCAGCTAATTCCTTCCCACTTATCTATCATTTGATTTGCAAGTGTGTGATGAAATCCTCAGGGTTTTTTTTGTGGGTTTTTTTTTTTGTGGAGGGGGTCTGGGAGAACAATTAATGAATGAGAGAATGCTTTAGTAAGTTCTTAAACCAAAAGTAACTGCATTACATAACTTCTTCTATCCAGGAAACACATCCAGGTTTTGGTGGCAATAGACACCCGCTGAATTCTCCTCTTCTCCACCTTGAGTAGAGAAGAGGGAGAAGTGTCTGGGTGGCTCAAACTTGTCCTTTCAGATGTTACCTTTATTCAGAGGAAGGTGATTCTCAGTAACACATGGATAAAGGTGTTGGACATGAAGGGTTATGGTTGGAACATCCACCTATGAAGACATGGAAGAGAAACAACTGAGCACAGCAAACCTTTGATTTTAATGGTAACTAAAGTGTTTACAGTTAGGAGAAAATCCAATCTTGCTAGCTGGGGAAATAGAAAGCTAAGAACAATGGGAGGAGTCCTCACTTTTGCAATCCCAATCATCCTCTCTGATGAAGAGGAGAGTGCAAGGCATCCAAGGTTGCTCAACTTGAAGAGAAATGAAATGACTCTGACCAATGTCATTCTTCCCATCTTTAAAAATACCTCATGTTCTTGGCATTTGAAAGATGTCAACACCCCTGTCCTAATCTCTGAGAGATTGTTCTTCTTACTCAAATGAAACTACCCCTGCTTCTTGCCTTTCAGACAAACTAGGATCTGGACACTGCTGAAGAAATCTCCAAGAAGGTGAGACCTGCCCCTGCTATGTAGAGTTGAGAGCTCTGTGGAACCCACAAGAGCACAGGGGAAATCAGTGCTGCTTCCTTCACAGGAGAGTGGAGGGAGCAGGGCTGGTGCCAGCTGCTTTCAGGGCAGTGAACCACAGCAGCTAGGTTCTGATGTTTCTCTAGGGAAGATGGCAGACATCTTTATTCCACCCTTACTGGGGCCTGAGTCAACAAAGTGCATTTTGATTATGGCAGATAATAAAATAACTTTCTGTATAAGTGTGAGTAAATGGGAAATGAGGAGAAGGCTCTACTTATCTTTACTGGAGACTAAGAAGGAACTTGTTGGGTTGGTAATTGATTGGGTAAATGATAGGTAGTGACATCAAATATTTACTGTGAAATAGTATTTAGTGAAAATATATCAGGACATGGAGATTCACTCCAGTGTTCTGATGTTGAACAACATAAAAAAATAAATGGAAATGTATAGTACAAAACTCTACAGATTCTCAGTTATTTGAATACATCTTTTTTTAATAATCAATGAACATATTTATCATTATCTTTTACATCAGCAGTATCTCAATCAGAGTGAGTTAGTTTCTGTCATCTTGAAAGTTATTTGATTTCTTAGTTTTAGATAACTTGGATTTTTTTAAATTTCATTGGTAAAAAAAATGTAGGTGGCTCAGGGAGAGTTAATTAGAAGTATTATTCTATTACCTACCTTTAGAATATTTTAAAGGCTTCCCATGTACCCATTAGAGTTCTTAATGTACGCTTGAACAGAATATTATAGAACCTGATTTCAGAAGTGTATGTATGTAAGGTAATCTCTCTTGATGTGTCATTTATGTTTCTCAAACATTCCAAATTTTTTACATATGTTTACAGATTGTTAATTTAGTAACTGAGAAATATACTGCTGTATCCTATCAAAACACTGGGGCTTTTCTCAAATTCACAGATGATTATGCTCTTTAACAGACACACACACACCTTTAATCCCAGCACTAGGAAGGAAGTAACAAGACAGGGCACAGAAAGGTATATAAGGTGTGAGTAAACAGTAAGTCTCTCTTGAGGCTGAGGATTTAGTGTAGCTAAGAATGTAGCTGGCTTGTTCTGTTTCTCTGATCTTTCAGTTTCACCCCAATATCTGACTCCAGGTTTCTTTTATTAATAAGATCATTTAGCAATTCCTGTTACATACCTGAGTTAAGAAAACGCTTCCTTCAAAACTGCCTGTAAGAGAGTGTATAGCTCCTATTCTTGATTGATGATTGATGTGAGTGTGTAACCCAGGGGGAGCAGTGTCACTCATGTGCAGGTAGTACTGAGTGCTCAGCAAACCATGAGGATCAAGCCAATAATCAGTGTTTCCCATAGCTTCTGCTTGAGTCCTGACTCCAGGTTCCAGCCTTGAGTTTCTGCTCTGACTTCCTTCATCAAAGAACTGTGATGTGGAAATGTAAAATGACACGACCCCTTTCTGCCCAAGCTGGTTTTGGTCATGGTGTTTTATCCCAGCAATAGAACCTGTAACTAAGAGAGAAATGGGTACTGGGTTTGTGGGATGTTATTATGACACACCTGTGTTTTAGGAAGGATTATAAAAGAACTTTGTAACTTGGAGACATAAAAGTTACAATGGATGTTTAGAGATTAATGAACTATTGTGAGAACTTACAAGATAATACAGAAGGCAGTGCAGATGACAGAGACCTTGCTTGGAAATTTAAGAGGGAAGGTAGAGAGTCTCCTAAAGAATCTACTGAGGCCACTCAATATTTTGAATTACAAATTTGTGATTCTGGTCAACTGGGACTGAAGAACTGGCCATGAATAAGAAGAAAACAGTCTTAAAGAGTTATAATTTGGGAAGTGTCTTCTCACTGTCAATCAGTACAAAGAATTTAAAGTTGTGGTCAAGAGGGGAACAAGGCTGTATGTACCTTGTGCTGACAACCAAACTTTGTAATGTGAAAGACTCGCTCAGGTGGTACTAGTTTTGGAGGTATGAATGGATCATAGAGAATAGCTGAGGCTTGTCACTATGAAAGCCAATGAAAGACCATTGGTGAAGATACTAACCAGATGTATAGTGACCCCAGCATTTTTGAGATGATAGTACCACAGAATGACACCAAGGATAGCAGCAGGTGTGGAGAGCAGTAGCCTAAGCACAGGAGAACCGCTATGTGTGTTGGGATGGAAGAACAGGAGAAATGGAGCTGCCAAGGCCCTTTGGAGACCAGAAAATCTTTTTACACTGTTGAATTTTGATTTTGCTTTGATTTGAATGAAATTATGACCTGGTTTTCCCCTCTTGGAATAATGAGGTAGGGAACATTTTTGGTAGGAGCTCTCAGGTGAGATACTTTGAATTTTTAAAGACTTTAGAATTTTAGAGAGACTTGGGATATTTTAGAGAATCTTTCAAATTTGGAAGAGACTTTCGGTGTTTTAAAGACACTGTACATTTAAAGTTCTTAGATTTGTAGCAATGAGGATGAACATATATTGATATGCAGAATCTATTGGGCATAGATTGGCATTGATGCACGTATACTAGGGTGTATAAACTGGAAATTCTACTGAGGTTGGGATGATTAGTCCAAATTCAAAAGCAATAACACTTCAAAAACAAAATGGATGTTCTCAAATAAAAAGAACCCATAAAAAATTACACATTGTCTTTGTCATCATATATCTGGTTGTATTTGAAATAGTTGTGTTTTCACAAGTATCAACTCAAATAAAAGCTTTCTGTTTAAATGTTCCCTGGGATCTGGAAATCAGTATTGTATGAAAATTGGAATGCTGCTCTGAAGAAAAGAGTTTCCTTGTTGAGAATCAGCTTTACTCTCCTTCTTTATTGCTTAAAGAGTATTGTCCTTTTCCTAATACTCTTTGTCTTCCCTGTCATATGCCTTGTGTGGATATTCTATTCATCTTGTATTTCTTTGAGCATAGAGAATGTTCATTTTTTCATCCAAAAATGGGAAGAAATTAAAAGCCCTGGAAATTTAATATCCAATTAAACTGAGGTTCTTACAGGCATGATTCCCAAACTAAAATACCATAAAGAGAATTAGAATGTTGAACTCATTCCATTCTCTGAAGATCATCACAGAAGTACATAAAATGTGAATAAGCTACAGAGCAGAACACTCGGTCCATTGGGGAATTTAGGGAATTTCCAGAAAGCCAATTTTTTTTCTTGCTTCTTATTTTCTAATTTTTTGTTATTTATTTTTTACAAATGTCTCTGATGAGAGTTGAAAGACCTATTGGCTTAAAAATAAGTTTAATTCTATTCATATTTAGCAGTGAAAAATAAATAGGTTCTCCACTAGAGATAATGAGTAGTCTAGTCACAGGTTTTCAGTCTCAGTAATGTTGTCATGTATGGGTTTCCACTCATACAGGCCTTAGATCAAATCACAAAATGGATGGTTAATCTCACAGCATTCATGCCACTGTTGCACTGTTGAGCATGTTTTGCCAAACTGGTTGTTACTTTACCTGCAAGGATCCACAAATGAGCAAGGCTAATGATTATTTAGCTCCTCCAGTATTGTGCTTAGTACTCTCCAGAATTGGAAAATCTAGTCAGTAGGGATGAGGCTTCCAGGTGAGTGTCAAATTGATTTCTCCATGTTCTGTAACTCAAGGATGTGGTGTCTTCTGCAATAGAGTCTTATCATAAAGTACTTCAGTGTACCCAAGAGCATTGTCAATAGGCTATATGTTGGGGGGTCTATGAGAACTGACTGGCCAATAACATCAAGAAAGCAAATTTATTCCTACCACTGAGATTTTTGTTAACCCGTGGTGTCTAGTAGCAACATTCCTGCTGCATTATAGAGTAATGTGTAAATTTTAGAAAGATAGATAATTAGATAGATGAAAAATAGATACAATGGTAGATAGATACATAGATAGATAAATGAGATAGATAGAAAGATAGTTTTTAGATAGCAAGAAGGAGAGAAGATAGATGATAAATAGATAGAATACACACACACACACACACACACACACACACACACACACACAATATTTTAGTCAGCTTCTACAGCAATAGGTTTCCATATCTTTACACGTTGCTTGTCATGGCGGGGGCTGGCAGGATCTCCTCACTCAGCCTTCCTGTTCTCAGAATTCTATTCTCTGCTTGTCCTGCCTATACTTCCTGCCTGGCTACTGGCCAATCAGCATTTTATTTATACAGAGTGATATCCACA